>NW_003852406.1:9655618-9676349 GCF_000181295.1 Otolemur garnettii
ATTGTTGTTTGGTGGGCCCGGGCTGGGGATTTGAACCCGCCACCTTAGGTGTATGTGGCTGGCGCCTTAGCCACTTGAGCCACAGGCGCCGAGCCAAAATGTCATGTTCTAACACTAACACCTATTGTTGAGTAAAGTTGATGTAATATTAAACATTTTACAAAGTGATTTTTATATATATTCTCATCTTACTAATACAACTCTGGAGATAGTGGATATAATCCTAGATTTAACATAAAAGTTAAGGCTCAGCTGGGCATGATGGCTCACTTGATACCTCACATGATGCCTCAATCCTAGCATTTTGAGGGCCTGAGGCCAAAGATTACTTGAGGGCAGGAGTTCAAGACCAGCAGGGTAATAATCTCTACAAAATTTTTTTTAATTACCCAGGCATGTTGTCTCATATTTGTAGTCCCAGCTACTCAGAGCCTGAGACAGGAAGATCACATAAGCCCAGAAGTTTGAGATTGCAGTGAACAATGATGATAGCACTGCACTCTAGCCCCAGCAGCGGAGCAAGAGCCTGTCTCAAAATAGAGGGGGTGCTCACAAAGGACACATTTATAGAGTCAGTAGATGGTTTACCCAGAATAAAGTTTAAAATTTCTGGCTCTAATTTCAATATTTATTTATATATTAATTTTTTCTATGCCCCACTTTTTTTTTTAATTGAGGCAAAATTAACTATATTAAAGTATACAATTTAGTGGCATGCGTCCCCAGTACTGTACATCACTTTAGAAGGAAACCCTGTTACTTATTAACCATTCAAGGCCCCTCCATACTTTTTTTAGCTTCCTTCTTTTATGTCTTAAACATAGCCTAACCAGGCCAGTCTATTTTGCATTGGTGTTTATAGTAAGTTTCTGGTGTTCTCTGATACCTTATCCAATCTATGTTTAAATGTCAGAATTTATGGTGTTTCCTACCAAAGATCCCTTATACAAGAAAATTAAAGTTTATAAAGTATGTTAGCCTTAAAGGTACACCAGCTTTTAAAATAAATGTAGTCCACCAAATGAAAGTATGTCAAAGTTATGCTTTACAGAAATACTTGTTGACGCTTCCAGTTCCTATGTCTACCTTCTGTTAAACCTTTGTTGGTGAAATATTCCTACCCTTTAGGTTTAGGGTATGCTTATGGGAATAAAAGGACACAATGAGGAGTCATCACACTTAGCATAGAAAAACTCTGATTCCATGTGTCCACTTCTCAGTATCATGGATGATTTAGTATGTGTGCTGTTAAAATCGGCCCAGATGACTTAGACAAGTACACTTTTTGCTGTTAAATAAATGATAAATTGCAAATGCATTTCTCCATCTCCACTCTTGTTTTCTATCTAATGAGTTAGGGTAGGAACATTCATTTGAGTCTAGATGTGTCAGTGTCACTCTAGAAAAATATCTTATTAGTATGCTATGTGTAAATACTGTGACAAAAGGCACTAACATGTGCCAGTATACTATTACTTAAAGTTCAGGAGAAAAAAATACTGCAATAATCAGAAAAGGAGGGATAAGTTTTATGAAAATCCAGACTTACAATTCAAATTTATTATAAATTAAAATGTGGGTCATTTTCGTTTTAATTATGATAAATACTTTTGATTGTCTCTTCCATGCCAGGAATGGTGCTATATATATACACTACATCTTTACAAAAACTCCATGAGGTTGTAATTCTAACCTCACATTACATTTTTTTTTTTTTTTTTTTTGAGACAGAGCCTCAAGCTGTCCCCCTGGGTAGAGTGCCGTGGCATTACAGCTCACAGCAACCTCCAACTCCTGGGCTCAAGCGAGTCTCCTGCCTCCGCCTCCCAAGTAGCTGGGACCACAGGCGCCCGCCACAACGCCCGCCTATTTTTTGGTTGCAGCCGTCATTGTTGTTTGGCGGGTCCGGGCTGGGGATTCGAACCCGCCACCTTAGGTGTACGTGGCTGGCGCCTTAGCCTGTTGAGCTATAGGCGCCAAGCCTTAACCTCACATTACAAATGAGCACCTGAGATCCAGGGAAGCTAAGGAACATAGCCAAAGCTGAGTAGATATGTGCTGGTTCTCTTGATATTCAGGGATGCCCACCTGTGTGAATAACAGTGGGTTTTTACTGTATTCTTCATTGTTACTTCTTAGTCTTAACCACTCTTTCTTGGCATTACAATTGCTGATAAATCTCAGAATTTAAAAGGACTTCAGAGATCATCTACAGACACCAACCTCAGCATCTTCTCAAACTATTTAGATGCTTTAGGAAATTAACATTGTGCAGAATAGTATGTAATGGCCCAATTTATAAGCATTTTGCCCCACATCTAATAATAATGGCTAAAATTTGTTAAGTGTCATGCTCTGTTTGCTACTGCCCTGAGCTGCTTTTGTGTATTATCACAATGTATGAAATACACAAAAAGATATATTATCCCCTTTCTGTGGAGAAGGTAACTAAAGCTCAAAGAGGTTTAATAGCTTGCCCTTGCTCACCCAGCTGCTGTATGATGGAGCTGAAATTTGAATCCAGCCAGTTTGTTCTCCTAACTGTTACATATTGCAGCCTCTCAAAAGTAAACTGTGAATCCCAGGCTCAAGAGTTTGCATCAGGCATTTTGTATGTAATTGCATAGTGATAGTTAACAATGAGATTCAAAGTAAAAATTCCATTCACAAAGTAGGGGAAAACTGGCCTAAACTAAGTAGCAACATCTGCTGATAGTGACTCCAAAATAGAGTGATTGGCTCCTAACTGATAGGGGCAGTTAAATTGACTGTGTTGACATAGAGTGCAGCTTTTTTGTTTTGTTTTGTTTTCATTTGAGATGGGTTCTTGCTCTGTTGCCCAGGCTGGAGTACGGTGGTGTGATCATAGTTCAGCTCCGATCTCCTGTACTCCAGAGATCCTTCTGCCTCAGCCCCACCCACCCCCACTTCCAACCCCTGAGTTGAGTAGCTAAGGATTAGAGGTGTGATTTACTATACCTACCCCTATATAGGGGGCAGGGGCAGAGGAGGGACAGAATCTCACTATGTCACCTCCAGTAGAGTGCTGTAGTGTCACAGCTCACAGCAACCTCAAACTTTTGGGCTTAAGCAGTTCTCTTACCTCAGCTCCCAAATAGTTGGGGCTACAGATGCTCACCACAACACCTGGCTATATTTTGTTGCAGTTGTCATTGTTTAGCTGGCCTGGGCTGGATTCGAACCCACCAGCTCCGGTGTATGTGGCTAGCGTCGTGACCACTGTGCTACGGACACCGAGCCTGAGTTTTTTATTTTTGTAGACACAAGGTCTTGCTATATTGTCTAAGCTGGTCTCAAACTTCTAGCCTCAAATAATCCTCTCACCTTAGCCTCACAAAGCACTGTTATTACAGGTCTGAGTTACTGTGTTCAGCCTAGAGTGTGGAATTTGCTCTGGGGTGCTGTATTAGTTGTAAATTTAGGTTTTACAGATATAGACTGTGCCAAATGTTTAGGGACTTCTGTTTTTTTGTTTATTTGTTTATTAAATGATAGCTGTATACATGGGGTACAGTGTGGTGTTTTCATATACAATTTGAAATATTTTCATCAAACTGGTTAACATAGACTTTATGTCAATTTTCTTAGTTACTGTGTTAAGATGTTTATACTCTACTTTTAGAAAGACTCACTTGTACCCTTGTAAGACAAACCATAGAGGACTTCTGTTTTAAGAAAATTTAGGCTGCCTCTTAGAGTAGGTACATAGATGCTAATGAATACTTATCCTTCAGTTTACTGTATAAAATGTTTCCACATGCTACTTTATAAAGTTGCTTTTTAGCTTTGTCACCTCCTGGGATATTCACTATACAAAATTACCAGCCCAAATTTAAAAGGGTTAGCTGTATGTTTGTATTGTGTAGTATCATTTATGACCTAGGAAAATATAGTTAGACCTTGGATTCCATCCACATCCACGGGATTCAACCAACGATGAATAGCAAAATTTTTTAAAACCTGAAGGTTGCTTCTGTGCTATATACATACAGACTTTTTTTCTTGTCCAATATAGTACAGCAATTATTAACATGACATTTATACTGTGTTAGCTATTATAAGTAATCTAGAAATGATTTAAAGTGTATGTAGAATATATAGCTTATATACAAACCCTACATCATTTTATTTCAGGGACTTGAATGTCATGGATTTTGATATCCTCAGAGCATCCTGGAACCAATCCCCCATGGATACATAGGCACAACTTGTACTATGCTTGTTTAATTCTCTCATTTTTACAGTTTTCAAAAATATACTTCACATAAGTCTGCTCATGTGTTCTCTGTTCTAGTAGTGAACCCTGTGAAAATTTTGAATTTGATCCATTATTTAAAATTGGAAGCCTGTATTTATCACTTTATTATACAATAAAGGTGTGAACATGCCCATATTTAATAGTTTATGTGGCATATCTATATATTATAGCCTTATTTTTCATTCCTTAAATTTTATTTCAAATATTTTCCATAATAAGTCATAGCACACCATTGGCTATTAATTTTTTAAATAGGCTTTATACCTAATTCTCAGTATGATGCAGAAACTAAATGTATATCTGTATCTCTTTAAGGAAACTTTTTTTTTTCTTCTATACTAAATGTATATCTGTATCTCTTTAAGGAAACTTTCTTGCATGGGGTAAAGTGCCTTGGCATCAGCCTAGTTCACAGCAACCCCAAACTCCTGGGCTCAAACGATCCTATGGCCTCAACCTCCCTAGTAGCTCAGACTACAGATGCCCACCATAACGCCCAGCTAAATTTTCTATTTTTGGTAGAAATGGGATCTTGCTCTTGTTTTCGTTGGTCTCAAACTTGCAAACTCAAGGGATCCTCCCGCCTCAGCCTCCCAGAGTACTGGGATAACAGGAGTGAGCCACTGCATTGTTTTTGTTGTTGTTGTTGTTGTTTTTTATTGAGACAGAGTCCCTCTCTGTCATCCAGGTGAGAGTGCAGTATGATCATCACAACTCATTGCAACCTCAAAATCCTGGACTCAAGTGATCCTCTTGCTTTAGCCTCCTGAGTAGCTGAGAATACAAGAACATGCCACCACACCCAGCTAATTTTTGTATATTTTGTAGCGATAGGGTCTTGCTCAGACTGGTCTTGAATGCCTGCTCTCAAATGATTCTCCTGCCTTGGCTTCTGGGATTACAGGCACGAGCTACCTTACCTTGCCCAGCAAAGAATCATATTATGTACATGACCTGTTGCACCCAAGTGCTCATCTGCAAATGAAACTGAAATAAATGATATAAAGTCCCTACTATAGTCCCAGGCACATAACAGGTTAAGAAATGTTAATTCCTTTCCCTTATTAAAGCATACTTTATAGGTTTATTGTTTTCAGTCTTGTTTTTGTTTACTGTCCTCTTCTCAAATGTATGGGATACATATTTTCAGAATGTATCACATTTTTAGCTATTTTGCACTAGAACCAATTAAAAGGAATGAAGCCCCCACTCTTATATTTCCCTGCTTACTCCCAATTTTAGAAAACAAGAAAGACACTAGGAGAAAAATTATCTCCTATTCATTTGAAGTCTGATTTTTCTTACTGTAATACGCTGATGAAATATTGCTTTTTATGTGCAGATCCTTTGCAAGCGAAGAAAGTCAGAAAGGTGCCTCCTGGTTTGCCTTCTTCTGTGAGTACCCTTTTTGTTACTTGATGATAAACTGATTTCAAATTTCAGTATTCCTTGCCAAAAGAGTGCATTCGACTGGAGCCAGTGGGCATACTTTACACAATCATTGTTCACTGCTGAACAAAATCATTGATTGAGATAAGTCTGCATTTAATATTAGGTTTTTAGATTTCTCTGCAGTGATTTGTAGCTAACTCATATGTTCTTATGCCATGTCCCTGTCATTTGAATTTCCCTCTTGGGAAGACGACTAGGCCGATAGCTGTCAAAGATGATCTCCTGTACAGGTCTTTTGATGTTTAATTAGTCATTATGTTGCTGAACAGGAGGACAGACAGAGATTAATAGTTGAAAATCTTAGAAATTTACATTTGTAATAATCCCAGTGGAGCTAAAGACATTAAGATTCGGAGGACACGTTTGGCTCAGCTTGCCTCAGTGGGACTGAGGTTGTTAATATGCATAAATCACCAAGTCAGATGCTCGTTGTGAAGCCCTGGTGGATTTTAAAGCCTTCATTAAGCCTTTCCTAACTTCAACCTAGCATCAGGAAAGCTTTCAAGCAACTAGTTTGTTGATCCCTCTTTGCTCAAAAAATGTATCCTTTGAGAATAAAGGGCTTTCATGAAGGAGGCTGGAAAGGTTTGGTGGAACAATCATTAATGGCCTTGATAATCTAATACTATAAGGGTGTTTGTTCTGTTAAATATGCTTTATTCTTTAAAAGAGTAAAAGTATTTTGTAAGTGAACCCACATCATAAATCCACCTACAATTTTAAAATCTCTAGTGCAAGGAAGGAAGATGTTTTTATTCCTCTCCCTTTCCTTAGAACAAATAGGGAGTGAGGCTGTTGGATCGAGGCCCTGTGCCTTGTCGGGTACATCTCTTTTGTTGTGCAAATGGATGTTGGGCTTTTATTTGGCAGTACTTAACACATGGGCGCAGGTGCTGCCAGATGAGTCACAGCTCATCGAAGTATAGACTGAATGGAATATCCGGCTTGGCAAGTAGTAATCTAGAAAGAGCAGCATAGGTCTGAGCTTTTTATTTTTTTATTAAGGATAAAGTACAGATATCATCTTTTTGGTTGCTTGCCTGCCTTCTTTTCTGTGTTCTTCCTGCCTTCTCTGTCGTGTGATACATGAAAAGTCAAATTTGAAATCCTCTTTGAAACTCTGTTCCAGATGGATCTCGGTTTTATGCTGTCTAGGGCAGCTGTGCTCTGAACCTGCAGCCTACCTGGAAGGTTGGATTGCAGCTGCAGGCATTCTTAAAAGCTTTTGCTTGCATAAGCACTTGGACCCACTAGAGGCTGAATAGCTGCTTGATAAACAAAATGAACACAGTGCCTCAAATCATTATTCCAGAAGACAGGAATTTTTTTCAGCAGCAGCTAAAAATAGTTGGGCAATTTACATTTTAACAGTTGTGTGCTGTGCAGGGGTAGGTGTTTCAACAATATAACATTAATACTGACAGAACTACTAAAACATATAACAGTGTAATTTTCTTGTAATTTATTACTGTAATTCTATGAGAGTAAAAAAAGTTAAATTACCTTTTAATATTTAGTGAAACTATATAGATTTTTAAAAAACCAAATTAGTAAATGAAAAATTCATCACATTTCTTCTCAACCTGACATTCATTGTAAAAACCAGGATATTTTCAGTGTTCCACAGTTCTTTTCTTTTTAAAGAAAAGGGGCAAATTGGACAGAACAGCCTGGAAAGAGAACAGACACCAGGGGCCACCAGTGCTCCTTACATTCTAATTATAGCAGTACTCACTACTTGGAAGTAGTTCGCTTCATGGGCTCAGGTGTCTGAGACAAGCCACAGGAAGGGAATGCCACTGGACTTTGATGAAACCTTGATTTCTTTATGAACCATTAGTATATTTCATAAGGCAAGCTTATTTACATATATTATTTTACTGGCTACCTTAGTACACATTGAATCTTATTAAGGATATTCATTAAAGTACATTTTAAATTAAATGCTTATGCTGAAACCTCTGATTTGTAAAAGAGAAAATTTTTAAACTTCAAAAACAGATACTATGATAAATAATGGCTAAATAAGTTTTGAAAATTCTGTGGTTATGCCATATATCTTCTTAGTAGCTAAGACAAATAGGAAATTTAAAGTTGTGGTTTTCTGTTTGAATGCTTTTATTGAAAAAATACGTAAATTGATAAATAATGTCAGAATAACTTCTGAAAACTCTATGGTTATGCCATATACCTTCTCAGTATCTAAGACAAATAGGAATTTAAAGTTGTGATTTTCTATTTAAATGTTTTTATTGAAAAATGTGTCAATTGTAGACTTCTAACATGCAAATTATTTTTAAAATTGTGTATAAAAATGAAAATATACGTATTTTATTTCATGATAATAGGAATATTGTACTTCCCAAGCAAAACTAGAAATTTGACATTGACATTCAGATTTCAGCAGTTTGCTGCTTGTCTACTCTGTTTTTAATCATTTATAAACTATATGTTACTTTTACTAAGAAACAGGAAAAGAACTAAGTTAGCATAATACTGCAGAAAACAATAGGCAGAATTACTTTACATGCAAAGCATTGATAATCTGTATAATTTGACTATCAAATACTGGTTAAAGGACTTTTTTTGTGTAAGCCATGATTTCTATTTGGGTATAACATATATGCCAGCTTCTCTGTTCCTCTCAGTAGAACTAAATAGTAACTTCTGTTTATGAATGAAGATCTAATTAAGGTTTGTTGAATATTATTAGAGCAGCATGGTCAGTAATGTTAAAGAAACAGTCTACCCAAACCTGTCTGGCTTGGCTACTGATAGGTATTATAACCTTAGACTAGTCAGTCAGCTCTTTAGAAGTTTTAAGTGAGAAATCTGAAGTTTTTTTCATGTCTAAAATGCTATGTGTTTATGGTTTTTAAAACTGATATTCTCTATCAGGCACAGTAGCTCACACCTATAATTCTAGCCCTCTGGGAGGCCAAAATGGTAGATTGCTTGAGCTCAAGAGTTCAAGACCAGTGTGAGCAAGAGTCAGACCCCATCTCTACTAAAAATAGAAAATTAGCCAGGCATTGTGGTGGGCACCCATAGTCCTAGCTACTCAGGAGGTTGAGGCATGAGGATCACTTGAGCCCAAAGAGTTTGAGGTTGCTGTAAGCTATAATGATGCCATGCCATAGCACTCAATCCAGGGCAACAGAGGACTCTCTCTCAAAAAAAAAAAAAAAATTATAAGTTCAGTTAATAACCAGAAAGCATAGTGAACATAGTTTTCTTTCTCCTGATGAAGAAATGGTGTTTTTAAGCACATGAAATTTTCTACTTCTCCAGAGAGATTGAAAGATTGGACAAAGTGAACTTTTGTAGCAACAACAGTGTAATAATGCATGGACATCGGAAATTCAAATATACAAACACCATCATTACCTTCAATGAACTAATTATATTGCAGTGAAGCAAGTAATGGTATATATCAAGTCCTCTGGTAACACAGGGTAGACAGAACTAACCCTACTAATGGCTTCAGGAGGAGTTGACCTTTAAACTGTATCTACAATGAAGAGTAGCAGCAGGGAGAATGGACCAGGCAGGGAAAAGGCATGGAAATATGGGATTACAAATACATGTTCAGGCCATATCTAATAGTAAGAGTAACAGTACAGTATTACTATGTTCTATACCAGATGCAACCTTTATAATTTTCCTATGGCAGACCCACACTCCCAACTCCAGAGGAAGATTGAGGGGAGAACACTTAAGATTAGTCCAGATATGAAAAGGGATAAGTTATCTTAGCAGTCCACCCGGGTGAAAGCCTAGGTATCCCAGCCAGTAGGTTCTAGAAGGTATTTACACTTGTGAAGGTTACCTGGGACTTTGCAGGGTGTTTTACTCTCCTTTGAGGATTCTTGAACCTCCTCTCTCTCCTCCGTTCACTAACCACCAGCTCTAGTCTTTGCATGTGCACCAGCTGTTCTTCATCTGTATCAGGTTTTTACTAAGATACAAAGTTTGAGAGGATTGGGGGATAGTTTTTCGCCCTAATAATTGGGGGGGGGGGCATTTATGCTGTGTATTTTAGGATCCTTTATAACCTCAGTGTCCCTCTATTAATAGTACAGGACTTGATGTGTGAGAAATTGTGTTAACCATTACGCACCTTACCCTCATCTTTAATCTTTGCCACACAACTCTGTATTAAACAACTAATATTCCCTGCTTAAAAATGCAAAGATTGAAGGCTGGCATGGTGGCTCTCAGCTATAATCCTAGCACTTTGGGAGGCTCAGTTAAGGCCAGGAAATTGAGGTTGCAGTGAATCATGATGATGACACTGCACTCTAACCTAGGCAGTAGAGTGAGGCCTTATCTCAAGAATAAAAAAAAGGAGAGATTAAGATTCAGAGACATAAGTAACTTGTCCTAACTTGCCCCAAAAGTACACATAGAGACAAGATTACATCTTAATTTAATATCATAGATTAGATTACACCTGCAGTCCTAACACTTTGAGAGGTTGAGGCACAAAGGATTACTTGAGTTTAGGATCGAAGCCGTTCTGAGCAAAAGCAAGACCCTGTCTATACGAAAAATTGAGAAGTTAACTGGGCATGGTGGCACATGGGTCTTGTCCCAGCAGTTCAGGAGCTTGAGGTGAGAGGATCGTTTGAGCCCAGGAGTTTGAGGTTACAGTGGACTATGATGACACCACTGCACTATAACTGGAGTGACATGGGGGGGGGGGAGTTATATATCTTGATTTATTTGTAAAATATATTGCTTAGCATATTAAATTTAAAACATAGTTTATTCTGTCAGTTATGTTTTTCCTGATCAAATGTATTTTTACTTGGCTTTGTTGTTTAAAGACCTGCCACCCAGTGCTCACCTAATGTGCACAATGGTGGGGCATACAGCACACCCTGGGTAAAGGGTTCAACTACAACTTTACCTTGGAAGTGAAAACAATGTAGCCTAAACATTTGCACCTTCATCTAGAAAAAGAAGAAAAAGACCTGCCACCAACTTAAAAGGTGATGTAGTATTAGAAAAGCACAGACTTCCCAGGCAAGCATATAAGGGGTTTTATTTAGCTGCTTCTCATTTGTAACCTTGGAGAAGTTACTTTTGATTCTTTGGACCTTAAGTTTCTACTTGTGAAAGGAGATGATAATGCTTATCTCAAATTCTTATTTTAAGAGCAGTAAGTGCCTACTTACAGTAGATACTTAGTAAATGCCGCTTTTTTATTCTATTTAGTTCCGACCATTATGGTTTGAAATTTTTTTTTAATTTACCAATTTTGACAAAAAATGTTTAAAAACATGAAAAAGAGTAAAATATAGTGAAAAAAGATTATCATGTTACCTATACTTGTCATCTGTAATGTAAGTAGCTGGTAAATAGTGCGTGGTGAATTTAAGTATGAAGGTGTGTGTGATCAGGTTACATTGTTTGCATTTGTACGGTCAAGTGCCAGTTTCAGTTGAGTCCTTCACCAGGAAGTATGACCTCTACATTGTACCTGTTAAGTGTAAACTTCAACCCCTTCCCTTCCCTCCTTCTTGAGTTTAATTAGGTTTTCCTCTCCTATGATCCTGTAGTTATCTACTAGTTTTAGTGCATGGTAAATCATAGCTGCTACTGTTGTTCAAAAAACATTCATTTGTAGAAAAAGGACCTACAAAAGGAAGGAAAGGTTGTTGAACCAAACTCTACTGTCTGGTGGTCATTCTAATTATTGTCTTCTGAGCTCTCAAGAGTGTGTTTTTATTCCCCTTTATTTTTATCATTGGTTGAACATCTTTATGGCCCTCTAAAGCATTTCTCAAATGGAGAGGTTTGCCTGTTCTTTATTTCTTAACTTGGTGTTAGTACTTCCAAACATAGATGATTTTCTTTTATATGCCACAGAAAATACAGAAATCTGAAACAGGTAAGAAGCAAGGTTTTATCTGGGAAGTCTTTTCCAGAAAGTAAACACCTAGACAAATTTCAGAATGCCTTCCTAGATCCAAATGCCCAAAGTTGTATTCTTGTTCAGTAGCACTTGAAATACCTTTTCACCATGAAATGTTAACTCTGCATCAAAATGGTACTTTATTAGCTTTGAATATAGCTGATTTATAGTCTCAAACATAAGGTGATAACACAGTTATTGTTTCTTAATCCAATGTCATGCTATTCCTTGTCCTCTCTTTTTAAGTATGTATGTATACACCCACAAAAGCCAATACTATAATTCCTTGGTTAAACTCTCAAGGTGTAATTTACCACTCCATTAAGGAAAAAGACTTTTTTTTCTAAGCCTCTACCTCACCCCACTCATAAGGGAACTGCATTCTTCTAAGATGAATGAAAGCAGCTTAGACTCTATATACTTTTTCTGTCTGCTTTGATGCAGACAAGTACAGAGTTCACTGGCCTTTGAATTGATAATTAACTGTAGTTTAGAGATTTCTGCTTGCATTTCTCCCAAAATTTTTATAGGATTTCATTTTATTGGAAATGGCTTTTTTTAATTAATGTGAAATTTGAGTCGTTTTTAGCATTAAATTTGAAGATTTAGGGGCACCATTTTAGATTATTACAGATATCCTGAGATATTCTCAAAGCATAAAGACCATCAGAGCATGTCTAATACTCTAGCAGTTTCATGTAAGTACTAAGTAGAATAAGTAGGAATATTAAATAGAAAACTGAGAATATTAAATCCTTAGGGTATTTAAACTGAAAGGTTTTGTTTGTTTGTTTGTTTGTTTGTTTGCTTGGGTTTTTTGAGACAGAGTCTCATTATGTCACCCTCGGTAGAGTGCCATGGCGTCACAGCTCATAGTAACCTCAAACTATTGGGCTTAAGTAATTCTCTTGCCACAGCCTCCCAAGTAGCTGGGACTATAGGCACCTGCCACAACACCCAGCTATTTAAGTAGGAAAGAAATGCCAAATTGAACTTCTAGTGCTGGTAGAAATGAATAACCTATGATTTTAAAAGATTGGTATCTGAACCAATAGGAAAAAGGTTAAGGGGTAGAACTATAGCCTCCAGTTCATCCATGAAAGTAGCAAAATGCAAAAATAAAATATTCTGAAACCCAAAATAATAGATATGTTTACAGGTAATTATCTAAGGCCTTTAAGACCAGCAAAAATCTAAAGATTCTGGAAAAAATAGTATTTAACATATTATACCAACTTTAGCTGAAGTTAATGCATAAACTCTATAGTTACTGCATATGAGTTGGAATATGAGTTGGAAAGTATTAGCTTACTTTCTTTGGCAAACAGCATAGAGCACATACAATCCTGCGTCTTTTAGAATGGTTGAGAGTTTCTGATTTCGTTATATAAGCTGGCTCTATTTGAAGGCTGCTGCAATACAAAATTTCCAAAGTGGTCAATTCATTCTCTGACCTTACAGGTAAGACTGGCAGAAAAATCTTAGTATATAAGGGAGGGTAGTTCTGTAATCCTTCCAAATGTATATTTAGTTTGGTCATTGAATGAAAGATTTTCTTTGTACCTTAATAAGAAATGGCCACTGTTTATGCTGACAGTAAGCACTATTCAGAACAGTGTCAAAATTGTATCATTGTAAATAATGGCCTTTAATCCATAATTCTAAAATGTTCATTTTTGTGAGGAGCTAGTAATGTCTTTGATCTGATTTAAAGTTAAGAAGCAGAAAGAAAAGGAACTAGTGAATGAGTCCTCTGAATCCAGTTGTTTATCCTGATAGGGTTGTACAACGACAGTGCGCCACAGTGATATTTGTTATTTCCTGACTTCTCTACTTCTTTTAAAAGAAAAATGTACCTAAATTTCATTCCGGCTTTTAAGGCTTATTGAACTATTCAGCTGCTTGTGTTTTAGGTATTTGAGACTTCATAAACCAGAATGAGGAACATGCTGTGTGTGTGTGTGTCTGTGTGTGGTGTGTCATTTGTATGCTTTTAAATTCTGTAAATGTAGAGTTTAAGGCCACTGTCAACATTAGTAGAACCATTAACCATTTTTTTGTCTTAATTTTTACCTAATATGATTAAGAATTATTTTTCCAGGTATTAGTAGATTAAGATATTCAGAATTTTATCCCTGAGGATATTTGAGGCTTTGATTTCATTCTAAATCAGGGAAAGCATTTACATCCTAAGTAATTTGTTGATGAAATTTGCCATCATTAATACTCCCTTTATTTTTTTAAATTATTCTTTATTAAATCATAACTTTGTACATTGATGCATTTATGAGGTTCAGGGTACTGCTTTGATATACAATGTGAAATGCTTACATCAAACTAAGTAACACATCCATCACAATTATACTCATTTCTTAATAGTTTTAAAATATACCATTGCATCATGCACATTAGGTGAGGTCCCCCCAAATACCCTCCCTCCTTCCATATGCCCCCTCCCCTGCCCCTCTCTCTCCTCTTCCCTTCTACTTTCTGGACTATAGTTATGTTTTGCCATTCATGTGAGTGTGTAGGTGGTTATATATTGATTTCATAGTAGTATTGAATACAAAGTGGTTTTGATTTGCATTTCTCTGATGAGTAAGGATAATAAGCATTTTTTCATGTGTTTGTAGGCCATGCACCTGTCTTCCTCAGAGAAGTATCTGTTGAAGTCTGTTGCCCACATAGAAGTGGGATTAATTATTCTTTTCTTATTGATTAGTTTGAGTTCTCTGTATATTCTAGTTATCAGACCATTGTTGGGAGCATAACCTGCAAAAATCTTCTCCCATTCTGCAGGTTGTCTGTTTGCTTTACTTACTGTGCTATTGGCTGTGCAAAAGCTTTTTAGTTTGATCAGATCCCAGTAATGTGGTTTTTGGTGTTGCTTCAATTGCCCAGGGGATCCTTCTCATAAAGTATTCTCTCAGGCCAATTTCTTCAAGGGTTTTTCATATACTCTCTGCTAGTATTTTTATAGTTTCATGTCTTAAGTTCAAATCTTTTATCCAGTGAGAATCAATTTTTGTTAATGGTGAAAGGTGAGTGTTCAGTTTTAGTCTTCTATAGGTTGCCAGCCAGTTCACCCAGCACCATTTGTTAAATAGGGAAAACTCTCTTTATTTAACCAATAATGATTTTACTTTGAAAAATTATTTGTGGGGCTTGGCGCCTGTGGCTCAAGCGGCTAAGGTGCCAGCCACATACACCTAAGGTGGCCGGTTTGAATCCAGCCTGGGCCCGCCAAACAACAATGACGGCTACTACCAAAAAATAGTTGGGTTTTGTGGCGGGCGCCTGTGGTCCCAGCTACTTGGAAGGCTGAGGCAGGAGACTCGCTTGAGCCCAGGAGTTGGAGGTTGCTGTGAGCTGTGATGCCACAGCACTCTACCCAGGGGAACAGCTTGAGGCGCTGTCTCAAAAAAAATTATTTGTAGTAATTGTGTAATATTATAAGGACATAATGCATGCCATATAGATACATTCATGGTTAACCTTTTATGCATTTTCAAAACACTATAAGTCCCAAGATGGTTTCTGATTTTTCCCTTTTTATATTCCTTGAATATATTTCAAAGAAATTTTAAAATATTGTCCAAAGTTTTTGTCTTTTTATTAACTGCATTTGTTTTAAAATGTGCCAACGTTTTATTGGTTTTCAAAATCATTTTTTGTAGGATTTGCTAGAACCTACTTACCTCTTTGGACCAGGCCCAGGGGCTCATGCCTCTTACCTTAGCACTCTGGGAGGCCAAGGCAAAAGCATTGTTTGAGGTCAGGAATTAGAGACCAGCCCAAGCAACAGCAAGACCCTGTCTCTGCAAAAAGTAAAAAAATTAACCAGACATGGTAGCAGGTTTCTATAGTCCTAGCTACCCAGGAAGCTGAGGCAGGAAGATTGCTTTACCCTAGGAATTTGCAGTGAGCTATGATGATATCATTACACTCTAGCCTGAGGGACAGAGAATGCCTCTGCCTCAAAAAACAAATAAATGGGAGACACCTGTGGCTCAGTGAGTAGGGTGCCAGCCCCATATACTGAGGGTGGTGGGTTCAAACCTAGCCCCAGCCAAACTGCAACAAAAAAATAGCCGGGCATTGTGGCGGACACCTGTAGTCCCAGCTACTCTGGAGGCTGAGGCAAGAGAATCGCCTAAGCCCAGGGGTTGGGGGTTGCTGTGAGCTGTGTGACACCATGGCATTCTACCCAGGGTGATAAAGTAAAACTCTGTCTCTAAAAATAAATAAATAAATAAACAAAAAATAAACAGTTTTAAAAAACAGTACAGTATGGAAATTCCTCAGAGAAGTAAATATAAAAAGAAACAAATTCAGTCCAGCAATCCTCCTAGCACTCTGGGAGGCCAAGGTGAGTGGATCGCTTGAGCTCAGGAGTTCAAGACCAGCCTGAGCAAGAGTGAGACCCTGTCTCTAAAAATAGCTGGGCATTGTGGGGGGGGTGCCTAAAGTCCCAGCTACTTGGGAGGCTGAGACAAGAGAATCTCTTGATTCCCAAGGGTTTGAGGTTGCCATGAGTTATGACGCCATGGCGCTCTGCCGAGGGTAACACAGTGAGACTCTGTGTCTCAGAAAAAAAAAAAATTCAGCAATCCCATTATTGGGTGTATCCTATCCAAAGATTATCGCAGCACAGTTCACAATTGCAAAGATGTGGAATCAACTTATGTGCCCATCAATTCAAAAGCAGGTAAAGAAAATATGGTATATAAAGTTGCACAATTAAGTATGCAAACTCATCCTAGAAGTGCTACATACCTCGTTGCTAAACATCCTTCAAAATACCACTTTTGAAGTACTCCCCTTGACATCTGGTGAACATAGTCAAAGCAGTGAGGTACGTAGCATGTTTTCTAGGTGAGTTTGTGAACTTAATTATCAGACCTCATGCAACAACCCTGATGTCCATTCCAGAGAAGTAGTTCCAAAATTGCTTGGAACAGAGAACTGGGCACTGGCCTCAGTACATAGCTTCCCAGGGGGAGTACTTTGAAGGTGACTGTACTGATATTTAGCAATGAGGAACACAGCACTTTTTTTAGAGTAAGTTCTCAAACTTAATTATCTGACCTGTGTATATTCATATGTGTGTGTGTGTGTGTGTGTATGTGTGTGTTATACACATAATGTGTATCTATATAGCTGGGAGTATGACTCAGCCATAACAGGGAATGATATAATGTCTTTTGCAGCAACTTGAATAGAACTGGAGACCATTATCCTAAGTGAAGTATCTCAGGAATGAAAACACAAACACCTCATGTACTAATAGTTGGGAGCTAAACAATGCACACAAAAAAGTGTAAAGGACATTGGAAACCAAGAAGGGGGACATGGTGAGGGATAAAAACTTACCTGTAGAATACAACAAATGCTTTTCTGGTGACAGGCACATTAATCCCCTGACTTAAGCATTACACTGACAAGGTATTCATGTAACAAAGACTTTAGCATCACTTTAATATTCTGGAATTTATTTATTTATTTATTTTTATCTTTTTTGAGACAGAGTCTCACTCTGTGTCTCTGAGTAGAGTGCCGTGGCATCATTATAGCTCATAGGAACCTCAGACTCCTGGATTCAAGCTCCCAAGTAACCAAGACTACAGGCATGTGCCATCAGACCTGGCTATATTTTGGAATTTTAAAAAAAACTTGGCATTATTTGAAATCAAAAGTTATTGGTATCTTTTCCAACATTACCAGAGATATTTTAAATTTTCAAAAATCACCAATTTGAATGAGAACTAAAAAGTCTTTGCTATCAGAGTGGGTTCTACCTAGTAGAGAAAAATATGAATCCTTTCTTTTAAACTCAAAATAGGGGATTAAATTATGAATAAAATATGGAACCTGTCTTAAAGATGCTTGTAGTGAAAAGGTAACTTATAATTTTGGAAAATAACTTTTTTCTGAAAAGCCAAGGCAGGAGGATGGCTTGAAGCCAGGAATTTGAGGTTGCAGTGAAATGTGATGAAGCCACTGTACTATAAACAGGGTAACAGAGTAAGACTCTGCCTTAAAAAGAAAAGAAAGAAAGAGGCTCTGCACCTGTAGCTAAAGCAGCTAAGGCGCCAGTCACATACACCCAGCTGGCAGGTTCGAATCCAGCCCCAGCCTGCCAAACAACAATGACAACTACAACCAAAAAACAGCCGGGCATTGTGGTGGGCACCTGTAGCCCCAGCTACTTGGGAGGCTAAGGCAAAAGAATGGCTTGAGCCCAAGAGTTGGAGGTTGCTGTGAGCTGTAATGCCATGGCACTCTACCAGTGTGACAGCTTGAAGCTCTATGTCTCAAAAAAAAAAAAAGAAAAGAAAAGAAAACTTTTTAATATTTTATGTCGAGTAGTGTTGTCCTCCCAGAGGTAATATTCAGGAAATGGTTTTTAAATTAATGGGACAAAATAAAGATAGCAAAGGTATTGTTTTATATATCTATAATGTATTTTTTATCACCTGTTAATAACTTTATACTGTAAGCTGTACTTTCCAACTTCTTCCTATGATTGTTCATGCCATCAAAAAATGTTAACTTGCTTTCTTTATATAAGAATCTGAATTGTTTGTCCTGTTTTCCCCGTTAATTACGGGGTCAGTTTCTAATTATACCCCACAATAAGAGTATTTTTGAAAAAAAAAAAAACTGGAAAATTACAGCTAATTCAGTCATCAGGATATTACATTGTTTTAGGATTGACTTAATTAAAAATATTAGGGCTATGATCTTCACAAGATAGAGACGTATGGAAGAATCACAATACAGGAAACCGTTTTCTTTTTCCTTTTTTTTTTTTTTTTTTTGAGACAGAGTCTCACTTTGTACCCCTGGGTAGAATGCTGTAGTATCATAGCTCACAGTAACCTCAATTTGGGGCTTAACCAATCCTCTTGCCTCAGCCTCCCAAGTAGCTGGGACTATAGGTGCCCACCACAATGCCCAGCTATTTTTAGAGAGGGGGGTCTCACTTTTATTCAGGCTGGTCTCAAACTCCTGAGCTCAGGCAATCCACTCTCCTTGGCCTCCCAGAGTGCTAGGATTACAGCCATGGGCCACCACTCCTGGCCTAGGAAACCCTTTTCTAAAGGAAAAATATTGTTTGCCTTACAGAATTCAAAACAGTGCTGATCTTCTCATACTAAATTTCCCATACAGAATTTTTCTTCAAGAATCTAATCATTTGTCATCACCTGTGTTGCTGTCGCCTTTGTCCAGGCCACTTTTATCTCTTTCTTGACTTATGACAACAGCTTTCCAACTTGTCTCCTAGTTTTGTTTTTCTTTTTTAACACAAAAAGTTTTTTTTTGAGACAGAATCTCAAGCTGTCGCCCTGGGTAGAGTGCTGGGGCGTCATAGCTCACAGCAACCTAAGACTCTTGGGCTTAACAATTCTCTTGCCTCAGCCTCCCAAGTAGCTGGGACAACAGGCACCCGCCACAAAATGTGGCTATCTTTGGTTGTCACTGTTGTTTGACGGGCCCAGGCTGGATTCCAGCCCGCCAGCTCCAATGTATGTGTCTGGCTCCCTAGCCGCAGAGCTACAGGCACTGAGCCACAAGAAAATCCTTTTAAATCTTAAGTCAGATCATATAATTTCTCTGCTTAAAATTTTCCAGTAGTTTTCTTTATCATTGTAAAATCAGACTTTAAAATGGTTTGCATGACTCTTCATGTTCTGTCCCATGCTGCCTCTCAGACTTTACCTTCTACTGGTGTGTTTCTCCCTCACTCTCCAGCCACACTGTCCTCTTTATTGCTACTCCTACCTCAGGCCTTTGCACTTACTGTTCTCTCTGTTGGAACACAGTTTCCTTAGTATCAATACAGCCAGTTCTCTCTTTGATCATCTATCACTTTATCAATGAGGATCTTTGTCCTTTGTGACCATCTGTATAAAATGGTAACATGCCCATAGCACCCTCTGATTCTTTCCTGTTGTACTTTTTCTCTAGAGTATTTGTTGATAATATCATCTGATATAACCTAATTTGTTTTCCCTGTCACCCACGAGCAATTTGATAAAACTTTTTTAGGGATTTTATTTGCATCTTTTATTGCTGTATCTATAGCACTGAGGTACAAAATAGAAGGTGCTTAGTTAACTATTTGTTGACCATATGAACAAAACTCAAATGATTAGCAGTGCAGCCGCAGCTCTTCTTTCTCTTTGAACTGTGCTTGCTTGACTCAGAGAAGACATAGGCTACATACAGGAGAATGTGAATTATCTTCAGGAGCAGGAAAACTACACATACACTTTAACCCATTATATAGGGTGGCCATAAAGTTCATGTGCAAAGATAACTTTTGAATTGCATACCAACTTTATGGATACTATATTATAAAAACATTTAACATGCTTTTATAAGCACAAGCACAGCATCTTTATTACAGAATAGTGCAGAAACCACAGCCCACTTGCTAAAATGATCTCTCATATTGGCTCAACTCTCTTTTACTCCCTAACATTGTAACAGCTATCTCTGTAGAGGTTTACATGTTTATTTGAAGTACATGGCCACAAAACTTAAATCTTTTATTTGCCTTTTTTTTTTTTTAAAGACAAAATCTCAACCCTATTTAGAGTGCCTCTGAGTATCATTAGAGCTCCCTGCAACCTAAAACTGTTTGGCTCAAGCAATCCTCTTACCTCAGCCTCTGGAGTAGCTGGGACTACAGGCACATGCCAGTACACCCAGCAAGTTTTATCTATTTATTTATTTTTAGTAGAGATAGGGGTCTCATTCCTGTGCAGGCTTGTCTTGAACTCCTGAGCTCAAACAATCCCATCCACCCCAGCTTCCCATAATGCTAGGATTACAGGCATGAGCCGCCATGCCCACCCTTATTTTATTTTACAAATGATACCATATTCACATAAAATATCTGAAATTGCACATTATTGAGATACCAAAATTCTTTATGTTTTTTTGTAGAGACAGAATCTCACTTTATTGCCCTTGGTAGAGTGTCTTGGCATCACACAGCTTACAGCAACCTCCAACTCCTGGGCTTAGGGGATTCTCTTGCCTCAGCCTCCTAAGTAGCTGGGACTACAGGC
>NW_003852406.1:9677498-9680260 GCF_000181295.1 Otolemur garnettii
AAAAAAAAAAAACACATCAGATTTCTTTTCACTAGAGTTATTTTAGTTCAGCATAGCAATGTTTCGTTTCCCTTCTAATCAGAAGTTCTGAATGGCTTTAATTATTCTTTTTAAGAGAGAAGAAGGTGCATTATAACTCAATAACAAAAAATGTCTAGGAAACAGTCTTTCAAAACAGGAATTCAGAGTTTTAAGGTGGAGTAGATTATAAAATGTTTTATTAGTCCTGAAATGGTTAGAAAATCTTTGGAATAGTTTAAATGCCTATACTTTGGCGGTGCCCATAGCTCAGTGGGTAGGGCGCCGGCTATATACACCCACGCTGGTGGGTTTGAACCTGGCCCAGGCCTTCTAAACAACAATGATAACTGCAACCAAAAAATAGCCGGGCGTTGTGGCAGGCGCCTGTAGTTCCAGCTACTTGGGAGGCTGAGGCAAGAGAATCGCTTAACCCCAAGAGTTTGAGGTTGCTGTGAGCTGTGATGGTATGGCACTCTACCAAGGGCAATATAGTAAGACTCTGTCTCCAAAAAAAAAGCCTATACTTTGCAGAAATGGAAAATTAGATGCGGGAAGAATCTCTGACCTACCCTAAGATTTCATGCCTCCTGAGATGTAGACCTGAAACCTGGATTCTTGTCTCTTGAATTCTTAGTATTTGTTTGTATTATATGATAAAGAAAAAAACTCCACAGTGTTCTGGGACCTGAGCAACCTATTTGATGTAAATAGAATACTAATGGGTGGTGGAGAGAATACTTCTGCCCTACTGCATATACTTGTGACACAGACACATAGACTCAGTAGCTTAAAAGATTTCTTCCAAATTTTGTATGTTTTCCAATCTGGTAATGGACGTTTGTCATTATTAGGGTGGCATAGCCCTGTCACTGGTGAAGCATACTAAATATTAGTCAAGTAGTGCTTGTTTCACTTTGTTATTTGTTGAAAAGGCACCACTGACACCTCTTCCCATCCCCTTCCCTGTTTATCATCTCTCCTTAGATATGTTTTCAAAATGAAGTGTTATTTGGCTTTCATTAAAAATGGTCATTAAAATTTTAGTAGTCAGAAACCTTTCTTTTAAAAGATAGTCCTTTTATAAGTTTAGGATCTGCATGATTTCTTTCAGTGATGAGTATAGCAAAACTTAGTTTTGCTTTATCACGTGATCATTACAAATGTGAGCCAGGATGCTTTGGTAGACTCTCAGTATTTATTCAGAGGTAAATGAAGTATTAAAAAATTACTACCACTAGCAAGAATTTCTACAGAAATAAAAATACAGATTAGAGGCCAGAAAAAACTTAATGTATCTAGAGATTTGGATTTTAGATTCTTGAGATGGTTCTGGGCTAAGATGCAGATGTTACTAAGTCTCTTTAAAAATAAATTGAAAATAGAGTATCTTGATGCCATTCCATTTCTCATAAATTGAAAGAATCTGGCACTTTCCAACTCAGAAGAAAAAAATTGCACATGCCAAAAGAAGAAACAAAAAGAATGGGTAGCACTTTCTTTAAGGGACAGCTAACTCAAAAAACTGTTTACCTTTATAGATGATTTAAAATAATAGCTTTGTTTGTTTACAGTTTTGTTTTATTGTTAGTTTGCCTAACAAGTCAGGAGTGCAAAACCTTGTGCCAGTCTGGGAAGCTCTTCCGAAGTGCTGGTTTACTGAGGAATTTAAAACCTAGAGGTCTTCCTCATCTTTTTTTTTTTTTTTTAATGTGCATACACACAACATTAAACAGTCCTGTGATTATAGAGCCATCTGCAGGAAAATTACAAAGTTGCAACATAGTTAATGATTTTCTTACCGTGTTATTTCAAGTGGTAAATGAGAAGTGACAAACTGCAATTCATGTGGGGAAAGAAAGGGACAGCCAAGAGATGCAAGAATCATTAGGGCAAGGAGGGGCCCCCCACTTTAATTTTTCAGAGAAAAGTGCTTTGTCATAGTGAGTTTGTGATCAAAAGAAGCATACAAATTGCTTCAGGTTTTACATATTCTCAGTAATTGCAGTTCTATCTCATTTGAAGAGGTAGCTAATGATTGCCCTTTAGAAGCTTTGTATGATCTGTCAGTTCTGTTCACGTTGATGTCAGAGGGATACTATTTATTTACCTCAGAGATTTGTTTGCTTTCTCCTCCAAAAGATAGGGCTATTTTTACACATCCTCCTTATAGTCATATGACTGTCAAAAGGGGAATTAAACAAGTGTTCTTTTGCCCTAAAAATGCAGTTTACATAGCTGTTTTTATAGACCATACAGATAGATGTTTTGTATTTTGTTAATTATTAAGCATTTCTGAAACTCAATTTAGACTTGAGATATTTGGGGGGGGGGGAGGTTGTTTTTTTTGTTTGTTTTTTGAGATAGAGCCTCACTAGGTCACCTTTGGTAGAGTGCGTGGCATCACAGCTCACAGCAAGCTCAAACTCTTGGGCTTAAGTGATTCTCTTGCCTCAGCCTCCCAAGTAGCTGGGACTACAGGTGCCCACCACAACGCCCAGCTGTTTTTTGTCATAGTTGTAGTTGTCATTGTTGTTTTTAGCAGGCCTGGGCCATGTTCGAACCCACCAACCCCAGTGTATGTGGCTGGCTTCCTAACCACTGAGTTATAGGCACCCAGCCATGGATGTGAGATATTCATAAAGAAACATTAAGAAATAACATGTTGGCTCGGCGCCTGTGGCTCAAGCGGCTAAGGCGCCAGCCACATACACCTAAGGTGGCGGGTTCGAATCCCCAGCCCG
>NW_003852406.1:9680972-9696088 GCF_000181295.1 Otolemur garnettii
AAAAAAAAAAAAAAAAAAGAATATCACATGAATAAAGATTACAAAACCAGTCTTTGATTTTTAAGATTTTCATGCAGTGAAAATATAGTAATTGGAAACCCTTTTTACTGGTGGACTGGGTATCAACAAGATGAAAGTGATGTTGAATTAGGACATGTACTATACATTACAGATCAATAGTACTATTATATTTATATCATATTATATTTATATATTGAGTTTTAGTGGACTGGTTTTAGAGGGATGCATTATTTTGCTGGTGCTTTATATTCTTGTTTTCTTTGTTGGAAAAGTAAATTTTCTAAAATGTGAAGATGATAGAAGACCACCAGAAGACCAACTTCTTGAACACTTAGGAATTGACCTTATTTGTTTACAGAGTAACACATACTAAAAAAATCTGCAATGTAATGTTCAGATATAAAGCCTAGGGTTTTGGTGTCTGATTCAGTTAGGAGACAGCATTCACTCACAAGTCACCTCCATGCAACTGAGGAAGAGAAGGCATCAGGGAAGAGTATTCTGCCTTCAATTTGCCCACTTAGAGGTTCTCTCACTTACAATACTTTTAAGTCCATCCTCACCTCTACCTCCCTTGTCACCAATAATTTATTGGTTATTTATTGAATCTATCCTTTAGGAAAATGAAGAGTTCATTTGTGGTATTATTTGTATGTGAACTTTTAAGTTTGGCTTTATTACTCAGAAAGACTGTTTTCCAAGAATTGATTCACTTAGAAATAATGTTGAAACTTTCATGAAGAATCCTATGAGTGGATTTTAGATTTACTTTCCAGCCTGATCTTCTGGCTTTTTGGAACAGTGGAATGTTGCCTGTTTATTTTAGAAGACTGTACAGTAAGATTAACCATTAACTGACCTTTATTAACTAATTCAAGATGTGTTACTCAGTCCACTTAAATTTTCTTTTGAAAACTGTTTAGAATTCTGTTGCCTTTTAAAACATTCTTGCTTAAAGATAGTTTGAAAAATAGATGACTGTTAGAGTACTCCAAGTATTGGGATAAAGATGAGCTAATAAAATAGATTAAAATACTACATAGGTAATTCCAAGAAATTTTGTATAGCTCCCCATGGAAGATCTATTTTCCAATCAACAGAAAAATAAGAAGGAAGAAGGAAATTTTTGTATGGGAGCCTGGAATTTAAACTGAAGTCCTGAAAATTTTTACTCTTTGAAAACATCTTTTCCTTGTTCATGATGGTATATGCACGGATTATTTAAGAGCCATACGTAAGTGTGGTTGCCTCTAAACTGGGGATTTGCTAGAATTAAATGGGAGAGTTACTGTTTTTCTTTGTTTGGATTTTTCTTTGTGTATGAATATTCTTGTCTTACATTTAAAAACTTTGAAAAAAAGAAAAGAAAACATCTTTTCCTAAATCCTAAGAAGTAAATTGCTTAGGTGAAACAAATTAAAGATTTGGGGGTGGGGGCTCCTGTGACTCAGTGAGTAGGGCACTGGCCCCATGTACCCAGGGTGGCAGGTTCAAACTCAGCCCGGCCAAACCGCAACAACAACAAAAATAGCCAGGCATTGTGGTGAGCGCCTGTAGTCCCAGCTACTTGAGAAGCTGAGGCGAGAGAATTGCCTAAGGCCAGGAGTTAGAGGTTGCTATGAGCTGTGATGCCACCATACTCTACTGAGGGCGACAGAGTGAGAAAAATCTTTTTTTTTTTTTTTAATCTGTTTAGGTCTCTACTTGATGAGTATTAGAATAGCAATAAATATAACATCCTAAAAATTTGGTGGGGAAAAGAATATTTGAAAATCCATGAAATGCAATAATTATTAAACCAGGAATCATTAGTTTGCTAATAAAAGATGTATGGCCCCAAGTCATTTTTTTCCAGAGTTCTCTGACATTTTCATTAATCATGCTGCCACTGTGCTCATTAATGCCTGTCTTGCTATAAAACTTGGTGATTTTTTTATATTGTTGTACTAGATGATATTAATATTAAAGTCAGATCACATAATCTTAGATAACACATAGTGATAATATAGAATTGTTGGTGGAAACAATTCAGGATAAAAAGTGCTTGACAGTTCAAGCTCCTGCACAGACTGCATGCCTGTCTGAAATCAGGTTTAAAAATTGGCCCTGTCTCCAGCTGACTCATTTTGTCAGACTGAGTCACAGGATTAACCCTTGACATGTTCCTTTGAGAAAAAAAAAGGCAAAGATTAAACAACTGCATTGGCCAGAGCAGCACTTGATCCATCTATGTGCATTTTCCCTGTAATATGATTCTTCTTAGGGAAAAAAATGTGCTGCAGCTGTTGCATAGATTAAATTAGGTTTTATAAAAATATTTTTAAGGAAGAGGAAAAAAGACTTTATTATAGAAGATAATTTCTAATTGCAATAAAGCAAATGACTACCTACATTGGCCAATTTTAATTTCTTTTGGGTAAGGTATTTTAGGGGTGACAAAAAGCCTTATCATAGCATACAGGTAGGATATGGGGATGAGATACTTTATTTAGATTACCACCAGTTTTCTTGATGACTTACTGTTTTTGAGAAAAGAGTTTAGTATAATAGGTGGGTTTTTGTTTTTTTTTAAGTACCAATTTCTACTCTCAAATTTAGGCAATAGTGCATACCAGGTGCCTGTGATGCATATTGGTAGAGGAGATCTTCTTACACATGTATGGATTTAATATCTGTGTTTTTGAGAAAAGGAATGAAAAGTGTAAGCAAAAGCTTTTAATTAGGTTATCAACTCTGTTTAGAAACTGTTAGCCAGGCACAGTGGCTTTCATCTGTAATAGTAGCACTCTGGGAGGCTAGGAAGATTGCTTGAGCTCAGGAGTTCGAGGCCAGCCTAAGCAAGAGAGAGACCCCGTCTCTACAAAAAATAGAAAAATTAGCCAGGCATTGTGATGGGTCCCGGTAGTCCCAGCTACTCAGGAGGCTAAGGCAAGAGGATTGCTTGAGCCCAGAAGTTTAACATTGCAGTAAGCTAGGCTAATGCTGCAGCACTCTATCCAGGGATACAGAATGAGACTGTATCCAAAAAAGAGAGAGAAGAAAGAGAGAGAAAAGGGGGTGGGGAGGAGAAATTGTTGTGTTTTACATTCAGATCTGGGGCTTAACAGCAGATTTTACCCATGTGCTTAATAATAAACTGATTTTAGAACAGTAAAAGAAGTTTGGTTATACTGTTTGGCTAAAATAAAGAACTAACGATGTTATATTAAAATTTTCATTGTGCTTTCCTAGCCAGGGTTTCTTAGTTGGATTTATATAATGCTGTTTATTTTGTCAGACAACATAGTATTCTCTTTGTTTTCCATCAAGTACCAGAGAAATGAGCTTAAGTATTCTAGGTGATTATTTTATGAACTGACATAATAAAAGTTTTCTCAGATTGGAGCACTGATTATAGGAAGAAAATGTTGAAGTCGTTGAGTGCTTTGTGTCTCCCTTCTTCTCTCTGTTCCTCAATTTTTCTTGAAAAGGATTTTTTTTATTTTTAATAATAGCAGGAGGAAATTTTATTTTATCTGGTTGGTTCTGTGCCCCCCCCCCTTTTAAGAGTAGCTGTTCTGTCACTAGAGAAAAGACTATGCCTATGAAAGACTAAATTTTACTTGAATGGTTTTAAGGCATGGCATTGTTAATTGTAAATCAAAGCTTTTTACACAGTTCTCCAAGGATTGAAATGGTTCTTTGTGGTCTCTCAGGAGGGAAGAAGTTACAGACCACTCTGCAGACTGGCATTTTAATAGTCTGCTGTGCTGTGATGTTCTTTTGCAGCTGCTGCTTAGCCTTTTCTATATCTGGAGAGTGTGGGGAGGTTTTATTGTTGTTCCGATACCATCAGCTTTTAAAACATTGTGAAGTTAGCTGGCCTTACTGTCTGATTTAGTTTTATTAATATAATTTGATCAATATGTTTCATACAAATGAGGGTTTGTGGGGGTCTCTTATAGTATATTCCCAGAATATTTCATAGAGGATTTCTGCATCATGGAAGGTGCCTTTAAAAAAGTGATGTGCCTTGTTTTGCAGCTTGTAGGCTGTCCTCTGATTCTGATTAACACAGTCCTGTTAGAACCTCCAAGGCACAAGAAGAGACAATACAAAGAGGTTTTGATGGAGAGAAATGAGAAGAAAAAGAGAAGTTGTTCTTCTGTTTTTCTGGATTAGAATTTACACCAAAAGATAAATTAGAAAAATTTTAAATAGCAAAATGTGTTTGTGTGTGTAAGTCATGTATTCACAGAAATGTTTGAAAACTGACTTCAAAATATAAAGAAGTAGAAAAACCTGAGACATTTATTATCACACTGATGATTTTTCCTTCCTGAGAAATCTGAACATTAACAAAAATATGAATATATAAAATATTAAGAACAGTAGTGAACTTGGAGGAAAGACTTCTGGGAAACCTTATTTAGTTTATAAGCTAGAGTGTGCATTTTTGTCTGTATACACACCAGCCTTTCATACTTTATATAAGGAAAACAAAATCATGTTTGTTTTTTGTATTTTGTTTTTGAATCACTTAATACATATGTTCCAGAAGACTGTAGTCCATTATAAACTTTTCATTGGTGTTATGAATGAACAATTCAAGGAGCTTAATAATTGAAAATCTCTTTTCACATTTTAAAAACAGATGACTCGTTTTTAAGTAAGTTTTCTGATTTTTGGACTAAACTTTTCAATAAAATGTGTTCCTTTCTATTTTTAATATGATTATAATACGTTAAAAATATTATGGTTTGTTCTAGCTAGTTAAGAGGTTCTTACATGACAGTCGGCTTTCTCTAGGAAGTGATTTTGTTTAAGGCTTAAGTGTCTAGATCCTTCTTGTTACACATGATTCAATGTTTCCAATTCCTGATTACTTGATCATGTGTTTATCAAAGTTGAAGCAACTTTAGACCATGCCAGATGGTAATGTTACTGGAGGTGTAGCAAGCAAGTTTCCCCTGCCACAAATGCTTTCAATTTAATTAAAACTAAAAACAAATTAGCAAAAGATCTATTATTAGCTTGCCTTCCTTTGTATATGTGTGTATATATTTATATTTACATATATATGAAGTAAATCCTTGGGATTAATAATTTCTTGCTATATTTTTCTGCAGAACACTGTATCTCTTTTCTTTATTTAGCATTTACAAATGACATTTTTTAATACTCCAGATTTTGTCTTATTGGTATCCTCCACCAGTGGAAGGACTTAATGGAAATTGAAAGAGGTTACTTACAGCGTAAACCCTCCCTCTGTGCTCTGTGAGTTGGTTTAGTCCTATTTTGCATAAGTTCCTTTTGAGTAGATCCATGTGTGGATGCATAGTACTGAGGACTTACTCTGTTTGCCTGAGTGGATCTATGTCTTGAAGAGAAGCTGTAGGCATTAGCAGCAAACAGTAACATTTTCAAAATCAACATGTATTGTGCTTATCCTGTTCCTGGAATGGGCAGCAATTCTTTGATGTATTACTACAATGGGAAAACGGTAAGCCTTTCTCTTTGTTCATGGAGCTTCTAACTGGCTTGTTTAATTGCTTTTTACTAAAACCTGTGAGGTTTTGTTTTAACCTTTTCTGCAACACGTTAGATTGTGTATTTATTTGTTAAGTAGTGTCAGTAAAGTCATGTCTTCTACACAATTAATCAATAATTGTCGGCTCTTATTTTGTTTTTAAATAAACTTGAAATTGTGAGCTATTATTTTTAGCCTGATGTCTTTGCTAGCAGTGAGCTTGGAAGTACATTTGTTTTGATGTTTTTGTATATGGTAAACATACAATCTTTATATAAAATACATACATACATACATATATATTGAGAATTATTTGATGCTTTGTAGATGGACAGAAAAGATGAAAGTCATCTTGGATATTCATAAAAATAACAAGTATGAAGTTCTGGGAATGATTAGAGAAAGCAGTCAGCTAGTGAGGGCCCGTATTTCCTGTTTGGAGTTTCAGGTCCAGAGCCTGACTTTCCTGGGATACCATCTGTTTCCAATCAAACTAGAATTTTGACCTTGTGCAGAGTCATAAAGTAAGTCACTATTTTTAAAAAGAATGCATTTATACATTTTCCTAAGAATGTATTTCTGTTCAACTTATAGCACATGGTTAAGTGTTTTAAAATAATACTGTGTTTTGCTAAGCAAAAAATTTGTTCTTTAAATTAATTGCTTTGTATTAATTATTTATTTCTGCAAAAAAATACCGTTAAGCCAGAGGATTTTGTATATTCTAAGAAGAAAGTCCACTTCTCTGAAAGATTTGGTAGGAGTTATCTTCATAAGATACTTGGTAACTGATAAAAATGTTACACTAATCAATAACAACCTTGGTTTATATCAGAAATTCCATATTTTTCTTAGTCTTTCAAAATTTTTTCCCTTAAGTGTCTTATGAAAAATTCATATGTGGCTTTTGTGACAGGGGAAGTGGAGAAGTATTTTTAATACTAATGTTTTAAGTTACAGAGAAAATTCAATTACATTTTCCTAAAATAAGCATAAAATTAGATATGGTTGTCTCTTCCCTTTTTACCACTTGAAAATGTTTGAAATAGCATATGGCTAACCAGGGTACTGAGAAGTAATCAAAGCCCTTTTTCTTTCACCGAGTTAAAGGACTCACTAAGGCCTGTTTTGACTCAGCCAGTGTTTGGTTGTGAACTTTTGGATAAGTTTTCTTGATAATAAGCCAGAATATCCTTAAATTTATTAAAAGTATATGTTCAAGCTATCTATCTAAGTAGAGCTTTGGAGAATGTGAAAGGTAGATTTAGATGGATAATAAAGTGAAATTACTTGATCTTTATGTAATTTTTCTGCCAGGTGTCTTTCAAATACAAAAATATTTTTCTTTTGTGTCCAATTCTAAGTAAAACTGTTTTAAAATGGGGGATGTGTATGTGTGTGTTGGAAGTTCAGTAAAATTAATTATGCAGGACCCCTGAAGCAGAGAGACTATAACGCAAATTGAGTTTAGATTTTATTCTTTCAAGAGCACAGATTACTCCATTACATTTCTCTTTGTTCTACATTGGGAGGGGGTTAGAGACAGCTTTGATAGTATTAAGTATTTCCAGGCTTATGGTAGATGGCAGAGTTGGTATGTGAGAAAATAGCCTGAAAATTGATAGACTGTGCCAGATACAGGTCAAAGGTGACTTTTATGTTCTTGAAAATGTATAAAGAGATGATATATATTTCTTAGTCCTCTGAATCATAAGGCACTGGAGTTATATGTATTTTATTTTTACCCTCTCCTAGTTTTAAAAGTTATTCCCTAAGAATTTTTAAAAATGTTTTAGAAATTGTTTATGTTCTTGAAAATGTATAAAGAGATGATATATATTGTCTTAGTCCTCTGAATCATAAGGCACTGGAGTTATATGTATTTTATTTTTACTTACCCCTAGTTTTAAAAGTTATTCCCTAAGAATTTTTAAAAATGTTTTAGAATTGTTATTATCGAATGACTTTAATTTTCTTTAATAAGAAAATTGTATATTATGTAGTTACATTGTATAAAGATTATATAAATACATGATGTTAATATATATTGGGAAATATCTACCTGTCAGTGCTATTTTATAGCAAACACTAGCACTTTAATATTTCTTCACTTTCAGTGAAGTAGGGAATTTTTACGTATTCTCGTGATGAACAGGTTAAATTTAAGCTTACTCTATAATGCCACTTTGTCAATTTATTTTAAGACAGTAAAGTGGATTAATTTTTTAAATGCTAATCAGTTTGCATTGATTTCATTTTTAATATTCCACTAGGGCAGTGGTTTTCAACCTTCCTAATGCCGTGACCCTTTAATATAGTTCCTCATGTTGTGGTGACCCCCAACCATAAAATTATTTTCATATGATGAGGGAGTGACAAATCCTAAGTGTACCTGGTTTTAAACAGAATACTTTCCCCTTTCTCTAGTTTTTATTTTTAAGTTTTCAAGTTGATTACATATATTGAAGAGTATTTGGAATATCTAGCAAAACTGAACAAACTCTAGGAAAAGACCAAAAATTCTTTTTATATTTAATTACCTAATGTTATTTGGCCAGTATTGTATTATTAGAAATATAACAGAGTTGTGCATATATGTCCAGAAAAGAAAAGCCAAAAATTTACCTTACTGTTTGAAAGGAGGAGTTAATGTTCTATATTATATGTAACTTTTGTGTAGCTATATTTCATGTTTTGTGTAGCCATGTTTCATGTTATAAGGTATTTATGTGTGTTTATAATAAATAGAGATATTAAAACTTTGGAACACTATACTTTTTTGAGATTTAAAAAATAGCAAGGAACAGTGAGTTTCTGAGGTTCCTTACTTATAAAAGGATTCAGCCTGTATTCAGTTTTTTCACTGATGCAAATAAATTATGTCCTTTATGCAGAAAGGAAGAAAGTCTTATAGAGGTAAAGGAAAGAAAAATTTGAGCAAGAGAGGACTCCTCTTTCTCTCTCTCTCTCTCTCTCTCTCTCTCTCTCTTTCTCATCTTGAGGTTTCTGGAGTTTTAGTCTTCCTCAGATCTAAACAACCTCTTATTTTTCTAGGCTGCTAAAAAGTATTCTAGGTATAAAAATTTCAGCAAGTATAGACATTATTATTTTTGTTGTATTAAGAGATTATTTTAATTTCATGAGACACAACACAGAAACCCAAGTCTTAAAACTCAAGCTAGAAACATAATTTTGAATATTACTTCCTTGGATGAGATCTGTGAAAGAGGAGACAGAGTGAGCATGTTTGTGCAGGCTGTTCTGTGCCAGGAACTTGCCAAGAACTTCATGTTTATCTCATTTAATTCTCACAATTGCCCTGTCCTTTGAATGTTCCTAACCTCGTTTTATAAATAAGGGAGTTCAGCCCTATTCACTTAGTAAATTGTTGAGGGCAGAATTTGAATCGCGGTCTACTGCCCAAGAACTGGTTTTCTTTTTTATATTATCCACGAAAAAGAAATTAGTCTCCATTGCAAAGGACTAAACTAAATTTATCCTTACTACAATTTGTACTAAAATACACTACATGGAAAAGAAAATGTAACTCAGAAGAACACTGGGCCACTCTTACAAATAATTCCCTTTTACATATATGATCAGAGTAACAGTAACAAGCACATTTTTGTCAGTTTTTAAAATGAATACCTTAAAACTGTCCCAGGTATGTTTGTTTTAAAACTCAGGAAATTAAACTAGTAGGTTTCTTCTTCTTCTAGAATTCATCATACTGAAAATCATGGTTTAGCCATGGTTTGGGCACCTGATTGCCCATGTAATCTGTTGTTGTTGTTGTTGTGAATTAGAGTAACAAGTAACTAAAATTACATTGTAAATGCTTCAAAGACTTATTTTTCAAATAAACATTTTCAGTTAATAAAAACACAGAAGCCAATGTTGTGTATATAGAGTTATTTTTCTATTAGGGGATTTATTGCCAATTAACATAAGGGAAGAAAGTATAATTCAATTAATTCAAATTTCCAGTCTGTGGGCCCACTAAAGTTAAATCTAACATTTTTATGATAGGCAGAACATGAAGTCATTTTTTAAATCTTTGAATATAGAATGCTAAAGGATATTGAATGATAGGATTTTATCATAAATCTTAGGGTTTTTTTCCCTCCCTTTACGAAAAACATCTGAGGGAATAGCGTATGCGTATGAGCCCAAGAAAGTTTTCTTTTTCTTTAATTCAGGTGAGTACAAATAGCAGTGTAGGCCCTGCCAGGAGGTTTCATCACTGGTTAGTTTAGTAATGTTTTTGAGAAAGAAAGTGAAATCCTTTTCACGAACATATTGAAGAGAGAGGATCAGGTATAGTATTGTAGGATCTAAATTTCTTTAAAATGGAGGTAGCAAAAAGGTGACAGTCATTGATTTGTTCCGTGTATTATCCTAGCAAACAAGTTTTAAACCTTGCCCCTTAGAAATTCCATAATTTATCTCTCAAGAAAAAAAGTGATGATTAGAAAAATGATAGCAGTTATAGTAGAAAATCCAGTAATATTAGTTTAAGATCAATATAAATGTGCTTGGTTTACCTAAGAAGAAATTACGTAGTATTCAACTGTGCTTGTTAGATAGCAAGAGCAGAAATTGATTTTAAGATGCTTTGCATTGAAAATCGGAATTCTTTTTCTTATTGTTGCTGGGAAGGAAATTCCATTTTACTTTCCCCTAAACATGTCTCTGGAAATTTTGGGGGGAAAGATACTGGTTCATTTATTTAGGAAACCTTTGAAAGTATAAACATATATTTCTCCCTTTAACAAAAATTCTAGTTGTGTTTTTAACAGGCTTATTCAGTGAAAAGAATTTTCCATAGAGGTAACTGGTGTGTTCTTGAGTCAGTCCTTTTACTGTAGATATTTTGCTTTATGATACCCATTATTTCACTTCTTCTGGTATTTTTAATGGATCTGTGTAAATATTTTCCCTTAGGCTTGGAATTAAAAACTGTAGTAGCAAGTTGAATTTAATGGCAAAATTTATAATTTTTTATGTAATATTAAAATACTAAAATCAATGAAGTATTTATCAAATCTATCATTTGTTAAGTACTCTCAGATACTAAGGTATTCTTAAATTACACTCTCATTGTAGGATTTATTTAACCTTTTTATGTTTTTCTTGGGGGTTATGTTTGCTTTAATTTTAATTAGAGAGGTAACAGGAGAGAGTGAAGACCTAAATTTCAGAAACTTTAATTTTGCCTTTTAGGTTAAAGATACTTGGTATACATTTGATTTATATCTTATCACATACATGAGATAAATATTCATACAAAGTAATGGATACAAAATGATTGGGAAAGTATACAGGAAATGTTTTCTAGGAAATTACTTTCTTCTGGTATCTTCTTACCACTCTTATCTGAATAAGTATAGAAAGCCATTAAAATTTCTTTCATTTGCTCTTTTTAAAACAGGCTCTTTTTTACTAAATGCAGATCCCATCGAATTCAGAAATACAAGGAAATTTGTCACAGTAATTATATATATTATTATGAGGGAACTTGCATAGGTTAATGGGCAGTAATTTAAACACTAAAAAATAAATTCTTAGGATAATTATCTAGCTTTTCTTCCTTAGTTTTTGAGTACTGACTCTTAAATATACGTATTTTTTAAATTAGAGGCTCCAAAGGTTTAATTACGGTTTTTTTAGTATTCAGTTTAACTTGGGTTGGGATTTTCTTTTTCCGTTGACCTAGTCTTTCTCCCCCACCCCCAGATTTTAAGTGTTCAGCTTGATCTTGTAAAATTGTTACTGTTTCATATAAAATATAATTATCGAAAACATCAGATAAATTAAGTATATGTCCCTGAATATAATATTGTGTTTTCATTTTAAAATTATGATTCTGTGGTAAATTAGCCAAATGATTTTGTTTTATTATTTTCGTAAATTGCTATAAATTGTGCTGAAGATATTTTCTATTATTGGCGTGCCTTTTACATATTTGAAATCCATATTATGGCATATTAAAGTGATGATAGCAAGCATATTGGAACTTAAATAGAACTGTTATTAAAATCATCTTGACAAAAGAACTAATAGAAGCCCAAACAGAACAGAATCTTGGTAATTAGTTCTGTGTTGGAGCATGTTCAGAAAATTGGATAAGCTGCTTCACCCTTCTTTATTCCAAATTAGGTGAAAGATGTTCCCAAAATGTTTGAAAATTTAAGCTGATAGTGGTTTTCCTAGGCCTTGGAGCTTATGAGAATCCTAGAATACTTTTCAAAATAATATATATAATTAAACTGCTGAGTAAGGGAGGGTGATGTAAATCTGCTGTGTTCTCTATAGTAACTATTAGCCACATGCACCAATTGAAAGTCAGTTCCTTAGTTGAACTATCCACATTTCACATGTTCCGTAGTCTGGTGACTAAGAGGTACTATATTGTATAGCACAGATGCAGAAATTGGTCCTCACAAAAACCTCTATTGGACAGCACTTATCTAATGAATTCTTCTCACTTTCTGTGGAAGAATATCTTAATTATATATATAACTATTCTCATATACTAAAGAATATTTCTACCTCTTTCTTGTCTGGGACATGTTAAAATATCAGGCACCACAGAGGTTGTGAATCTATTTTTAAAAGTATAGGGAATCATTTAATGCTTTAACTTTATCTTATTACTGAAGGTGACTAGATAAAAACTTATTTTGCAAAAACTTCTACGACTTTGCTTCTTTTCAGTAATTATCAGAAAGTCGTTGTGCTCTTGTCTCACAGGGATGTTTCCGATATTAATTATAAGAAGTTTGCATTGCTACCAGGAGCGCAGTGCCCAGCTTCAGCCTCCATAGCTAAACGGAGTGGTCTGCCCTGAATTTGGGATTATCCTTGTAATTAAACTGAATCATCCAAGCAGGAAGAAAGGCATCTATCTTTGCAGATTTGACTCAGATTGGTTTTATGACCTAAAACATTTCAAGTAAAATTGTGTACTCACTATAAAGAGTAATCGTAAATGTTCATTCTTAATGCCATCCTTTTTAAAAACTTCCTTTGGGGTGGGTGCCATCAGAACATTCAGGGCATTAATGTGGGTTCTTTTTGACCAGAGTTAATAGTGAAAGATATATTTTAGATTTTTAATTCTGTTCTTTCAAATTAGGAATGTGTGCATGCTAAAAACACTCAGAATTTCTCTTAACACCATTCTTGGAGGGGAAAAATATAAGCGCTTGGGGAAAGAATTGGTCCCATGATGGCTACCGTGAGCCTGGTATTCAGAAATAGAGGCTAGAGAGCTAGAGGAAAGGTCTATCTACTGCATTTTAATAGAACATCTGAAATGACTTAATTGTTCCTCTTTCTATTCTCTTCAGCATAGTTTGACTCCTGGCAGATTTTAATCATCTTAAAGCATATATATTCCTTTCTCTTAATTTTTAGGTTATTTGTTGTGATAGAGAATCATCCTTAAGATTTAAACTTATGATTAGATCATAACTAGGGGAAAAAAACTGGCATCTATGTGCAGGTGATCGGATGACATAAGCAGTCTGCTTTTAATTTGTGGCCAGTACTGATTGTAACTAAGAGAGACTTGCTCTTTTTGTGGAATTGGCTGACTATTTCCCTCCATCTGGAGTTAATAAAATCTTTGAGACCACATCAGTTGTGCTTTGCCGCAAGAACTCTTTGATCTGAAGAATCAAGACTGGCACAACTGCTGCTTCATAACATTGCATCCATGTTTTTCTAAGCTATGGTTAAGATACCAAAAGCAAAGATATTTAGCCCATGTTGGCCGGGCCTCTTTGAGAACTGTGTATTTCAAAATATTTTTATTGTAAAAATTGTGAATTTGTCTTAGTATATAAGTGATAATGTAGAGGATTGTGGATTTCTGTTTGTTTTTACTATTTTCATTTATAAGATCTATCCTTTAAACGTCTATTTCTCCAAAGTCTGTTTGTGAAGACTAGTATTAAAAGCAAACTTTACCTCTAAAGTGTGCCCCATTTTTTCCATGCAACCTGAAAATTTTTGAGTAAGAGATAGCAAGTCTCTTTCTCTGCTTTGTGTGATTTATCTTATTTTCCTTGCTGTCCATGACAGCTATCACATAACCTAGATCTGATCAGCACATTCTTCTTTCTTTAGCAGCAATGTGTAAATCAGTAAAGCCAGCTTTATCCCTCTGCTTCCTTTTGTAATTGCAAACATTTAAAAAATTTGAAAGCGTAAGTTTTATCATGTGTGGAATACAGTAAATTGAATGCAAATAAAAGTAAAAAGTTTAAATGACAAATTATGTAGAAATTTAAACTGATATATGACACCTTAAAATTGGACTTTTTTTTTCTTCATAATTATCAAACGTGAAAGGCTTACATAGTGATTCAGTCTAAAACCTGGATAGAATTAGAGAATTTTATATTTCATACTTTCAGGTCAAGTATGATGTATACAGTAAAGTACATGTTTGTGATAAAAAGTATATGTTCAAATCTGTGCACAGTGGCTCACGCCTATAATCCTAGCACTTTGAGAGGCTGAGGCAGATGGATTGTTTTCAGCTCAGGAGTTCAAGACCATGCTGAGCAAGAGCAAGACCCCATCTCCAAAAAAGAAAAGAAAAAATAATAGTGAAAATAAAATAAAATTGAGAAATAAATGAATTACTGCAATATAAACAAAAAAAGTGTATGTCCAGGTGCTGTCTTCTAAATTTGATTCTCATTTGTATTTTCTGATGAGGTCTGTAAATTTACTCTATTTTTTGTTTATGGTTTTAGCTTGTCTTGGAGAAATCTATATGCAAAGGGGACAGAGGACTCTAGTGATGGCTAAGTTTAGATTTTTTGATTAAAATACTATAAAGTTCCTTTCCTGAAAACTTTACCTACCTGTCAGTCCGTGTAATGGATTACAAACTCATTTATACAGTACACCCAATTATTTCATTTGAACACAGTCATTTATGATGGCTTTAAGCTAGAAAAGTATGGTTGCTGCATATAATAAACAAACCATTTTACCTGCCATGTTCACCTAACAAGGATCCTTCTGGATAGTTTTTTATATGATATCATGTCCCAAATTTCTCAGGTAGCAAAGATGTTTGCTTTTCCTTTGGGATGTGAAACGCAAGAAATCTAAACGACAGTCCACTAAAAAGACGTACAGTGCTAGTATGATCAGGACTAGCAAGAAGGATAGAAACAGACTTTTTAACCTTTTATATAGGATAAACTTTATATATGGGCAATATTTAGTAGCATAACTGCTCCTAAGTAGAATGATACAAAGGTAATATAACATTAGCTAATACTTGTTGATTGCTGACTTTGTATAAGGCACTGTGTTAAACATTCCCTATATATATGTCTCCTCTGATCATTCCCCCCACCTCCTGGTACAGATACTATTGGCACCATTTTATAAAAGAGGAAATTGAGTCTTGGAAAGGTTAGGGTAATTTTCCAGAGGTCTTTACATTTAGCGTCTCAGAGAAAGAAGAAATTAATGTAATTTATAATCTATGTAAATAAAATAATTGGACCCTTATTTTAATCTTTTTTTTTTTTTTTTTTTTGAGACAGAGCCTCAAGCT
>NW_003852406.1:9696290-9699437 GCF_000181295.1 Otolemur garnettii
CCTTAGGTGTACGTGGCTGGCGCCTTAGCCGGTTGAGCTATAGGCGCCGAGCCACCCTTATTTTAATCTTGATGTGCTTCCTTAATTCTTTTTCTATAACTAGCATAAATAAAGATATACCTAGGGTAATAATAGCAAATTATGTAGAAGGGTATAAAGTAATAGGCCTTCTCAATTCTAACTCCAAAAATCTAATCATTAAGTTTCTTGTGTGTATTCCAGAAATTTTGTATGCTTATGCAAAAAAAGTTTTCTTATAACACATGCTCCAATAATTATAATGTTAACTTACTATCCTCCTCTTAAGTGAACACTTAGAGTTTTATTTGGCAGTAAAATGTAATAGATGTACCTTGATCAAACTAAAACAAAATAAATTATTTCATATGCTGCTCAAAATAGCTCACCTTTGCCTTCCCTGACCTCTGGAAGTTTACTTTTACAGATCATACAAATATTATTTATTCCTTCTTAGTTTTAGTAGTTAGGAGAATAGTGTGATCATGTTTTGATCATTAAGGTTATTTGCCCACTCAGTTTTCAAAAAAAATGCAAATGTTAACCATTTGCTAATTTAAAATGTTCATAGTTTGTTTATCTGAAGCAAGACTTTATCAAAGGAAATTAATATTGCTCTAACAAAGGAAATTTTTAATAAAACTATCCAAGACCTGAAAGTGTACTTGAAATTAAAGAATTAAAACCTCTCAGCAGAATTTTGGTTTTTATTTGCCAACTCTACCAGGTTCAGCAGGTTTCTAAACAATTGTGTCAAGCCTTTCAGTTACCTTGTAACAAAGGATAGCAACATTCAATAGATCTGTTATTGGTAAATCTTGTTAATAGCAAAAAGAATGAATTTTATGAAACCCAATTTTATTTTGTGCTACATTCAAAAGACATTTGTTTACTTCAACAGATTTTGAATCATGAGCCTGTGTGAGATTTGTGTTTTGTAAACCAAACCAACATTTATGGCTTTATTAAACCACCCGGTATAACTGTCACACCAAGATGCATTACAAAGATATGTGAAGTAGTACGTTATAATTAGCTAAAAAGACATATAGATAGCAAATAAATTAGACATTATTGATATGGATGTAGGCAATGTTCTTTGCATTTGTGGAGGCCTTTATTTAGATAGACCTTTTAGGTCTTTTATGGAATATAGAACTCAATTTACATAATGATGATCATTTACCTTTTAATTAAATTTACTGTTTAATTTTAAGGTATATGCACCATCCCCAAATTCAGATGACTTCAACCGTGAATCTCCTAGTTATCCATCTCCTAAGCCACCAACCAGTATGTTTGCTAGCACTTTCTTTATGCAGGGTAAGTACTACCAAAGAGTTGTCAAATACTAACACATTATCCTTGTATTACCCAGTGTTCTAAAATACTGTGAGGAAAAAGAATACCTACACAGATATTTAAACATTATTTTATCTAAGTATTTTTTGGCTAAAGTAAATTAAAATTTAGCTTTTTCATTTTCTAATTCTGTTGATTGCTAATTGCAATTTAGTTGGATTATCCAGCAAACTATCCAAGTGCCCATCCAGTATTGATTGAATTTATAAAGAAATTAAGAAAAATTAAGTAGAACTGCTGTGGTTCATCTTAGAATTTTAAATGTTTGAAAGCTATTAACTTTAGTTTCCTGTTTAAATTATGGATTCATATCACACCTTGAATTACCAATATAAATAAAAAGTTTACATGCCGTTAAAAGAGTAAAACTTATTAGGAGGAAAAGTATTGCGTTTCCTTTAATTCACATCTAGCAAATTATTTATATTTGGTCTTCTGTGGTTTTGGACTATGTGAAGCATTTATATGAGAGCAATAAATTATTACATAAATGATTCCTTGGATTTATATTTGTAAGTGAAGTCATTACTGACACTTTTCCTTTGAAGCTGATATAAGATGGTCGTGATCAATTATAGTACTTAGGTTTACTGTTACAGAAACTTCTTTATTCCACAATTTCAAAATGTTAGATATAATGTGCATTGTCTATTATGGTTTGAGAACTTTTTTGTATATTTATATATATATATATCATTTAACCAAAAATTAAATCCAGCCTATCCCTAAATTTAGAATTTTTATTATCCTGCTCGATACGAATTTAGATTTCCTGAGGATTGGATTTTTATACTGACTTACCTACCTGCTACAGTTTAAATTATTTTTTCCCTGACTATAAAGCTTATTCCTTATTTTAAAATAGTAATTTTGCAGTTTGGAGAGAAGAAGACTGGATAGGAGACTAGGTTGGAAAAGGGAAGGAAAAATATCTAAAGAGTACCCTTTGAATTTTTATAAGCATCATCAGAATAATAAAAATTAGCTAAGGAAATTTTTATATTTCTCTTTTTGTCTTAGATGGGACCCACAATTCTTCTGACCTTTGGAGTTCATCAAATGGGATGAGCCAGCCTGGTTTTGGTGGAATTCTGGGGACCTCCACTTCCCACATGTCTCAGTCCAGTAGTTATGGCAGCCTTCATTCACATGACCGCTTGGTAAGCTATAACATATGACTAGAGTGCAGCAACACTCTGTCCTCAGTTGTGTCTCTTTTTGGATTACAAATATAAAATTGGATTCTGCCAAAACTTCTGAAGTTTGAAGTGATACTTACTGCATTTACTGTACCTTTTTAGAAAGTAAATGATAATAGTAGCGCTCCTTCGCTGCTAATTTGTAGAGCTCTTCTGACCTATTTTAGCAGTTGTCCATTGTGCGTATTATTTAGAAAACACATTTAATAGATGATGTCTCTTTTCCCCTTTTCCTAGAGTTATCCTCCACACTCAGTTTCACCAACAGACATAAGCACGAGTCTTCCACCAATGTCCAGCTTTCATCGTGGCAGCACCAGCAGCTCTCCTTATGTTGCTGCCTCACACACTCCTCCTATCAATGGATCAGATAGCATTCTAGGTGAGCTTTTCTGGTTGGCAAAACTTTCTAAAACCTAATATGGGGATTTCAAGTGAACCCCATATCTTTCCATATATATTTTTAGTACCAACTTTAAAAGTGAAAGAGGCTCAGCGCCTGTGGCTCAAGCGGCTAAGGCGCCAGCCACATACACCTAAGGTGGCGGGTTCGAATCCCCAGCCTGGG
>NW_003852406.1:9701370-9716544 GCF_000181295.1 Otolemur garnettii
CTTGAGCCCAGGAGATGGAGGTTGCTGTGAGCTATGCCACGGCACTCTACCCAGGGGGACAGCTTGAGGCTCTGTCTCAAAAAAAAAAAAAAGAAAAGAAAAGAAAGAAAGAAGACAAAGAAATAATGTTACAGCACAAATTACTGAGATTAATTACTAAGCCTATTTATTTGACTTATTTCAAATACATATTTAGTGAGTGGTCCATTAAAATAAGTCAAGTGGAATTGAGAAAGACAACTCATTTACTCTTCTGATCCAGAGAATGAAGTACCTTTATGAAAAGTATTTTATGTACTTTTTTTTTTAATTTAAGAAAAAAGCAAAGGCAAAACATTAACTACAGCTGATTTAGTCAGGAGGCAGGAAATGACAACGTTCTCAAAAAGAAAAAAAAACCTTTCTTTAACAAGGAGCCAAAAAGTATGTGGAAGAAGTCATGCTAAAATGAGTAAAACTGATGAACTGATTAAAAAGAATTTTTTTTCTTAAGCAAGTAGTTTATAATACATCAGGACATTAGTGACAAAGCACTGACTGTTTGAATACAGGATTCTTAAAACAATAAAATTTCTTCTTTTGGAATGTTGAAACTAGAAGGGAAATGTATTTAGTACTCTACAAAGATTCATGATGAATCTAATTATTTAAAAGAGTCACTTGTGCTTTATACTTTCTGAAATTTCTCTTTATTTTTTTCTTCCTTCTTTCCTTCCGAGCAATATGCCTGTTAGAATTCTCACAGAGTTGCCTGTCTTTTCATATCTGTGAAATGCTGTTAATTCTGTCAAACATATGGGTTGCTGTACATATGAGTAGTCTGTGAGTGGTAGCAAGCAACTGTTGAACATTTGAGATAAGCCTCTTTATATACTGTTTCTGTAAATAAACCTCTACAGTTGAGTATAAGCTTCTTGAGAAATGAAACTGAGTCAAATCTATCTGCTGTATAGCAGAGCCCCACACAAAATGAAGCTTAGTAACATGTTTGTTGAATTCAGTTTTAGATCCCCTAATAGTGATGATAATAACAAAACCCACAGAAACTATCAGGTATAACTTAAATGTTTACCATGTAGTAGGCTTTATACTAAGCATACACTTGCCCTGTTTTCTTTAATCCGCAAGAAAACCCTGTAAGGTTGTCATTATTATCGCCACATTACAGATGAGGAACTAAAGTTTAAAAGGTTAAGTAACTTGAGCTCAGAAAGATTAAGTAGCTTGCCCTAGGGAATCACAAGCTAGCAAGGGCAAAGCCCATATATATTAGAACCCTGCTATGACTGGGTCAGACTCTGCTCATAACCACTGCTCCAAATGTGCAGAAAGAGCAGTGCTCCAGTGACTGTGTCTTACAGTGCATTGATAAGATTCAAGAGAACTGTCTTACCTTCTTTTGGACTTACTGCCACCCAATGAAAACTACATATTTAGGAAGGAATTTTTATTCTATACTGTTAAACCCGAGGGGCTCCCAGGTATTGAATTGGCTTGCCATATTCCTCTAGCTGATTCTGGGAAGAGTCCAGTAACAAATTATTTCACATATGAGAGGATATATAGCCTTTGAACTTTTCAATACCAGCAGCCTTTAAAAGTATCTGCATTTTGAGAGCTTTTTTCCTCAAAGGTCATTTATTTATTTTATCCAAGGAAAACATCTATAAAGGAATGTTGGCATATAGGCAAGCAAGAATCTGTGATGTTTTCAGTGGTCCTTCAAGCTCTTCTTTGGTTACTGTTCAAGTCCTTGAATATCTTCCCTTATTATTAACAGCGTCCTAACCAAACCAGGATGGCATTCAGAAAAGAAAATCCAAATTTACTGTGAATGGAAGCCAGAGGAGAAATGTTTAATCTAGTTAGTGGGTGGGCTTTGGTTGTCATGGAAACTCAACCCTGTCATCCTGTGTTGTTACTAGGCAGGAGCAGCCAGGTCATTCCATAAATCATTTCTGTCATAGCTGATGGTGATGCATTCCATCTGCTCCATCACTGCATGCCATAGTCTACACATTTCAAATCCCTTCCTTCAATCCATCTGCTGCTCCCCCTCAACCTGACACCTCCTTAAACACGTTCTTTCTCTAACTTCCATTATAGACTCATATTTATACTTCAGTATATGCTTAGTGCTCTCAAAATGTATTAAAAAACAAAAACATTACATTATCTGGGGATAGGGAGGATTAGAAAAGATAAGGAGAAGGAACTTAATGAGGATTACATTTGAGAGTCTGATGTGCATGTCAGAATTTTATGTTAGGCATTACAGATCTTTGGAAATGGTGGCTATGACTAGTTTGAAATTTTTAGTTCTTTAGAATGTGAAGTTTTTAATACAACATCTCATTTTAGATGGAGAAACACCATGCTGTTGTCATTAGAAATTAATTCTATTTCCCCAATTGTCTGATACATATCTTAGAAGATCTTTCATGTGTAAAACATCAGAGGGTACAACCTTTGTTCTTCAGTTTAGGTATTAAAGTGCACACAGAATACTATGTGATTAAACATGTAAGGCCAGATAATGCATTTGCAAAGGTTCCTTTATTTTAGGTTTAAGCCTGGATAATTGTGGTCTTAATCTCAGGATAGCAAGAAAGAGAATTGTACATGAAAGTATTTACACAAAGTTCCCAAAGCTCTATGGATTACGCATTAGTTTAGATAATAAACTAGGGTAGATAGAAGGAAAGGAAAACCTGGGTATTCATGCCATTTCTAATGTGTTTCCCTGAACATTTGCCAGACAATAACCCTTTAAGATTGTGCCCATGGAGAGTTATATAGAGGAAGAAACATCTGGTTTATTTCAATGCCTAATACCATATCAAAACACTTGGTCTTTAATTTAGAGGAGATCAAACAAGAGGACTGTTTAACTTTGTTGATTATATCAGACTTCTTTGTGATAATTTATGTTTTGATTTCTACCTTAGAGCAAGGGAAAAGTGTAGGGGGTGTGTGTGTGTGTGTGTTTTAATCTGGATAGTTAAATGGTCGGTAGTCTCTAACAAAAGAAAAGAAAATTCAGGGAAGTTGATGTTTAAAAGTAATTCATGAAATAAGTTTCTTTGTTCCTTAGACTCAATAACATTAGCATGATAAAGATTAACTGAAATGTGCACTGTGGTGTTTAAAAAATTGGACTCTCAGTTCCTGGGTTGGGCTGGGGAACACTCCATTGTTTCTTTTTTGTCTGAGGCCCTTTTCATTAGCCTCTGGCTTATTGGCACCCTGCTGATTGGAATGGACCGTGACTGATAGGAGGAGGAGCCTCATTTGTTGCAGTAAAATGAGGCATATTACCCTTTAAGCCTGGCAGAAGGTATCCGGAGTTATTCATCATTGGTCATTTAGCAGCATGAGGACCAGGGGTTGCATGCAAAATGAGTTCTTACTTTGTGTTTATGCTCAACACTCTAAATCACTCCTATCCCCATTTTTTTAAGTGACTGACTTTTTTCTTCCCTTCAAACATCATTGTAGGAGTTCTGTAAGCTGTAAAGTATGAAAAGAAATGTAATTCTTGATTTAGAATGATCTGTGCCAAATAAAGCCTGTGGTTAGAACTTTTTAAAGTAATAAAATTTCTATAGAATGAGTATAATTTATTTTTGTGATTTGATAATAGAATAAACACCCAGAGATAAAGTTTAGTGATCTGTGCAATCCATAAGGCCCGTGTTACCATGCCTGTGTAATGTTGTAAATGTTGCACCTTCTCTCTCACATACACATACTTTTTCTGAAAGTAAGAGGAACAAAAGAAAAAGTCTTTTAACTTGCAGAACTGTCTATAAGTTCAGGAAAAATACTGGTATCAATTCTGTTGTCACTTTAATTGGCAAAGTACAACCAGCAAATATGATGGATAAGTGGGAAAAATGGCTTTTATTGTACAAAAGGAAAAGCTGCTTTTGGAAAAAAATAACAGAAATGGTATATTTTTATACTTGATTTATTTTTAGTACTGCTTCTCCTGTTTACACCGTGATTTTTAAAAGCTCACACCTGTTTTACAAACAGGCATTCCCTGAGTTACAACTACTGTCCACTGACACTGGACTCGTCCTTATGAACTGGGGCTATTACAGATAATAGGTAAATGTACCTGTTCCAACTTACATATGAATTCAGCTTAACAAACCTGCAGAACCTATTTCATTTGTAACCCAGGGACTACCTGTACAGCATCAGCATTTTGTGACATAATTTAAAGGTAGTAATCTCATATAACTCTAAAATAGTAACTCTCCTTCTTAAAGGATCTTTACCCATTTCTTGACATGTTTAGAGATTGTTTAACTGTAAGGGCAGATTTATCAGGGAAAATAAGGATTAGTAGTCCCATTTCTACCCTCAAAAAGCTCAGACTTACCTAACATTGTGATATAGAGAGCTTAGCACGTCAATACTGATTCCCAGAAATAATGGAACCTTACCATGTTATTGTTCTCAAAGCTTATACCATAAAACTGGTTGGAAACAATATGTGATCCTTATGAGAAACTCTTTTTCTCCCCCTTTGGTATGAGATTTAGTAAAATTTCTATTACTGACACCCATTACATAAATACCAAAATAATGGCCAGGCATGATGGCTCATGCCTGTGTAATCCTAGCACTCTCAGAGGATGAGGCAGGAGTATTGCTTGAGATGAGGAGTTTGAGACCAGCCTGAATAGGAGTGAGGCTCTGCCTTTATTAAAAATAGAAAAACTACCCAGGTGTGGCAGTCCCTGCCTGTATTCTCAGCTACTCTGGAAGCTAAAGCAAGAGGATTGCTTGAGCCCAGGAGTTTGAGATTGCAGTGAGATATGATGATGCCACTGTACTCTACCCAGGGCTACAGAGTAAGATTCTGTATTAAATAAAATAAAATAACAAACAAAAAAACACTAAAATAAATGCTACCATTTACCCGGTCCTTTTTATATCAGTAAGTAGTATACCAGATTTCAAGTGTACTTTGTTTAACCACTCAAGTTTTAAAATATATATATTGGACACCAACTTATATAAGATAATGGCAGACAGTGATTGATTGATTTCATCAATATAAGGTCCCTTTCTACCTTCCGAGAGCTTGTAGTCAAGGAGAGAACGTAAGACAGGTATGCCAGTAAGGAAGATATAGAACACAGTGTGAAGGAAAAGGCCAAAGAGAAAGACAGTTTATTCTAAAAGTGTAAAGGAGGTGAAATGACACGTAAATTAGGAAATGACATTTGAGCTGGAGTTCCATCAGAGGAAAGGTAAGACAATGGACATTCTGAGAGGAGGACAAGCTATGTTAAGAAAAAGAAATATCTTATTTGAATAAGGACACGTAGGTTGTGCCTAGATGATAGGATAGAAAGATGTTCTTGTGACCAGGATGTGTCATTTTGGGTATTTTGTTTGTTTGGGTATTTTGGTTTGAGAGTCCCACTCTTGTCACCTTGAGGTTGAGTGCCATGGTGTCATCATGGCAACCTTAACTCTTAGGCTCAAGTGATCCTCCTACCTCAGCTTCCTGAGTAGCTGGGACTATAGGGCTACAGGTCCCCGCCCCAACACCCAGCTAGTTTTTCTTCTTTTAGTTAGAGGCAAAACAAAGTCTTGCTCTTGCTCAGGCTGGTCTCAAATTCCTGAGTTCAAGCAATCCACCTGCCTTGACCTCCCAGAGTGCTGGAATTACAGGTGTTTTATTTAGCAGGCAACAGGAAGCATTGTGTGTGTTCTAAACTGTATCCTTGGACAGTGGTTTGGGATAAAAGACAAAGTTATTAGAAATACAAAGACTTCAATAATCCAGTCATAAGCCAGACATGGTGGCTCACACCTGTAATTCTAGCACTCTGAAAGACCAGGGCAGGCAGATCACTTGAGCTCAGGGGTTCAAGACCAGCCTGAGCAAGGGCAAGACCCTGTGTCTAAAAAAATAGCCAGGTTTTGTGGCAGGCACCTACAATTCCAACAACTCGGGACACTAAGGCGAGAGGATCACTTGAGTCTGAAATAAGGCGGTTGCTATGAGCTATGACATCATGGCACTCTACCAGGGGTGACAAAGTGAGACTCTTGTTTCAAGAAAAAAATAATAATTCAGTCATAAGTTCAGTATAGCTTTAAATGGTGTGATGGCAGTGAGTGTGACATGTGCCTAACACAGAAACATAAATAATTTTTGGTGTCTAGAGAGGGAATGATGGAGGGACAGAAGAGAAGAGAAAAAGAGACTGTTCTTGGTAACTGTGTAAATGGTGCTGCTCCCCAAAATAGAGGAGACAGGAGAATTGAGATGGGAAAGATCGGAAGCCTGGGGCCATGATGCAAAGTTTGGATTTGGATGTACTGAGCTTGAGATGAAACAAGAACTATGTCAGGGTAGAGAAGTCCAGCAGCTAGTGTGAGGACAGAGATGATTATTTAGGAGTCATTCACCAGGGTGTGATAATTGATGCTTGACAAAGAATAGTATTTACCAAGAGATGAAGTGCTGGTGAATAGGGGGGAACAAACTGAACTGGAACTCTGGGGACACCTACCTTAAGGGAAGTGGAAGAGTGAAAGAGATATGGAGCCTGGGTAAATAAATGCAGCCACTGAAAACAATCACTGAAATAAAAATTCCTAGCAAGGGTGATACCATTTATTCTTCCAGCTATGTATTGAACCCCCACCATCTATCAACACTGTTGTGGAATCTGAAGCAGTGATAAATAAGCCAAAGTCCTTCTGGCACTCACATTTTATTAGGGGAAAGGGTAAGAGACAAGTAATAAACAAACAAATTTAGATGATGAGGACTATGATGTAAGCACTATGAAGAAAATAAAAGCAGAGGATGGGGGAACAAAAGAGGGAAAGAGTATAATTGTATTTAATACCACTGATATGTACACTCAAGATGACAGTGACAGGTGGGTAATTGTATATGTATATTTTACCTGCATAAGCCTTAGAAAAAGAAAAAAAAAAAGTGTGAATGTATGACAGAGAATGCTCTTCCTCCAATGCTGTTAATCCTTACAGATGAGGATTAAAATTCCAGAAGTTGGCTCGGCGCCTATAGCTCAACCGGCTAAGGCGCCAGCCACATACACCTAAGGTGGCGGGTTCGAATCCCCAGCCCGGACCCGCCAAACAACAATGACGGCTGCAACCAAAAAATAGCCGGGCGTTGTGGCGGGCGCCTGTGGTCCCAGCTACTTGGGAGGCGGAGGCAGGAGACTCGCTTGAGCCCAGGAGTTGGAGTTTGCTGTGAGCTGTAATGCCACGGCACACCACCCAGGGGGACAGCTTGAGGCTCCGTCTCAAAAAAAAAAAAAAAATCCAGAAGTTGAGCTAGTTTATAATAACCGCAGTTTTGCATAAAACTGAAGCTTTTCTTCTATCTACCCTCTACCAATGTTTCTGACCCTTCCCTCCCTTACCAATATTATAACCAGGACATGTTTCATAAAAATAAGCATCAGCTTCTTGTAAAGATAGAACTATTTGAATCTTGAACATAAGAAATAGTGGTGTAGCCAGATGTGGTGGCTCGAATCTATAATTCCAGACCTCTGGGAGGCCGAGGCCGATGGATTGCCTGAGGTTAGCACTTTGAGACCAGCCTGAACCAGAGCCAGATCCAGACTCCCTCTCTAAAAAAAATAGGCAGGCATTGTGTCAGGCGCTTGTAATCCAAGCTACTCAGTAAGCTGAGGCAAGAGAATCTCTTGAGCCTAAGAGTTTGAGGTTGCTGTGAGCTATAATGCCATGGCACTCTACTGAGGGTAACAAAATATGACTATGTCTTTAAAAAAAAAAAAAAAAGGAATAATGGTTTACAATGATAAGGGTATGTGTGTGCTGAAACAGGATTTTGTTAAAGTTTGATGACTTTCCCTAATTTACTTACACTATAATAAATAAATCAGTGTACGCAAGCTACTGGGAACCAAAATGTAAATGTTAGCTGATTTTCACAGATCCTGTGATATCCTTTTTTTTTTTTTTGAGACAGAGCCTCAAGCTATTGCCTTGGGTAGAATGCTGTGGCATCACAGCTCACAGCAAACTCCAATTCCTGGGCTTAGGCGATTCTCTTGCCTTAGCCTCCTGAGTAGCTGGGACTACAGGCGCCCGCCACAACGGCCAGCTATTTTTTGGTTGTAGTTGTCATTGTTTGGCAGGCTTGGACCAGATTTGAACCCCCCCCAGCTCTGGTGTATGTGGCTGGCACCTTAGCTGCTTGAGCCACAGGCACTGAGCCTTTTTTGGTAGAGACAGAGTCTCACTTTGTCACCCTCAGTAGAGTGCTGTGATGTCACAACTCACAGCAACCTCCAGCTCTTGGACTTAGGCGATTCTCTTGCCTCAGCCTCCCAAGTAGCTGGAACTATAGCGCCAGCCACAACACCTGGCTTTTTTTTTTTTTTTTCTTGGCAGTTTGGCCAGGGCCAGGTTTGAACTTGCCACCCTCAGTACATGGGGCCGGCACCCTACCCACTGAGCCACAAGCACCACTCAATATCTTATTTTTTAAAATGAAATAACACTAAGTATGTTAATGATGACTTGCATTATTATCTTTAAAAACCAGTGCTGAGACTCTGAGACCCTATGTGTCACAATTCAGGCCTCTTTAAATTCATTAGAGAGCTTGTTCATAGCAGGGTTATTTTTATTGCATGAATCTGCCCTCAGAAATCATTTCCTTTTTTTAAAATGTTTGACCACAGTTTATCCATATAAGTTGATTTGTCTGCCCTAAGTTAAATGTTGAGATGCAAAAATGATTATGCCTATTCTAAGAATAGGATTGTCAGAAGAGCTCTCTTAGGGGGCAGGCCCTTGGAGCCTAGATTAGGGAGAATTTTTAAATATTAGATAAACTGAGATGAATCTCTGTCACTATTTATGACAATATGAAATGTATATAAAAAACATTGCAACAAAACTTTTAGCCAGGCTTGGTGCCCATAGCACAGTGGTTATGGCGCCAGCCATATACACCAAAGCTGGAGGGTTTGAACCTGGCCCAGACCAGCTAAACAACAATGACGACTGCAACAAAAAATAGCTGGGCATTGTGGCAGGTGCCTGTGGGTCCCAGCTACCTGGAGGCTGAGGCAAGAGAATCTCTTAAGCCCAAGAGTTTGAGGTTGCTGTGAGCTCTGATGCACCCTACCCAGGGCAACATAGTGAAACTTTGTCTCAAAAAAAAAAACTTTTAGCCAGAATATCAGAATATCAAAATTTATGTATCCTAATATTTTGTCCTCTTTAAAGTAGATCTATTGGGAAATGATGTTCATAAGTCAATTTAGAAACACTTCTTTTTTTTTTTTTTATTGAATCATAGCTGTGTACATTAATGTGATCATGGGGTACAATGTGCTAGTTTTACACACATTCTGAAATGCTTCCATCAAACTGGTCAACATAGCCTTCACAACATTTTCTTAGTTATTGTGTTAAGACATTTACATTCTACACCTAGTAAATTTCACATGTACCCTTGTAAGATGCACTGTGAGCACATCAGGTTTTTTCCCACTTTTTTAAAAGAGTGGTAAAGTATCCTTTGAGAGTAAGTTTAATTTTTTACAACATTCATACAATCATCTAAAGCTAAAATTGAAAAAAATGTGGTTGGTCAAACTAACTTTTTAAGTGAAAGATAAGTGGTAAAAAACTATTTTCTTTGTCTTTTTTCCCAACTGTTTTGAAAGACCATTCCAGAAGATAACAGTATTCTGAGGTGATTTTTTTTTTTTTTGGAGATAAGAGTCTCAGTATGTCGCCCTCAGTAGAGTGCCATGGCATCACAGCTCACAGCAACCTCAAACTCCTAGGCTAAAGTGATTCTCTTGCCTCAGCTTCCCCCAGTAGCTAGGACTACAGGCGCCCACCACAACACCCAGCTGTTTTTTGTTGGAGTTGTCATTGTTGTTTATCTTGCCAGGCCAGGTTCAAACCTGCCAACCTTGCTGTATGTGGCTGGCACCCTAACCACAGTGCTGCTGGCACCCTAACCACTGTGCTATAGTGAGGTGATTATTTTTAGAGGATGCCACTTATGTAGATTGCATATTCCAGAAAGATTATTTAATTTTTAGTCAGTTCTCATTTTTCTGTTCTAACAATTAAAAACTTCAAATTATTTTCAATTATAATAATATAATTTTATTCCTCTCATTAGAATATTTAAGATACCTTCTAATCCTGGTTTTAAAACTGAGGCTTTTGTGATTTTTATATAATGCAATAATCCTAAAATTGATAAGAAAATTTCTTACTCTGAGTCTTAGGAATGGCAGTTTACAGATGATGAAAATAATTCTGTGTAAATATTTTTTGCTGTTGTCTTATTGATGGGTGTATCTCTCTTGTTTTCTGATTAGATTTATTCTCCTGACCATACCAGCAGTAGTTTTCCATCAAATCCATCAACACCAGTTGGATCACCTTCACCTCTCACAGGTAGGCTTCTCTTTTCTCTTTTACTAACTACTTTGTAATATGTGGGACTACTTAGATATGTTAATAGCTCATTTATTTATCAGTAAAATTTAATGAAAATTTATGAAAAATCATTTAGATTTTGACTATGAAAAAGCATGTAGGGTGGCACCTGTGGATCAGTGAGGAGGGTGCCAGCCACATACACTGAGGCAGGCAGGTTCAAACCCTGCCCAGGCCAGCTAAAACAGCAGTTGACAACTGCAACAAAAAAAATAGCTGGGCGTGTGGCAGGCGCCTGTGGTTCCAGCTACTTGGGAGGCTGAGGCAAGAGAATCGCTTGAGCCCAAGAGTTTGAGGTTGCTGTGAGCTGTGACACCATGGCACTGTACCCAGGGTGACAGCTTGAGACTGTCTCCAAAAAAGAATAGAAAGCATGTGGTTTTGGTTTGGTGGCTCCTACCTGTAGTCCAGCCTGAGCAAGAGCAAGAGCAAGAGCAAGACCTCTGCCTCTACTAAAAATTGAAAAATTAGCCAGGTACTCTGGAGCTACTTGGGAGGCTGAGACAAGAAGATTGCTTGATTCCAGGAGTTTGAGGTTGCTGTGAGCCATGATGACACCACTACACTCCTCCCTGGGAGACACTGTCTCAAAAACGAAGGGAAAAAAAGGCCCAGCACCTATAGCTCAGTGGCTAGGGTGCTGGCCACATACACTGAGGCTGGCGGATTCGAACCCCAGTCCAGGGCCTACCAAACAACAACAACTACAACCAAAAAAATAGCTGAGCGTTGTGCTGGGCACCTGTAGTTCCAGCTACTTGGGAGGCTGAGGCAAGAGAATCAAGGCCAAGAGCTGGAGGTTGCTGTGAGGTGTGATGCCACAGCACTCTACTGAGGGCGATGTAGTGAGACTCTGTCTCAAAAAATAAAAAATAAGTGAAAAAAAAAGAAAGCATGTAAACAGAGCTTTCCTCTTGAGTTCACTTGGGAGACTACTGAAATACTTAACTAGTTTTGAATTTGAGTTTTAAAATTTCCTTATTTTGATATAATTTACAAGAACAGTTATTATCACAGAATAAAAATAAGTCTAGGCAATTGAGATGAAAGCAAAATAGAAGGAGCAAAATCAAAAATTTCTGTAAGATACAAAGTAAATAGGGGCTGAGCCGGTGGCTCATCACATCTATAATCCTAGCACTCTGGGAGACTGATTGCCCAAGCTCATGAATTCAAGACCAGCCTGAGCAAGAGTGAGACTCTAAAAATAGCTGGGCGTTGTGATAGGCGCCTGTAGTCCCAGCTACTCAGGAGCCTGAAGCAAGAGGATCACTTAAGCCCAAGAGTTTGAGGGTGCTGTGAACTGTGCTGTCACAGCACCCTACCTGGGACAACAAAGTGACTCTGTCTCAAGAAAAAAAAAGATATAAAGAAAATAATGAAAAAAAAATTATAAAAGAGCACATAAAATAAATAAAAACTACCTACCTATTCTTTCTTCTTTGTTTACCATGTACCAAATATAAGACTCGCTGGGCATAGTAGCTCATGCTTATAATTCTACTACTCTGGGAGGCCAAGTCAGGTGGACTACTTGAGCTCAGGAATTCAAGACCAGCCTGAGCAAGACTGAGACCCTGTCTCTATTAAAAATAGAAAAACTAGCCAGGCATCGTGGTGGGTGCCTGTAGTCCTAGTTACTCAAAAGGCTGAGGCAAGAGGAACTCTTGAGCCCAAAAGTTTAAGGTTGCTGTGAGTTACAACTCCAGGGCACTCTACCCAGGGCAACAGAATGAGACTATTTATTTATTTATTTTTTGGAGGCAGAGTCTCACTTTGTCACCCTCAGTAGAGTGCAATGGCATCAGAGCTCATAGCAACCTCAAACTCCTGAGCTCAAGCTATTCTCTTATCTCAGCTGCCTGAGTAGCTGGAACTACAGGTACCTGCCACAACGCCCAGCTATTTTTAGAGATGAGGTCTCGCTCTGGCTCAGGTTGGTCTCGAACCTGTGAGCTTAGGCAGTCCAGCCGCCAAGGCCTCCCAGAGTGCTAGGATTACAGGGGTGAGCCACCACGCCCAGCCACACCAGAGTGAGACTCTTGTCTCAAAAAACAAACAAACAAAAAGACTCATGTGTAAGACTTAAAGATGAATAACTATTTCTACTAGATGGTTTGTTTTTGTTTTTAGACCAACTAAGTTATTACTGTATCACATATATGTAAAAATTCCTAGAGGTAATATAGCTTTTCTGCTAAGGAAAAGAACTTTGCATGAATGGGATGAATATTATTAGTGGCTCAGATTTACTTCATCTTTTCCACATTAGTTCAGATAAATTCTACATACTGCCCTAAGGCATGAATTTGCTGAGAAACAATTGTTTTAGTAACTGAGAATTTTTTGATTTATTAGGAATAAATAAAATTACATGTAAATTTTAATATCTGTCAAGCTGTAATTTTAAAACTTGAATTATATTTTTCTGAGCATTGTTTGGAGAAAAACTTTGTTGAGGAGAAATTATATTGATTTGAGGAAAAAACATTAGCAACTGGGTAAAATTGCCATATTTTTCCAACAACAGTTGACCTCAGAAATAATTCTGTTTTCCTGATCAAGCCATCAGTTAAGTCCATGTGGGTTTGTTTTTCGTTATTAAGCTTTTTTGAATTGCTCAGGGTTTCTGAAAATTGGGGCTCTTAGATGTCAGGGCCCTCACTGTCACCTGTGTTTTGTGTATTAGTCTTGTGACTTTGCTAAGAAGCATTCCAGTGTGGAAATGATGAACTGCTGGCAGCTGCTTTCAGCTATTAGCAGGCTCTGCCACTTTCTCAGATACCGTGGCTTCAGCTGTCTAGTAAAAGTTGAACAGCTGTTCTCCACATAGACAAGACTATGAAAGACCCATTGACTTAAAGTTGTTGTTTAACAGAGCTGAAATTACAGGAAGAATGATGTAACTTTAACCCTGATCACCCTCCTGGCACTACTTTACTGAAATTATCAGTGTCAGTTTGGGGACAGCCTTTTTCACTTTTTCATCTAAGATAGCCGAGTGAGCCTTCACTGTATATTCTCACTGCCTGTCCTCTACCTAGTAAAATACCTATGCTACCAAAGTGTCCTTTGGTTTTCATTAATAGTGGGAGAAAGGCAGGGCACAGCAGAGCTCAGCATCTGTGAAGAAGGGACATTAGTGAAATGGAGAATTAGAAATTTAGACATTTTTCAAAAAATAATGGTCCCAAGTAGAATCTCAAATTTCTTTTCTCCATCTTTGTTTGCTGTTTAATGAATGATATTGTCTTTTTCCCTTTAATTCAATTGGTTAATGAAAACTGGAATGTTGAATTATATAATGAAGGTGTTAACTATCTTTTTCAGTTCAGCAGTCATAATCAAAGAAAAGCACTTTAACATACCCTGCTGAAACAGCAAGTCAGAGACTTGATTTTATCCAGTTGCATCTCTCCCATGTTCTGTAACTGAGGCTTCCTCCTTGTCTGCACATCCTCTACACACACACCACAGTAGAGCAGAAATGAGATGGAAAGGAGGAATAAACAAAAGCACTATGACAGAGTTTTCACTGTCAAAAGAAAAGAGAAGAAAAACGAACCAGAGTGCCTATATGTTATGTGGCACATTTTGTACCTTGTGGCAGTGGCCTTTTGTCTAGGATGAAAAATTGTACCCACTATGTACTCTCTACACTTGCCTTATTCCTTATGCCTGAGAAGTAGTCAGACTCAGCCCAGGCCTTGTAAGGATAGATACCAAGTGCAGAGCGACGCAAGCAGCTTATAAAGACATCTTATTTAAACCCCCATTGTTTTCTTTGGGAACTTCTCAGGCCAAGACCATACATTTCTACCTAGAGGGTGCTTATGAGGAGGATTCTGAAATGTTGTATCAGTTCAGATACTTTAGGCTGAAAGGAAAAGAAGCTCTTCTCTCAGCCAGGTTGAACACTTAAGGTTTTTTGTCTTGTGTGACAAGAAGCCCCTAGCATGGTGTAGCCCCATAATTAGGACTCCTGCTCTACTTCTTTGCAATTCCTCCTCAGGCTGATGTCCAGATAACAGTTCAGAAAATGCTCGTGTCATCTTTGTGTTTTAAGAATCTTTTTCCAGAATTCCTCTGCAATATATTTGTCTCATTGGCCTCTTGTCTCATCGGCCAGCACTGGATCTTGCAACAGAAATGGTACCACTGTGTTTGTCTTAGCATCAGGATTTACCCCAGAGCTAAGAATAGAAATACTCTCTCCTGGGAAAGAATAAACCCACCTGAACAAAATCAGGGCTCTCATAACAAGGTACAAGAGAGGAACTGCCGTGTCTGCTATAGCCATTGTTTAGGAAAAGATACAAGCATTTAACGCTAAGAAAAGTGTGTTTTCTAAGAAGGCAGAAAAGGAAAACCGTCTTCTGCCTTTCTTTACCTCCTTCTGGAATATAAATGAATAAAAGTTGAATAATTGCTGTACTTGATAGGTGTCCTCAGAGCTTTCACAATAAAAATAAAAAGAGAGGCTCGGCGCCTATAGCTCAACCGGCTAAGGCGCCAGCCATGTACGCCTAGGGTGGCGGGTTCTTATCTCCAGCCAGGACCTGCCAAAACAACAATGATGGCTGCAACCAAAAAATGGCCGGGCGTTGCGGCGGGCGCCTGTAGTCCCAGCTACTTGGGAGGCAGAGGCAGGAGACTCGCTTGAGC
>NW_003852406.1:9717085-9725470 GCF_000181295.1 Otolemur garnettii
CTTGAGCCACAGGCGCCGAGCCAAGAATAGAGTTTTTAAAGGAGGAGAAGGAGCTTTAATTAATTGGTAGTATAGATCAACCAGATCTAACCAGGAGTTAGGTCCACTAACTCCTAGTACGCATTAAACTTCTGTACCTACCTTTGAGTTTTATGGCCATAGTAAACTTCTATGACCTAACTGTCTTGTACAACTATCCAGTCATCCCTTTTATGACCTGTAGCATGAATTTTTGAAATGACATGGTGGGGTTATGAAGTAAATATAGTTTTGCATTTATATGAAGTTCAAATGAATATCAGTGATTTAACCCTGTTAGATTCTATTTTAACCAAGTATGTTACATTAAAACAGCCCAGTCTGTAATAAAAGCAATTTAAGTATTTTTTTTTTCCCATTTAAGGGATTACATTTTGAAGATATACCTTGGCAAAGTTTTTTGATTTTACTATCAAAAAATTAGGTAGATGATTTATTTACCTGAGTAACTTGGTACTCACATCTGATTCCTTAATATATAAACCTAGTGAAGAACCACAGAAACTGCCTGCTTTTCAAAGCCAGTGCATACTGACAGTTCTGAGATGTTTAAACATAAAATGTGTGTTAATATTTCATGTAAGTGGCTTGGTGCCTGCAGCACAGTGGTTATATCGCCGGCCAAATGCACCAAGGCTGGCGGGTTCAAACCCAGCCCAGGCCAGCTAAACAACGACAACTGCAGCAAAAAAATAGCCAGGCGTTGTGGTGGGCACCTGTAGTCCTAGCTACTTGAGAGGCTGATGCAAGAGAATTGCTTAAGTCCAAGAGGTTGAGGTTGCTGTGAGCTGTGATGCCACAACACTCTACCAGGGGTGACACAATGAGACTCTGTCTCAAAAAAAAAAAAAAAAAATTTATTTTTTTTTCATGTAAGTTAAGTAAATTAATGATCAGGCTCCTTTCATAGGTTGATCACCCAAACAGGTTAGAGGAGGAGTAGAACAAAATGATCAGACAGTAAAATACTATAAGCATTAAGGGAAAGTAATTTTTAAAAAATAACTTAGAGTCTTTTTCAAAATAGGTTATGATTAACCTACTTACATAAAATTCATAATTCTGCATCAGTACTTAGAAAACACTGATGGACTGAAATTATGGGTAAAGTGGTGGCTGGTTGTTTTTATGGGAATTCTTCGTATGTCCGCTTAGTGAATTTTTCTGGTTGAGATGTTCTACTTGTTAATTATAAAATTAGCCCACAAGCTTCTGTTTCAGTGAGTAATTTTAGACTATCCATATTTTAATTGTGTATTTGATTTGCATTTGTATGTCTAGCAGTATCCCTTTAATGTCCTCAAAATAATTTGTTTATAATTTGCTTATAAGAAAAAAAATTCATTGAAGTACCTAACATATTTTTTCCTCATGATTTTTAGCATTCAAAATTTTTTGTATAATCATAACAGGAGTATAATTAATTGTGAGATCTAATCAGGTTACTGAGAACCCATGTATTCAACTTTTCAACTTGCAAAATGGATATGATTAATGAGCATACAATTATTAGATTAAATGATGTTCAGCCAAAATGAACTATAATAGTTCCAGTTTACCTTAAGTTTTTCTAAAACAACAGATAAGTTGTAGTGTTACATTGTCTAGCTTCCTAAAATATGGCCTGCAACAGCAGGCTCCAGTGGAACACAACCTAAATTTTTTTTTTTTTTTTTTTTGTTTTGTTTTGAGATAGAGCCTCAAGCTATTCCTGGGTAGAATGCCGTTAACATCACAGCTCACAGCCACCTCCAACTCCTGGGCTTAAGCAATTCTCTTGCCTCAGCCTCCCAAGTAGCTGAGACTACAGGCGCCCGCCACAACACCCAGCTATTTTTTGGTTGTAGTTGTCATTGTTGTTTGGCAGGCCCAGGCTGGATTCAAACCCGCCAGCTCTGGTATATCTGGCTGTTACCTTAGCCACTTGAGCTGCAGGCACCAACCCACAATTTAAATTTCATCTAGCAATAAGCCTTCAGCTTCCAGCTTTACATTTCTAATATAATTCATGTTGTCCCTGAAGCTTTTATTGAGAACAATAATATATATTTAATTGAATGGCCCTTATTATTTTCTGTAAAATGCTCATTTTCAGAATCATAATCATGAAATAATAAAGATTTTTGATAACTTGTTTGTCTTTTTCCTTTAAAAGTTATTTTGCATTCTCCCCAACATAAGAATTCATTCTTTTATTTTTTCTAATGGATTTTTCCTTTTTATTCTTTATACTGAACTTGTTTAAATTTTTTTTTCTTTTGAGACAAAAAAAAAGTCTCACTTTGTCACCCTTGGTAGAGTGCTGTGGTGTCACAGCTCACAGCAACCTCCAGCTCTTGGGCTTAGGCCATTCTCTTGCCTCAGCCTCCCAAGTAGCTGGGACCGGAGGCATCCACCACAACACCCAGCTATTTTCAACTTGTTTATTTTTTATCTTCATTATTTTTATGTTTATTCGTTCATATTAGAAAAATAGAAATACAATATCTGACAAAAGTTTCTACAATTTTTTTTCCTTTTTTTTTTTTTCGTTGAGACAGAGTCTCTTTGTCACCCACCACAATGCCCAGCTATTTTTTGGTTGTAGTTGTCATTGTTGTTTAGCAGGCCTGGGCCAGGTGCAAACCCGCCAGCCTCAGTGTATGTGGCTAGTGCCCTACTCACTGAGCTATGGGTGCTGAGCCTATAATATTTTTCTAATTAAATAATCTATTTTGGCATAAGCCAGGCATGGTGGCTCATGCCTATAATCCTGTCAACTTAGGAGACTGAAGTAGGAGGATAGCTTGAGCTCAGGAGTTCGAGACCAGCCTGAGCAAGAGCAAGACTTTGTCCCTACTAAAAATAGAAGGAAAAAAAAAAGAAACTAGTCCGGCATTGTAGGGTGTTGTGGTAGGTGCCTGTAGTCCCAGTTACTCAAGAGACTAAGGCAAGAGGATCACTTGAGCCCAAGAGTTTGAGGTTGCTATGAGCTATGATGCTACAATACTGTAGTCAGGGCGAGACAGTGAAACTCTGTCTCAGAAATAGATGGATGGGTAGATAGATAAAGCGTATTTGCAGTCATTTGAAATTGGTTCATCTGTGCATTGCTAAAGGTACTCTCAGTTAATATTAAGCAACATTGCTTTATGAATATGGGATCTTATCTATGTTTATACTGCAATTTAGAAATGCTACCTACTGTCAAGACATTAGTCCTGCCTTCCCCAAAAAGTGTATCAGTTGATAGCAACTAAAATGTCCATCAGTGAGGTGATGATGGTTAAACAAATTATGGTTTATATTAATAGAATCAAGGGCATACAAATGTAGTCATTGATAGTATTATAAAGACTGTATAGGCTCGGTGCCTATAGCTCAACCGGCTAGGGCGCCAGCCACGTACACGTAAGGTGGCGGGTTCGAATCCCCAGCCCGAACCCGGCTGCAACCAAAAAAATAGCCGGGCGTTGTGGCGGGCGCCTGTCGTCCCAGCTACTTGGGAGGCGGAGGCAGGAGACTTGCTTGAGCCCAGGAGTTGGAGGTTGCTGTGAGCTATAATGCCACGGCACTCTGCCCAGAGGGACAGCTTGAGGCTCTGTCTCCAAAAAAAAAAAGACTGTATAAAATCATGAAAGGTGAAGGGACAGAATAAAAAAGTACACTATAAGTACATTTACTCAAGATATATGTGCATATGGACAAAGTCTAAAGACTATGCAAATATAAAAGTAGTTGTATTTTAAAGTATAGTTTTTTTCCCTCAAGCTCCCTTCATTGTTTTATTAATAATGAAAGAGATTTTTTTTAATGTATTAGGCTTATAGGTAGCTAGAACTATGCTAAAGTCTAAACAAAAATAATCATGTAAATCTCTTTATAGTTATTGAGTATCTTTACCCTTTCCTTCAGAACATTATCAGGATCACTGAGTTAACCCGGGTGCGTGGGTGCTTTTGGGTTTTAACAGGTACCAGTCAGTGGCCCAGACCTGGAGGGCAAGCGCCTTCATCCCCAAGCTATGAAAACTCACTTCACTCCCTGGTAAGAGCCTCTTATCTGATACCTTGGAGTCTGTTTTGTTTTTCTTTTTCTTTTTCATTTTTCCTATTGTTGTTGTTGTTTAATAAATCTTGTGTAACTATGAAGAAGCAGTAGGATAGCATTACACACGAATTCTTTGCTAACAAATGGTCTGATTTAGTTGAACAGTGTAAGACACATTGAATGTCTTTTGCCATCTGTGCTTTAGGGCATCAGGCTTCTGGTGTCGGGACAGCTGGTGTTAAAATAATAGTGTGATGGGATTTTTGTTTCTTTAACAAATCTAGAGCTTAATTTTCTATACTTTTTACATAAAAGAGAAAACTTTTTAAAAAAATAAAGTAAAAGCAAAGAAGATGGTTATGTTCATTCTTTTTTATATGATGGTGCTGTATATAATTACATTTCCATTAAAATTTTTAATGTAAATATCAGTGATTTTTGTCACAAAATTGTTATTTTGTGTGTGTTCTTATGGAAAAGAATGTTGTGCAAACCATGCAAGCAAAACATCTTTTAACAAATAAAGCAGTAAAGGAGCCTTCTAGACACTCAGCGCGTGAAGAATTTGTGGTAGAATGTTAACTACTGTTGCTTTTGTATGCTTACGTTTGTTACCCAGAATTACAAAGTAGAATAAAGGCAAAATAAGTGTGATTTGATAGAATGCTAAGTCATGCTCTCATTCAGTAAATTCAGGTTGCAAATAGAAATGTTCTTTTTCTGTGACTAACAGAACGTTTTAAATTGAAGGAAAGTTTTCCTCTCATGTATTTTGTAAGCAAATATAAGCAATGTGCTCATAACCTTGTGACTTCCCTGTTGAGTCCCAGCCTTCTCATACCTTAATACAAGTAGTTCTCTCAGGTCTCCGCGTTAACTTTACTAACATGTTATGCTGACATGCACATCAGCTATTTCCTCATCTCTTTTGGAGTTAATCTTAACCTGTGCTTTGCCTCCTGTTCTGTCTTGACTTTGCCAGAAAAATCGAGTTGAGCAGCAACTTCACGAGCATTTGCAAGATGCAATGTCCTTCTTAAAGGATGTCTGTGAGGTACTATTTCTTTTAGATGGTGCCTTTTTTGTGTTTCAATTAATTATACTTCCCATTATTCATTTAAAATCTTCGAGCTATACAGACTCCAGTTTTTTAAAATCAAACAATTTACCATTTCAGTTTTTGTAACAGTATATAGGAATAGACTTTTGTCTCTTATGTTATTGAGAATGATCCTTTTAAAACAGCTCTACTAGCATGTGCTTTTATTTTTAAAATTCTAATATGTTTGCGTATAGGGCATGTGTATGTCCACAGATAGACAATGTCAAATCTTTAATTTTGTCAGAGAATATACATGAATGTGTTTACCTTAAAACTAAATTACAACTTAAACTTGTTTGTTGGTTTTGAGGTCCCTACCCCAAATTGCCATCATTGAGAAATCAGTATTTGAAGTATAGATTATCCTTGTTTATCACCTATAATTATTGACATAGGGCCAGGCGCACAGTGGCTCAGGCCTATAATCCTAGCACTCTGGGAGGCCGAGGCAGGTGGATTGCCCAGAGCAAGCACGAGACCCCGTCTCTAAAAATAGCTGGGCATTGTGGCAGTTCCCTCAGTCCCACTTGGGAGGCTGAGGCAAGAGAATCGCTTGAGCCCAAGAATTTTGAGTTGCTGTGAGCTATAATGCTATGACACTCTACCAGGTGTGACAAAGTGAAACTCTGTCTCAAAAAAAAACAAAAAAAAAATTATTGACATAGTAGCCTTCATCTTTTCTAGAAGCAAAAAGAAACAACCTCATGGTAGATAAGTAAATTCATCTTATAAAGCAGTGATTTGTTTCTGAAGCTATAAAAATTTGGTGTAGTCTACATACAGATAGCCATTCTTTTTTTGTTGATTTGTAGTGCAGGTAGTTGCTTTTGAAGCTATTCAATACTGCATTTCACATGCTATCTTCTACATACCCAAAGTAGGAGACATAGTGACTTAATGAATTTAACAGATACCACCAGTAACCTCCATGGTTTTTTCAATCCATACAGCAGTCTCGAATGGAGGATCGTTTAGACAGACTGGATGATGCTATCCATGTGCTGCGGAACCATGCTGTGGGACCTTCCACAAGTTTACCTGCTGGTCACGGTGACATACACAGTTTATTGGGACCATCCCACAATACACCAATTGGAAGCCTCAATTCAAACTATGGAGGATCAAGCCTTGTTACAAGCAGTAGATCAGCTTCAATGGTAAAATAGTGCTCATCTTTTTTGTAGTAACCCCTAAAGCTTATATCCTACATATTTTTCATGAAGTCTTTGGGAAAGAGGATCTTTCTTTTTGAAAGGAGAGTTAAAGAGTGGCTTTATAAAAGCATTTCCTTTACTGTCTTGGGTAGGGTCTTTGGTTGAATATTGGAAAATTCAACATAGAATTTTTGATGTGTGTGGCTATAGAAGTCTACTTTCTCCCCTATAGAAAATTACCATGTTTTGAATCATTTTATCTTCTTTGGGGATTAATTTAAAATTGTTTCTTTCTTTCTTTCTTTTTTCTTTTTTTTTTGGATACAGAGCCTGAAGCTGTCATCCTGGGTAGTGCTGTGGCATCACAGCTTGCAGCAACCTCCAACTCCTCATAGTAAAGGTCATAGTAAAAGTCATTGGCCCATAAAATCCTACTATGACCATGTGCTGACTGCAGAAATTTTGTACAAAGATCATTTTAGCTTAAACTTGGATTTTTTCCAGATGTGTAATAATTGGCCCAAGGGTTTTTGCCTTGAAATAGTGAGCAGGAGGTCTGCATAGGAAAAGTCATAAAGCAAGGCTGAATCTCAAGGGTTCTGGTCTAAAAATGTTGTTTATTATGACTTGAGACCAGCCTTCAGTGGTAGAAGGAATGTGAAATTCTAATTTGTACATGTCCAAATTTAAACTTTATTCCTAAATGAAGAAAAATTGAGAGGGGCAGGTTTGAGAACAACTATGATTTAAGTAATAAAGAAAGGACACAGGGCTCAGCGCCTGTGGCTCAAGCAGCTAAGGTGCCAGCCACATACACCTGAGGTTCGAATCCAGCCAGGCCCACCAAACAACAATGAGGGCTACAGCTAAAAAATAGCCAGGCGTTGTGGTGGGTGCCTGTAGTCCCAGCTACTTGGGAGGCGGAGGCAGGAGAATCGCTTAAGCCCAGGAGTTGGAGGTTGCTGCCAGCTGTGATGCCACAGCACTCTACCCAGGTGACAGCTTGAGGCTCTGTCTCCAAAAAAAGAAAGAAAGAAAGGAAACAAATTAATCCCCAAAGAAGATAAAATGATTCAAAACATGGTAATGTTCTATAGGGGAGAAAGCACACTTCTATAGCCATACACATCAAAAATTCCATGTTGAATATCTTTTTTTTTTTTTTTATCCAAATTGTTTTTTAAAGAAATGAAGTCTTGGGCCGCACCTGTGGCTCAAAGTGGTGAAATGCCGGCCCCATGTGCCAGAGGTGGCAGGTTCAAACCCAGCCCTGGCCAAAAACTGCAAAAAAAAAAAGAAATGAAGTCTTGGGCAGCACCTGTGGCTCAGTGGATAGGACGCTGGCCCCATCTACCCAAGGTGGTGGGTTTGAACTTAGCCCCAGCCAAACTGTAACAAAAAATATCCGGGCATTGTGGCGGGTGCCTGTAGTCCGAGCTACTCGCTGGGAAGCTGGGGCGAGAGAATCGCCAAAGCCCAGGAGTTGGAGTTTGCTGTGAGCTGTGTGATGCCACAGCACTCTACTGAGAGCGATAAAGTGAGACTCTGTCTCTACAAAAAAAGAAAGAAGTCTTTAAAATAAATGACGTTCTTTTTAACTGATACCATGTGTTTGCGTGTTTATGGCATAGGGTTTAGGTATGTTGCGTGCTATGCTATCAGTTCTCCTATGAAACCGATTTCTAGCTATAAGCCATGTGATCAAGGCTAAAACTCACCTATCATCAAAATAATTAGGTCCTCAAATGCTGAAGTTTTATATTCTGTAAAATGAGATAGGTTTCAGATTTTCACATTCACTTATCATATAACCATTTATATTCACTCCAGAGCCTCCAAAGTAAATATCAAACAAGGCTGACTGGTTTCTGAGAACACTGTTTATAGAGATGTAGATAGCATTAGATGTCTGCCTGTCCTAACAACCTGTTTGTGTTTCTTTTTAATCAGAAAATCTTGAAATTCAGGTGCATTTTAAATTAGTTTTTGTTGCTATTGATAAACTAATGTGAAAACATGTATGAATTATTAAACTAATAGAAATAGGAAGGTATTGGCTCG
>NW_003852406.1:9726747-9746507 GCF_000181295.1 Otolemur garnettii
AAAAAAAAAAAAAAAGACCTTCTCTGTTCTTACAACCCACTTAGAAGGCACAGAGCTATTAAAGATGTGCTAGACATCATCTGCTATCCACAACATCCAGACGTAATCACTGGTGTACTTTCCAGCTGTGGAGATCCTATGTTTCTTCCATACTCACCCTCAAAATACAAAGTTACTAGCTGACAAAATCTGACACTGTCAAGTGAGTCAGTAAAAATCTGTCCTTACGAAGTCATTCAGTCCTCAGTGCTCAGCTTCAGCAGAAAGACCAAGGGAGGATGGAGTAAAGTGATGAAATGAAGTTCACAGTCTGCTGTCGACTCTCCCAGCTCCATCTTAGTCCTGTTGCTGGTGAAGACCTACATCTGTGTCTAAGGAATTCCATCAGTACTCCTGGAAGCTTCTTGCTTACATGCTCAGTAGCCACCTCTATGGAATCAACTCCTCCTATTCTTACAAGATGTGTTATTTGGGGAACACTTTTTTTTAAACTGTTACCAGCCATCTCTAAAAGCTAATCTTCAGCTTTTAATGTCCTCCGGCACCTCTGCATATTCCTAACTAATTATGACTTAGAAATGCAATTTTACATTTGAATTCACTTTCCCTTTTTTTGTCTTGTTTAACTTTCTAGAAGCTTATCTACATTTTCTTACATTTACATAAATTAGTATTTGTTTTAGGTTCCTAAATAATGGAAGCTACATAGCCAAAATTACGAAGTGACCACAGATGTATCACTTTATCAGCAATTCTGTATCACTGTGTCAAATTTGAAATCTGCTTTTTTGTAAACATTTAATGCTAATCATTCCATTGATTTCTTGCAGAAAGTGGAATTATTCTGCTAAATATAGATATTTTCAGGACTTTTCTCAGAACATTCAAATCACATTTTTGTTTAAATGGATCTCTGTTTTACTGGGCATTACTGTGGGTTGGCATACTAATTGTAGGGTTTAAATATAATACTGCTTTCTCTTGTAGCATTTAGAAAAGGTTCAACGTACTTTTTTTACAAAAGGGGATAGATAGTGAATACTTGTAGCTTTGCAAGCTATAAGGTCTCACTATTTAACTCTGACATTATAACATGAAAGCAGCCATGGATGATAGGAAAAGCACAGACTCCTTTATTTTTGAAAAATAAGACAAGATTCGGCCACAGGCTGACCTTGAGAATTCCTGATTTATAACATAAATTGGCTTCCAGGCACAGGTAATAGGGGGTTAGCATGTTTTTCCTTTTTCCCAGATCCTGTAACTTTTTTGCTTATTTTGTTTTAGTGAATATTATGGGAGTTTTGTTGAAGAAGTTGGAATGTTTGAGGTAAGCCAGGATGTACTAGGAGTGGAAAATAAGAGTTGATGGCAGGATAAACGTGGACAGACAGCTCCCAGCCTGCAGTGAGGACAAGTTGGCAATCAAGGTGACTTATAGTGTAAGGTCTGCATTGACAGGTTAACCAGTGTCCTTGGCCAAGGAGATAGCTCTGTTGTTGAGAACATCTGTCTACATTGTTTTTAATAGTGGGGTTATACCAGTAAGAGTTTTACACATAATGGTATTGATTTGTAGGAGATCCATCTTCTTTTCTTGCAGATGAAATAATTGTTCGGGGCTCAGCGCCTGTGGCTCAAGTGGCTAAGGCGCCAGCCACATACACCCAAGGTGGCAAGTTCGAATCCAGCCCGGCCTGCCAAACAACAATGATGGCTGCGACCAAAAAATAGCCGGGCATTGTGGTGGGCGCCTGTGTTCCCAGCTACTTGGGAGGCTGAGGCAGGAGACTCGCTTGAGCCCAGGAGTTGGAGGTTGCTATGAGCTGTGATGCCACAGCACTCTACCCAGGGGGACAGCTTGAGGCTCCTGTCTCAAAAAAAAAAAAGAAAGAAAAAGAAATAATTGTGGGGTATTTTTTAACTGTTCCAGAAAAATACTCTTGTATTTCTCACCAATGAGGTAAAAAGACTACTACCTGCCAAAAATATATGACACTAGGAGACAATTTCAAAAGACTTGATTTTGGCTGTTTCTTTACCTGTATGTACTGGACTACCATAAGCTTGACTGCCAATCAATGGTTAGAAGTGAGCTTTCAGCCACCGAAGACTTTTAATATATTTTAACTGCCTGATATGTATAACAATTAAATTTCCTGAAAATATATTGGAAAAAGAAACTAGGAAATAGATAATCCCTGTTCCTTTAAATATAATTAGTATAGCCAGCCTGGCACCTTTTTAAATATTTGCTCTTATTTTTGAATAGGGCTAACATTTCATTTACTTAATTTTCTACACTCTTAATATTTTTTATGTATTTCTCCATGTTTGCTTTAAGCAAAATTGCTTAAAAAATATTTTTGGTTAAATATTGTCATTGGTATGTGATCCTAACACTTAGATTTTAAAACACAAAGTCAAGAGTTTTTAGAACTACTGAAATGTAAACATTTGGCTTTAGTTTTGCTTCTTTTTATTTAGTGTAAGAATGAACTTTTGGAATCAGCTCCTGGCAGGAATAAAAATTAAGTGAGAAACTGAAAATAAATGGGATCATGCATTTCATTTGGACTAAGAGGTTTCAGCAGTGAAAAGTTACTGTACATCACATCCATTTATGGCTGTAATACCTAAATATCTAGGCCCAACGAGATACCCCATGTTAGTACCTTTATCTTTAACAAAGAGTACTGCTTTTTTTCATTCAGCTGGTAACTTCAACTTCAGACCAAACTAAGTGAGATTTAAAGCTTTTTGGATGTTAGTCTTTCAAAAGGTTGATGCAGATCTAAAAAAGTTTCTTATTTATGAGATAGGATAAAATTCCATTCATGAGGTCTTTTGATTTCATTGTTATAAATCCTGAGGAAATTTAATCCAGGCATTTCTCTTAGTTATTTTTTGGTGTTGCTTCGGGGTTTTGCCGTGTAAGTAGTGGTTATAGAAGTGTGGTATTCTTGTAGGAGAGCACAGTAAACAGTGTTAAATTGTAGAACTTAAAGCTACCTTGCCTTATAATAGTTTAAAAATATAAAGCATGTCTATTTTTTTTTAATCCTAAGGCAGTTAGAGAAATTATATTGTCCTTAGTTCTAAGAGACTTAAGTTATTAAAGACTAATAGACAAATAGGGTAATATTTTATTCAAAATTATTTCAACATTTTTGTCACTTATCAAATAAATTTGAAATCATTTTACCCTTCCATTTGACTCATATTTAATTTTAGCATTGTTTCAACTGAATAGGAGGATTTTACTTGAAACCACTCTTATTGTTTCTAACCAATTTTTTCCTAAATGGACTTTTTTTAAATTTTATTTTCATTAAGACCCACATTATAGTGCTTTTTAAGGGTTTTGGTAACATTTTAAAATTTGCAAGTATTCAAAATGGCAACTCTTTAGAAGTCTGCAAACCATAGAAGTTATACATTTACGGAAATATCATTTAAAAGGAACCATAACAAATAGAGTACTACCAAGTTTCTGACAGAAAACCTTCTTCAGATAAAACAAATACCTTGGGGTAGATAGTATGTAGTACATAAAGATCCTTTAATCAGTCTATAGATTAATACTGACTAATTTAAATTGCTAATATTCAGTGAATAGTACAAATTGAACAGATTATTAGAATTCTGAATCAGATAGAAATTCATACTGAGTACGTTTCAATCTATCCTTAATTCACAAGAGCTCTTATTCATCAGCTAATTAGATTTAACATTTTTCCATTGTGAGTGCTAAAGCCATTGGCCAAATTAAATGAAAACAAGTCCCTTGTTGGGTTCTCTCACAAAAGTAAGGCTGTACACAGATTGCAAAGATTGAGGATGCAGGATGATGCCATTTAATGGGATGGGCCTTTTATTCTGAAATAGAGCTCTTTATAATAATTGAAACTTAGAGCATAGCAGACAAGGGGTTTGCCTTCCCATGTTATTCCCCCTGCAGCAGCAGCAGCCTGTCAGCTGTATGCTAACGAGGTGAACAATTAAACAGGGTCCTATCTGGATGGCCCCATAGGCTCTATGCTCAGACAAAGAACTGTTTATACACCTGTTGTGTGTGTAGACAGAGCCATTTGAATGTGGAGTTGCAGATTAAAGGGAGGACATTGGGAGCCAGGGTGAACAAGGGTTAAAGAGAACCATAAGAACTGTGAAAGTCAAATTCTCCAGAAAATATATGAGGGCCATTTGCAAGGGGAATCAGGTTACAAAGAAAAAGTTCCTGCTAACTTCATTAACATGAAAAACTCTTTTCTGCTAGTCTGAGGCCATTTTTTAAAATGCTTATATTTTTGCTGTGTGTGCCAGTTAATTTTTTTCCTTTGAAAGCAAGTAATATACGTTAATGTGAGAAAACAAACAAAAAAAAAAAAAGAATAGGTCTAGGAGCTGGGTGCCCATAGCTCAATGGTCAGGGCACCGGCCACATGCTCCTGGGCTAGTGGGTTAGAACCCAGCCCACGACTGCTAAAAAACAAACAAACAAAAAATAGCCGGGCGTTGTGGTGGGAGCCTGTAATAGTCCCAATTACTAGAGAGGCTTGGGCAAGAGAATCACCTAAGCCCAAAAGTTTGAGGTTGCTGTGAGCTACAACATGATGGCACTCTACCAAGGGTAACAAAGTGAGACTGTCTCAATTTAAAAAAAAAAGAATAGGTCTAGGCTTCTAAGATTTCAAAAGAAAATTATGGTTATATATTGTGTTTACTCATATCTATTCTTATGAAATGAAATAATTTTTAACTGACCTTCCTCTTAGGCATTGAGTATTTCATAGATCACAAGAAACATGACCATAATCCCTTGAGACAGGATTTCAAGAAATATCTTAAAAATAATTTTCTCTCTTGAATACAGTTTTTACAATCTACTTCTCAGTAGGTTTAGTTCTTCAGATTTTTCTAACATTTTGTGGGGAGGAGAATCTGAAGACTAAAACCTTTGGTTGTGGAATGTGGGATGGAAATCTCCCAGAGTTTCTGTGGTCCCTTCCCAGCTTTAAGATTTTATAAATCTAATGCATGATGAAATTACATAGTTTAGAAAAAGGGTATAGTCAGTGCTTGATTATCTAAGGGAACAGTGACACAAGTAATACTCATCAAGCTATGGAATACATGAAATGAGTTTTGAGATTTTTTATTTTAAAAAATGTAAGGGCTGGCTCGGCACCTATAGCTCAACCGGCTAAGGCGCCAGCCACGTACACCTAAGGTGGCGGGTTCGAATCCCCAGCCCGGACCCGCCAAACAACAATGACGGCTGCAACCAAAAAATAGCCAGGCGTTGTGGCGGGCGCCTGTGGTCCCAGCTACTTGGGAGGCGGAGGCAGGAGACTCGCTTGAGCCCAGGAGTTGGAGGTTGCTCTGAGCTGTAATGCCACGGCACTCTACCCAGGGGGACAGCTTGAGGCTCTGTCTAAAAAAAAAAAAAAAAAAATGTAAGGGCTATAAATTATTTTTGTTGTTACATAGATCAATTGTATCATGCTGAATTCAGGCTTTTGGTGTACCCATCACCAGAACAATATACATTGTACCCAAAAATGAGTTTTTAAAAAACATATTAAGAATAATGGTTAAAGACAAACATTTATTTAAAGGTATTGTAAAATAACTGCTATATTATGATCAGATCCATTGCCAAATGGCCTACATTACCAAAAGATTTGCTTTGGTTCCCTTTGTTTAGTTCACAGGAAAGCAAAGAATAAATCTACCTCCATACAAAGTCATGAAAGACAGAAGCTCTAATTACTCAAGAGGGATTCAAAGTTCAGCAATTTAGTAGGATTGGAGGATTGGTTGAAAAATAGTGGTTCTCATATATAACTCTGGGCAATAAACCTAGTTAATTGAAGACTTAATCTACTAGTTGATATCTCTGCCTCTATTCTAATAAAAACCATCTGTAACAAGATTTTCAAAAGATACTGTAGCTGAAAGTTGGTGGTTGCATGCTTTACCTTTCCATTTCAGGTTACCTGTGACTTGTAGGTGTGATTAAAACTGAGAATACAAATGTATGCCGGTTTTGTTGCCCAGTAATGTGTAAAACTTTTAAGCTAATATTGTATTGCTTTTGCTGCTCTTTTAAAAATCTGGAGGGGAGACAGAAGAAGTAGAAATAAGATACTATATACAAAAGGGACAAACCAACTTACATAAATACTGTTGTTACTTGCAATATAGCAATATTTTGTTAAATGCAAGTTTGTGCATGTTTCTGGAGAAAATTAAATAGGTTTTCAGATTGATTATGAAGAATTATTAGTAGGCCCTATATTGTCTAGTGCTTTATGGTTTATAGAATGCTTTATCTTTATTAGCTTATTTGCTTCTCACAACAACCCTCTGTAGGAGTTTAAATTTCCAAGCTAGAATTTTCTTTTTTTTTTTTTTTTCCTTTTTTTTTGAGACAGAGTCTCACTTTATCACCCTTGGTAGAGTGCTGTGGTGTCACAGCTCACAGCCACCTCATTCTTGGGTTCAAGTGATTCTCTGTCCTAAGCCTCTTGAATAGCTGAGACCACAGACACCCGCCACAATACCTGGCTATTGTTAAGAGATGAAGTCTCGCTCTGACTCAGGCTAGTCTCGAACTCATGGGCTCAGGTGACCCGCCCACCTTGGCCTCCCAGGGTGCTAGGATTACAGGCGTGAGCCACCACACCTAGCAAAGCTAGAATTTTCATTTTTTAAAAGGTAAAATTTGATTTGATTTAAAAGCAGTGCTACCAGCTCAGTGCCTCTAGCTCAGCAGCTAGAGCACCATCCATATACACCAGAGCTGGCAGATTCGAATCCACCTGGGCCAGCCAAACAATGACAACTACAACAAAAAAATAGCCGGGCTTTGTGGCAGGCGCCTGTAGTCCCAGGTACTTGGGAGGCTGAGGCAAGAGAATCGCTTAAGCCCAAGAGTTTGAGGTTGCTGTGAGCTGTGATGCTACAGCACTCTACCTAGGGTGACATATTAAGACTCTGTCTCCCCCAAAAAATAAATAAACAAAAGCAGTACTATGATCAAGTATATTATAGCATCCAGAAAAAGATGCTAAATTCAGATGAGTGATATTGTTTTCTCTGTTAAACCTGGTAAAAGAATTTGGACAATTATTACCCCTGAACTGTCTTGACCATTTTGATATTTTTTTGTTTTTGTTTTTTGTTTTACTTCAGATTGGAACTCACCGGGAAGACTCTGTCAGTCTCAATGGCAATCATTCAGTCCTGTCTAGTACAGTAACTGCTTCAAGCACAGACCTGAACCATAAAACACAAGAAAACTATAGAGGTACCTGTATTGTTGATTTTCAGCAATAATGCAGAGATAGCCTTTGAAACCCTGTCATTTGTCTTGCAGCTGAATAGACTTCTGTGAATTAAAAGTCCTTTAAGAGGAAGAATTCCAAAAAGTAGTCTTACTATAGTGTCTTCACCAGGTGTGGAGGTTAGATATTTAGGATTCCAACTGGCCGGCCTGGCTGGTCCAGTTATACACACTTATTAATAGATGAAGCCCTGTACAAAGCTTTGTTCATTATTCACTGGTTATCTTTATACCTGCTCCTTCTTCGTCTCTCTTCCTTAATCACTTCCCCTCATGAGTGAGAAAGATTTCTGAGTATACGAAGAGCTCTAAATGATGGAAGCTATTGTAGTAGAGATTATAATTTAATTGGTGAAACATACAATTCTGATAAAACACAAACTGTGAGCTTATAAATAAGCACATAAATACAGGACCAGTATTAAGACCACCAGAATAAAGTTCTCCCAGTTACATTTAACCAGGAAATTTATTTTATTGTGTTTATCCAAGGAAATGTTAAGCTTATTCCTTTACCTTGGCACCATCTTAAAAAGTTTCTAAAATACATTCAAGTTTCTCATTCTGTGCTTAACTATTAAATAGTGCCTAAAAGTGAGCATTAAACTGATTATCAGGGTCCAGCTTATTCATTTAAGTACATATGCTGTAAAAATCATAAAAAATAACTTAAGAAAAAGAAAGAAAGCTAACTGATTGGTTAACCTCAGGTTACCTCTCTGTCATAAAGATGAAAACACAGAGGAATCTTCATTATCACACCCACCAAAGATTGAAACTGGCCTATTTGGGAACTGGCTGTGTTTCTCTCCTAATTTCTCTCAACTGACTTTCAATTAGGTGACATAGAAAACGTCAACGTGGATAACTCCATTTTGATTTTTAGTGTAGTCTGCTTAATCCAGAATAACAGACTCCTGTAATTTGTATTAAACAGTTTTAATGCATGTTTTTTAAAAAGCTTGTAGACACGTTCTTTTCATCTCTAAATTATATACTTTCCTATATCTTCAGATTTCTGTCATAGCCCTGTAACAAGTAAGGATAGTCACCATCTGACAAGCTTTTTACTGTCTTAATTCTAATTCATAAGTCAGTCTGGTCATTTATTTTATGTTTCCTTTGCCTTTTTGTTAGGTGGCTTGCAAAGTCAGTCTGGAACTGTTGTTGCAACAGAGATCAAGACTGAAAACAAAGAGAAAGATGAAAACCTTCATGAACCTCCTTCATCAGATGACATGAAATCAGATGATGAATCCTCCCAAAAAGATATCAAGGTTTCATCTAGAGGCAGAACAAGGTATTTGTTGGCATCCAGGTATTAAATTTCACTCATTTGCTGTGAGTGAAAATACTTGAGAAGTTAGTTAAAGGTTGTCATGCATTTATTGACTTCCAGCTACATGCTACGTACTGTATTGGGATTTTTATTTAGTTTTTATTAAATTGCCATAGTTCCCCTAAAGGGGAAGCATGTGAAGGTTTTACTCCAAAATCATGTTTTCCTTTATGCCACAACATTTTAGGGTCTACATATTAAAAAAGAAAAATTATATCTCTCCGTTGAAGTTGCTTAATCTCTTACTCTGTTAGAAAATAACTAAAACATGTTAAATTGTGTGGTACAGACATTTGATGCATTCAGTCAACAAATAAATAAGTCTAGCCATACTTAACAATGGGGATACATTCTGAGAAATACATCATTAAGTGATTTTTGTCATTGTGTGCATTTCACGGAGTATACTGACACAAACCTAGATGTAAATACACAAATCTAGATGGTACAACCCACTACGCACCTCGGCCATATGGTGTAGCCTGTCACTCCTAGGCTATAAATGCATACAACAACTGTACTGAATATTACAGGTAGTTGTAATGCAATGGTAAGTATATGTGTAGCTAAACATATGAAAGGTACAGTAAAAATAGAAGATAAAGTCTAGTATACCTGTGCATTTGTAGGACACTTACCATGCATCACCAAGAGCTTGCAGGACTGGAAAGTGCTCTAGGTGAGTCAGTGAGTGGCAGGAGTGAATGTGAAGGCCTAGGACGTTACTATACACTACTCCACACTCCATAAACATTATACTCTTAGGCTACCCTAAGTTTAATAAAGTACATTTTTCTTCAATAATAAATTAATATTAACTTCTGTTACTTTTTTACTATATAAACTTCTTAACTTTTTTGAACTGTCTGACTCTTTAATAATAACACTTAAAATACAAACACATACCGCTATACAAAAACATTTTCTATTTATATCCTTATAGGCAGTCCCTGGATTACAAATGAGATAGGTTCTATAGGTTTGTTTTTTGGATTTTCTTTTTTTTCTTTCTTTTTTTTTTTTTTTAAAGACAGAGTCTCACTATGTCGCCCTCAGTAGAGTGCCATGGCTTTGTAGCTCACAGCAACCTCAAACTCTTGGGCTCAAGTGATCTTCTTGCCTCAGCCTCTGAGTAGCTGGGACTACAGGCACCCACCCCAATGCCAGGCTATTTTTAGAGACGGAGTCTTGCTCTCAAATTCCTGAGCTCTAGCATTCTATCTGCCTTGGCCTCCCAGAGTGCTAGGATTACAGGTGTGAGCCACTGTACCCAACCAATAAAATTTTAAATTTTTTAACTTTTTAAATACTTTTATTAAAAATTAAGTTCCAAACACCGACTAGTCTAGGCCTACACAGATTCAGGACCATTGAATCAGGACCATTAAATTTTTTAACTTTTTAAACATTTTTATTAAAAATTAAGTTCCAAACACTGATTAGTCTAGGCCTACACAGATTCAGGACCATTGATATCACTGTTGTCTACCTCCACACCTTGTCCCATTGGAAAGATTTCAGGGGCAGTAACATGCATGGAGCTCCTATGACAACACTGCCGCCTCTGGAATACCTCTTGAAGGACCAGCTTGAGGCTATTTTATAGGTTTGGGGCATTTTGTAAGTAGGACCACACTCTAGAATAATGATAAAAATATAGTATAATAAATTCATAAACCAGTAACAGTTTTTTATTAAGTATAGTACATCCTCAAATAACGTTTATTTAGTTCAGTATTAATGAGGAAAAAAATTGATTCCTAACAGGAGCCACTGTGTGAAGTTTGCATGTTCTGGTCTCCCTTGTAGGTTTTCTCTCCATGTACTCTATTTTCTTCTACATCCCAAAGACAGGAACGTTAGGTAAACTGGCATGTCTAAATAGTCCCAATCTGAGTGAGTATGGAAGTGTGTGTGGGAGTTCACCCTGGAGAGTGGCTTCCTGTCCAGGGTTGCATTCACCTTGCTTCCTATGCTTCTAGGATAGGGTCCAGTTATCCATGAATAATAAGTGGATAAATCTTACTTATTCTTTTCTTTCACATAACTTCAATGTTGGATACTGGAGGTGTTTGGGGTCTTTATTTAGAAGTTTGGTGATGTTTTGTGACCATAAATAGGCTGTAAGAATGTCACTCTTGTTTATATCAATTAGTCTATGATAAAAATTGGTTTTAGCCAGTGTGGTTTCACTTAGAGTTGGAGTTTCCCAAAACCTATCATTGACATTAAGTGAGGACTTACTATATTGTATACTGTACATAATTATATACTGTTATATAACTGGCAACACTGTAAGTTTGTTTACCCCAAGAGCAACACAAACACGTGGGAAATGCATTGTCCCTTCACTGGACGATAGAGGAGTTTTTCAGCTCAATTATAATCTTTTTTTTTTTTTTTAAGACAGTCACATTTCGTCACCCTCAGTAGAGTGCTGTGACACCACAGCTCACAGCAACTTCCAACTCCTGGGCTTAAGCAATTCTCTTGCCTCCGCCTCCCAAGTAACTGGGACTTCAGACCCCCACCACAACACCCAGCTTTTTTTTGTTGTTGTTGCAGTTGTCATTGCTGTTTTAGCTGGCCAGGGCTGGGTTTGAACCCACCACCCCTGGTATATGGGGCCGCACCCTACCCCCTGAGCCACAGCCGCTTCCCCTCAATTATAATCTCTCTTTTTTTTTTTTAGAAACAGTTTCACTTTGTCACCTCAGTAGAGTGCTGTACCATCACAGCTCACCGCAACTTCCACCTCTTGGGCTTAGGTGTGACTAAAGGTGCTCACCACAACGCCTGGCTATTTTTTTGCAGTTTGGCCAGGGCTGCATTTGAACCCGCCACCCTCGGCATGTAGGGCCAGTGCCCTACTCACTGAGCCACAGACGCTGCCCTCAATTATAATTTTAATGGGATCATTGTTACATATGCAATTGACCAAAACATCATTATGTGGCACATAAGGGCTCTATGATTGATTGATTGATTGACTGATTGATTTTATCATTATTATTATCATTATTATTTGGAGACAATCTCACTCCCTCACCCTAGGTAGAATGCCATGGCTTCATAGCTCACAGCAACCCCAAACTCTTGAGTTTAATCCATCCTCTTGCCTCAGCCTCCCTAGTAGCTGGGACTATAGGCACCCATCACAGCGCCTGGCTATTTTTTCTACCTTTTTAGTAAAGACCAGATCTTGAACTCTTGAGCTCAGGCAATCCACCTGCTTCATCCTCCCAGAGTGCTAGGCATGAGCCACCATGTCTGGCCCCAGTACTCTTATGATTTAAAACAGGGGGTGGCAAACTATGGCCTTTGAGCCAGTCAGACCCACCACCACATCCCATTCATTTACATGCTGTCTGTGGCTGTTCTTGTGTTGCATTGGCAGATTTGCTTACTTGTCACTACTTGAGAACATATGGCCCACAAAGCTGAATGATTTGAATGATTTCCAATTTCTCCCTTCAAATTTTTCTTCTAGTTCTACAGTTAAATAAGATGATACAATATATTTATGGTACACCTTGGTTTTGGTATATGTATTCATTTATCAATAATATATATATATCATCTATGTAGATATTTATATTTAAAATACTGTTCTTTGTGTTAAATGGTGCAAAGGAGATATAACTAACAGAACTAACATGATCCTGTGTACTGTTCACATATTTAGCAGGTGTCCTGGCTCAGTGCCTATAGCTCTGCATCTAGGGCACCAGCCACGTAGACTGGAACTGGTGGGTTCGAATCTAGCCTGGGCCTGCCAAACAACAGTGACAACTACAACCAAAAAATAGCTGGGCATTCTGGTGGGCTACTTGAGAGGCTGACACAAGAGAATTGCTTAAGTCCAAAGAGTTTGAGGTTGCTGTGAGCTGTGACGCTATGGCACTTTACCCAGAGTGACATACCATATTTTCCCGAAAATAAGACACTGTCTTATATTCATTTTTTCTCAAGAAGACACACTAGGGCTTATTTTCAGGGATATCTTATTTTAATTAAGTATAATACAATAATCTACATTTATCCAAATACAGTTAAGTCATCTTCTTCTGGAACCTGACAGGGGGAGCCAACCTTGTTGGTGGGGCTGGCGCTAGTGATGCGTGAACTCCTTTCCCCTAGCCATTCACATGTGCACAGTAGGATGCCTGCCACTGTGGTTACCACACATGCACCCACGCAAGTATAAACGGCTTGGAGAAAGGAGCTGTAGCAAATAAAAGGTATTCCAGTCTTCCTTACCGCTACTCACCGAAATGCATGGTGTGGCTATGCAGATACAATGCATAGCCACGCCCATCACTAGGTCTTATTATCGGAGCAGGGCTTATATTTAACAAATGCATAGAAATCCTGCTGGGGCTTATTTTGGGAGAAGGTCTTATTTTCAGGGAAACATGGTATTGAGACTCTGTCTCAAAAAAAAAAAAATAGAAGATATCCTTTTTTTTTTTTACCTTTTGACAGTCTATTTTCTTTCTTTCTTTTTCTTTCTTTTTTTTTTTTTTCTTCTTTTAAAGACAGAGTCTTGCTCTGTTTCCCAGGCTAGGGTGTCAGGGCCTCAGCGTAGTTCACAGCAACCTCAAACTCCTGGGCTGAAGTAATCCTCCTGCTTCAGTTCTCCCTAGCAGCTGGGACTACAGGTGTCCTCCACCATGCCTAGCTAATTTTTCTGTTTTTTTAGAGATGTAGGTCTCACACTTGCTTATGCTGGTTTCCAGCAGCCTTCCAGAATGCTAGCATTACAGGTATATAATCATATCCAGCCTGACATTGTCGCTATTTTCAACACCCAAACATTTCTTTTTTTTTTTTTTTTTTTTTTGAGACAGAGCCTCAAGCTGTCCCCCTGGGTAGAGTGCCGTGGCATCACAGCTCACAGCAACCTCCAACTCCTGGGCTCAAGCGAGTCTCCTGCCTCCACCTCCCAAGTAGCTGGGACCACAGGCGCCCGCCACAACGCCCCGCTATTTTTTGGTTGCAGCCGTCATTGTTGTTTGGCAGGTCCGGGCTGGGGATTCGAACCCGCCACCTTAGGTGTACGTGGCTGGCGCCTTAGCCAGTTGAGCTATAGGAGCCGAGCCAACACCCAAACATTTCTTTTGAGAAAAATAAGATCTTAAGTTCCTAATAGTATTATTTTTATATGCATCATACTCAACTGTCAGGGGCATGAGAAGGTAAAAACCAGATCAGAGAATCCAGAAACCACTCCTTTGAGACGTGTTAACTCTTTCATAGTTTTATTCAAATAGAATTTGAAGAGAAATAATTTGCATGTTTCCTTCTTACTTATCTTCTCATGGAATAGACTGGGGATCAGGAAACTTTTGGTATAAAGGGCCAGATAGTAAATATTTTAGGCTTTTGGGGCTGTACAGTCTTTGTCACAACTACTCTGCTCCACCATTATAGTACAAAAGCATTTAAAGACAATGCATGAACAGATGGATATGTGGCTGTTTCAATAAAACTTATTACAAAAACAGATGACCAGCTCACAGGTCATAGTTTACCAACTCATAGTTCATCAAAAGGTGAGAGGCAACGTGTAATAGTCCACAATAGTGAATAGGTTGATAACATGGACTTTAAACAAAGGAAGTCTAAACTGGGTGTAATTATGGTTCTATCAGATACTTGTCAAGTGATTAAAGCTCTTTGATCTCCGTTTCTTATTCTCTAAAAAGAGACTTTCTATTATAGAATTCTTGTGAGAATAATCTGAAAATTGTGTATGTAAAGCCCTTTGCACACTGTCTAATGCACAGTAAGCACTAAATAAAGATATTACAATTGCTGTTATGATGGAAATTTTAGGTACATGGTGTACATTTGCTTCTATGTACCACAAGTCAGTACTTGTCATTATGCTACCACTAGCTTTGTAATCCTAAGGAGGTCACTGATTTCTCGAGTCTTACTGTGGTTCTCAGCCCTGCTGCATAGACATGGGAACATTTTAGAAACACAGATACCTAAGCCTCAACCCAAACTCACTAAATCATCAACTCTGGTAAGGGGACCTGGAAAAAAATAGAAAGAGAGAGAGAGAGAGAGCCTCAAGCTGTCGCCCTGGGTAGAGTGCTATAGCATCACAGCTCACAGCAACCTCCAGCTCCTGCCTCGGACTTCCAAGTAGCTGGGACTTCAGGCACCCACCACAACACCCGGCTGTATTTTGGTTGTAGTTGTCATTGTTGTTTGGCAGGTCCAGGCTGGATTCGAACCCACCAGCTTTGGTGTATGTGGCTGGCGCCTTAGCCACTTGAGCCACAGGCGCCAAGCCGCTAAATGATCTTTTAAAGCTTTTTTGAAGTCAGAGCACTAGTGATTCTCAATTGTCAAAAGAATGTGTTTATAAATTCTTAATGATTAGCTAGTAACAATCTATTGCATACCTATTCTTTATTAAAATACAGTATTTGAGAAAAGATGACAATTTCTATTATTTTTCACATTATTTCAGGGTTCTGAGCACTTATTTCTGAAATATAAATAGAACTTTCTAAAAGTTATTCCAAAGCATATCCCTGAAATATTATTTTCTGGTTGTGTGGTCTGTTTCCATTGTAGAAATGTAGTAAATATAATAAAGCATAAACAAAAATCATAAGAAACTCCACTCTCCAGAATTAACCACTGTTTACATTTTAAGGAATATTTCTTTTTCCATAAATACATATTAAATTGAAATTTAACTGGGCATAAATTATATAATCTCAGGGGGGGTTTTATTCAACCATGTATTTATAACATTTTTCACTTGTCTCTGAAGATTTTCTACAATATGATGTTTTATTTGTTTCTAATTTGGCCAGCTTTATTGAGGTTTAATTCACGTATAATAAAATTCATCAGTTTAAGTGTATAGCTTTTGTTCCTTGACAGATACATACTGCGTGTGTGTGTGTGTGTGTTTAGTCCTTTTGAGAGATTTAAAATTTATATAACCACCACCATATTCACTATGTGGAATGTTTTCACTCCCCCCTCTAAAATTTTCCTTATACTTCTTTGTGGCAGGCCCTTTCTCTATCCCCTGACCCTTGGTGACCATATCTGCTTTCTGTTAGCATAGCTTTGTCATTTCTAGAAGTTCATGTAAATGGAATCATACGGTATGTGGTCTCTCGTGGCTGGCTTTTTTGCTTAGCAGAATTTGTGGTTTGATTTTTAGAAGCTACATAGTGGTCAATTGTCTGGAAGTACTCTGGTTTCTTTAACTCATCTCTTTATTGGAGTCTAGTATGTTGCTAATGTAAATAATTTTGTGACCAATTCCTTTACATAAATTCCTGTGTACATCTCTAATTATATCCTTAGGATGAATTTCTAAAGTTGGGATTGCCACTCAAGAGGTACTGAACATTTTAAGGCTTTGGGATTCATTATGCCAATTTATCCTTCAGAAAAATTAATTCTCCCATGTTTTTATAATCACCAATACTGATAATGATACTGCTCTTTAGAGAAGAACAAAAATAACCATTCTCTGAGCTACCTCTCTCAATCTGTATCTTAAGTTTTTCCTTATTCTTACTCACCAGGTACTTGCCAGAATGTGTTTAAGAGCATAAGTTAAGCAAATTGTGATACATCCATGTACTAGATGGTTCTTTCAAACTTAAACCTGTGTGTGAATCAGCTGGGCATCTTGTTACAATGCAGCTTCTGATTCAGTAGGTCTGGGTAGAACCTGAGAAATTCTGTGTTTTTACCAGGCTCCCAGTATCGTTGACTATAGGTCATATTTTGTATAATAGAGTGCTAGAATATTATTTAGTCACTGATACTGTGTTTATGAAGAGTTTCACCAGTAAGAGAAACCCTTTATGCTATCATGCACAATGAAAAAATACATTTCAAAATGTATGTGGAATAAATTTCAACTATACAGCTACATATGTGCATGAAAAAAAGACTAGAAAGAAATATGCAGTCGCGTTAAGTGCTGCTTTTGCTATTGTTAAGATTTATAGGTAAATTTCATTTCCACCTTCATATTTAATAATTTTGCACAGGTAGCGTATCTTCACAGGAAACCTAATAGACATTGTTGCTACTTTGCTTTCCAGCAGTACCAATGAAGATGAGGATTTGAACCCAGAACAGAAGATAGAAAGGGAGAAGGAGAGGCGGATGGCCAATAATGCCAGGGAACGCTTGCGTGTGCGAGATATTAATGAGGCATTCAAAGAGCTGGGCCGAATGTGTCAGCTTCATTTGAAGAGTGAAAAACCCCAAACAAAACTCCTTATTCTTCATCAGGCCGTGGCAGTCATCCTTAGTCTAGAACAGCAAGTCAGAGGTGAGTAGGTTCAGCAGAGATACATAACTGTTCTGCCTCGGGGTACAGAGGTTTCTGTGTATAACTGCTCTCCTGCATGGGGGAATTATTAGTCATTTCTCCCAGTATTCTGTCACTGTTTCATCAGGATCAAGTTTTGCCTGTAGCTGTCAACCTCTGCCTCACTATATTGGTCAGTATCTGTAGGTTCAATGCTCCCCACAAACTCGTAGTCACTCCGAGAAATCAGGCAGAGAGCAGACCTCTTACTGCCTCTGATCTCTCACATTATTGAGTTTACCTGCCTAGACCCGCCATCCTCACTGCTCCTCCTGCCTTCCCTACTTCTCTATACCCCGTTTCTTGCCTGCTTTACCCTGGAGCATCTGCCACACCCTGCTTGTTAGTAGGATGCCTAATCTTGGCCCCTCCTGGATTTGCCAGATATGAATGTCCTTTACTCCCATGTCAATAAGTCTCAGGGCTTGTTGATCCCAGATAAGGAATGCTCTGAACTTTTTGGGCTAACATGCACTGGCATGCCTGTATGTCCTCAAGAACAAAAGTGTGGTTTATATAGGCTCACCTACCGCTGGCTCAGGCAACTCCCATTTCATTTTCATGAAGTTTGTTGGAATCTTGAAATTTGTTGCATATTCCAACAAACTTGGAAACTTTATTTGCTTTACATGCATTTATTGCATACCTCCTCTGTTCCAACCATCTAGGTCCTAGACCCGAGGTTACCAAATAGTAGATATTTCTTGCCCTTGAGAAGTGATCCCATCAAGTTTACATTTTTTTGCATATACCCATATACTTCTTATCCAAAATTACGAATGCTTTATCCTAAGACTTTTTGCAAGGAATTCACAGATATGGCCCTGGGTTCCAGACCCTGCCACGAGTCTCTCTTCTATGAAAGCAGCTGTATCTCCCTTATTTACTGGATATTTATGTTAGATTTTATTTGAAGAAGGTTCAAACAAAAAAATATGGGTGGACAGGTACTTGAAAACAACAACCATGACCCTCAACATAGATTACAGAAGGAATAGTCTTTCTTAGGAAACCAGACTTAGAGAATTTAAGCAAATTTTCAGAGAAACATACAATAGTAGGTAATTCTAATGAATAGATTTTTTTTTTTTTTTGAGATGGAGCCTCAAGCTATCCCCCTGGGTAGAGTGCCATGGCATCACGCTCACAGCAACCTCCAACTCCTGGGCTCAAGCGAGTCTCTTGCCTCAGCCTCCCAAGTAGCTGGGACTACAGGCACCCGCCACAACGCCTGGCCATTTTTTGGTTGCAGCCATCGTTGTTTGGCGGCCCAGGCTGGGGATTCGAACCCGCCACCTTAGGTGTATGTGGCTGGTGCCTTAGCTGCTTGAGCCACAGGCGCTGAGCCTAATGAATAGATTATTGTGTATAACCAGCCTATCAATAAAACCAGATATTTTTCTTGTCCCAAGGTCCTAGACATACCTGTAAGTGATAAAGGCTAAGGAAACCTAATTTTCAAAGAGTTACAGACTTGCTTGAGAGTTGTTTGTTGCCCATTCATTTGTAGCAGAAGTAATGGTTCCTGGAGCCTAATGGTATCTTCTGCCACTTTACCAAAGGCTTCTTCTAGAATCATTTCTGATACCCTATGTCTCTCTGTAAAGGCAGCAAGGCTCCTGTGTTCAGTACTCTAGGTGTATTCATTGTCCTCTTCAGCCCAGGATTTATTTTCTACCCTGACTCTACCAGCCAGTGCCTCCATCATCTATGCTGTGAAAATTGTACTCTTGGGTCAACAGGAGTGCCAGACTTTGTCCTAGGATATACCTTTCCCTCCCACCGTGAGTTAAAACTAGAACACAGGGGTGGCACCTGTGGCTCAGTGAGTAGGGCACCGGCTCCATATACTGAGGGTGGCGGGTTCAAACCCAGCCCCTGCCAAACTGCAACAAAAAATAGCCGGGCATTGGGGCGGGTGCCTGTAGTCCCAGCTACTCAGGAGGCTGAGGCAGGAGAATCACCTAAGCCCAAGAGCTGGAGGTTGCTGTGAGCTGTGATGCCACGGTACTCTACCGAGGGCGACAAAGTAAAACTTTGTCTCTAAGATAAAAAACAAACTACAACACAGATTCATTTGTTTTTTAAAAACAATTTTTTAAGAGCAGAGATTCCTACTTAGAGATCCTTGCCATCAAAATGAGAAACATTTCTGTGTTTGAAAAAAGTTGTAAACCCCATCAGGCCCAAGTGGACCTTATTTGTTTGTAACACTGGACTTTGGAGTCATCCCATACAGGCACCTAGAACATAAAACCTGAGTCTGAGAGAGGATCTAACATCTAGGCTTGTTCAGTAACTACTAAATTTCCGGTCACTGTTATGGGTACTGACTTTCTCACACATTTCTGGAAAGCTCTGTCTAAAGAGTCTTTGATTGGAGTCTGAACAAACTTAAGATACATTGAACTGTAACTTTATTAGGGATTGCTTTGATATTCAGAAAAGCCTACTTTCTCCTACCTTCAGACTCTGGGCTTTATGACTTTACATATAAGACTCATTAAAAGACAGTCTGAAAGCTATCTGTCAAACTGAATTTAGAATCCTCCATACAGATCTGTGCTTTGTCCTTGGGACCATCTTTGGGGCCATACCTGAGTTTGGTATGGCCACTGTCCTGTCCTGTACTTTATCTCTAGCAGTGTTGCATTATTTTGGTAACCTGTTCCCTCTTTTTCTTTTTCTTTTTTTTTTTTTTT
>NW_003852406.1:9746570-9751463 GCF_000181295.1 Otolemur garnettii
AAAAAAAAAAAAAATGTTTCCTAAATGACCAGAAGCTAAAGTACATCATCATGAAATTACAGAGCGTCAGAATTAAAAAGAATATCCTAAAGCTTGTGGAGACAAAATTTAGCTCATAGATAAATGAACAAAAGTCAAAATCATCATCAGAGTTCTGGACAATAGTGCTAGATCCTGAGAAAAACATTAATAGTTTGCGATCTAGAATTCTGCACCTGGCCAGACAATTAATCAAGATTCTGTCTCACTTTATTGCCCTTGGTAGAGTGCGGTGGCGTCACACAGCTCACAGCAACCTCCCAACTCCTAGGCTTAGGCGATTCTCTTGCTTTAGCCTCCCGAGTAGCTGGGACTAGTGCCTGCCACAAGGCCCGGCTATTTTTTTTGTTGCAGTTTGGCCAGAGCGGGTTTGAACCCGCCACCCTCAGTATATGGGTTCCACACCCTACCCACTGAGCCACAGGCACCGCCCAACCTGTTCACTTTTGAGAGCCTCTTCATCTGCTGGCTGCAGTGACTGTCCCCAGCAGACCCTGAGCCTAGCAGTTACTGTAAAGATATGCATCATGTTTACATGATCTTCTTTGGACACGCTCTGGACTCTCTGGCTCCACTTCCAGTTTGGGGTGGTGCTCCACTGCTGCATCTGACTAGGCACAACCTGTCACAGTCCCAGGTCTGGCAGTGCATCCTGGGAAAGAGTGGAAGGATACCACATATCTCAGCTTTACTGAAATTCAGTTTGTAGTTAAATACTTCCTGTTCTCAAACTCTCTGACAGGTCACCTCAGTCAGCTCACTGCTCTTCTCATTGATTGAGGGACAGAGAACTATTAGAGTTTTAGGTTCTCTTTAGTCTCCAAGTGAGTTCGGAGGAAGATAAAAAGTCTAGTACAGTGGTTCAAGTTTTCCTTTTCTTAAATACATTTCCGAAGAGATTCCATTGCAGTAAGATGGTCAGAAATGGTAGACTTAGTATATGCACTGGTAATATTCCACTGTTTTTTGGATCCCCACTGAAAAAATAAAAATGGCATCAACCCATAAAGACAGAAGGATATAATAGATAAGCTGGCAAAAAGAGGAAGGATATAATAGATAAGCTGGCAAAAAGCACATATAGAATGTAAAGTAGATGGGGTATTGGTATTTGACTCATTTGTTACAAAGTACTGAAGAATATGTATCTCAAGATTAGTAGGATCTAACCTTGTACTAAGTATGGTTTTTATTTTTTTTTTATTTTTTGAGACAGTCTCACTATGTCGCCCTCAGTAGAATGCTGTGAGGTCAGAGCTCACAGCAACCTTAAACTCCTGGGCTTAAGCAATTCTCTTGTCTCAACCTCCCAAGTAGCTGGAACTACAGGCACCCACCACATCACCTGGCTATTTTTTTGTTGCGGTTGTTTAGCTGGCCTAGGCTGGGTTTGAACCTGCCACCCTCGGTGTATGTGGCCAGTGCCATAACCACTGTGCTACAGGCACTGAGCCCTAAGTGTGTTTTCTAAATGAGGGCAGCACCTGTGGCTCAGTGAGTAGGGCGCTGGCCCCATATGCCAGAGGTGGTGGGTTCGAACCCAGCCCTGGCCAAAAAAAAAATGTTTTCTAAATGACCAGAAGCTAAAATACATCATCATGAAATTACAGAGCATCAGAATTAAAAAGAATATCCTAAAGCTTGTGGAGACAAAATTTAGCTCATAGATAAATGAACAGAAGTCAAAATCATCATCAGAGTTCTGGACAATAGTGCTAGATTCCTGAGAAAAATATTAATAGTTTGCAATCTAGGCTCGGCGCCTGTGGCTCAATCGGCTAAGGCGCCAGCCACATACACCTAAGGTGGCGGGTTCGAATCCCCAGCCCGGGCCCGCCAAACAACAATGATGGCTGCAACCAAAAAATGGCCAGGCGTTGTGGCGGGCGCCTGTGGTCCCAGCTACTTGGGAGGCTGAGGCAGGAGACTCGCTTGAGCCCAGAAGTTGGAGGTTGCTGTGAGTGTGATGCCGTGGCACTCTACCCAGGGGGACAGCTTGAGGCTCCGTCTCAAAAAAAAAAAAATAGTTTGCAATCTAGAATTCTGCACCTAGCCAAACAATTAATCAAAAGGTGAAAATAAGACAAAAATATTCCAGATAAGCATGTGTTATCATAGCTTACTGCAGCCTCAAACAATTCTTCTACCGTAGCCTCCTGACTTACAGGTTTATGCTGCCACACCCAGATTGTGTACATTTTTTCAGAAACCATCTAGAACATATACTTTAGGTAAATAAGGATATAATCAACAAAAGTAAATGCTATGGGATCCAGGAAACAAAGGATTTAACACAGGAGATTAGCAAAAAGAAATCTCATGGGCGGCGCCTGTGGCTCAAGGCGTAGGGCACCGGCCCCATATGCTGGAGGTGGTGGGTTCAAACCCAGCCCCAGCCAAAAACAATGAGTTCATTGAAAATAGAAGACTGTTAGCTACAGAAGAAAGATTTCTAGGGAAGGAAAATTGAATTAATTGATGATATGATATGTTTGAGATTTTAGGAAAATGTATTGATAGGCATTTGTTAGGTCCGTTTGAACTTTTGGTGGGAGAAGATGGAATTAGCATTACTAACAAATGGAAAAAACAAAGTACCTATTAAAAGAAAAACAAACAGGCTGGGTGAGGTGGCATGATCATGGCTGTAGTCCCAGCACTTGGGAGGCTGAGACGGGTGGATGTTCTGAGCTCACAGGTTAGAGACCAGCCTGAACTAGAGCGAAACCCTGTCTCTAAAATATAGCCGGTCATTGTGGCGGGCACCTGTAGTCCCAGCTACTTGGAAGGCTGAGGCAAGAGAATAGCTTGAGCCCAAACGTTCGAGGCTGCTGTGAGCTGTGACAGCACAGCACTCTACTGAGTGTGACCAAGTAAGACTCTGTCTCAAAAAACAAACAGAACAGTTGTATCAGCAAGGAAATAATCATTGTAACATTCTTGACTCAGTGAGTATCTCTATATAATCATAACAACATAAATATTTACCTAGTTGTAATAACATAGGAGATGAGTTTTCTTAAAATTGAGTTAGCCAGGATATGTTGAGAAAGTGATATTATAAGAGAACCAAGTCTTCAACTATGTAAGGAGTCAATAGATAGAATTCCTCTAATGAAAACGGGAAAACAAACATTTCCCGTGCCTTGCAGGTAATGTCGAACTTCTACTTACCTCTTCTTCACGCCTTTCTGGCCACTTAACACGTTTGCCATGGGGCGCTCTCATACACCAGGAGGTATCAAAAAACAGCATTAGCCTGTTCCTTTTGTAGATCGAAGCTCTATTTTACTTCATGTTTCCTAGAGCTTGCTGTTAATGGCATGATTCTTCTATGTGTTCTTTGACTGCAGGAATCTGCATGATCTTGTCTAACTTGTTGAGTTTCGGTTCTCGTCCTTTCCAGCTATTCTTATCTGGCCTCCTAGATCTTGCTAGGACAGAGCCGTACTTAACTAAGAGCAGGATTCCATTATAAGAGAAATGTGAGCCTTTTTAATTGGAAAACATATCTTACTTTCTCCTTTTTAGATTGTACACGTTTGTTTCTGACACCTGATGAAAAAAAAGAGACTCTTCTTGTTAGATGTATATAACTGCTTATCAAGAAAATATCTCTTGGCTCGGCACCTGTAACCCAGTGGCTAAGGTGCCAGCCACATACACCAGAGCTCGTGGGTTCAAATCCAGCCCAAGCCCGCCAAACAATAATGACAGCTGCAACCCAAAAATAACCGGACATTGTGGCAGGCACCTGTAGTCCCAGCTACTTGGGAGGCTGAGGCAAGAGAATCGCTAAAGCCCAAGATTTAGAGGTTGCTGTGAGCTGTGAAGCCATAGCACTCTACCAAGGGTGATATTGTGAGACTGTGTCTCAAAAAAAGAAAGAAAGAAAGAAAGAAAACAGCTCTTAATATATTAAATTTTATATAGTGATGAACAAGCTGTTTTTTCCTGCTAGGTACTCTAATAAGAGTGTATTTTTCCGGATGGCGCCTGTGGCTCAAGGAGTAGGGCACTGGTCCTATATACCGGGCGTTATGGGTTCGAACCCAGCCCAGGCAAAAAACTACAAAAAAGAAAAAGAAAAGAAAAAAGAAGAGTGTGCCTTTCTTCCGTCATTAATCCTCCTCATAGTTATATGGGCTTTATGTCTTTTCCTAAATGCAGGAGCTTAGAAAATTAGAACTCTAAAATGAAATTTTATTAGTGTGCATCAGTAATAGTCATTAGAGTCAGCTGAGCTTACCATAATAAAGTCTATTGTCTACTTTTTAAAAACTTAGCTGTGAATTTATAAATGTGTATTAAAATGTATACATACAAATACAGTTTTACTTAAAGAGGAAACAGGAAAAAGAGAAAGCTGTGCTATAGGATATTCAGCTAGGCCCTCATTTCAAGAAAATCTAACAATGTAAGAAAACACTCCATTAATCAATCCTTTATGTTATATTCATTATATGTATATGGCATTTTTAATCAGTTTATAATTTTAACCTACACTGTATAATTAGAAACAACTATACCAAAAACTGTCTTATGCCTAAAAATACTTCTGTAACAGGAATAGTAGTAGCTCCTAAATGGATTTTGGTTCAGTGGGTCTTTGATCCAGTGAGTTTTCTTTCACTTGATTTCTCTTAGTAACACCCAGTTCTTTAATATCTTTTTAAAATGCCCAAGTCATAGGTCCCATCTAGTCCTTTTTGCTATCTTATATAAGAAGCAATAGAGGCTCGGCGCCTATAGCTCAACAGGCTAAGGCACCAGCCACGTACACCTAAGGTGGCGGGTTCGAATCCCCAGCCTGGACCCGCCAAACAACAATGACGGCTGCAACCAAAAAATAGC
>NW_003852406.1:9753666-9754751 GCF_000181295.1 Otolemur garnettii
ACAGGCGCCCGCCACAGCACCTGGCCATTTTTTGGTTGCAGACATCATTGTTGTTTGGCGGCCCGGGCTGGGGATTCAAACCGGCCACCTTAGGTGTATGTGGCTGGCGCCTTAGCCGCTTGAGCCACAGGCGCCAAGCCAGACTTTTTTATATGCCACTTCCTCCCCCCTTATAAGCAAATCCATTAACAAACACCCTATTAATGAATGTATACAGGAGAGCCAAATGCTCTTTTCTTTGGTTGAATTTACTTACTTGGTTTTATTTAATTTTTTTTAATTTATTTTTTTGGAGACAGTCTTACTTTTCCATCCTTGGTAGCGTGCTGTAGCGTCATAGCTCACAGCAACCTCAAACTTGAGCTCAAGTGATCCTCTTGCCCTCTTGCCTCAGCCTTCTGAGTACCTGGGACTATAGGCACCTACTACAGATATCCCTCCACAGATCAAACTAAACCACAACCAAAAATTTGGGGTAAAAGGGAGGAAAAGTTAATGTAATTTTTTTTTTTTTTTTTTTTTTTAGAGACAGAGTCTCACTGTGTCACCCTCAGTAGAGTGCTGTGGCATCACAGGTCGCAGCAACCTCAAACTCTTGGGCTTAAGCAATTCTTTTGCCTCAGCTTCCCAAGTAATTTGGACTACAGGAACCTGCCACAATGCCTGGCTATTGTTGTTGTTGTTGTTGTCGTTGTTGTTTAGCAGGGCCAGGTATGAACCTGCCAATCCCAGTAAATGTGGCCAGCGCCCTAACCACTGAGCTATGGGCACTGAGCCAATGTAATTATTTAATAAGTCAATTGTAAGTGTAACCACACACTGGAGAAAACTCTAGACCTTTCCCCCCTAAAAAAGTACCCAGCAACCTAACTGATTATATGTGTTAAAGAGACTTTAAGTAATAGCTAATTAATTTACAGATAGTCTGAAACCTTAAACCTTTAGTCTGTGGATAATACAGACTACCATTAAAAAAAAAATGTTTCATGGCTCAGCGCCTATAGCTCAACCGGCTAAGGCGCCAGCCACGTACACCTAAGGTAGCGGGTTCGAATCCCCAGCCCGGACCCGCCAAACAACAATGA
>NW_003852406.1:9754928-9765523 GCF_000181295.1 Otolemur garnettii
AAAAAAAAAAAAAAAAATGTTTCATTTCGAAATAAAAACATGCCACTATTTCTCAGTACAGAAGTGACTTTCTCAGTTGAGAGATCATTTCAAAGAAGAGTGATGGGAGGTAATCTCTTAAGCTCAGGTCTCGTACAACGCCCAGGCTATAAAAAACAGCTCTTGATGTTCAGCTCTCACCTTATCTCAGAACTTGTGTCTTCTTATTTTCATCTCTCTAGTTTATTATGCCCATTTCTTCTTTTTTCTTCGCAGTCTTTCCACCTCTCAGCCCTGTGTCTCCCTACCTCACATCTCTCTTCTCCTGTTTCCTTCCTGTGCTTTTACTGCTTCTGTTCCTGCTGCTCCCAGAGCTCTGTCCTTACCTCATTCTATAATGTGGAAATTCCCCCACTTAGGTGAGAATGTATAAAGTTTAATTTTAACCTATCAAAAAAGTGGCAAGAATTTTTTTTTTTTTATTTCTTTTTAGGCTCGGTGCCTGTGGCTCAAGGGGCTAAGGCGCCAGCCACATACACCTAAGGTGGCAGGTTCAAATCCAGCCTGGGCCCGTCAAAACAACAATGACGGCTACAACCAAAAAATAGCCAGGTGTAGTGGCAGGCCCTGTAGTCCCAGCTACTTGGGAGGCTGAGGCAAGAGACTCACTTGAGCCCAGGAGTTGGAGCTTGCTGTGAGCTGCGATGTCAGGGCACTCTACCCAGGGGGACAGCTTGAGGCTCTGTCTCAAAAAAAAACAAAAAAATAAATAAAATTTTTTTTAGTTCTTCAAGATTATGAGACATGTACTTTTTTTTTTTCTTTTTTTGAGACAGAGTCTCACTTTGTTACTCTTGGTAGAGTGCCATGGCTTCACAGCTCACAGCAACCTCAAACTCTTGGGCTCAAGCACTTCCCTTGCCTCAGCCCCCCAGAGTATCTGGGACTATAAGCACCTACCATAAGACCTGGCTATTTTTTTTTTTTTAGAGATGAAGTCTTGCTCTAGCTGAGGCTGGTCTCAAACTCACAAGCTTAGGTGATCCACCCACCTGGGCTTCCCAGAATGCTGGGATTACAGACATTACTTAATGTACTTTGTTCCATAGATTTTACAGGTTAATTTTTATCATCTTAGAATATGTTAAGGTTGCTTATTTCATAAAGGTAGTTGTCTGTTTTTACCTGACAACTTTAAGTTCTTTAGAATTGAATAGCAGATTAAAAGCAGCAGACTTGTCAGTAGGAAAACTGCCACTAAAATCAAAATGACAAAGAAATGACCAAAGAAGGGCTGGCTGTAAAAGTATGAGAATCTGCCTTTTTGTAACCTAAAGCCATGTGGCTTTGAGAGTCCTCCTTTCCCATCCCTAAGAGGTTTACTTTATTAGTAAACAGTACTGTTGTTCTTATTTATTGAGGAAGTGAAAGATAAGGTTCTTCCTAAAACTTTCTATTAAAAATAGGTAAGATGGAAAATTTTAGAGTAAAATTTTCTTGGTAAATTCATTGAACAAACACATATTGAGGACCTACTATGGACCAGAAACTGGAGCCAATATGAAAATGAATTCAAAGTAGTCCCTGACTTGAGGTACTTCCAGAGCAGAGGAAATAGGTATAAACTATTAAGACAGCTTGGTTGGCTGGATACGCTGTAAACAAGGGCTTTAGCATTGTCTCACCATGAGGGATGGGCAAGTAGAACCTCAGAGCTCAGGAATTGCCAAGTTGAGTATTGCTAAAATTAAGGTTTGCATAATTTTGCCGCAGCTGTCATACAGTCCTATAGCTTGTGATTGTCTAATCACATGATTTTTTTTAGAAATCTAACTACACACATCAAGTAAAACCACTTTAATTATATACCCCAAAAGAAGCAGCTCATATAGCAGACTGCTAATTTAGTGCAAACCTGGATATAAATGAAAAATATCAACTTGTTTTATTGGGGATGTGTGTTTATTTTAATAATTATGTACTAACCAGTAGTGTTTTCTCCCCCGGCTTTCCCTGCCACAGTTCCAGAGATATCAGTAGGCTAGATAGAAGGTGACCTCTCCTCATAAGGACTTGGACAACTCAGATTTTCTGAAGACACAAACCTGATAGGAGGGAGAAGAAAAAACAAAACACTTGAAGCAAGAAATTCAAATGTAATCCTACGATCAAAGCAACTGGTCAACACTTCCGTCAGAAGTGAAGATAGGAAGCTCATCAGATAGAACGTCAGCCCATGAGATGTTTGCAGCATATCAGTTTGTTGCAAGCAGTATGTCGCTTCTGCACAATCAGAGACTGTCTCGATCTCTCCACTCACCGTGGAAGTTGCCTTGTGCCTAAACTGAATTGACAAATGCATTGTAACTACAAATTTTATTTATTGTTATGGAACTGTAAGGTCTACATATAAAGGGAAAAAGTTAATGTGGAAAGCTGATCTACACTCAGCTGATGCCAGCATTCATTAAAGCTGTTCACATGCAGAGAACAAAGCAGTGACAACCATTGGCCCTTAGCATTCCCGGCATACCTGTTAGTGTCTTAAAAAGGAAGGGAAAAGTCTTTTGTTGCCCTCTCCTATCCTTTTGCCATATGAATAGTGTTTTCCATGAAATAGGAAAATATTACTTGGGATAGCATTTCTCTTACCCTCATTTTTTCATTCATTTCTTTTCTTCTTTGTGGGTGTTATATTTGATCTCTGAATCTGAATAGTTTATGGTCCAGAATCCTCCATGCAACCCTATGTGCTTTGCACAGTAACCTTACAGTGGTAAGCAGAGACCATCTGTGACCATAGCCTAGCTAAGATTTTTTTAAAGGGGAAATTTTATTCCCTAGGTTTTCCCTCAAATAAACATTGCTTTATTTCTAATAATAACCAAGACTTTTCAAGCTTCTAGGTCTCATAGTAAAGCTTGTAATAGCAAGAAGTGTAATTGCAAGGAAGAATCTACTTTTTTAGACATTGCTTTGTTTTCCAAGCAATAAGTACTGCATACAGTACTTGTGAAGTGTTAGCTGTGAGTAAGCACAGAATGCATTGAAAATACAAAGACAGTTTTTCAGGCTGTGATCATGGTGAACATAACAAAACTCAGTAGTCACCAAGGCAGGTAGTGTAATAAATGAACACGCCACTCTGAGGCTAATTACCTAATGGAATACAAGAGCAATGGTCACCCGTATTTCCTTATCCTAGCCTTTATTTCTCTGTCACTTGGATGGCTGGTCAATGGGGAGGAATTCAGTGGGTGATTTAATCAACTGCAAACCATCTGCCCCTGTCCCACAATGATGAGCCAGATTAGCATTAAACCAGTACTTGTTAGTCCATCTGAATACTGTGCATTAAGGCACCCTCTGTCTCTAATCCTTAGGAGTTGTTTTTTAATAATCACTTTGAACTTCCATGAAATCTGTCTTCCACCACAACAACCCTGGGAGAGAAAAACATACCAAGCAAGGTTATCTTGGCTTGATTATTCCTTATAGCCAGTATCAACTATGGCAATCACACAGAAGAAAGGACCCAAATCCACTATGTAACGTAAAGATTTCTGTTAATTTGAAAGAACAAAAACAATTAAGACAGAACTTCTGATCCTCCAATCAGGATAATTCCTAACAAATCAGTCCTTTGTGAACTTAGTGGACTTTTTGGTTGTTTTAATTTGCATATATTCTCCAATTACATCAGACTCTATCTGTGGCCTTGTTCTTCATTTCAGTGTTAATCAGCTAAACAGAAGTTGTTGCTTATGATGTGTGAGTGAGCATATGCCACTGCCTGGCCTTTTTTCTTCAGAGCTTGTTGTCTTTTTCGCTATATTAGACTTTGCAGTATGCCCAGAAGCTTTCCTTCATAAAATAGAAAGAAAAAAACATTTGGCTTATTTTTCACTGTAGCTAGTCTTTTATACAATAATCTTGTAAGAAAATTTCTTGAATTCTAAATATTACTCTTTCTAGATTTTTGAAATCAAAAAGTTTTCAGTAAAAAGTTTCTTACTTTATTTTATTATATTAGGTAGTAAAAATGTAGGGTTATTTACCATAACCTGTTCATTAATATCAGAAATTTACAATAGCATTTTAAGACCATAGTAGGATTCTAGCATACCGTGTAGTACCTATGGAGTATTGTAAGAGCTAATTGTCCGAGATGAATTGCTTCTCATCTTGTTCTCCAGTTTCCATTGTTGGTTTATTGCAGATTTGTATCTTGTGTCAAATTCAAGGTATTATTGATAAACCTTTTCAACCAGCAGCAAGAAGTTCAAATTTTTTTCTGTCACTGTAACAGAAAACACAATATGTATATAACATTTATGTAGCAATAAATGTGCCATCTTTTTTTTAACATAGTAAACTAGTGAGTTTTTTACATTCCTCTTTCTCAAAAAATACTGTATTTTGTTTTGTTTTCTTCATCTCATTCCTCCTGGAAATGCTCACACTGCTTTTCATGTCTGCGTTACCTGCATTACCTGGGAAACTCTTCAGGACAGAATCAGGCTTGTAGAACTGTTGGGAATCTGGTCTGCAGCTCTTCATCATTCATTTCTCCTCTTGTCCCCTCTATGGATAGCAGCCTTTTTTTTTTTTTTTTTTTTTTTTTTGAGACAGAGCCTCAAGCTGTCACCCTGGGTAGAGTGCTGTAGCATCAGAGCTCACAGCAACCTCCAACTCCTGGGCTCAAGCGAGTCTCCTGCCTCTGCCTCCCAAGTAGCTGGGACCCAGGTGCCCACCACAACACCCAGCTATTTTTTCGTTGCAGCCGTCGTTGTTGTTTGGCAGGCCCAGGCTAGATTCGAACCCACCAGTTCAGGTGTATGTGGCTGGCGCCTTAGCTGCTTAAGCCACAGGCGCCGAGCCTGATAACAGCCTTTTAACCTTTTCCTAAAAATTGACTAATCAGCAATTAGTTAAGGAAAATATACTTATTTGCATATCAAAAGATGGGCAAAGACTCACATGAGGCCTTTTAAGTTACTCTTTAAAACACTTCATATATTCCATGTCCCTCTTCTCACACAACATGCAAAAAAAAAAAAAACCCCTATGTTATAATCAGGTAATGGCATTATTTACTGTTTAAAAGTTAAAAGATAAAATGTTTCACTTTTATCATAGTTTTCACTACCACAAGCAAAAGCATAGTGATGGCTCATGAGGATTTCATGTCAAGTAAGAGAAGAGCCTGACACAAAAGTGGGGAAGCTTTTTTCTGTCAGTGACTTTTCAGATACCGTGTGAAAGAAACCCCTGGTCATTACCATATCCACTGGGGATCCTGGCCTCTCTGAGTTACAAGTCCACTGTTCTCACTGGGGCCCAACATCATTTTACTTCTTAGGGGATTTGGTGAAAACTAAACATACTTAGTTTGATTTTATACAAAATGATAAAGTAAATGTAAAGGTCCATCTAGGAACATAACAATGTTAGAACTGAAATGAAATTTAGAGGCCATCTAGTCAAACATCTCATCTATAGATCGTTTAGACCCAGAGAGGGTTGTATGTATGTCTCCAAGAGCACATAACTGGTAACAGATCAAGATATTTAAACCTTTACAACAAAACCTTTCTGCCTTAACTTTCTTTTTTTCTTTACAGATTTTTAGGCCAATTCTATGCAATGGCTTCATTTGTTTTCTGTATTTGTTTTCTTTCCTGTTCATGTTTTTAGCTTCTTGGAAACTCAAATTTTAAATATACATCATGGGTGTGTGTGTGTGTGTGTGTTATAGGTTAAAGAGTGTTACCTTTGGCCTAAAGCAGTCCTCAATTCAAATCCAAGCTCAACACATCTAATTAACTTCATTTCCTTATCTGAAAAATGGAGATATATATATTAGAATTGTGTAAGTATCAAATGAAACAATGTATGGAAAGCTCTTACCATGATTCCTGTCACATAAGTACTCAACAAATGATAAATATTTTTTAAATAAATAGTATTATAACCAGCTCCCAGGATGATTCCTCTTCAGCCACCCTGTCCAAGGTCGATGGTAACATAAGCCCTCAGAAGGTGCAGCCCATCTTTGTGAGAGTGTAATTTTGCGGCAATCCCGTGGAACATTGCATTTCTTTTCAGTGCCCTCCCTTGGCTGCATGTCAATAGGCTTTTTAAAAAAACCTTCCATTTCACTAGCGTGAACCAGTAGGTTTTGCCCAGTCAGTTGTTTGGGTTGGCAGCTGTGTCCATTTGGGTTCTCAGGAAGCAGATGCCAAGATGAAGTTAGATTTATTGGATTGCAAAGGATTTATTGGAGAAAGTAACTGCAGAAAGTAGGGGAGAGGAATCTGGAATAGACAGGGATGGCCTTCAGACCATGATGCAGGTCTGACACCTGCCAAGAAGTGGGGAAGGGAGAGTCTCGGGGGGACATGCCCCAGACTCCACCCAGTTCTGAGAAAGCCCAGAGCACCCCAACAAGGGGGTTCCAGCACGAAAACTGGCCAGAGGGGAAATGGCAAGGTACCAGTGTCCTGTTGTGGTTAGTTATCAACTGGGAGCTACCTGGGAAGACTGGGCCTCAGTTTGAACACTACAGCAAAGGTGCTGCAGCTGGGGGGCGACACTAAATACACTTCCCAGCATGTTGCCCTTGAAGAGATCTCAGAACTGCCCCTCATCCACTTCTACAAAACAGGCAAAATAAAACCCAAAGTCACTGGGACTGTAGCTGACCTCAACAGGTGATGAGTGTTCCAAAAACCGCAGTACCTGGGCATTCCAGTCAAGTTAACCTACACTTGTTACCTGGAAGGATGAATCCCATTCCTCTTCCATCATTAGTGGCTCTGGCGTGGGGTTATATAATCTGGTTACAAGTCCCTAGGGTTGCTATGTTTAGCATGATATCTGTAGGGGGCTGGTTTCAGGACCAGCTGAATATCCTTTATATGAAATGGCATAATACTTGCATATCCTCCCATATGTGTACTTTAAGTCATCTCTAGATTATTTATAAGATCTAACATGATGTAAATGCCATATAAGTGGTGGTTGCACTGTATTTTTTGTTTCCTTTTTATTTTTATTAGTTCAGTTATTTTGAGACAGAGTCTCTGACAGCTTAGCTAGAGTGAAGTGCATCAGCCTAGCTCACAGCAACCTGAAACTCCTGGGCTCAAGCAATCCTCCTGACTCAGCCTTCTGAGTATCTGGGAATACAGGCATGTGCCACAATACCCAGCTAATTTTTCTGTTTTTTATAGAGACGGGGTCTCACTCTTGCTCAGGCTGACAGTCTCCATCTCCTGACCTCAAGCAATCCTCCCTCCCTGGCCTCCTGGACAGCTAGGATTATAGGCATTAGCCACTATGCCTAGCCTATCATGGTTGGGGTTTTTTTGTTTGTTTGTTTGTTTTATTAAATCATAGCTGTGTACATTAATGCAATCATGGGGTACAATGTGCTGGTTTTGCATACAATTTGAAATGCTTTCATCAAACTGGTCAACATAGCCTTCACGCTGTTTTCTTAGTTACTGTGTTAAGATGTTTTCATGGTTGTTTTTATTAGCTTTTTTTCCAATATTTTCTGTCCATGGTTGGTTGAATCATTAGATGCAAGACCTGCAGATAGGAAGGGCCAACTGTCTTCTGGTGTTCTTCACAGGACATGGTGATACTCCCCACCTGCTCAGTGGGAATTGTCAGCAGCCTCTTGTGGCTGCCGGCTTAGGAAGCCTACAGTGCCATTGTTTGGGGCTGTTTCCCTGTGAGTGTCCTCATCCCCAGGGTCTCTTACCCCTGGTCCTATACTAGAGCATATTCATGAGAGAAGAAATACCTTTGCTGTGTTCTTTTTCTTTCCCTCTTATAATCGATTATTGCCAAAATACAACTTAGAAAGGTGTTCTGGTTCCTCTGCTGCTGCTTTTTGCCAGAATCTCCTTTCTCACCCTTGAGGGTCAGTGCTTGCTAGTCTGGGGCTCCAGCTGATGTCCCTAAGGGTCTCTGAGCCATTTGTTCCTGGGCATGCTGAGCACAGTGCCCAAGACCTCCCAGCCTTTCAAAACCTGTGAAAATGTTTGCAATCTGAAAAAATATGGTGCAAAAGATAAAACACTGCAAAATGAGATTAGTTTCAAAAACAATTATAAAACTCATAAAATTATTATAGCAAAATCAAATTACTATGTAATGTGGGACTTGAGCTCAATTTAATATATTTGAACTCAATCAATTAGATGTAGGAGGCATGGACTTCAACACAATAAAGAGCACAAAGGACAGACTCACAGTATCATACTCAATGGTGAAAAGTTAAAAGCTTTTCCTTTAAGACCAGGAATAAGACAAGGATACCCACTCTCACCACTTCTGTTCAACATAGAAGTCCTGGCCAGAGCAGTTAGATAAGAAAAAGAAACAAAAAGCCATCCAGATTGAAAAAAGTTTAAGTGTCCTTGTCTGCAGACAACATAATGTTATAGAAAACCCTAATGATTCCATAAAAAATCTGATCAAATGAATTCAGTAAAAGTTGCAGGATGCAAAATCAACATACAAAAATCAGTAGCAATCAAGAAAACAATCTCATTCACACTAACTACAAAAAGAAATAATTAGAAGTAAACCAAGGAGGTAAAATACCTGCACACTGACAATTATAAAACATTTATGAAATAAATTGAAAAAGACACATAAATGGAGAGATATGTTCATGGATTGGGAGAATTAATACTGCAAAATGTACGTGCTACCCAAAGTTATCTGCAGATTCAATGCAATCCCTATCAAAATTCCAATGACATTTTTCACAGAAATAGAAAAACAACCTAAAAATTTGAATGCAACTAACAAAAGAGCCCCCCAAAAGAAAAACAACCCAAAAAGTCAAATGCAACTAACAGAAAAACCCCAAATAACCAAAAAAGTCTTGAGTAAAAAGAACAAACCCGGAGGCATCACATCACCTGCCTTCAAAACATACTATGAAGCCATAGTAATCAAGAGTGTGGTGCTGGGAAAACAATGAGAATAAAAATGACCACAAGATACATAAACCAATAGAACAGAACACAGAGCCCAGGAATAAGTCCACACATTTATAGTAAATTGATTTTTGACAAATGTATAAAGAACGTACAATAGGGAAAAGATAGTCTCATCAGTAAACGATGTTGGGAAAACTGGATATCTGAGGTAGAAAATGAAATTAGACCCTTACACCATATTTTAAAAAAATCAAAGGCCAGGCACAATGGCTTTGCCTGTAATCCTAGGACTCTGGGAGGCTGAGGTGGGGGGATTGCCTGAGCTCACAGGTTGGAGACCAGCTTGAGCAAGAGCAAGACCCTGTCTCTAAAAATAGCCCAGCATTGTGGCGGGAGCCTGTAGTCCCAGCTACTTGGGAGGCTGAGGCAAGAGAATTTTTGGCTGGGCAACAAAGTGAGGCTCTGTCTCAAAAAAAAAAAAAGTCCTGTTTTGTGGGGTCCTAGGTGTGTTCACCAGAGGACCTCCTTCCTTCCTCTCAGCTGAGTTCTCTGCCTACTCATTCTAGGCCTCCCACAGGCCCTCCCACCTCATTCTCATTAAAGCCTGTGCTGAAAAGGCAGGGAGGGTGTTTCAGAATCTTTCAGTGGTGAGTTATTATTGATCAACACTGATAATGTGAGAAGACTGATCTCACCCCGAACTGGCAGAGATTAATTAGCTTGATCTCAAGTATAATTCCTAACTAGGCACAGGAAGAAAGGAAAGAAAACACAAAGGAACTATTCTTCCCTGAGAACCACCAATCTTCTGTCCAGGGGTAGAGGGAGATGAAGCAGGAAATGTGAGGAAGAGACAGGTAAACATGTCCCAGCACCTGAGAGCTTCCTGCCTACTCCAAACCCCAGGGCAACCAGACCATCAGCACAAACAATACCGAGCACAAGGGCTGGTACCACCTCGCTCAGATCTCATGTGAAGGTGCGTGTGTAATTAGTTTGCTTTGCTGTCTGCCTAAGGATGCCCAGGGAAGGCCCAGGGCAGCAGGGAGCTTTGAAGGACCCGCTGTAGGCCTCCATGGCCAACCAGGGCTGAAAATGTGAGCAGAGGAGGATGCGCCTCCCTGGAGGTGGGGGGTGGGGGCTGCCCTGAGACAAGTAGAAAAAGTAAAAGGAACAATCTCTTACAGCTGAGAAACAGGAGCCCTCTTGTTCAATAGTGGACATTTTCTGGAACTTTCCAGAGAGGCTAGATGATGGCCCAAAGGGCTCTTCACTGGTGGTGGGGCAGGAGAACCACAGATCACCTGTGGAGGGACCTGTGACTTCACTGCTTGAGACTTGGCTCATCAACTTCACCACACTGGGCTTCAGAATCCACTGCTGTGAAATGCGGATAATTAACACTCCTTGCAGCTGAGGATCGAAGAGATGTCAGACACACAATAGGCACGTCCTCATCCTCCCAGAGAAAGCAAACTAAGGGAACAGGGAATCAAAAAGTGACAAACTAGGCTCGGTGCCTGTGGCTCAAATGGCTAAAGCACCAGCCACATAAACCTAAGGTGGTGGGTTCAAATCCAGCCTGGGTCCGCCAAACAGCAATGACGGCTGCAACCAAAAAATAGCCAGGCATTGTGGCGGGCACCTGTAGTC
>NW_003852406.1:9766615-9777610 GCF_000181295.1 Otolemur garnettii
GAGCCGATATTGTGGTTTCTTTTCTTTTCTTCTTTTTTTGAGACAGAGCCTCACTTTGTTGCTCTCAGTAGAGTGTTGTGGCATCACAGCTCACAGCAACCTCAAACTCTCGGGCTTGAGCAATCCTCCAGCGTCAGCCTCCTGAGCAGCTGGGACTACAAGTGTGCACCACTATGCCCCGCTAGTTTTGGGGTTTGTTTGTTTGTTTTCTATTTTTAGTAGAGATGGGATCTCAAGTTGGTCTCCAACTCCTGACCTCAGAGCCTTTTAGAGTGCTGCTTCGGCCTTATAGAGTGCTGGGACTACAGGCGTAAGCCACTGCACCCGGCCACAGTTGTATTTTTCTAAAAGCTCTTATCTTCTAGAGATGCATGCTGAAGCATTTACAAACAGAAAATTACTATCTGGGGTTCAGTTCAATATAACCCAATGTCAGGGAGTAAGGAGTGGAATTGGGGGATTAGAAGAGACAAGATTGGCAAAGGCTGATAACTATTGAAGCTGAGTGATAGGGACATGGGATTTCATTATACTCTTTACTTCTGAAAGTGAAATTTTTCATGATAAAATGTTGAAAGGAAGAGGAATGAAAGGGAGGGAGGGAAGGAAGAGGAAGAAAAGGAAAAGATTCTGCTGAAAAGCCCCTTCTGAAACCTTCCTTGGTCACCCCCCCACAATTGGCGGCTGGGGGCTGTTTACTTTTCAGCCAGAGCAACAAGGCCCAGGAGGGGTGTCTGTGGAGCAACCCCAGCTGCACAGTCCCTCTGGGGGCCAGCCCACACCTCAGAGAGAGACAGCAGGACAGGGTGACAGTGCAGGAACATAGCCCAGGAGCGCCATGACATCAGGTGGCCAAGGGCATGGGTCCAGAAGGCAGGAGGAAGAAATGTGAGCCAAGGAAGGGGTGGTGGGGCCACCGAGGTTCAGGAATGGGGACATGGCCCAGGACTAGAGTAATTTTTTTTTGACAGCACAGGCCCCAAGCAGGTGATATGTGGGGAGACACAGCCACTCACAGCAGTTTCTGATCTAAAACAAGAAGCATCTGTCCCCCACCAGGTAGCAGATGACCTGGCCTCTGCACTGGGCCTGCCACCACCACAAGCAAAGCTATCCCCACATGCCTGCTTCAGGCGTGACAGGCCACCCCTGAGTCTTTGAGTATCCCAGAGGCTTCTCCTGGGGTTCCCAGCAGGGCTAAAGGTTGAGTAAACTACACAAGGTCCGCCCTACTGCTCCCACCCTCCCTCCAGAAGAAGGGCTGTGTCCACAGTCAGCCTGCTTGGGGGAAGAACACGTGGGGTGACGTGTCCAGATCTGCCCAGGAAGACTGGGAAGGGAGAGAAAAGAATCTGCCAACCAGTTGGGGGGAAAATGGATTTTGCAACAACCTAGATGATGTTAAGTACTGGGGTGGGGGGGCCTGGGAAGCCCAAATGTTTAATATTTGGAGAAGAGGCTGTCTAAACAAAGTAATTAGGAGGCTCCTTTGTAGTGATATGAAAGAGATGAATTGGGTTTATCCAACATCAAAGGCAGTAGATACAGTGGGGAGTGAGGCCCAGCATGTGGGCAGGGCTGAGGACAGATCGGCAGGCCCCAGGAGGGGGCGGGGAGGCCCTGCCCCCTCAGTGTGGGGCTGAGCAGTGTCCCAGTCACTGAACACACTTCCTAAAACCTCTGGATGAAGGTTTACCCTCCCCCAAAGCCACTTTTCAGAAGCAACATTTACTGCCTACTGAGAGAAACTGGAGAGCAGGCCTTCCCCTGATTGCCATTGGGAAGGACAATTCCCTTCTTCTGGATAAACTCAGAAGAAGACCTTGAGGGCCAACTGTTGGTGCCATCATGCCAGCTGGGGTTGTAGAGTTCAACAGCGTCGCCAGGTGGAAACCCTGCCTCCCCCTCCACTAATGGGATAACCGTGCGCAGGTCACTTAGCCCCTCTGAGCATAAACTGCCTTCCCCGTAAAATGGAAATGATGGGAGAGGATTATTATTATTATTATTATTGCAGTTTTGGCCAGGGCCAGGCTTGAACCCACCACCCCCAGTATATGGGGCCAGCGCCCTACTCCTTGAGCCACAGGCACCGCCCAGGAGAGGATTATTTTTAAATGGAAATGATAATCCCTAAATCACAAGGGTGTGGGGTATAGAGTAAATGGTTGCACCTAAGGGGAGGTTGGCACAAAGGAAGCAAGATGAGCCTTTGGATGAATCTTGATGTGTCTGGAAGTACTGAGCCAGTCACTCCAGAGTGAGTTTCCTCCAGACCCAGGCAAAGAACTGATAACAGTGTCTGCTGAGTGTTCCCGGTCCTTCTGGCGCTGGGCTTCCCACATCTGGGTACCCACTGCAGGGCCTACAGGCCCAGGCTGGCCTGTTCCAACACAGGACCACTTTGAGGTTCGTTTAGCCCCCAAATTTAGTGAATCTATATCTCAACCTCATATTTTAAAGTGCATATAGGTAAAATGATGTCATACTGGCATTTATTTAAAAAATAGTATGTATAGCCAAAAAAAAAAGGAACATGGTAGATGATATAAGAATGTCAGAATATTGATAATTATTGAAACTGGATAAAGATATATTTTCATATATCTTCATTTTATTTTCAACTACTTTTCATATGTATTAGAAAAGTTTCATAATAAAAAAAGGTAACAAGATAAAATAAATTTCAGCATCTCACTCCATTTCCCTGCCAGGTGGAGCTGAAGCTGGGTTGCTAGCAATCCCTCCTTCTCCCTCCCTCCCTAAAACATTTGGGGTTCTGGGTGCTGACAGGGATATGAAGATGCCACCACTCAGACCAGCAGGAGATGCCAAGAAGTTAACAAGACAGCTTGTCAAGTGTTCCCCAGGGTGTGAACGTGGAGCCCTGGGACCTGAGGAGGGAGCGTTTAACTCAGAGAAGGTGTCAGGGAGGACCTAACCACAGTGACAAGCCAATCACACTAATAATAGGAGCAATTATTTTGCAGCAGCAGCAAACATCGGCTGGGGGGTCTGGGGGACTGGTAGCTGGCTTCCCTAGAGAACATGAGAGAGAAGCTCAGGCCCTGAACTGACAATGCTAAATTTTATCGGTCAAAGTAAACTGCAAAGCCAGCCCAGAATCAAAGGAATAAATGAACCCCGTCTTGAATGGAGGTGGAGGCAGGACAGGCACGCACAGGTAGGGATGGGAGGAACTGTTGACAGCCATGTTGAGAGACTATCACTGATCCAGAGCCTGGTCCACCAGCTGAGCCTACAGGGACCTTGTCACCACTGCTCCCAGCCCCCACCCCCTACCAAGCAGTAAGGAAAAATAAACTACCACCAAGCAAAACAAAAATGGTTGAGACCGCTAAATCACAGCAGTCAGCCCCCTCGAGAAAGGCCAGTCGTGGTGGTTTGTCTCTGTGGCTGTTTTCTGACTGCCTGTCATCCTTTTACCTTACTCTGGTAACATCTCAAGGATCTGCCCTCTATTTTCTTGGTCCATGTGTTCTGGTCCTGCTCCTTGGCCCACATCTAAGCTACTCAGAGGCTCATTCCCATGGCTGCAGGGGTTGGTTCAAGAGTGGGCAATGACCATAATCAGAGCCAATAAGATGGACAGGTTGTCTGGAATAGGATTTTCTTTTTTTTTTTTTTGCTTGTACGAAAGGTCTTTATTGGTGGGGGTAGGGAGGCTGCAGAGCAGCACTAAGGAGGAGAGAAAAGAGAAGAAAGAGATAAGGAGAGAGTGGGGAAGAGAAGAGAGAGAGTAGAAAAGAGCTAGGGGGAAGAGAAGGGAAAACAGAGTGAGAGCAGAGAAGAAAGGCAGAGAGAGGTGGGAGAGAGCGGGATTTTCTTTATGTCACGGGACTTGAAGAGGTGGAATTATTGCCCCACCTTGCTACGATGTGTTGCCTGAGCCAGACGTAATGAAATTAACTATCATATCCCTCATCATCTATTCTCAATCCAGAGCAGGAATCCTCAAACTTTTTAAACAGGGGGCCAGTTTACTGGCCCTCAGACCATTGGAGGACCAGACTGTGGGCCCTGGGACAAGTCGGTTGCTAAGCAGGACAGGCAGAGGCGGCAAAAACACCTTGCAGGCCGGATAAATGTCGTAGGAGGGCCGTAGTTTGAGGATGCCTGATCTTGAGGCTGGAATAATACTGTTTAAATGAAAGTCAGTTCATTCAAAACTGTTTGATGAGAGTCAAGTCAGTTCTCTGCTCCAAATTTCCCTATGACTCCCACTTCACTCAGAGCAAAGCCAAAGTCCATTTGGCCAAACCCAACACACACACACACACACACACACACACACACACACACACACGGACCTGTCCTTTCCCTCTTGGGAGCCTCCCTGCTCTCTGTACCCCAGTCACACGAACAGGCATCTCAACCAGTCTTTGCACTGGCTGTTCCCTTTTTAGAAGTGTTGTCACTCAAGACACCTGCCTAGCTAAGTGCCCACCTGGACCACTCCATTTAAAGTTGCAGTACCATCCTCACTCCATACGTGCTCCAAACTCCTCTTATCCTGCCCTGAGTCCACCCCTGGACTTCAGGGAGGGCTTCTTAGGTCCCTGCTGCCTGACTTAGACAGGCTGGTCTCCTTCTACTGGCTTGGTGGGGTGTTTGCACCTTAGGGTCCTTGACAGGACTGCTTCCACGCCCTGCCCCCAGCCTGCCTACGTACTGCCTGGCATCCTCATCCCATGTATCCCGGAGAGGAGTCCCGTCTTTCCACACACCTGGAACAGGAAGGAGGAAGGTCAGCACCTCCTCCTGGAACTTGCTGCTGTGCTTCTGTCCTGACTGCGCCCTCCTTGCCTGTCACTGGCTCTCCTGCCTCCTGGCATTCTAACCTGCCACTGAACCCTCCTCATGCCAAGCCTAAATTAGGAACCCAAGCTTGAAGGAGCTGCTGGCATTGAACTTTTTGCTGCTGAAAAGCAGAAGTAACACTTATTAGTTGGTCTAGATGAGCAGTTCAGAGGTGGATATAGATCGAGGCCACAAAGTTTTCTCAGTCATCAAATAAAGGATTTTGTTATTTGGACTAACTAGAGTATTTATACTAATTAAATAAATTGGATTCATTTTTCAACATTTTAAACAGTTCTCAACATGATCCAGAGACTGAAAGGCCAGTAGAAGGCAAAATGGGAAAACTTTCAACATCAGACTCTTCCTGCTTCCTGCCCAAACTGCTGGTCCCTGCCCAGAGAGGGCACAGGGCACTCAGCAGAAACCCCTGATGATGTCCTGGGGAAAGAGTCATTGTCTCTGAGAACTCTGTGCTCTTTCTGCTGACACTGGGGTGCAGAGAAGGCTAGTGCTGCTCTGAAGGTGAGGATGGTACACTTAATAAACTAAGAAATCAGCTCAGCACCTGTGGCTCAAGTGGCTAAGGCGCCAGCCACATACACCTGAGCTGGCGGGTTCAAATCCAGCCTGGGCCCGCCAAACAACAATGACAGCTACAACCAAAAAAATAGCTGGGCATTGTGGTGGGCACCTGTGGTCCCAGCTACTTGGGAGGCTGAGGCAGAAGACTCACTTGAGCCCAGGAGTTGGAGGTTGCTGTGAGCTGTGATACCACAGCACTCTATCCAGGGGGACAGCTTGAGGCTCTGTCTCAAAAAAATAAATAAAAATAAAATAAAATAAGAAATCAACACGGGCGCACGACTATCCCAGACTTCATCCAGACTTCACTGTTCTCACCACTGCACGTCCTCTCTCAGTCCCCAGACCAATCCATGATTCCAGGTTACATGTTAGTATGTGTCCCGTCTGTGGCCGTTTCTCAATCTCTCCTGTTTTCTCACGAATTTCAACACTTGGAAAAGTGCTAGGCAGGTATTTTGTAAAATGCCCCTCAGTTTGGGTTTGTCTGGTGTTGACTCGTGATTAGACTGAGTTTATAGAGTTTGGGGAAGAGTAAGACCATGGTGAAACGACCTCATCTTGTCATGTGAGGGGTATGTGGCGCCAATGTGACTCACCACTAGTGAAGTCAACTTCAGTCCCGTGGTTCAGGTAGTGCCGCCAGCTGTCTCCACGGCAGAGTTATTATTTTTTTTTTTTTTGAGACGGAGCCTCAAGCTATCCCCCTGGGTAGAGTGCCATGGCATCACGCTCACAGCAACCTCCAACTCCTGGGCTCAAGCGAGTCTCCTGCCTCAGCCTCCCAAGTAGCTGGGACCACAGGTGCCCGCCACGACGCCTGGCCATTTTTTGGTTGCAGCCATCATTGTTGTTTGGCGGGCCCGGGCTGGGGATTCGAACCCGCCACCTTAGGTGTATGTGGCTGGCGCCTTAGCCACCTGAGCCACAGGCGCCGAGCCACGGCAGAGTTATTAATCCTGTTTTCCCTTTCCACATTCTATTTATTAGAAGCCGGGCACTGAGTCCAGCCCACTCAAGGACAGGGGAATTAAGCGCCCCCTCTTAGAGGTGGAGTATTCACATTTATTATTTGGAATTCTTCTGCAGAGAAGATTTATCTTTCTTCCCTTGCTGTACTTAATCCTTTTAAGCCTCTGTTTCTTATTTCTGAAATGAAGATGATACTTGTACCCAACCAAGAGGATTGGTAACATGATGGGTGGAAAGCACTTAAGCAAAGGCTAAATGTTAATGATCAGGACTGAGCCAAGGACCCGTCAAACTATTTGCAGGAGTCATTTAACTCCAGGCCCATTACACAGCTATAAATGTCTATGTCCCCCCCCCATCTCCGAGGGGGGCCTGTTTGAGGCCAGGCTGGCATTTGCCTGCTCCCAGTTCCTCCTGAGAGCCCTTCCGCAGCAGGCAGTCTGGAGGCAGAATGCCAAACGCTCACCAAAGGCACAGCCTGCAGGCCAGGGAGAGAGCAGGTCTAGAGAGGAGCCACAGAGGACCTTGGCTCCTCTCTAGAGGAGACATGGGAATGGGTTGGATTCTGGGAGCCCAAGGTGAGAGAGCAGAGCCTAACACACAGTACACTTCCAATAATTGCTGGTTGACCGAATGGTTCAATGAGCAGCTAAACAGAGAACACAGAACTGGGAGTCCAGTTATTTGGGTCTGGCATTCCAGATTTTTTTTGCCAACTTTCGGTGTGACCCTGAGCAAGTTAATTAACTTTTCTGGGCTTTAGTTTCCATCTACACATGCGCAAAACAGTGAGAGGTTGGGGAGAGAGGAGGACTAGGGACAGGCCTTAGAGGGGAGCCACAGAGCCCTGACCCCCTGGCTTGGCCACTCCTGCCCTCCTCTCAAAGCCCTGCCGCTATCTCCGTGCTTATCAAGGACCCAGGCATTGTTAGAACTGTCCCAGCACAGCCAAGGCTGTCGCCACACTCGCTGTTTATCTTCGCTCTGTGCTTCCTGCACATGCTCCTTTGTTTCTCTTCAACATCTGTCCCTGACTTCTCTTGTTTGTCATCAGCTGCTGGAGGGCCACGCTTGTTTTAAGTAAAAATAAGACCACCGAGTGGGCTCCTGGGGTGGGGGATGGGAGGTGAAGGATGAGAAAGGTGGATGACTTCCCTTCCTCCCGTTCCTGTGTTTATTTTTAGACCAAGACAAGAAGTGACCTGAGGGGCTCTTGGGCGTGGACAGCAGCCTGGGCTTGCACCCCAGTAACCGCGACCTCAATGCGGGCACTGAGGATGGGAGCAGGGCTGCGGGAGGACACACGGGCTGGAGGCCGAGATCCCCAGACCCGAAGGGGGTTTCAGAGGGGCGGAAGCGCGGGGACAACGAATTCCTTTCAACATTTGATTTCTTTTTCCTGCCAGAGTCGCCTGTCCCAGGCAGGCAGTCTCTAGACGTAAGCCGCGCGTGCCGAACGCTCTCCTAGCGTCCAGGTGGCTTCGGGCTTCCGTGTCCCGGCGCAGGGCGTCCCCCGCCGCGGGAGCCGCTGTGTGGGAGCCGCAGTGTTGGGCTTGGGCAGCTCAGGCCACAGACTCGGGAGTGACAAATGATCCACCGAAAAGAACATCCTGGGTGTCGGCCACCTGTGCCGGGTGGTGGGGTCGCAGCCGGAGGACACCCTTGCCCCTTCGTGCCCCGCAAAGAACCATACACCCTCCTGAACCGCCCGAGGCTCTGGGACAGCCTTGCCCCTCAGCAAGGGAGAATCAAGACTCAGGCTTGAAGGTCAAGAATGCGGGGTGGCAGGCGGCACCTGTGGCTCAAAGGAGTAGGGCGCCAGCCCCCTATGCCAGAGGTAGCGGGTTCAGACCCAGCCCTGGCCAAAAACTGAAAAAATAAAAAATAAAAAAAGAATGCGGTATAGAGGGTATGCTATTCAGTTTGTGCTTGCTCTGGGGGTCAAGCCACAGCCTGTCACCACGTCCTGGCCTTGTCCCCTCTGCCCACTGAGTACCAAGTCTGGTTTTCCATCTTCCAAGGGCTGGAACCCATTCTCCGAGTTTGCTGACAGGGGACCAGGCTGCTCATTCCCTCCCTAACTTGTGTGGCCTCTGGGCTCCAGGACCCCTCGGGCCATGACCAGGGTGACTAGGACGGTTCAGCTCACACTGCCCATGGGAATGGCTCCATTTCTTTAAAATTAGAAGGAAGAAAATTAACTTTTAGGCTGAGGAAAATGTTTTAATATACAATATTAACATAGTAATCTTTATAGCACCAGTCGTAAGTAAAATATAGCTTTAAATATTATTGTCATGGAGAGGGTCCCAGTGTGGCCCTAGATGGGGTCGTCCTACTGGGCAGCCTTCTGAGGGTCATCCTGCTCCTGTGGCCAGCAGAGCTAAGTGCTGGTGAAGCCAGATTTCTTGGACATGGCAGTGATGGGATGCTCCCTAGAGAGCCGCATGTGAATTCTTTGCTTTTTATTTTCTCTCAATAAAAGTGTATGATGTTTACATTGTCAGAGAACAAACAGAACCGTGGCTTGTGTTTCACGTCTTACGAAATGGGGTTTGTGTACTTTTGGCTGTTCCTTCATGTTCCTGGCAGTAATAAGTTTGACCCCCTCTAGAAGGGAGGGACAGTATATCAGGATGTTTGGGGTGGAGAGGGCAGGGGACCTGCCCCTATATTGGCCCTTCTGTCGCTGACCCATTAATTTATATCTGTGAAATCTCTGCTTAGATTTCCAGGACGGTCTTCCTCCCATTCCCAAATCTGCCCCCCCAGGGCTCTGTTTGTCTTCTTCCCACAGGCCACCCCTCCCCATGTATCCGCAGCCCTGGCCTTCTCAAGGGTTCTAGCAGCTGTATTAGTTGCTGGGGCTGTCATAACCACAGACTGAGATGCTCTGACAACAGAAATGCATATTCTCACAATTCTGGAGGCTAGAATCCAAGACCAAGGTGTCTGCAGGGTGGGTTTCCCCTGCAGCTCTGCTCCCTGGCTTGTTGCCCATCTCCCTGTGTCTTCACTGGGTCTTCCCTCACTGTCTGTGTCCTAACCTCTTCTTATAAGGACACCAGTCACATTGGACCCACCATAGGACCTCAGTTCACCTTAGTTACCTCTGCAAAGACTCTATCTTCAAATACAGGCACATTCGGAAGGGGTTAGGACTCTACATGTGAATTTGAGGGGGACACAAATCAGCCTAGAACTCCCGGCACCATCTCCACATGCAGAAGTGGTCGCCAAAGCTCCAGACTATGAGCTTGTGTAAAGCAACATCTGATCCATAACAGGTAAGGCAGAACTTGAGGGCTGCAGGCCACAGTGCTGGGACCAAGGCTGCTTACAAAATGCTTCTGAGGACAGCAGCGACTAGAAGCCAGGAAAGGTGAGACTCTGCCCAAGGGAGAGGAGTTTCTAGAAGGTACATCCACTTGGCCAGCCCTTGTAAAAAAAAAAACAAACTGTTGCCAAAAAGGAGGATTTTTTGTTGTTGTTGAGACAGAGGCTCACGTCCTCCTCCATCCCCCTTGTAGAGTGCTGGTGGTGTCATAGCTCACAATAACCTCAAACTCTTGGGGTCTAGTGACCCTCTTGCCTTAGCCTCCTGAGTAGCCTACCACAGCACCTGGCTAATGTTTCTATTTTTAGTAGAGACAGGATCTCACTCTTGCTCAGGCTGGTCTTGAACTCCTGAGCTCAGGCCATCCACCTGCCTCAGCCCCCAGAGTGCTGGGATTACAGACCTGAGCCACAGCGCCTGGCCTCCGTGGGAAGGATTTAGTGCTCCTAGTGGATACATTTTATTGATTGATTGATTGATTGATTGAGACAGAATCTTACTATGTCACCCTCAGTAGAGTGCTATAGCATCTTAGCTCACAGCAACCTCAAACTCTTGGGCTTAAGCGATTCTCTTGCCTCAGCCTCCCAAGAAGCTGGGACGACAGGCACCTGCCACAATGCCTGGCTATTTTTTGGTTGCGGTTGTTTAGCTGGCCCAGGCCAGGCTTGAACCTGCCAGCCTCAGCATATGTGGTCAGCGCTCTACTACGGGCGTTGAGCTGCATACATTTTTAATTCCCAGTTTACAGAGGAAACTAGCAGCACCTCCTCCCTCAATCCTGCCTAAGCCACGATGCTTCTACCAGACATCACCTATCTTTTAAATCAAAAAGTCTGATCTTTGTTCCAATAATTTTTCATCAGTACTAGCTCGCTCTACATTCATGAAATGAATTAATAAAGAACCTCCCAGAGGGTTATTTTTGATAGGGGAATCTTGTGCAAACTCAGTCAATGTTTATCCAATCCTTAGGTGGAACATTCTTGGAAAGAAGCTGACCTCCCACAGGCCTCCCCGGACAACAGCCCCACGTCCAGCCCTCACTTTCTTGCCCTGCCAATCTGGCTTGTGCCTCTCAAAGGAATCAGTTCATTCAAAAAGCTTCAGAGGACAAAGTGGGGAAGAAAAAATTATTTTCTGTATTCCAAAGTCAACTGCACATTTAAAAAAGATATATTTTTTAAAGATAAAATGTTGCAGCTCGGCACCTATAGCTCAACCAGCTAAGGCGCCAGCCACGTACACCTAAGGTGGCGGGTTCGAATCCCCAGCCTGGA
>NW_003852406.1:9777790-9789509 GCF_000181295.1 Otolemur garnettii
AGGCTCTGTCTCAAAAAAAAAAAAAAAAAAAGATAAAATGTTGCTTGGCACCATTCAAGCTGGTGCTACTCTCCCTCGCCCAGTCCCAGGTCTCTGTGCCGAGCCCATCAATTTTCCTGCTAGTAAAATAAGAAAGAGCTGGAGGATCATTTTTCAATCTTATCCAGGTTGGCAGTGATCCTTCTGGCTCTCGCTTAACACCCTAAGACCACAAGTCCTGCCCACATTTTTCCTGGGGGTGGGAGACGAGGGAAACAAGAGAGACATTACTGCAGCTGTGTCATCTCCTTCAAAGCAAACCTCCCCGCCTAGGCCTCCAGATGCTGAGCTGGCTTGGGAGGAACATTAAATCCCATCCTGATTGCCATTTAGCCTGCACTTACTTGTGCAGAATAACAATATCCCCCAAACCTCCCTGCACAGAGAGTTTAAACTCAGAGTGAGACACGTTTCTTGTTGCCTTGCCTTTGTTAATAAAATGAAACACACACTTCTCTCCCGTCCTGCCTTCTTCCCAGGAGGTGCCTGGAAAAAATGGGAAGCTTTCTGGGGACTCCTGTTGTGATTCTCAACATGCTTTTCGGGGTGATGAATGTTCGCACCTGCCTGGCCTCCTCTAGACTCCCCTCCCTGGGCACACAGATTTCACTTCCCCACAAGGCCGAGAGCAGTCTGTCCAATTCATAGCCCTGGAGTTACATGAGCAGTGACTCCCCATTTCACCCACTTTGCAGAACCCAGAACCACAGAGGCTCCCCAGAAATGTCTCTGAGGCCCTTCTTGTTGGGCTGGCTAACTGTCCCATTTTCCCTACTAGGGTGCCAGGATGACCTGTGTGTGTTGAGGACGAAGCACACAGAACGCTGTCCCCCCATGCCATGGTCTCTCTGAGGAGGCGCTGCCCTGAGGCCCGTGCCCCTTCAGCAAAATGGTGCTGGTGCCTTCCCCCTCAGTGTAATGGCGGGGCCACGCTGTGCTCCAGGCATGGAGGGGCTCCCCGCCCCAGTCATGTCTTGCCCTCTTGCCCCCCAGAGACTCTTGTGAAAACAGCCTATTCCCTGCAGGGGACAGGTTGGGGAATAAGTCCCTCCGTGCTCTGTCCACTCCTCACCCCTCACACCTCTGCTCTGTTACCCAAAACTCACTTCCTATTTCATCCTTTCTTCCTCACAAAATGCAGCAAGTGTTATAAATCCTGGTGCTGCAGGGGCACGAATTCATCAGACATAGGGATGCCCAGAATCCAGGTAGAGGCACGGCGGGAAACTTCTGGCCCCACAGTTTTCCTGGAGACTCCTCCTTACCTGTGGTGGCCTAGCTGTTCAGCGCCATCTCTATGGCCCCTGAGGATGAGTTGACACCAGCCAGTGTTGGGATTCAGGTCATGTCAACAACAAAACCCACCCAACCCATTATCTAAGATAGCATCATTTATATTGTTTCCAGATGACCAATGTATTAATAGTTTGAGTAATTGGTGAACTGTTTTATCAACTACTATCTCAACTAATTGGGGAAGCCTCGGCCAATTAGTAAAATGAAATCTAAATGACTTCTTTTAAACTAAACAGTTTTACTGTTTCAAGCACATGTAGGAGTGTAGGCAGGATAAGTTTCAGGCAGGAAAACTCCTTCAGGGTCTTTAATGAAGACACAAAAACAGTTTATCATTAGCTTATCAGTTACTATATGGAAACGAACGATTTTTATAGTTTTGGAGGGGCCTGTTCATTCTCCTCCACGGGGTATCTTGTTTATATCACCATTTGCTCAGCTGACTTTGCCCTCATAACTTCCACCAAAGTAAACATCAACCCTGATTCTGCAAAATAGCGCACATTTCAATTTGCTGTATTTAAGAAAATTCTAGATACGTTATCCTTCTTTATCCCATGCTCTTAAAATGCTTTTTAAAGAAACCTGTTTGGACCTGTGGAAACAGGCAGTCTTTTTTTTTTTTTTTTTTTTTTTGAGACAGAGCCTCAAGCTGTCCCCCTGGGTAGAGTGCCGTGGCATTACTGCTCACAGCAACCTCCAACTCCTGGGCTCCAGCGAGTCTCCTGCCTCCGCCTCCCAAGTAGCTGGGACCACAGGCACCCGCCACAACGCCCGGCTATTTTTTGGTTGCAGCCATCATTGTTGTTTGGCGGGTCCAGGCTGGGGATTCGAACCCGCCACCTTAGGTGTATGTGGCTGGCGCCTTAGCCGGGTGAGCTATAGGCGCCGAGCCGAAACAGGCAGTCTTGATGTTTTCTTTTTGAAGATAAGACGGCAGATGTGACTTCATTCCTTGCCTGAGTTCCCAGGGTCTATCTCTATTTACTGGGAAATAGTCCCCTGTGGGACGGCTGCTGCAGCCCAGGGCCTCAGGGAAGCCGTGGTGGAAAGGAAGCCCCACGCCCGGTATAATTATGGTACAAACAGCTGGCCTCTGCCACACTGGCTGTCCAGTGACCGCTGCCCCACACATGACTCTTGGCCTGGCACAAGATGACATTCACCATCGTGTCTGCTGCGTCTGAGTCACAGGCCAGAGGGGAAAAATAGGTGCTTGTTTTCCTCCTGCTCGGCTGTGGCCACAGAAGCCAGAACCTTACAGCTTCCTGGCAATTAAATGATTTTCACTCTTCTATTTTTAAAACCCTTGGAAATTGGTAACCTGGGGGATCAGAATGGTTAGGTGAATGTCTTTCCAAAGTTGCCCCCAGTCAGAGGCCCTGTCCTGGCAGCATTCCAAAGCAACTGTGAAACCAAAATGCCACCCCAGGACCTGCTCTGCAAACCTGCTCCTCAGATGATAAAAACAGAAACACAGAGGCACCCAGGATTCCTGTAGTTTGTCCTGGTGAGGATCCAGAGAAGGAGTACACTCCCGTCTTGGGTCCGAAGGTGGTCAAGTTCACAGTCCCACTGCCTCCCATGTGTGTAAAGCTTTCAAGTCAGGATTCCATTGCAATCCCTGACCTCTCCCGGCCCAAGCCAACTCAGAGAGGGAAGTTAGCATGGGTTAGTAAGAAGCAGTGTGTTAGGGAGAGCTCTTGGGATCCACCACAGAGGACAGAGGGGGAGGAAGAGGCAGGCGTGGGGAGGGGAGAAGTAGGGCTACAGATCCGGCTCTGTCCTGGCATGGGGCTCAGTGGACCTTCCCAGCCCCTCAGAGCTGCTCAGAAGCCAGATTTGAGTGTGACCACCATCAGGAAGGGAGAGACCTGAGTGGGGTCACCCATGGGGACTGATAGCTGAGGCCTGTCTGTGGGGAGATCCCACAGCAAAGAGTTAAGTCCTGCCTTCCTGAGTTTCAGCAAAGAGTTAAATCCTGCCTTCCTGAGTTTTGTGGTGTTATCATAGCTCACAGCAACTTCAAACTTGTGGTCAAACCTGTGGGCTCAGGCAATCCTCCTGCCCCAGCCTCCCGAGTAGCTGGGACTATAGGTACCCACCACAACGCTCCGCTAGTTTTTCTATTTTTAGCAGAGATGAGGTCTCACTCTTGTTCAGGCTGGTTTCGAACTCCTGGGTTCAAGCAATTCACCTGTGTTGGCCTCCCTGAGTGCTAGAATTACAGGCGTAAGCCACCACACCCAGCTCTGGCCTTTCTTTCTTAATCTGCAAACTTTGGAAAACTTTATAATTTGTTTATGAAATTTATATAACACAACATCATAAAAATTAACATTTTAAAGTGCACAAGTCGGGCGGTGCTTGTGGCTTAAAAGGGTAGGGCACCAGCCCCATATGCTGGAGGTGGTGGGTTCATATCCAGCCCCAGCCAAAAACTGAAAATAAATAAATAAATAAATAAAATAAAGTGCACAAGTCAGTGGCATTTAGGACATTCACAACATTGTGCAACTGTTGCCTAATCACCTTCAAAATACTTTCATCACCCCAGGTGGAATTGCTGTGCCCATTAAGCAGTGACTCCCATCCCATCCTCCCCCAGACCATGGAAAATGCTAATCTCCTTTTATCTCTACTGGTTTCCCTATTTTAAATATTTCATATATAGGGACTCATACAATGTCTGAACTTTGTCAGACCTATTTCATTTAGCCCACTGTTTTGGGGTTTATCCAAGTTGTAGCATGCATTGGTAATTTATTCTTTTTTGCTGCTAAATAATATTACATTGTATGGACATACTTCATTTGGCTTATCCATGCATATGCTGATGGACAGTTAGGTTATAGCATTTCATCTTTTAATTTAAGGCAGGGCATGGTGGCTCACACCTTTAATCCCAGCAATCTGGGAGGCCAAGGGAGGTGGATTGTTTGAGCTCAAGAGTTGGAGACCAGCCTGAGCAAGAGCGAGACTCGCCTCTAAAAATAGCCAGGTGTTGTGGTGGACACCTGTAGTCCTAACTACTGGAGAGGTTGAGGCAAGAGGATTGCTTGAACATAAGAGTTTGAGGTTGTTGTGAGCTGCGATACCATGGCACTCTCCTGGGATAATAAAGTGAGACTGTGCCTCAAAAAAAAAAAAAAAAAAAGAAGAAGAAGAGGAAAAAAGACCATGACTGCATTAATGTACACTGTGATGACTTAATAAAAATAAACATAAAAAAAGAAAAAGAAAAAAGAAATTTAATGTCCTAAAAATCCTCTGTACTCTACCCATTCACTCCCTCTCCCCCATCCCTGGGAACTGCTGATTTTTTTACTGTCTTCATCGTTTGCCTTTTCCAGAATGTCATGATGTCTGCAGGTCTTTTAGAGTGGCTTATTTTACTGAGTCATCGCATTTAAGTCTCCTTCATGTCTTTTTATGGGTTGGTAGCTCATTTCTATTTAGTGCTGAATAATATTCCATTGTAAGAATGTACTATAGTTTAGCCTCTCACCAACTAAAAGACATCTTGATTGTTTCCAGCTTTCTGGCAATTACGATAAAGCTGTAGGTTTTTGCATGGACACGGGTTTCAACTCCTTTAGGCAAATATCAAGGAGACAATTGCTAAATAGGTAGGAATATTAGTTTTGTAACAAATAGCCAAATTGTCTTCCAAAGTAGCTGTACCATTTTGCATTCCCACCAGCAATGAACAAGAGTTCCTGTTGCTCCACATCCTCCCCAGCATTTGGTGTCATCAGTGCTCTGGACTTTGGCCATTCTATTAGAAGTTGCTTTAGCTCAGTGGTTAGGGCACTGGCCAAATGCACCGGGGCTGGTTGGTTTGAACCCAGCCAGGGCCTGCTAAACAACAATGACAACAATAACAACAGCAACAACAACAAAAAATAGCCAGGCATTGTGGCAGGTGCCTATCGTCCCAGCTACTTGGGAGGCTGAGGCAAGAGAATTGCTTAAGCCCAAGAGTTTGAGGTTGCTGTGAGCTGTGATGCTACAGCACTATACCAAGGGTGATATAGTGTAAGGGCCAGACCAGCGCCATTTTATTGTCTACTACATAAGCTCTGTTAAAACCGCAGGGCCACTCCCTGCTGCCTCCCCCACCCCTGGTTGCACAGCCATTAAGCCGTTGAATTGAGTCACCTAAGGCAGACAGCTGCCATAATAGGCAATAAGTATCAGTTCCCTTGAACAGCTCCCATAATAGGCAATAGGTTTCTACTTCCTTGAAATTCAGGTATTCTCCTTCAACTACTTAATTAGGCTACACCACCTCTAGCCCTGGTTAAGAAACCCCCCACCCCTCACCTGAACCAATCCAAATCCTCCTTTAATAATGAAATCACCAACCACCAATCAAGAGTGTACTCGTAACGGACCCTACCCTTCTTGCTTTCTGTACCCCATAAAAACTTGCTCTACCCTGAGTTCGGGGCTCGTCCTCGGCTTGCATGCCAGGAGAGTCCGGGCTTCCCGGGGCCTGAATAAAACTCACCTTTTGCCTTTTACATCGGAGTGTGTCTCAGACTGTCTGTGGGGAGTCTTAGAGAATTTCGGGCATAACAATAGTAAGACTCTGTCTCAAAAACAAAAAGAAGGCTCGGCGCCTATAGCTCAACCGGCTAAGGCGCCAGCCACGTACACCTAAGGTGGCGGGTTTGAATCCCCAGCCTGGACCCGCCAAACAACAATGATGGCTGCAACCAAAAAAAAAAAAATGGCCGGGCATTGTGGCGGGCGCCTGTGGTCCCAGCTACTTGGGAGGTGGAGGCAGGAGACTCTCTTGAGCCCAGGAGTTGGAGGTTGCTGTGAGCTGTAATGCCACGGCACTCTGCCCAGGGGGACAGTTTGAGGCTCTGTCTCAAAAAAAAAGAGGAAAAAAAACAAACAAACAAACAAAAAAAAAACAAAAAGAAAAAAGTTGTTTTAATTTACATTTCCTTGATGACATATGATGTGGAACAGCTTTTCATAAATTATTTTCCATCAGTGTATCTTCTTTGGTGAGGTGTCTGTTAAGGTCTTTGGCCATGGAAGTTCTGCTGGAACACCTGCGTGTGGGTAAGGGTCTGTCCTCAGCAGAAGGGGAAAAGAGCTGGCACAGGCTCAGTGGCAGGGGGTGGCCCCTTCATGCTGTGACAGAGGAAAGCCTGGAGGAAGTAGGGTTTGGTGCTGGCAGGACTCATGCCCCAAACAGCCTGAAATTATGTCATTTCCATCCATCAGTTTCCTAAGGTGAAGTGCTAAAGCAAAGAGGGTGTGGCTGCTTCCCTGGGGAGGAGAGAGGAAGTTTGGGGAGTCTGGCCAGTGGCGAGCAGGGCAGGCTGAACAGGACACAGAGAAGGGTGGTGTGGCATGGTGGGTAGAGGAGGGCACTGAGCCAACAGGAGAGAGACGAGTAGCCCAGGCCACTTCCTGGGGAAGCTGCCACTTCCCAGCCCCCTGACCTTTGCTTCTCTGGGCCTTGGAGGTTCAGGGCGGGCTGGGGGGGGGGGCAGTATGATGGCCTCCATGTTAGGAAGTGAAGCCCATCTTAGCCACTTGCCTGCCAGGACCCTGTGGAAGTTCCTGCAGCTATAGACAGGTGCTTGTCTCAGTGGGAGAGGGGCAGGGGTGGGTGGTGCAGAGAAGAGAGAGCCTGCCCTCCGGAGAGCAGAGAGTCACCACACACACACACACACACACACACACACACACACACACGCTCCACCACTGGGACGAGGGTGCTCACCTGGAAGGAGGGCACTGAGCCTGGTTACTTCCTTGTGAAATGAGGGCTAGAGACCAACACTGGCCCGTGGTTTTTCCACTTCTTCCCCCATTTTCTGTCAAGGAGGGAAGGGGTTGCTTTCCGACACGGGGAAAAAGGAAGACAAGAAAAGGAGGAAAGAGAAGGGAGGGAGGCCTCCCAGAGCTGCTTGGGAGAAGCCCTGGGCCCCAGATACTTCCTGGGGAGACCAGATGGCCTGGATGCTACAGCCTGCAAACCACCAAGTGGTCCAGCCCTCCTCTGTGGCACTTCCTTCCCGAGGAGCATACCCCTGGTCATGATCTCCCTGCAGCCACAACTTTTAGGGCCCACCTCAGCTGAAATCTGAAGATCAGGCCCATTTCTTGGTCTCTTACATAAACAGGAGGCCTCAGATCTAGGAAGATACGGAGAGCTAGCTCTCTACTTCCTTTCTAAGCCTCCAAGGACATAAGACAGTTGCTATGGGGATTCGTTCATTTGTAGAGTAATGGTTTTCAGAAAAAATAATGATTTACAATGGCTTTAAGGAGGAACAGAATTGATCCTTGGGGGCAATGTGATGTAACAGGTTTAAAAGAGGAACGATGCAGCTGCGCCTGTGGTTCAGTGGTAGGGCGCTGACCCCATATACCGAGGGTGACAGATTCAAACCCAGCCCCGGCCAAACTGCAACAGAAAAAATAGCCAGGTGTTGTGGTGGGCACCTGTAGTCCCAGCTACTCGAGAGGCTGAGGCAGGAGAATCGCCTAAGCCCAGGAGTTGGAAGTTGCTGTGAGCTGTGACGCCACAGCTCTCTACTGAGGGCGATAGAGTGAGACTCTGTCTCAAAAAAAAAAGAGGAATGATGACTGGCTCCCCTTTTCTTTTCTTTTAACCTTTGACTTTGATTCATGAGTGGAGCCTGGTGCATGGGTGGCTATCTCAGAGCCTCATTCTGTACACAGTTAGAGTTGGTGCCTGACACCACCTCTTTGCAACATGTGAAGGCAGATGTTAAAAAAATAATAGTAGGAACACCCAGCTAGGCTAACCTGGGGATCTGGGATGCTGCTGTCAGAGTTTCCTGGGCTTAGCTGATTGGGCAGAGTTATTAGCTTGAGGATGCCACAGGGCCTCTGCAAATCTGTCTGCATCCTGAGTGACCAGGAAGCCAGCACAGATTGGAAACTGCAGAAGAAAGAGGTTGATCCAAGGCCCCACTGTGGCCCCACTGTGGCAGAGTTAGTCCCAGAAGCCAGAACTTCTAGGCAGCCAGGGCTGTGGTTCCCACCCACTGCCACAGACTAATAAGAACTGAGCTTCATAGTGGGAGGTGAGTGAGTGAAGTTTAATATGTATCTATAGCCTACTGCTGCTTTCCATTGCTGGCATCATCGGCTGAGCTCTGCCTCCTGTCAGATGAGTTGTTAGCATTATATTTTCATAGGAGCACAGGCCCTATTTTAAACCGTGCATGGAGGAATCTAGGTTTTGTACTCCTTATGAAAACCTAATGCCTGATGATCTGAGGTGGATATAATGCGCCTGAATCATCCTGAAACCTTTCCCACATGCTGGCCTTAGCGAGATAGTGATGAGCACAGCTGTCTTCCAAAACCATTTCCATCCTCCCCATCCCATCTGTGGAAAAATTGTCTTCCATGAAACCAGTCCCTGGTGCCAAAAAGGTTGGGAACTGCTGAGCTAGGGCCAAAAAAGCAGTAACCAAGGAGGAATACTTTCATGAACAAACATTTTCTAATGGCAGAGAAAAGAAAGTTGGCTGGTGGGAATGACACAGAAAAAGAATGAAGCGCTAAAATCAGACTGACACCTGATTGAGATGATCCTTTCTTTCATTTGGAAAGAGCACCACACTGAGAGTCAGTCAGCTGTGTGACCTTGAGGAAGTTACTCACCCTCTCTGGGCCTCAACTTTCTCACCTGCCAGGTAAAGCTTGAATGAGCTTGGGTCCTTTCCAGTAATAACATGCTTGTATACGTGATACTGCACCAGTGCTGGAAGTACTAGTGAAGGCCTCTCTATGCTGAAATTGGTGTTCTAGAATTCCTTGCAGCCTACAGCAGCAAGCCCAGACTCCTCAGTTTTGAGCTCAAGACTATGTAATCCAGTTTCAGTTCTTTTGTTCTGACTTATCTCCCACTCACAACTTTCTTTGGATCCCTGATCGTTCCATCCACCCAGCCTTCATGCCCTGGGTCTCACCTGCTACCTACCAGCAAAGCACACCTCTTCTGACCCCGGTGCCCTGACCTGAAAAAAGTCCAATTAGTCTTTCTGTCAACTAAGATGCCAGCTCCTTCGGGAGCCCTTCCTGGAATCCTGAATTTGGGGTCCTGATCTTCCCAGTCTGTATCCACCACCACTGCCTTCACCGAATCGCTATTGTAGTTCTCTAGATATTATTTCAACAAATATTCCTAATGATCAGCATGTTCAGTGACAGTGACAAATTTGAATACAATTCTCTCCCCATGGAGGGGCTGAAGAGGACATGATTATTTGATTCATCAATGTGTAATCACAAACAGTATGAAGAAGGAAGAAAAAGCTCAGTTCCCCGAGAGCTTGCAGGCATCTGGAAAGGATGGGCACAGCTGAGGGTGAGGCACCAGCGGGGGACAGCCCAGGAGAGGTGGGTGGGCAAAACCCCCTTGGCTGTGGAGAGAGATGGGAGATTTTTCTTGATCAGAGGAGACAACTGGGAAGCCTTTGAGGGGTTTTAAGAAGGGGAGTGACAGATCAGATTTGTGTTCCAGAACAATTATCCCAGCTGCAGTGCAGAGAATGGCCTGGAGCAGTGGTTCTCAGTCAGCCCCAGCTGCAGGAGAAACTGAGGAGTTTGAGAAAGAGCTGTACCCCTGGTCTCACCTCCAGCCCCCAGACGTGCTTGTTCAGCTGGTTGGGAGGGAGGCAAAAGTGGGGCCCAGTCAGAGAAATCCCTTCTTCCCCGCTGCCCTCCACAGTGGTCCAGCTGGGAGATGGAGGCAATGTGGACAGAAATGGTGGGTCACCCAGCTAGAGGGACGGTTAGGAGATGAAATGGACATTTGGCTGTGAATTCCCAGGGGGTGCGGCAGAAGGGAGGGTCAAAGGTGAGCCCTGAATTTCTGGCTTGTGCGGATAGAGGGGGGCGTTCACTGAGACCAAGGGCATGGGGAGCTGGAGCGCTAGGCGCTTCCCTGGGGTCCCCAGCAGCCCCTCTGAGTTCTCAGGGCAGAGGCCACGAAGGAGGGGGGAGCCAGGGAGAGCAGGCCTGGGTGGCCCAGACCAGTGTCCCCCAGCAGCTCCTTTGGAAGCAGCCACTCCAAGGCACAGAGGAGGCACTGAGGGTCTCCTGAGAGGTGGGAGCTGAGACAGATGGACACCACCATCGGCTTGCTCCTGCTCCCGGGCTCTGGGCAGAAATTTCTGAGCAGTTGGAAAGTCGGCCCATATTAATTTCTTCCAGTACTTGATGCAGGAGAAAAAGACTCCTCCCCTTTGGGTTAGGGGAGTTGCGTCCTCAGCCTGTTTGCTGAGGTAGCAAATGTTGGGAGGTGGATGAGTCACTTCTCTCACCTGGGAAGGGTGGGAGGGGAACAGGAGTGGGGCCTGCCCTCCTGGGGGCTCACAGGCTCTCAGCGCGTGAGCCCCGCCCTGGGTGAAGAGCAAATTACACGCAGCCCCAGCAAAGAGTCCTGGAGGAGGAGGGAGAGGAAGGCAGCAGGAAGGGAGGAGAAGAGGGAGTGGGACAGGGGAAAGAGTGAGGAGGAGGAGAGGAAAGGGGAAGGAGAGGAGGGAGGAGGTGGAGGAAATCTGCCCCACCTTTAACCTCATGACAGGGGGCTCCCCTCCTCCTCCTTAGACCGGAACTCCTACCCCCATGTCCCTCCATCTTCATTCACAGGCAGGAGGGACTTCCACGCACGGTACCACAGTTACATTAAAACTGTAAGGCTGACCTTTAAGGGGGTGTGTGTGTTTGAATATGACAACCAGCAATGACTGTGGTATATACATTTTTGAACTTATTTTGAGCACTTTCTTCAAAACGTTCTTTCTCAACATCCCCAGTCCCTGTACTGGAGCCCAGTGACAGCTCTTGAAAACAGCTTTCTCCTTGTTCATTCAAACATACTCACATGAAAAAGGACATCATTCCTTTTTGTTGCCATTTTCTAAAAATTGGATTGTACTACATATAATTCTCCACTACTTATTTTGCTCACTAACAATAAATACATAAAATTCCTCTGGGTGAGTGGGTATAGATCTTACTCATTCTTTTTTTTTTTTGCAATTTTTGGCCAGGGCTGGGTTTGAACCCGCCCCCTCCGCCATATGGGGCCAGCGCCCTACCCTTTTGAGCCACAGGCACCGCCCTACTCATTCATTTTAATGGTTGTATGATATTCCACGGTTTGGACTTAATAGAGCACACCCCCATCCAGCCAAGAGAATTTTTTTCTAATGGTAAAATAGAACTGCAACTAATGGCTCGGCGCCTGTGGCTAGGGCAGCTAGGGCGCCAGCCACATACACCTAAGGTGATGGGTTCGAATCCCCAGCCCAGGCCCGGCCAAACAACAATGATGGCTGCAACCAAAGGATGGCCGGGCGTTGTGGCGGGC
>NW_003852406.1:9790202-9801201 GCF_000181295.1 Otolemur garnettii
AGGCAGGCCCAAGAGTTGGAGGTTGCTGTGAGCTGTGATGCCACAGCACTCTACCCAGGGGGGACAGCTTGAGGCTCTGTCTCAAAAAAAAAAAAGAAGCTAAACTATCTGTATGGTTCAAAAGCCACAACCAGCAGACCTGTGTGTGTGGATGTTTGTAAAGAAACAGAATTGGGCTCTGCCCCTAGGAGTTTGCTGTCTTGCCAGGGTGATGAGGAAGACAGTGGTCATTCGACAGCACTCCCCACAGCTGCAGGATGGGCAGCCAGACCTCATGCCTGTGGGAGTTGGGTGGGCCCTGGCAGAGGGCAACTTGATGCAGAAAACCTGAGAAGGAAAGTGCGGAGGGCACTTGTGATGTGTGGTGCGCCCCAGCGGAGAAGCTAAGAAGGAAACACCTGGTTTCTCAGAGGATTGACTGGGCAGCCAGCTCTCTCCCACTGACTCCCCCCCAGGAATTTCAGTAGCCTCGGGTTATTTTTGGCCTTTGGTTTCCCCTCACTGGAGGTTGAACCGCTGGTCTCTTGATTTTCTAACTGCAGAAGGGATGAAAGTCTTAGATTTCAATCAAAAGCTTAAGAAAATAATAATCCTTGGTTGCCCTAATTCTTTCCTGAAAATACCTCACACTGACAGAAATTATCTTTAAGCCCCTTTTCTTTTCTTTTGTGCTTTAAATTTCTTTCTTAATTAAAAAGAGCTGTTTACTTGATGTGGGCTCCAAAGTGCTTGTTTATTTTAACTTATCTTCTTGTTTCTTTTTTTCTTATCTTCACCGGTGACTTGATGAGTCTATAATTCTCTATTCCCCTGTCTTAAAATGCCCACCGTCTCTGTCACTGATATAATAAGGAAATTTGTAATCAGCTCTTTGCTGTTCCACGGAATGGAAGTGGTGTCAATAACAAATAGAAATCATAGAACTCCTAAATCCCAGTGCCCTAAATTGGCTGCCTGTCCCTACCAGAGATTCTAGAATGCTTTTTCCTTCAGATTAATTTCAATTTCACTCAACCTTACCCATATTTGATGACAACACTCACTGAAAATTAATGAATTAATGTCTGCATTCCAAAGTAACTGGTTGAATTCATTGTGTGTTTTTTTTTTAAAGACATCCGAACTGTTGATTGACAAAATTCTTTCCAATCACTTAAGGCGATTGACTGCAGTACCCAGTCTGAGAATGCCCTGCAGAAACACCACCTGGTGACTTGGAGCCTTGATCTCAGAAGGACTGTGATAGAATTAAGTCTGACTCAACAAATGAGGTCATTGGGAAGAATTGCTGGCGTTAAATTTACCGTTAATGCCAGGGTCAATTTACTAAACAGTCATCTAGTCATGGCTCCAGAAGACCTGTGGGTAAATTTCAGAAATGGCCTGAGCGGAAGATAGCTCACATATGAAGTCACTGAATCCTGGTGTGACTTTTGGTGACCATCTCTCTCTCAGTATGCCAGAAAGTATTTCCAAAGCCAGGACACCTTGCTTTTCTCTTATGTACAACGGAGGTAATAAATCTGGGCACCTATGGGGATGAAAAAGAAGGCGGGTGACACCACCTGATGTGTCGTAGGAGCTGAATATATGTCCGTTTCTTTTCTCTTTCTTTCCTTCTTCCTTCCCCGCGCAGCTGCCTGCGAGGCACTGCTCCTCTCTCCTGATGAGGCGCTCTATCTTGTCTTTGTAAACCGGATCCAGAAAGAAAACTTGGCCGCATGTCTGTGCATCTGTTTGGAAAAGGCCTCCAGAGGAGGCCACCTACATCCCGGCTTTCCCTATTGGCCTTCTCTGCATTGTTCCAGATTCTTGCACCTTTGGAATTGTGTGTGTGCAACATCTGAATATGTCACTTAATTTTTTCATGTTGCATCTGGACCTATATAGCCACAGCTGTAACTGTATAAGGAGAATTGTGTCATTTGTGCTACTGGCAAGCCAATAGGTGGCTTATCGTGACCTTCGCCAACCTGGTCCATTGTAGGTGCTGGGCGGCCCCAAAGGAAAGCAGAGGGACTCTGAAGGCCTAAAGAAGAGAAGAGTCAGGTGGGCTGCAAGGTACATTAAGTGAGTTGCACTAGAGCCACACTTCTCATAAACTCCCCACCTCCTACAAGAGGTGACATGAGGCTGGACATCGAATTAAGTGAAAGATCTAGGTCGCTGGGATATCAAGGCCTGTCAGCCATACCTATTTCACACCTGTTGGCGTCTCCATTCTGCAGGGAGCAAACTGTCCATTCTAGAGAGGGCTAGTGACTGGACCCCCCACCCCCGGCTCTGGGACCTGCCTCCACTTCTGCCTGTCCACCATCTCTCTACCTACCTTTCTCCTGTTTTGTTTGTCCCTATGGTTATCAGTGGGTCTGGGGTCATTTCTGTCATCATAAAAGAAACATTGTGTGTTCCAAGGGATGTCCTGTGGAACACGTGTGGAACTGTGCCCCATAAAATAGAGACTCTGGCTAATGGCTGGGAAGGCCACATGCTCCGTCTCCTTGGGGATTTTTATTTTTTAGACGGAGTCTCATTTTATTACCCTCGGTAGAGTGCTGTGGCATTATAGCTCACAGCAACCTCAAACCCTTGGGCTTAAATGGTTCTCTTGCCTCAGCCTCCCACCTAGCTGGGACTATAGGTGCCCAACACAATGCCTGGCAATTTTTAGAGATGGGGTCTCACTCTGGCTCAGGCTGGTCTCAAAGCTCTGAGCTCAGGCAATCCACCTGCCTCGGCCTCCCAGAGTACCAGGATTACAGGCATGAGCCACCGTCCCCAGCCCTCTCCTTGGGGATTTTTAATTCATATATCTATTAAGAACTCTGACAAATTCCATAATAAATGGTTTAATTTTCTTAGTAGTTTTCCCCAAACATTTTTGATTGTGGATTCTTTCCTGCAAACTCCCAAGCAACACTTATTAGTAGTGTTTGGTGAATCACACTTTGGGAAAAGCTGTTATGTGGAGGAATGCTGTGAAGTCAAGTTCACTAATGAGAAATCTGGCATCAGAGGGCTGTGGAAAAATGTGTGTGCTTTGCTTTCACGAAAATATGACATTTGTGTAGATCTTTCACCACAAAAGCTCCTCTTCAGTTCTTTCCTCAAGGGATTCCATGTTTTGAAAGCTTTTATCTACCCAACAAACTGCATTTATTGAATAATAATTTGCCTCTTTGAGTTTTATTCATCAAAGACATCTAACTGCCAATTAGTGCCTCTGATCAGTCAAGATAACCACGGCTACCACGCTGAGTTGATCCGACTCCAGCCCAAAGCAAATAAACTTAATGTTTTATTTAGTCTGGGAACCTCATTGAGGTAAATGTATGATTTCCTTTGGGCTTTTTGAAATTTTGAAAATAGCTTGCAGACCCCCCCCCCCTTGCTGCAGGATGGTGGGAAGCAGGATTGTGTGTGGAAATTCAAAGAAGATACACAGCGGTGGGGGGAGTAGGAAAGGGAAGGGGGAAGGGAGTGGCTATTGGGGCTACCCTGGAAGGACACTGGGAACAGTGAGGGACTAAGTGTCATTTTACAGCCATTGTATAGATGGGACAAGAACCTGGCTGACAATGTTGCCTCTCGGGGCGCTGGCTGCATGGTACCACCCCTTCACCCCCGTGCCCAGAAGTGAGCTGGGAAAGAGGACACAGCAGAGGGAAGCAAGGCTGGCTCCGCCTCCAGGTTCCTGTCCCCAGGCCTGATGTGTTTGCAGTTAGGAGCTACTATGAAGTGAGCAAACTCAATGCCATGGCCATCTGGGGTGTCGATGATGCCCTGTGGGCTTAAGGGCCTTGAAGTTGGCTTACTCTTTACCTTGAAATCTGAAGGAAAAATCTCTGCCCAAGGAGCTCATCCTTGCTTAGCAGAACCTGTTCCACTGTTCATATGGAAAAGGGTGGCTAGAGCAAGGTCACTTTCAGGCTTATCAGGTAGTTCTACCCTGATGATGAAGACCCGGGAGTTGGGCTCGGTGCCTGTGGCTCAAGCAGCTAAGGCGCCAGCCACATACACCTAAGGTGGCGGGTTCGAATCCCCAGCCCGGGCTCGCCAAACAACAATGATGGCTGCAACCAAAAAAAAAAATGGCCAGGCGTTGTGGCGGGCGCCTGTAGTCCCAGCTACTCGGGAGACTGAGGCAGGAGACTCGCTTGAGCCCAGGAGTTGGAGGTTGCTGTGAGCGTGATGCCATGGCACTCTACCCAGGAGGACAGCTTGAGGCTCCATCTCAAAAAAAAAAAAAAAAAAAAGAAGACCCGGGAGTTCTTGAAGTAGAGAGTTTCCTGGTGCTTTTGAAATGGGGTTTAAGAGCAGCGCCTGTGGCTCAAAGGAGTAGGGCACTGACCCCATATGCTGGAGATGGCGGGTTCAAACCCAGCCCCGGTCAAAAACTACAAAAAAAAAAGAAATGGGGTTTAATGTTCTGTAATTTTGTTTCCACCTGGCCTTGCAGACAACCTGGGCAGCCTTATACCTGAGTGAGAAGGGGGGCTTATCGCGGAGGCTACTGCTCAGGCTGTGCCTTTGGCAGGCACAGTCAGCCTCCCTGGCCAGGCCCCAGCCCTCCCGGGACCATCCGGGCACTGTCACAGACCCAGCCCCTGCTTAACAATGGCCTTGAACTGAAACACCCAGACCTGCTTTGGGCCTCTCATCCCTCATTAACTGGGACCTAACATTTTCCCAGAAGATACAATCTGCATCTGGCAGAAGCCTGCTTGCAAAAATAAATTCTTCCCTGAACATTTTCCAGGTCCGCTATAGAAACAAATCTGGGTGGTGTCTCTTCCCCATTTCCATAGCCAAACAACCCAAACCTCCAGGCCTTGGTTTTTGGTGTAAATGTTGTGAGAATGGAGGAATCAAAAGAATGCCCCCCTTGAGCAGGGAGGGTGAGCTGCTCCTGCATCTGTTTCTGCCACAAACTGCTGCTGCCCAGGCCTGAGACACAGGTGGGATAGAGTGCACGCCCCCCACCCCTGGGCAGTCCAGGTGGGCCCTGCCCTCTCACCCTACCATGTTCTCCCACAGGAGGGAGATTTCCTGTGGCTTCTGGAAGCACTGACAGCTATAGCAGCAAGATCTTCCAGACACCCATTCATTCATTCATTCATTCACTCACCCACTAAATATTTATACTGAGCACCTGTTAGGTGTCAGGCACCCTGCTAACAGCTGGAGATGCAGAGGCAAACAAGTGCCCACAGGGCCTGGCATCACCTCATTCCATCCTCACAACAGCCCTGCAGCTGGGAAGGAAGGCAGGCAGGAGGGAGGGAGGGAGAGAAGGGTCTGTTTATCCAGGCAGTGCCCTCTGCTTTCACATGCACCATCTCAACCAATCTTCCCAATCTTCCCAGTTGCACTTCGTATGCTAATAAGGTGTCCCCATCTCCATTTTCACAGGAAAGAAAGCCAAGGCCCAAGGAAAGGGCAGAGGTGGGATTGGCACACCACTGATCTAATTTCAGAACTTCAAGCACTCTCTCATATGTACACTTGCACAGGCACTCACCCACACACATGTGCACACACACACACACACACACACACACGCACATCTGGACTGTGGGTTCCTGTGCCAGAGGTACCCAGTGATTGCCCCCCATGCTGATGTTTTATTTTCCTTTATCAATAAATGTGAGCCCCTGCTCTGTTTCCTGCAGGCTCCCTCCTGGGCCCAGAACAGCAGGGGAGACTGAGTCCCTGTCCTCCACGCAGGAACTATCTAGTATGGAAGCCACTGGCCGCGTGTGGCTACTGTGTGAATGATGTGTGCTGTGAGTGTAAAACACGTGCTGAATTTCCAAGACTTAGCAAGAAAAAAGGAATGCAAACTGTTCCATACTTTGTACAGGGTAAGCATTTCTTTCTTTCTTTCTTTTTTTTTTTTTGAGACAGAGCCTCAAGCTATCACTCTGGATAGAGTGCTATAGCATCATAGCTCACAGCAACCTCCAACTCCTGGGCTCAAGAGATTCTCCTGCCTCAGCCTCCCAAGTAGCTGGGACTATAGGCGCCTGCCACAATGCCAGGCTAGTTTTTTTTGGTTGCAGCCATTGTTGTTGTTTGGCGTCCCGGACTGGACTTCAGGTGTATGTGGCTGGCGCCTTAGCCGCTTGAGCCACAGGTGCCGAGCCAGGTTAAGTATTTCTTATCTGGAATGCTTAGGACCACAAATATTTTGAATTGCAGATTTTTTTCAAATTTTAAAATACTATTTGCATATGTATATTTTTGAGACAGAGTCTTACTTACTATGTCACCCTCGGTAGAGTGCTATGCTGTTGCATCACAGCTCACAGCAACCTCAAACTCTTGGACTTAAGCGATTCTCTTGCCTCAGCCTCCCAAATGGTTGGGACTACAGGCACCCACCACAACACCTGGCTATTTTTTGTTGCAGTTGTCATTGTTGTTTAGCTGCCCTGGGCCGGTTTCGAACCCACCAGCCTCGGTGTATGTGGCTGACACTGTAACCACTGCACTATGGGTGCTGAGACTGTATGTTTTTTTTTTTAATGTGCCTACTAAAACATGTAAAATCCCGTATGTGGCTCACATTATATAGCTCAAGGATGGCGTGGCTTAAGATGGAAAGACAGACTGTAAGCAAGGACAGAGTTGGAAAACACGGATAACTGCAAGTGGAGAAAAGTGGCCGGGGGACATAATGCAGGGCGTGTGGTCTCAGGGGTGGCAGGTGGGAGCTTGGAGAGACAGGAGGCTGGAGTGACCACAATATTGAGTCATTGCTTACATCAACAGCAGGTGCCAGGGTCTATGTCCACAATGGAGGAAAGAGCCACTGTACAAAGATCCAGAAAGCCGTCCAGGCTCCTGCCTCTGCTCCTTCCCTGTCTGAGCGTGGGTCCTGGTGCCACAGGGTCCCTCCACGCCACTGCCTTCAGCCTCTTGGTGTCAGAGGGTTGGTGTCTGTCCAGGTCCTGTTCTAGGACCATCTGCCTGCCCCAGAAGGTGGACTGTCCTCATGCAGGCCTGCTCTAAGCACTGGGGAGATCATGTGGCAAATCAAAGTCCCTCCTCCCAGGAAGCTCATAAACAAGGGTGGGACAAAAGGCAAAAGAACAACTAAATATGTCAGGTGTGCCGGGTGAAAAGACAGATCAAGAGGGAGCATGGATGATGGAGCTATGTTAGAGAGGAGGGAACATTTCAACAGGGACTGAAGGATGTCAGGGATGGAGCTGTGAGGACACAAGAGGCAGGAGGAGAGGGGAAGCATCCGCAGAAGCTGGACCAGCACGTGCAAATGTCCTGAGGTGGGAGGATGCCTCTTGTGGTCCAGGACAGCATCAGGCCAGTGCATGGGTGCACAAGCAAGGGGCAAGCCATCAATGGTGAGGTCAGGGAACCTCAGTGTCAGGGTGAGGACCAGATGGATTCAGAGTCACATGAGTGTTCCCCACAGATGGCATTTGTGGTTTCATTATTATTGCTAGTGTTTTAGAAGACCACACGTTTACTAGAAAGTGACAACTGCCACATTTACAGACTCTTTCAAGATGCAGAGGTGCCTCTAGCCTCAGGGCTTGGTGCAAGAAAAATGGGGCAGCTGTGGCTGGGCAGCCAGACTCCACCATGCTCAGCAGTTGATCAGTAAGAGGAATTTTTTTTTTTTTTTTTTTTGAGACAGAGCCTCAAGCTGTCCCCCTGGGTAGAGTGCCATGGCATCTCAGCTCACAGCAACCTCCAACTCCTGGGCTCAAGCGAGTCTCCTGCCTCCGCCTCCCAAGTAGCTGGGACTACAGGCGCCCGCCACAACGCCCGGCTATTTTTTGGTTGCAGCCATCTTTGTTGTTTGGCGGGTCCGGGCTGGGGATTTGAACCCGCCACCTTAGCTGTACGTGGCTGGCGCCTTAGCCCGTTGAGCTATAGGCGCCGAGCCAGTAAGAGAAATCTTACTGAGAGGCATTTGGACTGGTGGCCTCTGGGGGTGGCAGGCCTGCAGCTCTCTGAGCGGGACCAGCCCCAGTGGACCAGCAGAGCTTGAAGTGACAGGGCCATTGGGCCTTCAGGGACAGCCTGGGACTGTGCTGTGGGACCAGAGCAAGGAGAGAGGCCCTACCAGGCCTGTGGGCCTGGGACAGGAGGTGTAGATGTATTCGTTCCTAGTTCCTGACTACAAAATGCTTGTAGAACAAACAACTACCTGTACATTTCTAAAGCAATGAAGGTGATGTCATGAACTTTGGTGGTTTTTCAGTGTTTCTGAGATAGAGTTCATTTCTGTTTGTTTGCTTGTTTTTGTTTATTGAGACAGAATCTCACTCTGGGTAGAGCGCAATGGTATCATAGTTCACAGCAACTCCAAACTCTTGGGCTCAAGTGGTCCTCTTGCCTCAGCCTTCTGAGTTGCTGGAATTATAGGCACCGTGCCACAACAGGGGGCTAATTTTTCTATTTTTAGTAGAGACTCTACTCTTGCTCAGGCTAGTCTCAAACCCCTGCGCTCAAGCAATCCACCCACCTCAGCCTCCCAGAGTGCTAGGATTATAGGCGTGAGCCACTGTGCCTGGTCAGAGTTCATTTTTCTTCTGGGACAATTTTGGGCTCCCTGGGATGTGAATGTGAGATGTTAGGGGGCCATGAGAGGGCTTTACCCCTCCCTGGCTACATGATTCTTGTCATGGAGGGGCTCAGAGAGCTCCAGGCTGGAGGTGGTGGGAGGGTAGGAATAAAAGGGCAGGAGGCCAAGCCAAGAAGTAACTAAAGTGCTCTCCTGCTAGCAGGGAAGCATGTGGCCTGCAGGGCCACCCCCACAGTTCTGCTGAGCCTGGGGGCAGGGTCCCCTCACCTTCCTAACTGGGACCAGCTGGAGCTGCTTCTGGTGGAGCAGCAGGTGTCTCTGCCCCAGGCCCTGGCTTCCTCCCCTGACTCAGTGGATGTTTTTCTCGTGGATATCTGGTCCAGGGCAGGCCCAGAGGATGTGTGTTGACTGGCCACGTTCCCACTAAAAACATGGGTTCTGGAGTGAGAATTTCTTGCTGTGAAAAGCGTTTCCTGTAGGCAGAGCGCCTCAGGAAGCAGATCATAAAATTGCTTTTCTGAGCCTTTCTCTTCTTGTGTGGGGTCTCTACATTCGGAGTCTATAAAAAGGAACACATGAGTGTGCGATAGCCAGGAAAGGGGAGGGGCTGTGGCCTCCAACCCTCCCAGCGGCTCCCAGAGGCTGGTGCATCTGGGCAGTGGGTGTGGACTTGCTCCACAGCTCCCAGGTGCAAAAGTCACGAATTTCCTTCAGTTTTCAGCTCTCATCTACACGGCTGGGGAGGACACTCACCCTGTTGTGTTGGAGATCTTTTCTGCTCCCTGGGGTGCTGTGCACCTGAGAGGGCCTTGCACTGTCCAGAGAAGTGGCGCCCTGGGCCTCAGGACACCGCAGGTCCTGCTGAGGAATTAGCCCTTCAGCTCTCCTGGTCCTCTGAGACAGCAGCCCATTGTGTCCAGGCTCAGTCCTTGGTGTTCAAACCCCTATGCCCTGAACAGTCATGGGCGCCCCTCCCCCTAACTCCTGGACATTTGCTGAGAACACCACCCCAGCCCCCATCTATCCTGGGACTGCAGGCGGCTGCTCTTCAACTTGAGACCCCAATCTCACCTTCTTTCCCTTTGGGACCACCACTTCTCACTCCCTAGCCCTGCAACAGAAAAACTCCTTCCTGGGGGGTCGGGGCGGGGTGAGAAAGCCTAGCCCTTCCCAAACATGAAGTGACCTCTTCTCCCCAGATTGGGGAAGGGGGAAGGAAAGGGTTTTATTTGTCTTTGGAGGAAGAAAGGGCAAAAGCAGGAGCCAAATGACACCTCCAACACCAAACCAAACCAAGCCTCCCCAACCCTCCCCCAAAGACCAACTGTTTCCTTAACTAATCCACCTTGTTACATTAGCCTCATCTTATAATGAAGAGCCGGAGGGACAGAGGGGTTATACTTGACCTGCCCCTTGGCACTGGTTGGGAGTTTATGGAGATAGTGGCTCCACATCTACCTCTTATCTGACCAGCGTTGGGCATGGGGTGGGCACTACCCTGCACCGTGGCCCTAAGACTCCAAGTGCAGTGACTCACCTGCTAAGAGACGCCCTGCATCACACCTTTAGCCGCATTGGCAAACAGGTAGAAAGGGACCAAGAGACTAGAGCGTCCCAGTTATTAAGGACAGAGCTTCCTTCAGCGAGTGCATCACCAGGACTTACAGTTCTCAACCCCATACTTGATGTGTGGACCAGGCACCGGGCACGCAGTTGTGTTATATCCTGCCGTCCTCGCAGGAATTCTATTATTATTTTCATTCTCCAGGTAATAAGATAGGTTGAGTAACTTCCCAAGTCCTATAAGTAGTAAGTTGCCAAATGGGATCTGAATCCACCTCCTTTAATTCTAAGTCCAGTGTTCTTTACATAATATCTCAATTAATATGGCTGAGAATTCCATTTATGCAGAGATAAAAATCAGGGAGTTCAGTGTCAGCGTTCCCTCCTTTCATTTTGCTGACAATAGACTACAGGGAAACTCAATTCAACTCAGGAACTCAGGGATGGGAAACCACTAGAGTGGTTATTCTCCAATGTACCACCAGCTGGCACCATTGCACAACAGCTGCGCATCCCAGGGTTCCACGCAGAACGGAAGGGCCTGCTAAGTGACCAGGCTGCGTCCAATGGCCATTGCTTATGCCACTCCCCCATTTGCTAATATGGCGACAAGACCTGATATCTTAATAGAAAACTCATAAATCCCAGTTACCCCCTGTCCATTTACTAATCTGGCTATTTAGTAAAGATATCCTTTGTGCCTAATCACTATTTTTGAATACTCTGACCTTATTAAATGTTTTAACATTGCGATCTGGCTCAGCGCCCATAGCTCAACCGGCTAAGGCGCCAGCCACGTACACCTAAGGTGGTGGGTTCGAATCCCCAGCCTGGACCCGCCAAACAACAATGATGGCTGCAACCAAAAAATAGCCGGGC
>NW_003852406.1:9801745-9819744 GCF_000181295.1 Otolemur garnettii
AAAAAAAAAAAAAAAGAATCACTGCCTTCCTGCTCGCCTTGATGATGATGGGCTGAAGGTGAAGAGGTCAGATGTCACACAAGGGGTAGTTTGACTGGACATTCAGGGCCAGGTGGGCAGCTTTGCACAATGTACCCTTTGCCTCTATATGGGGACAGGAGCTTGAAAAGTTTTGGGGTAGGGAGGGTAAGACACACTTCCTACACTGTGGATGGGTAACAAGTCCTCCTTGATAACCTGGTTCTTGGATTTTGGAAGTTCCTAGGAAAGAAGCAGTGGGGCAGGAGCCTGAGACCAGGCAGGTGACTAGGCTGGCTCCTCCCTCACCTGGATGGTGTCCATCGACTCCAGGGGTAAGGTAGAATCAAAGCTTCCTACAGGGCCAAGCAGGAACTCGGTCGGGCTTGAAATCTACCTTTATGTTTTCTTACAGAACTGCATGTGGCATCGGCTTCCATGTAAGTGGTTGTACAGAAGGACTCCCAGTGGGAGGTTTAGCTATCCAGGCTGTGGACTTTTGCTCTGGAAGTGCAGGCAGATTAACACACTGAGTTTCACAGGCTTATGGAGATGAGGCAATAAGGACAGAGGAAGCCAAGATATGTTCTTTCAATGATAAACCCCTTTTCCCAGAATAATCTGTACCTGTCTTCCTAAAGTAGCTATTTGCACCAAAAGAGAAAATAATATATTTTCAAATTTCAAGTACAACCTTTTGTTTCTATGCAACTGAGCAGGGCCTAAAAGTGATAGTCATCCTCCTGAGAGGGTCTCCTGTCTTCTAAACAGTACTGGCCTATGATGACCAAAGCTATGCCCAGGCTAGGACTCCAATTTGGGAAGTTAAATGAGCAGACAGGTCTGGCCCCTGAGCCATAGCTGAGCTCTGATGTAAGTGTCGGTAACAGGTACAAGTAGCCCCAAGGACTTGAGCAAGACTAGCCAGATGGTGAGGTGACCTCTAAGGGCCCTGCAACTCTTGACAAGACCCGGAGCAGGAACTGGCCCACTGAAACCAAGAGAGAGGGCAGGCCTTGTAGGAGTGCCTGGTTCCTGCTGGGTTTCCCACTCAGAACTGAATCAGAGGCCAGGCTGACCTCTGACATCACACAGGCGGCCACACTTGACCAGTGCTCTATTTTGAAGATGATACCTAAATGTTAACTAATTGTTTGGTTTTGTTATTTGAGATAGGATCTCACTCTGTTGCCTGGGCTGGAGTGCTATGGCATTATTATAACTCACTGCAACCTCCACCTCCTGGGCTCAAGTGATCCTGTTGTCTCAGCTTCCCAGGTAGCTGACTAGAGGCACGTGCCATCACACCTGGATAATTATTTTAATTTTTGTAGAGATGGAGTATAAATATTGTCTAGGCTAATCTCAAACTCCTGGGCTCAAGTGATCCTCCCCCCTTGGTTTCCCCAAACACTAGAATTATAGGCATGAGCCACCACACCCGGCCTACTAAATAATTGCTTTTAAAATAGTGGATGGATTGAATAGTGCTTTTACAATAATTGGTTTTGTATGGATGGGCTAGATTCTCCCAACACACAGAGGAAATTTCCTGGGTGAAAAACTCTAGAATTCATAGAGTTCTAGGAGTATTATGTTCCCAGGCCAAGGAGAAAAATTAATTATTTTAGAGCTAGATTTCTTGACAGCCAATGTTCTGCTGGCATCACTGCACTCAGGTACCTAAACTTTTTCTACAATAAAACCTTATTAATTTGAAATCCAAAGAACAAAAAGAAAAATTCTCTAACCCCCACTGGACTTTGCATTTTCCAGGTTCAGCTTATCGTAGCACTTTTATTAAACAGTAATAAGGCAGCTTGTTGGTTGGGGACTGGCAGTGGCTTTGAAAGAGTCGCTATTTTTAATTAACCAATGTTGAAATAATAAGGTTTTACTGTAATTTGGTATGATGTTAATTAACTCCAACTTCATGTCAGGTCTTAAACCTCTCCACCCCAGTCGAGAAAGCCCTAGGCCATCTGCTTGTTTCCCAAGACAGGGGGCCTCTCAGCAGGCACCCCTTTCTGGGCAGCAGAGGGGACCTCACTGTTGCTCAGCAGCACATGGGGTAACCTGTTTTAGTTGCTGTGTTTTTTTTTTTTTTTAATTTGTCATTACTGCCAACTCAACATGCCTGAGAAGCAGCTTGTCACTTTCCTCCCCCACCATGTCCCCTGCCTGACTTCTACACCCCAGACACCCAGGCTCAGAACCACCTGCTATTTCAGCTTCTTTTATCCTCAGACTGCACCCACTCCCGCCCCCTGTCCTTCTCTGGGTCGCCCTATCTCTGTGGCCCAGGCTCCCTGCCTCTCCCTTCAGCCTGCTCAATCCACTCTCTTTCTAAACTACCCTCTCATCCTTCTGTAGAAAACCCTCCTGTAGCTGCCATCACCCATCAGTGGCTGTCGCTGTTTCACGAGCTCTAGGAACGGGGAGCAGAGAAACCTTGTAGATGGCTGTGGGGCATTAGGACAAGCTGACAAAGGGGCCCCCGGCTGGAGGCTTTGTTCTCACCTCCGCAGTAACCAGTGCTGCCCTGCTTTCCTCTGATTCATGCAGGGAGCGTCTGGGTAATACGTGTGTATTTGATGTGCAAACAAAAGGTTTCTGTGGCTAAAAATAAGTTAGAAACCACTGAACTATATGAAAAAAAATAGAACCTGTGCTTGGTGGCCTAACAATCAGGACCTGGAAAGACCCAACAAAGGCTACCTTCCTGTTTCCCTCCACTTCTCCTGCCCTCCAAACCCACTCCCCTGCTGGGCCCTGAAATGTCTTGTCATTACCTGCCTTTGTGCCCGTAGTAGTCCTCTTCTCTTTCTTTCTTTTTTTTTTTTAAGACTTTGATTGTTAAGAAAATGACATGAAGGTTATGTTAACCAGTTTGATGAGAGTATTTCAAAATGTATATGGAAACTGCACACTGTACCCCATGATTGCATTAATGTACACTGTTATGCTATAAGAAATAAAAAAAAAAAAAGAAAAGAAAAAAAAAGACTTTGATTGTTTTTAACATTTATTTATTTATTTATTTTTGAGACAGAGTCTCACTCTGTCGTCCTGGATAGAGTGCTATGGCGTCATAGCTCACAGCAACCTCAAGCTCTTGGGCTTAGAGATCCTCTCACTCAGTCTCCTGAGCAGCTGGGACTATAGGCACCCACCATGATGCCCGGCTAGTTTTTTTTTTTCTATTTTAGTAGAGATAGGATCTCACTTTTGCTCAGGCTGGTCTTGAACTCCAGAGCTCAAGCAATCTACCCGTCTTGGCCTCCAAGAGTGCTAGGATTACAGGTATGAGCCATCGTGCCCGGTCCTCTTCTCTGTCTTTCTGATTTTCTGCAGTTGAAGGCCTGACTCAGGACTCACTCACCTCCAATGTGGCTGTGTCCACACTGACCGCTAAAACTGGAAGGTTCTCCCCCATTCTGTAGGCCTGTGTGCCTTTCCCTGGCCACAGCTGACCTTGATAGAAGCCAAACTCTTCACAGGTCTTCTGGGGTCTGGCACAGAAACATGTGCCTGCTGGAGAATGTGGAATTGGGAGATGGAGACTGAGGCATTGGGTGAATGTAGGGGGTATGAGGGGGCCAGGTGGAGTCAATAGCTACTTGTCAGTTAAAATTGGGAGGTGGAGGCTTGGCACCTGTGGCTCAAGTGGCAAGGCGCCAGCCACATACACCTGAGCTGGCGGGTTCAAATCCAGCCCGGGCCCGCCAAACGACAATGATGGCTGCGACCAAAAAATAGCCGGGCGTTGTGGTGGGCGCCTGTCGCCCCAGCTACTTGGGAGGCTGAGGTAGTAGACTCGCTTGAGCCCAGGAGTTGGAGGTTGCTATGAGCTGTGATGCCATGGCACTCTACCCAGGGTGGCAGCTTGAGGCTCTGTCTCAAAAAAAAAAAAAAAATTGGGGGATGGGGAGGCAGAGGCTATGGGTAAACTAAAGAATCCAGGCAGCAGAGGCAGCAGAGTGAGGAGGATGGACAGAGGCAGAGAGAGAGAGAGAGAGAGAGAAGACCCTGCTTCTGAGGACAACCTGCCTAGCCCTCACTAGTGAGACCCTCTGGGAAGACTCACAGCAAACCTTCCCCTTTACTAGAGTGTTAGAGGGGCTTTTTGGTCCTGCCAATGGAAGACCAGGTCATGTCTCCTGAGCTAGACCAGGAGCTTTTCAAGAACAGAGACTATGTATTTTTTTTTTTTTTTTAGACAGAGTCTCACTATGTCACCCTCAGTAGAGTGCTGTAGCATCACAGCTCACAGTAACCTCAAACTCTTGGGCTTAAGTAATTCTTTTGCCTCAGCCTCCCAAGTAGCTGGGACTACAGGTGCCCGCTATAGCACCTGGCTATGTTTTGTTATTGTTGTCTTTGTTGTTTAGCAAGCCCTGGCCGGGTTCGAAACCACCAGCCCTGGTGCATGTGGCTGGCGCCCTAACCACTGGGCTATGGGTGCCAAACCCAGAGACTGTGTCTTACTCAGCTTTTATTCCTTGTAGCACACAGCACACCAAGATGGCAGGAACTCTGTGTGTGTGTGTAATTTTTCCCTGTCTAGTAGCAGGTAGGAATCAGAGCGACCTGCCTGCTTTGAAAACGCGCTATGTTTGAACTGTTCTACTGTGTGTGCACAGGCCAAGCCTGGGGAGGGAATGATTCAAAAACCATGGGCACTTCATGCCCTTAGGAGGGCCGTAATCACAATGACAACAATAACAAGTGTTGACAAAGACATAGAGAATTAGAACCTACATTCACCTTCACCGCTGGTGAAATAGAAAATGGTGCCCCTGCAATGGAGAACAGCCTGGCAATGCCTCAGAAAGTTAAACATAGAGTCGCCATATGGACCAGCAATTCCAGTCCTAGGTATGTATCCAAGAGAAATGAAACCCACACAAAGTCTCATATGGAATGTTCACAGCAGCATTATTCATAGTAGTCAAAAGCGGAAACTGCAATGTCCATCACTGATTGACAGATAAACAAATTATAGGCCAGACGGTGGCTCATGCCTATAATCCCAGCACTCTGGGAGGCCGAGGTGGGTGGATTGCCTGAGCTCACAGGTTTGAGAACAGCCTAAGCCAGACCGAGACCCCTGTCTCTAAAAATAGCCAGGCATTGTGGTGGATGCCTGTAGTCCCAGCTATGTGGGAGGCTGAGGCAAGAGAATAGCTTGAACCCAAGAGTTAGAGGTTGCTATGAGCTATGATGCCACAGCACTCTACCGAGGGCGACAAAGTGAGACTCTGTCTTAAAAAACAACACAAAAACAAATTGTGGTCTTTCCATACAATTGAATATTATTTGGCAATGAAAACTGATAATACGTCCATACCGTAGCATGAATGAACCTGGAAAGAAGCTAAGGGAAAGAAGCCAGTCACAAGACCACTGATGATTCCATTTACACAGTAAGTCCAGAGTACAAAAATCCACAGAGATAGGAAGTATCGGTGGTTTCTAGGGCCTGGAGGAGGGGAGGTTGGGAGCGCTGATGGGAACAGTTTCTTTTTACGGTGATAAAAGTGGTCTGGAATTAGATCAGCGTTTTTCTTTCACGGGGCACTTGAACCGATAGTTAATCTCCCATGGCACACTTAAATTATGTTGATCAAAAAAAAAAGAACATATTTACTGTGCTTTGAACTTCTTTCACAAACAATTTAATTAATAATTTTTACAAATGTTCATGGCACAGTGGTTGAAAATCACCGATTTAGGTAGTGATGGTGGTTGCACAACCTTGTGACTATATGGTAACCACCAAATGGTACACTAGAAGGTGGTGAATTTTATAGTATATAAAGTACATCTCAATTAAGAAACAAAAAACCAAGGGCAGCTCTCATGAGACAAGGGTCTAGAAGATACTAAGCAGCAACTGCCACTAACAGATAAAAAGAGACAACCAGGCATTAAGAGGCTCCTGCTGGAAGGACACACTTCCACCCACGAAGGAGTCTTGCCAAAGGAAGTGAACTTGAATCTGGCCAAGCCCCTCCCTCGCTCCAGCACAGACTCACAGGGAAGACAGAGGCAGAGCAACACGCTAAACCACTCCATTGGGCTGGAGTCCAAACTGCGGGAAACTATTGGAAAACCCATTTATGTCAACAAACATATTGTCAAGGAGAAAAAGAGAGAGCAAGGGGGAACCTATGGATTAAAAGAGACTTAAAAAATACAAATCAACCAATTGCTATATGTGCACCTTATTTGATATTGAGTCAAACAAACAATCTGTTTTTCTTTTTTTTTTGAGACAGAGTCTCAGTCTCGGTAAAGTGCCATGGTGTCATAGCTCATAGCAACCTCAAACTCCTGGGCTCCAGAGATCCTCTTGCGTCAGTTTTTCATTTTTAGTAGAGACAGGGTCTCACCCTTGCTCAGGCTGGTTTAGAACTCCTGAACTCAAGCAATCCACCTGCCTCAGCCTCCCAGAGTGCTAGGATTACTGGTGTGAGCCACCGAGCCCGGCCAAATACTATGTTAAAAAATTCATTGTGGCTTTTGATGTATTCGGAAATTTGAACCCTGGCTAGATATTTGATAATATCAAAACATTACCATTAATTATTTTCAGATTTTTTTTTTTTGACTGGGGCTGGGTTTGAACCCACCACCTCCAGCATATGGGGCCAACACCCTACCCTTTTGAGCCACAGGTGCTGACCTATTTTCAGATTTGATGATGGTATTTTCATGTTTTTTTTTAAAGTTCTTATCTTTTAGAATAAGTAGACAATTCCTGAAGCTAAGGGACAGGTATCTGGAGGGCCATTATATATTCTAACTACTTTGCTATATGTTTGGAATTTTCTATACTTATTTTTATTTTTTTGCAGTTTTTGGCCCAGGCTGGTTTTGAACCCACTACCTGCGGCATATGGGGCTGGTGCCCTACTCCTTTGAGCCACAGGTGCCACCCCATACTTATTTTGTTTTCATAAAATAGAAAAGAAGTGGAAGAGAGAAATCACAAGCGAAGTGGTAGGCTGAGGGGGATACCAGACCTAACATCTGCTATGTGTACCTGGCTGCCTCCTCCTTCCTGGTCCCTCCTTGGGGCCCCTCCCAGGAGGGAGTGCTCTCCATGGCTGTCCCCACCTGGGCCTGTCTTCACAACTGATTCTAGAGGAAGAAAGGTGGTTCCCATGGGCCAAAGCATGAAGAATGAATGATCACATGTAGTCACCACTGTTGTAGAACAATGATTTCAAACTCTGGGCCTCCCAATAACAGAGTAATTCAGAAAGCATAGAGTGGCTCGGCGCCTGTGGCTCAAGCGGCTAAGGCGCCAGCCACATACACCTAAGGTGGCGGGTTCGAATCCCCAGCGTGGGCCCGCCAAACAACAATGATGGCTGCAACTAAAAAAAATGGCCAGGCATTGTGGCGGGCGCCTGTGGTCCCAGCTGCTTGGGAGCCTGAGGCAGGAGACTCGCTTGAGCCCAGGAGTTGGAGGTTGCTGTGAGCTATGCCACGGCACTCTACCCAGGGGGATAGCTTGAGGCTCTGTCTCAAAAAAAAAAAAAAAGAAAGAAAGCATAGAGCCAAGATGGATGAAGAGGAAAGAAAGGAATAAAACTTTTTTATCTTTTTGAGACAGAGTCTTACTCTGTTGCCCAGATTAGAGTGCTTTGGCATCTAATGGCAACCTCAAACTCCTAGGCTGAACTGATCCTCCCAAGTAGCTGGGAATACAGGTGCCTATTACAATGCCCAGCTGGGTTTTTTCTTCTTTCTTTTTTTTTTTTTTCTTTCTTTTCCTTTCTTTTTTGAGACAGAGTCTCAAGCTGTCACCCTGGGTAGAGTATTGTGGTGTCATAGCTCACAGCAACCTCTAACTCTTGGACTCAAGCCATCCTCTTGCCTAAGTTTTTCTATTTTCAGTAGAGCCTGGGTCTCGCTTTTGCTCAGGCTGGTCTGGAACTGATCCTAGAGTGCTAGGATTATAGGTATAAGCTGCCGTACCCAGCCCCAGCAGGTTTTTTTCCTGTTTTTTAGTAGAGAGGTTGTCTCACTCTTGCTTACGCTGGTCTTGAACTCTTCAGCTCAAGCAATCCACCTGCCTCGGCCTCCCAGAGCATAAAAAAAAATTTTTTTAGACTGAATCTCACTCTATTGCTCCAGGCTAGAGTGCCATGGCCTCACAGCAACCTCAAACCCCTAGGTTCAGGGGATTCTCCTGCTTCAGTCTCCTGAGTAGCTGGGACTACAGGTGCCTACCACAGTGTCTGGCTAAATTTTTCTATTTTTAGTAGAAACTAGGACTCGCTCTTGCTCAGGCTGGTCTCAAACTTGTGAGCTCAAAGGATCTTCCCACCTTGGCCTTCCAGAGTACTAGATCTACAGGTTCAAGCCACCAAGCCTGGCCAAGAAAAATTCTAAAGTTTGTTTTGGGGCACTTCCAAAATTAGCCCAGTGTGCCAATTATGACGGAATGTCAGGAGCAAACCCAAATCCATCTGAGATAGACGTAAACGTACTCAGGATGTGCTGAACTGATAATCAGGTCCTCGGGCAGCCTGGATGGCTCCTCCGTGACTGTCACCGCCCGCACTCCTCCAGATTCCAGGCCCTTGGCTTGCTGTCCCATTTCCACCTCTGTCAGAATTTGGGGTCAGTTTGGCTCTTATCTTTGTTTTTCCTTTTGATGTTCCAAATAAGCCCTTCCTCAAGTGATCTTTTCCACCAGGCCCATGACGTCTTCCTGAAGCCAGCAACCAGAGCACAGATACTACACTCATTAGGTAGGTTCAAATGGTAAGACTCTGATGGCTTCCTTATTTCAGGAAGCATTGAATTAATTATTTCCACTCAGGAAAATATTATGTTGGCATTCATTCCTGCTTCTAGTCCCCAGGTGAACTTCAGGAAGAAGCAAATGAGAAGCAATCATGGTGTGTGTAGATCAGAGAAGGGATGGATCTTGTTTTCTCTAGAATGAAACTGTAATAATTAAAATAAGTAAAAACTCCTTCCCACCCTTGGAATAACCGACTGCTCATTTACTTCTCAGCTATCAACTGTCCTGGATCAGTTATTTATTATACTATATAACAAAACTCCCCCAAATTTAGTAGCTTAAAACAACAGCCTTGGCTCGGCGCCTGTGGCTAAGGCACCACATACACTTAAGGTGGCAGGTTCGAATCCAGCCCGGGCCTGCCAAACAACAATGATGGCTGCAACCAAAAAATAGCCGGGCGTTGTGGTAGGTGCCTGTGGTCCCAGCTACCTGGGGAGGCTGAGGCAAGAGACTCACTTGAGCCCAGGAGTTGGAGGTTGCTGTGAGCTGTGATGCCATGGCACTCTACCCAGGGTGACAGCTTGAGGCTCTGTCTCAAAACAACAACAACAACAACAACAGCCTTTATTGTTGTTCATGTGCCTGGTTGGGGGATGGTTTTGGTGATCTGGGCGTGGCTTGGCTGAGTCCAGGTGAGCTTGGTCTGTGGTGCCTTGGCTGTGGAGTGCCCCCCCGGCACGGCCTCAGGTAGCGTGACAGGTAGCTCTGCTCCTCACTAGCCTGTGATCTTTGGGAGGAGTCAGGGGTCCAAGGGAAGGGCAGAAGCAATCCAGGTCTTCTAAAAAGCAGCATGTGACATAGCCCTTCTGCTCTGTTCTATTGACCAAACCAAGTTGTGGGGTCAGATGCAAGGGGTGGGAAAATACTCTCCACCTCTTAATGAGGAGTTGTAACAGTTACATCGCCAAGGGTCGGGATACAGGGAGGCCATTAATTGTGGCCATGAATGCCATCCATCTATCAGACCTGCCAACATCATTTTTCTTTTAATTGTGGACTTGATCCAATTTCAGACATTAATAAAACTCATTTGGATTCTACTTCCAAATTCCCAATTCCAAGGGAACTGGAAAAGCAGAGCATACCAACCTCCTATAATCCTTCTTCATGTGACAAGCATTTCTGGAGCACCCACTGTGCCAGGCTCAGTAGGTCCATAGGACGTATATGAAATGATAATTCTGCTGCCCTCCAGGTGCTCAGCAAGGCAGGAGATGCCACACAGCTCCAGTGGGCATCCTGGGGAAGTGATATCTGGTCTTGAATGAAGACTTAGAGCTTTCTAGAAAGAGAAGGAAGAGGAGGCCTTGAGGGTGTAAAGACAGTTGCGTTTTCAAGGACACTGAGCTGCTTACACAAAGGGCAAGTACTAGGTTGTGAAGGGCCTTGGTCTTGACAGCCTTTCTATGAAGTGTGGACATGAAGCCTCTGGAGGGCTGAAGCTGATGAACGTGGTCAGCTTTGCCTTTTGGAAAGATTTCTGGGGCAACACGGGGATGAAGGGAAGCTAATGGGGGACCAGGTGGGAGGCGATTTCTACTGCAAATATGTCTTTTCAGGTTGAAGTTCTTGTGACTGTCCACCTGCCACTGAAACTGGGAGACTCTTTGGGGCGTCTAAACCCTCTCAGTTGCTTGCTCAGGGTTATGCAAGCGAGTAAGAGGTGGGGGCAGGACCAGAAAGCTTTGCCCTCTCTGCTCTTGGCTGACTTCACAACAGGTTAGCCTTTAAACTTCTGGCTTTTTCCAGACACTGTGCCTCTGGCCCTGGGAGAGAACGTGACCTCTCTGACCCTGCATAACATTCCCACTTTCTGGGAAACACGGCCTGTGTATGATCAGATGAGGGGCACACACAGGCCGTCTCAGACCTCCCTCTCTGGCTGCCGTGTTTAGTGCACAAAGGTTCCATCCTGGGATAATTGCCAGAAGAGTTTCTTTTTCTGACACTGAGTCCAGCCCTGCTGAGCTTTTAGCTTCCCAGTCCTTTTCCTGCTACAACCAGGTTGTCACAGGTCTTATGGGAGGTATGGTAGGCAGAATAATGGTCCCAAAGTTCTGCAATCTGTGAGCATGTTGTTAATGGCAAGGGGCACCGAGGTAGCAGGTGGAATTAGGGTGCTAATCAGCTGACCTTAAGATAGGTAAACGAGCTGGGATTGTCCAGGTGGGGGCCAATATGATCATACTTGTCCTTAAATATGGAAGAGGCAGCAGGAGAGGAGGGCGGAGTGATGAGAGAAGGAGCCTGCCCGACAGTTGCTGACATTCAAGATGGAGGAAGGGAGCCAGGTGGCAGGGACAAGGGGACCTCTAGAAGCTGGAAAGGGACAGAAATGGACTCTTTCCTGGAGCTGCTGAAAAACAAATACAGCCCTGCTGACACCTTGATTTTAGCCCAGTGAGATCTGCATTGGAGCTCAGAACTATGGAATTGTCAAATAATAAATCTGTATTGTTTTAAGCCAGTTTGTGGTAATTTGTTCTAATAGCTACAGGAAAACAATATAGGCTGTGTGAGCTGACAGTAACCTTGACCTCCTTGAAGACAGCCTCTTTAGTACATTGAGTACACATTGGCCTATGCTCAGTGCTCCAAAATGTTTTCAGTAGGGCTGACTGAGATGGAGCAGGCGTCCGCTTCCTCCGGGCCCCATTTCACTGTGTGTGAGTCCCTTCACCCTCCCTGACTAAATTTCCATGTCTTCCAAGTAAGGAAGTTGGCCTCGATGACCTTCAAGGTTTTGGTGACTTTTAAAATGACTCAAATATGTCACCACTATAGCCACCACTGGATCTTACGATTCTGCCTCTCGACAGATCTCTCCCATAAAATCTAATATCATCATTCTCAAGTACCAAGTCATCATCCAGTCAGCATCCAAGGCCCTCAACAACTCTGTTCTTATCCCCTGTCTGGGTCCCTGTGCTTCTTTGTCCCTCTCAGGTCCCCCTGACTGCAAGTCACCTTGGAGGTCATGGTAGACATTGCTGCCCAGACTCCCCCCACCCCCACAACCCAGGGAACCCACCCCTCCCCATTCTCAGCTATGAAGTGTGGGGGTGACTCTTACTGCAGTTTTGCTCTGGGTGAGACCCGGGGACATCCCCTGGCCCCGGATGCTGGACACACTGGAGTTTTGAGTGTAAATGCTGCATGTCCTCATAGCAGTGTGTGGCTCCTGAGCCACCTTCCCTGTTTGGTGACAGTCACTGAATGAAAGAGGAAAGAGAACGAAGCTCTGTATTTTTATCTAACGTGAGAGCTATGTTTCAAGGATAAGAAATTCTTGTGGTGACATCTGATTTTCTGACCCTTCCAACTCTGTTTCTAGAGAGTGATAATGTGGGTAAATGCAGATTCAAGTTATGAAATTGTTTCATTTGATTAAGAACAGAATCAAATTATGGCATGCTACCTCCGAGTTATGGGAATACCTGTTATGGTCACATGGTCCATATTTTCTTTGGGTTAGGGATGTTCTTCCTTAAAGCAGGAGTTCTGTACCCTGGCTACCCATGAGAATCACTAAGGGGGTTTAAAAATCCAAGCCTGGGCTCGGCGCCTATAGCTCAACCGGCTAAGGCGCCAGCCACGTACACCTAAGGTGGAGGGTTCGAATCCCCAGCCCGGACCCGCCAAACAACAATGACGGCTGCAACCAAAAAATAGCCGGGCGTTGTGGCGGGCGCCTGTGGTCCCAGCTACTTGGGAGGCGGAGGCAGGAGACTCGCTTGAGCCCAGGAGTTGGAGGTTGCTGTGAGCTGTAATGCCATGGCACTCTACCCAGGGGGACAGCTTGAGGCTCTGTCTCAAAAAAAAAAAAATAAATAAAAAAAATAAAAAAAATAAAAATCCAAGCCTGGCTGCACCCCAGAGCAATTGATACACTGGGTTAAATCATTTGGTTAAAAAGTTACTCAAGTGATTCAGATGTGCAGCTTGGGCTGAGAACAGCCGCTGGCTTATATGACAATAATTATTCTTGTTCTTCTCTTTGCTATCTACAAAAACAAAGTTATTATACAGTATCTGAAGGGCAACAACATCTGTGTGTCCTTATTTGTCTTACTAGGAAATGACCCGGAATCCCAACGTAGTGCCAAATAACACCTATGTTGGGTCCACCTGGGATCTCAGCCCTCAGCCTTTCTGGCCAGCTCAACAGCCAAAGTCCCCTGGAAGTCTGGACAGACGTTTATAGATTCCTCCAGCTGTCATTGTCTTAAAAGCCCAAAGGGACAAAACCAGCACCTGCCCTGCTCTGGTCCAGGAACAGTGTTTACTCCAGCACCATCTCCCCACTGACTCTCAGCTTCCTCGTATCTCCCCAGCTCTCCAGCCCTGCTGTATCCGTGGGGAATACCTATCACCTATCTCCTCCCTGGTCACTGCTTGCCCTAAGGACACAGGCTTTGGGGCACAACCTCGGCCCATCCCTGCTCTGAAACTCTCTGGGTGCTTCTTACCCACTCAGCAAGGGAGTCAGGCGCAGTGCCTGCAGGCGGCTGTGGAGTGATTCTGCCCAGGCTCTGTGCTCCAGGAGCAGCCGGCCAGGACAGGAGCTGACAAAGGCTGATGGTTCCAGGCACCTGGCTCTCAGCTGAACTGCAGCAGCCACACAGAGGCAAGCTCCTGGGAGCCCGGGCTTCTGGGACATGCCTAGGCCACAGGTACATGCTGGGATCAGTCCAACCAACAAGTGCAACTCCTCCTACATGACCATTAGTCAAGGGCGTCTGGGGGTGCCGCCCAGGCCAGGGATTTGATGTTTGGTGCTGGCTCTGGGCAGGGAGGGGACAGAGTGTGGTCCCTGCTAGACCCCCACTACAGTCCTCTATCTCATAGTCCTTTACCTCAGTCAGGCCATTAGCTGCAGCTGAGGGGTGCCCTCTGCCAGCCTCCCCGCTGCCATGCCCACAAGCAGCTAGTCCCACAGTAGCCTTTTTTTTTTTTTTTTTGAGACAGAGTCTCATTATGTCACCCCAGGTAGAGTACTGTGGCGTCATAGCTCACAACAACCTCAAACTCTTGGGCTCAAGCTATTCTCTTGCCTCAGCCTCCCAAGTAGCTGGGACTACAGATGCCCACCACAATGCCTGGCTATTTTTTGGTTGTAGTTGTCATTGTTGTTTGGCAGGCCCGGGCTGGGTTCGAACCCTGCCAGCCCCGGTGTATATGGCCGGTGCTCTAGCCACTGAGCTATAGATACCAAGCCAGTAGCATCTTTTTACTGACTAAAATCCTCAGTGGCAAATTGTTCACTACCTGAAGAAAGAGGTGTTCTCTCAAAGAAGAGAGAAACATCCCCCATTTGAATAGCTCCTGCCAGCTGCTAATTAGGTGTCACTTAAAATCCAGATACCAGTTCCCATAGCAACCCCAGGGAACTATCACAGCCGGTCCCTAATGCTAATGTAAGCTGCTTTAGCAAGGGGTGTCAAAAGAATCAAATATTTTAAAAACAAGTTTTAAACAAGGTTCTTAGATACACACGAAGGGATTCCTCAGCTGAGGTAATTGAGTTAGCTGTTTCAGTGAATGATACAATTGCTCCGACGTGAGACAGAGTCTCACTCTGTAGCCCTGGGTAGAGTGCCGTGACCTCATAGCTCACAGCAACCTCAAACTCTTGGGCATAAGTGATCCTCTTGCGTCAGCCTCCCAAGTAGCTGGGACAATAGGCACCTGCCACAACGCTCTTCTATGTTTAGAGATAGAATCTCACTCTTGATAAGGCTGGTCTTCAACTCCTGAGTTCAAGCAATCCACCTGCTTCAGCCTCCCAAAATGCTAGGATTACAGGCGTGAGCCATAGCACCCGGCCTCTGATGTGACTGTTAGTGGCTGAGAGTGGAAAGACAGTTGGAATAAAGATAGCGAGACCATCGCAGGGTAAATGGAGACATCGAGGGTTAGCATCGCATTTGAAAATCTTGAATAGTCTTCCATGCGTAGTACTATTTACAAATTTTGCCTGGAATCACAGAAGCCACAGATGCTCCACAATGTCATGTTGGTATGTACCTGCACCAGCTTGATTGCATGGGAAACCGTGTTCACACTTAGCCCTCTGTCTGGCCACCTCAGTGCCTTCTGATGAGAAAAGCCCTCTCCTCTCTCCTCTCTCTTGGGCACTGCAGGGGAGGAGTAAGTTTCTCCCCAGGACGCCCTCTCTCTAAACACAGGCTGTCCTGCCCATTGGAGTGGATTCTAGCTATATACCGCCTTGGAAAATGTGCTGGGGACTTCAGTCTGGGAAAGCAAAAGTACAAGATGATCCGGGACCACCTCGTGGTACCTGGAGGTAAGGAAATGCTATAAAAAAATGAAGACATGTTAGATTACAGGAGCCAACTTGAAAGGGCTCTAAATAGGCAAATCTGGGGAATTTGAGCAGCAAGATAAATAACGATAACAGCAGATAGTGACCTGTAAAATAAAATGAATGTATTTTGCTAAGTGAAAAGAGCCAGACCCCAAAGTCTACACATAGTATAAATCCACTTGTGGAACATTCAGGAAAAGGCAAAACTATAGGGACAGAAAACAGATCAGGGGCTGCCAGAAATAGGGAGTGTGGGGAAGGGTTGATTATGGAAGGATAGCATGAGGAATTTGGGGGGTGAGGCCAAATTCTCGTTCATGACTGGTGGTAGATATGTGACTCTATGCATTGTCAAACCCACAGTTCTGCAAGCCACAGAGAATGGAAATTTTACTGAATTTAGAATTTTTGAAAATCAGGGCGGTGCCTGTGGCTCAGTGAGTAGGGCACTGGCCCCATATACCAAGGGTGGTGGGTTCGAATCTGGCCCCAGCCAAACAACAACAGCAACAACAAAAATCAGCAGGATGTTTGGGAGCCCCAAATGAAACACAAATCGTCACAAATGAACCCAGCCATTATATAAATGAATAACAAAACCACACTGAAAGGGCTGGGGAAGAAAAGAACCAACATAAGTATCTTTGGGAAACAGAATTTTGACTTGTTACTTTAAGATCAAAGACAAAAAGAAGGTTCACAAATACTGGACTGTTAGTAAATTGCTCTCAGGAGTATGGGTTAACAGTTCTGCGAGTACTTTATGTGTATATTAGGGCTGAACAAAGAAGTACAGGTGACCCTTGAACAACATGAGTTTGAACTGCAAAGGTCCATTTATATGTGGATTTTCTTTTTTTTTTGGAGACAGAGTCTCACTCTATCACCTGGGTGTGGCCTCAACCTAGCTCATACCAACCTTAAACTCCTGAGCTCAAGCCATCCGCCTGTCTCAACCTCCCTAGGAGCCACCATGTGGGTTTTTTTCCCTATTTTTACTAGAGATGCTTTCCTTAGGCTGGTCTTGAACTTCTGATCTCAAGCAATCCTCCTTCCTCGGCCTCCCAGAGTGCTAGGAGTGCAAGCATGAGCCACTGTGCCCAGCTTCTAGATGTGGATTTTTTTCCACCTCTGCCAACCCCTCCTCTTCCTCTCCTCCTCACCCTGTTCAGTGGGAAGGTGATAGGCATGAAGACCTTTATGATGGATGATGGAAGACCTTTATGATGGATGATGGAAGACCTAGTGGATGATCCACTTCCTTATAATTTTCTTAAGAACATTTTCTTTGGCTTGGAGCCCATATCTCAGTGGTTAGGGCGCCGGCCACATACACCAGTGGGTTCAAACCCAGCCTGGGTCTGCTAGAACAACAATGACAACTACAATAAAAAAAAAAAATAGCTGGGCGTTGTGGCAGGTGCCTGTAGTCTCAGCTACTTGGGAGGCTGAGGCAAGAGAATCGCTTGAGCCCAAGTGATTGAGGTTGCTGTGAGCTGTGACCCCACCGCACTCTACCCAGGGCAACATAGTGAGACTCTGTCTCAATTAAAAAAAAAAAAAGAGCATTTTCTTTACTTACTTTATTTTATTTTATTTTATTTTATTTTTTTGAGACAGAGCCTCAAGCTGTCCCCCTGGGCAGAGTGCCATGGCATTACAGCTCACAGCAACCTCCAACTCCTGGGCTCAAGCGAGTCTCCTGCCTCCGCCTCCCAAGTAGCTGGGACCACAGGCGCCCGCCACAACGCCCGGCTATTTTTTGGTTGCAGCCATCATCGTTGTTTGGCGGGTCCGGGCTGGGGATTCGAACCCGACAGCTTAGGTGTACGTGGCTGGCGCCTTAGCCGGTTGAGCTATAGGCGCCGAGCCTACTTACTTTATTGTAAGAACACACTACAAAATACATATACATAAGATACAAAATATACATTAATTGAATGTTTATTAATCGTTAAGTTTATAAGGAGTCAAAAGTTATAGGTGGATTTTTTACTGTATGAGGCATCAGTGCCTCCAACCCTTTCATTGTTCAAAAGTCAACTGTAAATGTATTGTGGATGTTGAGAGCCAAGTTTCTCACTGTTAGGAATAGGAAAAGCAGGAGAGGCTCAGCGCCCATAGCACAGTGGTTACGGTGCTAGCCACATACACCAAGAGTGGCAGGTTCGAACCCAGCCCACACCAGCTAAACAACAATGACAACTGCAACAAAAAATAGCTGGGCATTGTGGAGGGCGGCTGTAGTCTCAGCTACTTAGGAGGCTGAGGCAAGAGACTCGCTTGAGCCCAGGAGTTGGAGGTTGCTGTGAGCTGTGCCGTCACAGCACTCTACTGAGGGCGATATAGTGAGACTCTGTCTCAAAAAAAAAGAAGAAGAAAAGAAAAGGAGGAGGCCAAAATGAACCCTGTGGTGTTGGATTTGAATATGGGATATCACAGCATGAGTTTATGTTTTTAAAAATTACATATATAGAGAGAAACATAGATGTTCATGGGTTAGTTTACATGTATATTTTTTCACCCTCTGCTCTTTGAGAGTCCCTGAAAGCAATGACATTCACATTCAGTGGCAATTAATACATAGTGACCAGATTTTCATTTCTAAATAAAAAGAACCAGGGCTCCCTGCAGCGGTGATTGATTTCAGGCCCTAGGCAGGGAAAAAGCACGAAAAGCCTGGAGTGTCGTGAAATGCTGGAAAGTAAGGGAGTGCTCAAGAAAGGACAGGCCGGCTCGGCGCCTATAGCTCAACCGGCTAAGGCGCCAGCCACGTACACCTAAGGTGGCGGGTTCGAATCCCCAGCCTGGACCCGCCAAACAACA
>NW_003852406.1:9820158-9830849 GCF_000181295.1 Otolemur garnettii
CCTGTGGTCCCAGCTACTTGGGAGGCTGAGGCAGGAGACTCGCTTGAGCCCAGGAGTTGGAGGTTGCTGTGAGCTGTGATGCCACAGCACTATGCCCAGGGGGATAGCTTGAGGCTCTGTCTCAAAAAAAAAAAGAAATCCACAGAATAAAATAAGTATGCATGAGTCCATACTCATATAAACAAGCAAATACACTGATGAGAAAAGATAGCATTTTTTTTTTTTTTTTTTTTTGAGACAGAGTCTTACTCTGTTGCTTAGGCTAGAGTGCACTGGCATCAGCCTAGGTCACAGCAACCTCAGACTTCTAGGCTCAAAGCATCTTCCTGCCTCAGCCTCTTGAGTAACTGAGACTACAGGTGTCTGCCAAAAGGCCTGGCTAATTTTTTTTAGTTTTAGTAGTCTTGCCTCAAACTTCTGAGCTCAAGGGATCCTCCCACCTAGGCCTCTAAGAGTGCTAGGATTACAGGTGTGAGCCACCATGCCCAGCTGTAGTATTTTATAAATTAAGACCCAGGCTGGTGCAGTGGCTCACGTCTGTAATCCCAGCACTCTAAGAGGCTAAGGCAGGAGGATGAGCCAAGTGTGGTGGCAGCAGCCTTAGGCCCCAGCCACTACTGAGGAGGCTGAGGTGGGAGGATCGCTTGAGCCTGGGAGCTTGAAGTTGCAGTGAGTTGAATTATGATTGATCCACTGCACTCCAGCCTGAGGAGTGACAGAGTGACGCCCTGTCTCAAAAGAAAAAACAAAGAAACAGAGATTCAATTGCTTCTATTTTCTAGATGCTTTAGTTAGATGCCTACAAGCTTTCAATCGTGCATTAATACTCACACTTTGCATTTCTAATAGCCAGAATAAAACCAGAAAACTCAGGTGGTACCTGTGGCTCAAAGGAGTAGGGTGCTGGCCCCATATGTTAGAGGTGGTGGGTTCAAATCCAACTCTGGCCAAAAACTGCGAGAAAAAAAAAACCCCAGAAAACTCTGCTTTTCGATAAATATGAAGCATTTTTCCTCCTTTTGTCCTAAATCTGAACACACACACATACACACGATCAAAATCATAAACACTGTATTTGTCTTTTGTTTTTCCCTGTGACCTGGGCTCAGGGGCACTTTGTTCTTTTTCGTTGGTTTAAATTATGGTGAAATCGGCATAACATAAAAGTTACCACTTAAAGCAATAATAAGTGTATAGCTCAGTGCATTAAGTACATTCACATTTTTGTGCAACTACCGTCACCATCCATCTCCAGATGGAGAAACACTACGCTTCAAAACAGTGTTTTGAAAACTATCAATTTTATTAAGTACCCCTCATTCAAACGGTAACAGCTGAAGACAGAAATGGAGACCCAGCAACATCTGACTTCTTAGCTAGCACGTTTCAGGAGCAACAAAGAATCCCCTTTTGAAAGATTTCTTCCTATTATACTATTTTTTGCAACTCCATAGCAATGTCATTTTATGCAAACAAAATTTAAAACCGAGAACAAATACTTGGTCCCTTGTTAGTATATAAAAACCAAAGTTTGTAATAAGGTAACTATTTTATAGCCCTCCAAGCTCATTACAGCTACATTCTTCCTGTTGTGTTCTATCTTTTGGACAGGTATGTAATTAAGATAGATGGTATGAGCTCCTAAGAGCTCCCTTACCGGAGAATGTTCTGGCCAAATTCAGTTTGTTTCATTATTCTGTTCTTTTATATGTCCCTTAGCATCATACTTCTTAGCTGTCTACATAATACCAAATGTAGGTCACTTTCCTTCCTAAAATGTTTTATGCAATTGTTATGCCCATTAAGGACATTATAATTCTAAGATATGGGAATTTTACTGCTGAATGGATAGATATTTTTCTGGTATGAAGTGTGCATTCGTTAAGGCACTGAAACATAAATTGTACTGTTTGTGGTAGTTATTTTTCACTTTTTCTGTGTCTTCTAAAATTTTTTTTCTTTTTTTGAGACAGCTTCTCACTCTGGTGTCCCAGGCTAGAATGCCAAGCCATCAGCCTTACCCACAACAACCTCAAACTCCTGGGTTCAAGCAATCCTCTTGCCTCAGCTTCCCCGGTAGCTGGCACTACAGGTGCCTACCACAATGCCTGGATAATTTTTCTATTTTTAGCACAGAGGGTATCTTGCTCTTGCTCAGGCTGGGCTGGAACTCCTCAGCTCAAGGGATCCTCCTGCCTCAGCCTCCCCACGTGCTGGGATTACAGGCATGAGCCACCACACTGGCCTAAAAAATTTTTAATCCTCTGAAAACAGGCCAGGCCACATTGTTGGAGTGTGGCATCCGGAGTTCCACCATCCTCTGAGCTTAAGAATGTTCTAGAATATTGTAAAGTGGGAATGGAGCACTCAGGATTTGGAGAAGGGGAGCATGCAAAATCTCTGGGCATGAGTGTCCCCCGCCTGGGGAGTCAGTCTCTAGGCCAAGGGCCGACAGCGGGGGAAGGGAAGGCTTGGGCAGGGAGGGCAGGCCGGCCTAGTCTGGGCCAGGCCAGTGAGGAGGCAGCCAGCTTCTCCAGGGCTCCTTCAGTTTTCACAGTGGCTTTGCGGCTGTTTTCTTTCCTCATTCCTATTTTAATGATTTCTTCACTCCTCCACCCCTCTCCCACCTCCGAGTCTCCTCTGCCTGTCGTCTGGAATGATATTTTCTAGTCCCTCAAATCAAATCCACGCTTAAGTCTCACATTTTTGTTTAGGCCTAGAAACCTTCAAACCCAGAGGCTTTGGAAACTCTCGCTAGGTGACTTCTTTCTTCCCTGCTTTCAACTCTGTCATGTCTCACCCTGGAGGCAGGCAGCCACAAAGAGCAAAGGCGTGGAAAGGAGAGGTGAAACCATAAAGCACAGAAAGTGCAGAATTTTCACATAGCCCTGCTGTGATAGCAAGAAGCGGATTTTCTCTGATAGGGAATACAGTCATGTTCTGTGTTTAATTGATCTATAGAATATCGGTCCCTCTCAGCCTCAAAAGATAGTATTTTTTTTTTTTTAAGGAATAAGGGAATTTGCTGCCGAGAAGCGTAAGGACCTACAAAGAAAATACTATTAGAGCTGGGAGCACAATTCTGGCGGTACATTAGAATAGCCTGGGAGAACTTTAAAAAAATGCCAAAAATAGAATGTTAGGACCCCATTCCTAGAGACTTTGATTTAATTGGGCTGGAGTGGGGTCTCAAGCAAAGATTTCTTTCTTTCTTTTTGAGACAGAGTCTCACTGTGTCACCCTGGGTAGAGTGTTGCCTCATTATAGCTCACAGTAACCTCAAACTCTTGGCCTTGAGCAATCCTCTTGCCTCAGCCTCTTGGGTAGCTGGGACTACAGGCACCCATCACAATGCCTAGCTGGTTTTTCTATTTTTAGTAGAGATGGAATCTCACTCTTGCTCAAGCTGGTCTTGAACTTCTGAGCTCAAGCAATCCACTCACCTTGGCTTCCCAGAGTGTTAGGATTATAGGTGTAAGCCACTATGCCCAGTTCAAAGATTTTTTTTTTTTTAATTTATTTTAGAGATAGGCTGGAAAGCTGTGGTGTGATCATAGCTCACCGCAGCCTCAAACTCCTGGGTTCAAGTGATCCTCCTGCGTCAGCCTCTGGAGATGCTGGGACTACAAGTGTGCACCACCATGCCTGGCTAGTGTTTCTTCTTCTTCTTCTTCTTCTTTTTTTTTTTTTTTAAGACATGGGGGTTGGCTCGGCGCCTATAGCTCAACCGGCTAAGGCGCCAGCCACGTACACCTAAGGTGGCGGGTTCGAATCCCCAGCCCGGACCCGCCAAACAACAATGACGGCTGCAACCAAAAAATAGCTGGGCGTTGTGGCGGGCACCTGTGGTCCCAGCTACTTGGGAGGCGGAGGCAGGAGACTCGCTTGAGCCCAGGAGTTGGAGGTTGCTGTGAGCTGTAAAGCCACAGCACTCTACCCAGGGGGACAGCTTGAGGCTCTGTCTCAAAAAAAAAAAAAAAAGACATGGGGGTTGCCATCTCACTATGTTGCCCGGGCTTGTCTTGAACCAGCTTCAACCAATCCTACCACCTCAGCCTCTTGAGTTGCTGGAATTACAGGCTTGAGCCACCTCACCCAACTGCAAAACTATTTTTTAAGTGCCAGAGGTATTCAGTGTAGGGCCGAAGCCCACAGTATGTCAGCAGGGCCCAATCATCTAACAGGCCTAGCAAGTGTAGTGCCTGGGCCTACAACAATTTCAGGGGTCCACAGAAAAATGTTTGATTTCTTTCAAAACTAGAAGAAAAAAATAGCTTTTAGGTGGAAGAAAATGTTTTAATATATAATATTAACATGTTTCACTTTCTGCCAATCCATTCATAAAATACAGTTGTTTTTGATGGAGGAGAGGATGCCCAGGGCCTATAATAATCATAACAAAGCCCTGTATCAAAGAGACAAGTGCAAGGGTACTTTTTGGAATATCCCTAAACATAATTACCCTATACATATGAAGATGGCACATGGAAATACATCAGCGATGTGGATGTGCTGGAATACAGATGGGCCACTAGGCTACTTCTCTTGATGAGCCTGAGTACGTGTTCTACAGAGGCATGTACTGACCGGCTCTGCATGTGTGCGCTGACTAGCACATGTTCATTCATTTATTCATTGCACATTTACTGAACACCTGCTATGTGCTAATGGCTAGAGACTCAGGGAGGAACTGGAACCACTCTCTTTGGCTCAGGAGCTCAGTGTGTGAGAGAGCCACTATTTATAAATAAATAGGTGCTGGGATAAAACACTCCACAAGGCAGAAAGGGAGGATAGAGGAGGATTTCTTAGAGGAGGAGGGATGTCAATGGAACCTTTGGGTCACAGATCAGAGCAAGAAGGAAGGGTATTTTAGATGAAGGAAGCTTGACAGCAAGCCCAGAGTGTGGGTAGGTGGGTGGGCAGGGGTATGGCAGCTAAGCCAGGTTGTGCTGGGCTTTTTACCTTGCCAAGGAGTTCCAGTTTTTTTGGTTTTTTTTTTTTTTTTTTTGGTAGGCTTAGCAAGTTTGCCTGCTGTATAACTTCAAACAGAAAATTAATATAATTATTTGTTGTATCAGTCCCTTCCCCTAGCACTTGAGTTGGAGACCAGCCTGAGGAAGAGTGAGACCCTGTCTACTAAACATGACATACTGAGGCAACAAGATCTTTTGAGCCCAAGAGTTTGAGGCTGCTGTGAGCTATGATGCCATGGCACTCTACCAAATGTGGCAAAGTGAGACTCTGTCTCCAAGAAAAGAAGCAGACAGTTTAAGACTGAGATTATTCCCTTCATGTGGGAAGCTTGGATGGTCTGAAAATGAGATTGTGCCACCAGGTAATAGCCTCCCCTAAGAGGAGCCAGGCTTTTTTTTTTTTTTTTTTTTAGACAAAGTCTCCCTCTCTTGCCCTGGGTAAAGTGCCGTGATGTCATAACTCATAGCAACCTTCTGGGCTCCAGCGACATGGGGTCTCACTGTTGCTCAGGCTGGTCTTGAATTCCTTTGCTCGATCGAGCCATCTGCCCACCTTGGCCTCCCAGAGCGCTAGGATTACAGGCACGAGCCGTTATACTGGGCCCCAGAGCCAGGCTTTTGTTGGAGGGGACATGGATGGGTCTTACTGGAGAGCAGAGAAGCTGGTGTGGCCAAGCCTATGGGACCTGCTGGCAACCTGACTCCTGGAGTTTTAAGGAAACCTGTTCACCTTGGCACCTGTAGCTCAGTGGCTAGAGTGCCAGGCACATACACTGGTGTTGGCAGGTTCGAATCCAGCCTGGACTTGCCAAACGACAATGACAACTATGACCAAAGAATAGCTGGGCATTGTGGTGGGTGCCTATAGTCCCAGCTACTTGGGAGGCTGAGGCAAGAGAATTGGTTAAGCCTAAGAGTTTGAAGTTGCTGTGAGCTGTGATGCCACGGCACTCTACCCAGGGCGACATAGTGAGACTCTGTCTCCAAAAAAAAAAACCCAAAAAAACCCAAAGAACAAAAACAAGGAAAGCTGTGTGTGGCAGTGACAGTGTCTTGCTGGAGTTGCCGCATTATGAAACAGCTTGAGATTGGGGCACAGTGCTGGGACAGGCTGCCAGCTGCTGCAGGGAAACATGGCCCTTCCTGTATTCTGCCTCACTACTCATATGTCATTTATGCTGTAGCATTTGTTTGAATATTTTTGCATTACGTACATAAAATGTGAGAGAAAGGTGATTTTTCTCTACTCTTCCTTCTGAAAATTTCTCTTCTGTCAAGTTGCTTCAGTTAACAAAACAACAAAAACCCCAACTTTCTACAGGCTCAATAATTATAGTCAAGGGACAAAACTTATTATTCATACATTGAATAAAAATAAAAGAAAAGTCGCTCTTCAAAATTCAGAAGCTTTGTCTGGAAATGATTGCTCATGGTCAAGGTTGGAGGGTGTGAGCATTTATTTTGACAGCAGTTGCATCAAAAGCAATTTCCCTGATAACTAATCTCCTCCACCTCTGTCTCCCCCCGCCCCCCCAACCACTCCCCTTATTTTTGTTATCAGTGAAATGCTTGTCTGGCAGGGGGGTAATCTCTGATCAAATGGTGTTTTTTGACAGTTAACAGATATTTACCGAGAGCTATTCTCTGCAGGTCCTTGAAGGGTCTATGTGAGAAGTGGTTTAGTGACATTGGGCACTGCCCTCTCCTTCAGGAATCCTCACCCTTTGGCTTCCATCAAAGGCTCCCCAAAGACAAGAGCTCTCACGTGCCCTACCCTTTCTCCTTTAGTTGACAGCCTCTGCTTCCTCTTCTTTCTGGCACCGGGTCCAGCCCTCACTCACTTTTCACCCTGCACCCGATGCTGCCCACATATGTCCCTCCCCTTCCCAGCAGCTCTTTGGGGGGCAGATTCCTACTGAAAAGAACCATCATTCCCTCACACTCCAAAGAACCTTCAGTATCTCTCATAACAAATGTTCTCTTTCCCCAGGGTCCCTATTTCCAGTGCTCTAAGCCACCACCCAGCCTACAAACAGCTTTGTGTCTGCCATTTCCACACCCTCACCGCATTCATCTGGTCAACAGGTCTTAGGAGCTCTTCTTTGGAAATTTCTTTCTTTCCTGTCCCCTCCTCCCTGCTACAATCCCTCTTTGTTACTTTGCTAGGTCCTAGGCTGCAGGCTTCTGGCATCCCACAGTTCCAGGGATGGAGCCCTCTGCTGAATGCAGGTTCCATTTCAACCCTTTTGAGGTTCCCAGTATTGTAGGGTTAACCTGAGCCACCTCACTTTAGTATTTGATGCCTTTCCATAGGGAGCCCCAACCCGGTTTCCAGTATGCCTCCTCCCACCTGCCTTCTAGCATGGGTGCCAAGCCCCAGGCAGCCCTGCTCAGGAAAGCTGGTACACCCTCTGTACACGGTCTGCTTGGCTAGGGCAGCACCAATAGCCCCTAGCCTCATTATCTACAGAATAGCTCAGTCCCACTTCCTCCAAAAAGACTTCCTGGACCATGTTGCCTCCTTTGGATTTTTACCTAGTGATTCAATTGTCAATGAATCACTGTTACTTTTTTTTTTTCTTTCAGTTTTTGGCTGGGGTCAGGTTTGAACCAGCCAGCTTTGGTATATGGGGCAGGAGCTCTACTCCTTGAGCCACAGGCGCCACCCAATCACTGTTACTTTTTTGAGGTTCTTTTGTCTTGTTATTTTGAATTGTTGAATTTTGAAGCATCTATTTCATTCAATATGTCAGCAAACATTTACTTATTAAGTACAGGTTGTGTGGCATTTTTAAAATCAGTTTTCTTGGGAAATTCTCACAACCAGGTGGAGTATACGGGTTGAGTATATGCCTCATTTTACAGATGAGGAAACTAAGGCTCTGGAAGGATAGTGTTTTTTTCCCAAGTTCTCACAGCTAGCGAGCAGCATGCCCCACTTTTCCCTGAGCTGAGCCTAAACTAGACTAGGACCTGAAAACTGACTTCTAATCCCCACCCTACTTCTTATCAGCCCTGTAACTTACAATCTTTCATTTTCTTTTCTTTTTTTGAAACAGGGTCTTGCTATGTTGTCCAGGCTGGACTCGAACTCCGAGGCTGAAATGATCCTCCCGCCTCAGCCTCCTAAGTGACCGGGACTTACAGGCTTGCACCACCATACCAGGGGCTGCGACGGTAATCTCATCAGCGTCTATACATAATAGGTGCTCAATAAATACGTGAAGTTTTGACTTTTCCAAGTTGCATCACTTTCCAAGTTGAAGAAGAGAACTACACCTCAAGTTTTTGACTAGTTGGGGAGAAAAGGTTTGCATAGAAGGGTAGGGGGGAAACCGCGCTCAGGGCAGTGGGCTGGCGGTGGTAGGGAAGGCTTCCTGGGGACCGGCAATTTGGAAAGGAAAATACCCGGCCAAGGCGGAGGGGAGGCGGGAGGACATTCCGATCTGGGGAGGGGTGAGGACAAAGCGTTGCTGGAGTGGAGTGTGAGGCTTGAGGTGGGTGCGGAGGGGAGCTGGAGGGAGGCAGAGGCAGGGCGCGCCGGGATCCGACACCGGGTCCCGGTGGAGTCCGGGTGCCTGGGGACGTCTGTCCGAGGGGCCTGGCTGGGGAGCGAAGGGAACGTGGGGTGGCCCGGGAGGGGCGTCGGGCGCGGGCTCCCGGGGCCAGGTGCTCGCCCCGCGGCCGCCCGGCCGGTCCCGGCCCCTCCCGGCTGCCCCTCCTCCGGGAGGGCGGGCGGCGACTGCGGGGCGGGGCGCGGGCTCGCCCGGCCTCCTGGCTGCGCGACGGTCACTGCACTCGCGCCGGGTTGTGCTGGCTGCAGCGGGAGCGGGACTCCGAAGCGGCGGCGGTAAGTGAGCGCCGAGCGGGAGCTGGCGGGTGTGCGAGCGGAGCGGGACCCGGGGGCCGAGGTGCGGCCCAGGGCGACGGGACCCTTGGGGCGCGGGCTCAGCCAGGTGCTCCGGGCTCAGCCGCGCGTCCTCCCTCCGAGCTGGCGCTGCTTCGCCGCTGGGTGCGGGTCCTGGGGCTGAAAGGTGCGCTCCTGGCTTCTCACCGCGCCCTGCCCGGAGACGAGCGGGACCGATGGCCTCTCCTGGGGAACTGGCGTTGGGGCGGGGCAGAGAGGGAAGAGGGTCTCCCGGACCTCCCTGGTGAAAGGAGGGCTTGGCTGTCTTAGCACCCCTACCTGGAGTGTTGGGAGGGACCCACGCGGAGCACCGCAGTCCCTGTCCTGTCTTGTACTTAGTTCCTCTGCACGCTCGTCCAGCCAGTCCCATGAGAAGAAGGGGGTTTGTGGCCCCCCTTTCTCCTTGGCCCTCTCCGCCCGACACCCACCAGGCTGGTCATCCCGAAAGCCCCCGCCTCACTTAGAGCACATAGCCTAGCTTTCCAAGGGACTTTTCCAAGTTTCATCACTGTTTGGCCACTAGACAGGTGCTTGGCTGTCACGTTGGAGTTAGTTACATAGGATTTTAGAAACTTTGTGCGTTTGTTCTGGGTGTCCCCCAAGGAAGCAGTGCCCTTCCAACGCTGCTTATGCAGCTCAAAGCTCCCGGAGAATTCTTTGGGGGACATTGGTTCCCAAACTTGGCTGCGCACTTGGAGAGTTTTAAAAATACTGGTGCCTGTGTTCTACCTCCAGAGATCCCGATTCAGTTGGTGTGGGCTGAGCCTAGACAATGGAAGTTTTAACAGCCCTCCAGGTGATTCTACTGTACAACCAAGGCTGAGAATCTCTGCTTTAGGGATTACTTGCACCAGCCACCTTTTGAATCACTAAAGATCCTGATATAAAACTTATCTCGGCGCTCTGGAGTCTCCTGTAATCGACCTCTTCACCTAGAGACCTGTTGGTTGGTGCTTTCCAACTTAAACTGCAGATGGTGCCTGCTGAAGTTCCCTTTGTTTCTACCTCTCACTTTGCAGTAAATACTGCTGGGCACTTTCTGTCAAGGAGTTGGGAACGTGGGTAGTAGGACTAGGGCGCTCTTGTGAGGGTCAAGGTTATAAGATAGGGCTGTCTTATTCAGGAAAAACCAAATGATAGCTTGACTTGTCATTTTTGGAAAGGATTTCTGATGAAAAGGAGGGCAAATTCTTTAGGAATTGGTTAGCTTTTTGATCATCATTTCCCATATGGAGATAATGGTTTTGCATAAATGTGGGGAATTTTCCTTCTGGAAGCAAAACTAAAACAATTTTAAGGTTTTGTGGTTGATATTTGTGTTCATGTGTGTGTATTTGTTAATAGGTTAAATTTTTGATGTGTGATCGGGCCCTGCAGATGTCACACAGTGAATATTGTTGATAGAATAATATCTGAGTTAGGTAATCAGTGCACATCTGAGATTAGACCTCAGACACTTGTCAAACGATCTTAAAAATGATGGGGAACTAGGACTGAGGAAACTCTGAACTTATGTTTACATTGGCTGAGTTAGATCATCTATATTTTATTAAGAAAGTGTGTTTTCTGCATCCTACTTATTAACAGGGTAGTCTCCAGAAAGCTTGATTTACTGTTGTTTCCCAAGTGTGATGTTTGTATTAGAGTCCCACCTGGATGTTGCTACTTGGCCACAAATCAGTGGATTTAATTTTTTTCTTAGGTGCTGGCCCTCTATTCTGTATGTATGTATGTATGTGTATATATCTATATATATATATCTATACATCTATCTATATCTATATGTATATACACACACACATACACAT
>NW_003852406.1:9830902-9832771 GCF_000181295.1 Otolemur garnettii
TTGAACCCGCCATCTCTGGCATATGGGGCTGGTGCCCTACTCCTTTGAGCCACAGGCACCGTGCACGCGCGCACACACACACACACACACACACATATATTTGGAGACAGAGTCTCAAGCTGTTGCCCTGAGTAGAGTGCTATGGTGTCATAGCTCACAGCAACCTCCAACTTTTGGGCTCAAGTGATCCTCTTGCTCAGGCTCGTCTCAAACCTGTGAGCTCAAGTTATCCACCTGCCTCTGCCTCCCAGAGTGCCCAGCCTATACAGCATTTTTATTAGCAGTGGGATGACATGCTTTCAAGAATGCCCTTCAAAGGTTAAGGAACATTCCTGCTCATTTCTAGCTCTTTTTTTTTTTTTTTTTTTTTGCAGTTTTTGGCCAAGGCTGGTTATGAACCCGCCACCTCCGGCATATGGGGTCAATGCCCTACTCCTTTGAGCCACAGGCGCCACCCCATTTCTAGCTCTTTTTTTTTTTTTTAATTTATTTTTTATTTTTACTATTCTTTATTTTTTGTTGTTGCAGTTTTCGAGGGCTGGGTTTGAACTCACCACCCTTGGTATATGGGGCTGACACCCTACTGACTGAGCCACAGGCACCACCACCCCCATTTCTAGCTCTTAACATGAGCCAAAAGAACATTCATTTCAAAAGAGAAAAAAATTGGGTGGCACCTGTGGCTCAGAGAGTAGGGTGCCGGCCCCACATACCAAAAAGGTGGTGGGTTCAGGCCCAGCCCCAGCCTAAAACCACAAAAAATAAATAAATAAATAAATAAATAAAAGAGAAAAAAATTGGGCGGTAACTGTGGCTCAGTGAGTGGGGTGCCAGCCCCATATACCAAGGGTGGAGGGTTCAGGCCCGGCCGGGCCAAACTGCAACCCAAAATAGTCGGGCATTGTGGAGGGCACCTGTGGTCCCAGCTGCTCGGGAGGCTGAGGCAAGAGAATCGCCTAAGCCCAAGAGCTGGAGGTTGCTATGAGCTGTGATGCCACGGCACTCTACCAAGGGTGACAAAGTGAGACTGTCTCTAAAAGTAAAATAAAATAAAAAGAGAAAAAAAAATTGTATAATTTTGCCCAGTTGGCTTTTCTCTTTTCTCAACCTTCCACTACCCTGATTTGCTCCTATCACTGTATTCACTTGCTGGAAGTGTGCCCACTCTGGGAGACGTCTTAATTGTCTTGGCTCTGGCTGGAGAATGGAGGTTATATGGAGTGCATGGTCTCACAGGGTGGCCTCTGACCTGAATCCTCAACCTCTGGGAAACAAGACCATATGGAAAGTGTTTTCCCATGTTTCTGTTTTTCTTTTTCTTTTCATTCTTTTTGCCTTTTTTTTTTTTTTTTTTTTAGATCACGCCAACAAAATGTAGCCATGTTATTAAATAGTTTGTTAACTTGAAAATCTTGTCTTAATTTGGGGAAAGATGTTTATTTGAGGTTGTTATTGAACTGTTAGTGTCAGAAAAGTTGTATCTGAACTGCAGTAGTTGTGCTGAGAATATAATAATACATTCTGGATTCCATTCCCCTGGCCTCACACACACAAAAAAGTATATGTAAATGTGGACCTAAACAGATTTATGGAAATTTCTCACTTTGGGGTAGCAGCTCTTCTAAAGTGCTTGGAAGAAAGTTAAATGAAGGGGTGGCACCTGTAGCTCAGTGGGTAGGGCGCCGGCCACATGCACCAAGGCTGGTGGGTTCAAACCAAGCCAAGGCCTGCTAAAAAACAAAAAAATAGCGAGGCGTTGTGGCAGGTACCTGTAGTCCCAGCTACTAGGGAGGCTGAGGCAAGAGAATTGCTTAAGCCCAGGAGTTTGAGGTTGCTGTGAGCTGTGACGCCATGGCACTCTACCCAGGG
>NW_003852406.1:9833485-9837753 GCF_000181295.1 Otolemur garnettii
CCCCCCCCCGCCCTTAATTTGCTGTTTTGAATGGGTGAGGGATGGTGAGAAAAATTTAATGGCCTCTTTAACTCTCCCACTGAAACCCATTTATCTAAGGGATGCCATTGATGTTTTTTTAAAAAGCCGATTGATTTTGTGCTTTTCCTTTCTTTTCTTCCTCTGATCCTGGCACTAAAGGGCAGTGAAATGGCTGAGAAGTTGGCATCAGAGCAGGAAAACAAAGTTCAAGGGGAATTGAAAATTGGGTAATTTTCCCTGGATGACCAGGTGCTTACTTTATTCTGGCACGTGACATAGCTATTATCAAGAAGCAAGTCATCACATGAAATCCTTGAAAAGAGAAAAAAAGGAGGGGGATTGGCCTTCCTTCCAGAACTGGCCTTCAAGGATGAGGGAAAGCTTGCTGGAGTTGTCTGTCAAACATCCCAGCTCCAACCCCCGCTTCCCTTCTCTCTTCACTACCCTTCTCCACCCCCTCAAACCCAGATAGGGGTTCACCTTCAATTCACACTCAGGGTGTTTTTCCTTCTTTATTCGCTCACTGAGCAAGTACTTAGGAAGCCCCTGCAGCTGGCGAAGCTCTGTGCTACCTGCTGAGTGCTGAGTTGTTGGTAAGGAGCCTGAGGTTGGGTGCGGGTGGAAACTGTGGGTTGCAGTATGTTGGGAACTTCTATATTAGAGATGAATGCAGAGACCATGGGGTGCTGTGGGGTACCAGGCTGGCCTCACCTGGGTAGATACTTCGATTCATTGGCAGAGCAGCCATGAGAAATGCTTTGCTTGAGTATAAATTAGTGTGTATTAAGTCCTTACACCAAGTTGGACGCTTTTTTGACTGGGGAGAGGGAAGGGCCTAGGTGTCCATCCTGCAGAGGGCAGGCGGCAGGGTGAAGGAGGGGCCAGATGCTGGCAGATCTCTTTTTGCTTTAGGAACCTGGAGAACAGGGACATTTCCTCTGGGGGGAAGCCTGCAGAGATTGTAGCTGGATCTATTTTTGGCTCATTGGTGACTGGCAAAGTAACCTCACTTGTGGCTACCTCTGCTGCAGAGTGGGGAAGAGAGTACAGAGTGTGTGTGAAAAGCAGCGGCCATCATACTTTTTAGAGCAAGCGGTTTAGTTTGTGTCTACTAAGTGGACATTCATTCTTCGTCATACCATTGTCACTTTAGGCTCAGGTTTCCTTGGATACGCTGAAAAAATGGACTTTACGCTGTTTTTCCTTTGGATGGTGGTTTCCAAATAACTGACCTATAAGGCTAATAACTCCATGGTTATAAGAACAGTGAAAATTTGTTTATCAACTGTCTCCCCAGTGCCAGGTAGCAGGCTTGGCACTTCTCTTCCATTGCTCTGAACCCTCATGTCCTGGAGAGGCAGCTGGCAATGAGCCCATTTTACAGATGAGGAAACTGAGGCCCATAGAGGCACTGGATCTTGTAGAGCCTGGCACATAGTGCTGGAAAGTGGCAGAGTTTGAGGTTTGTGAGGTTTCTGGTCTGTACACAAAGCTAAGTTCCTGTCACTGTTTCTTGTTCCTCTTAAGTGGAGCTGATTAGGAAATTATGTTCTTAGTGCCTTGTTTGTTTTTTAACATCATGGCGGCCTCCTTAGATCTGGATTGATTTATTGTTTTCCTCTACCAGATGAGGTGTAATGGCAGACTAAAAACCACTGTGGCCATGTGATCCCAGGGGGAATTTTAAGGAATCCTTCTTTTCTAGATTTTTTTTTTTTTTTTTTGCTTGGGCTGGGTTTGAACCCTCTACCTCCAGTATATGGGGCCAGCGCCCTACTCCTTTGAGCCACAGACGCCACCCTCTTTTCTAGATGTTTTAAAGGAGATGGTAGATCAGGCCATTTGGAAGGATTCATTGGGTCCCATATCCTAGGTTAGAGAGATATTATCTCCCCATTTCTTCGTGTTCTGCAAACTTCTGAGTTTCTGTAAATAATTAGTTGTTGGATACAAGATTAAAAGCCAAACTCAGTGTTGGACATTCTGGAGTCAAATGAGGCTGTACACAGCCAACTCCTGTTTGTGTGGTACTCAGGACAAAAACAAAACTTTGCTGCATAGTAATTACCTCGAGCTCTCAGAATTACAGGTAGTAGGGGCTTAGAGGCCTTATGGAGCTATAATTAGTGACGAGGAGTTTCAAACAGGGTTAGTGAATGAGCGTTCATTACTGCAATAGGCTGTAGCTTAATACCTCAACCCAACAAGGACCAGCTCCAGGGAAGCTTTCCAGGGACTTAGTGGAGGGTCGTCATGGAGTGAGAGTGTTTGGGATTACAGCACAGGGCATTTTTTGTGAACATGAAATATTTCTGCCAGCCTGGCTGGAGGCCTCTTTGTCGACAAGGTGGGGTTTATTGCCTGCTGCCCAATCACAGGGATTTCTGCTTGCCTTAGGTAGGGTATGTGAATGCATTAGGTCACTGCTTTGTATTATAGTTTTTTAGGTCTGTAAGGACTCTTCATTATGGAAATATCCTTCACTGTCACTAATCTCTTTGCTAGAGGACTGGGGTAAGGTGACCATGACTTTGTGGTTTTGGCCTCAATAGTTCTCTTGGCTTTGACCTCTTCCTTAGTTTTCTATTCTCGTGTTTTATTGCATTCAAAACAGACCCTCTGTTTTCCCTTGCAAATTTATAGTCCATATAGGGAAGAGGAACTCCTGTGACCGTCACCCCCCAGAATCCCATTTTCCTGATGAGGAAGCCGGCCCTGTGTGTCTGGAAGACAGGTGCTGAGTGGGGAGGTTGGGGATCCAGTATGCCCTGCGAGACTCTCAGCATCTGGGGCCTTTTGATTACAAAAGAAAAAGAAATGGCCCAGTTTTCAAGGTCATGAAGAGGTTCTAGTATATCCTACGAGCTAATATATCCCATTAAACTTCACAGAGGCTGTATTGACAGCTTACGAATAAAAAGGTTTGATTCTCCACCATTTGGGGCTTTTGAGTTTTTTATCCTCCTTTCTAAAAACAGGACTTATTTGGAATTACAGCAGCAGCTTAAACGTTGATTAGCTTTTCTCCTTGCCCTAATCAAGTATCAAAACCTGGAAAGTTTACTTCCAGTCCTGATTACTGTAAAAGCTTTAGGAGCTAGAGAGGAACTGATAAAGAATGGAGGGGGAGATAAGAGAGAGAATAGTGTGCCAAGGGTCTACTGCAGGGCAGAGTTTACCAAACTTAAGATTACTTTTACTTGTGAGTTTCAGGTTTGGAGCTTAAGCATCTTTGTTCCAGATGTTGCCAAACCAGCTCAGCCCTAACTATCTGTACTGCCCTGGGCCATCTATAAACTTTTTGGGGTGGTGGTTGAGGAGAAGGTGGAAGAGGGGAGTGGGAGATTAAGCCCATTTGTTATTAGCTGATTCTTCAGGTCTGGGCTGCTCAAGGCATGACCAACTCTCCCTATAGGCCTGAGTCCAATTTTCTGGGTGTGAGGCAGCTGGGTGATGTACAAGAGAGAGAGGGTGGTCACACTCTTCCAGGGAGACCTGCCTAAGATCAGTAATTCTCATAATAGTAGCATATGTTCCTAGAGCATTTACCTCCAGCCCTGTCCTCAGAGCTTTTGCTATAGCAACTCTGTTGGGGTAGGTACTATCACAAACCCATTTTACAGGTGAGGAAAACAAGGCCTTGGGAATTGGGTAACCTGCTAAAGTTTTGCAGGTTCCAAATGGTGGGATCCAGGGCTCAAACCCTTGTGTTCCAGCTCTGAGCTGTGCTGCTAACCTAACAGCTACTGATTCTCTAAACATAGAGCTATGGCTGTGTGCTGGCTCTTCATTCATTCTTTCAGCTCACTCACTCATTCATTTCTTCAACGAATTATCGACTGCTTGAATGTGGCTTTGTCTCAGTGCTTTTTGTTTACATCTTTGAATTCCCACAAACCTGCAAACAAACCCACAAAGAGGAGGGATTTCTTTCCTGACTCTGTCTGCCTAGTATCTAGCAGAAGATGGGTGCTCCGGGAGGGAAGGACGGGAGGGAAGGACGAAAGACAGTCAGCCTTTTGAAACTTGACATTCCTCCGTTTCATTTCCCTCTCTCTAGCAGCCACAGTGATTTCTGAATAGAAAAACAGACAGGGGCTAAGAAGGGTGAGAGAGCATGGGGAATGTTTCACAGAAATAAGAGAGCTCGGCTCAGCGCCTATAGCTCAACCGGCTAAGGCGCCAGCCACGTACACCTAAGGTGGCAGGTTCGAATCCCCAGCCCGGACCCGCCAAACAACAATGAC
>NW_003852406.1:9837848-9845343 GCF_000181295.1 Otolemur garnettii
GAGGTTGCTGTGAGCTGTAATGCCACGGCACTCTGCCCAGGGGGACAGCTTGAGGCTCTGTCTCAAAAAAAAAAAAAAGAAATAAGAGAGCTCTTTGGGAAATCGTGCCGTTTTATGTGCATTTCAAGTTCTCACGCCCAATGGCTTTTGCTTGTGTCTGCTGAATTTTCATTCCTTCTTCACACTGGATCTCACTGACTTGGAATCCCTGTATGCCCGTCAGCAGGAGTATGGTTCTGGGCAAGTTCCGCTTCCATTTCAGGCTTGTTTCCTCATCTGTAAAATGGGAGTGGGGAGTATGATGGTTAGGGCTATGTCTCTTTGACATTATATAGTGGTTCTCAAACAGGGGTCCCACGAGGAACATTTGACTCTATTTAAAGACATTCTTGTTAGTCATGATGAGGGGGAGTGGGGTGGAGGGGTGGTGGTGGCTCTTGGCATCTAGTGGTTAGAGACTAGGGATGCTACTCATAGGACAGTCCCCTACAACAAAGAGTGATCCAGCTTAAAATGTCAGGGTGGGGGGGTGCCCCCTGTCGAGGTGGAACCTCAGACGTGGTAGCTCCTTTTAACTCTCTGATCAAAGGGAGCTATTGGCCAGTGACTGGAAGATTCCCCCCTTTCTTAAGTAGGGTGGAAAGAATGGAGTTTAACCTTTTATTGATACTTCTGGGTTTCTCCTACAGGTTTCTCCCACCCTGAGGTGGTAGCAGCCACTTTACTCTCCATTAAATGTGCTTTGACTATTGTTTACATATAAATAGCCATGCAAACGCCAGTGAAACCCCTCACGTCTCTGGTAGTTAAACTCAGCCCTTGAGGAAGACTCCAGGGAGACGCCAACAGAGTGGGGCCTGGGGCAGCTACAGCCTCTGGTGAGTCTCTAGCTTTTTTCCTCTTTGAAAGGACAGGAAACAGTATCACCCTCCCAACTCAGGTTGTGCTGAAGACTGAATAAAATAACTCCGCATGTGTGGAATTAGCTCTGTGCCCACGTGAAGGTGTTCGTTTGATTCCTAAGGCCTGTTGAAGATGTGTTCTAGAGGTCCCTGTGTGAACTGCCTTTTCTGGTGATCACTCAGTCAGGGCCACTAGAAGAGGGATAAGAGTTTAAGGGTCAAAGAAGAGCTGGGTTGTGGGGAAAGTGGTGAACTAGGCCCCCAAGACAGTTCCTGCAGCAGTGTGTGAGACCGGAGCCATGTGGGCCAACTGTTGACAGGGCAAGGTACCTGCTCACCCTGGGAGTCTAGGTCCAACCTTTGGCTTTTCCGGTATTTGTTGTGGGACCCTGGACAAGGTACTTGACCTCGTGCCTTGGTTTCCTCAGCTGTAAGTTGAGCATCATGACAATGATGGCAGTAGCACCCACCTGAAGATTGGTGTGAGGGTGTGAGGGTGCAGTAACTCGTCCTCGTGAAGTGCACAGTGGAGGTGGAAGCTTAGCTCGAAACAGGAATTGTTAGTAAAATAAGATTTCTTTTGGCCTGTATAGGATGTGCATTTTTACTCAGGTGTAAGAGCTGAAAAAGGATCTTTCTGGAGTTCCTGGGTTTATTGGTAGTAAAATGTGCCCAACATAAAATTCCCATTTCTACCAGCCTTAAGTGTGTGCAACGTGGTGCAGCTATCACCAATATCTGATTCCAAAACGCTTCTCCCTGGCCCCCAACAGAAATGCAGTACCCGGTAAGCAGGGACTGCACATTTCTGCCTCCCCTAGCCCTGGACACCTCTAATCCAATGGTTCTCAACCTGTGGGTCGCGGGCCGTTGCGACCCATAGGAACTGTATTAAAGGTCAACGGGCATTAGGAAGGTTAAGAACCACTGCTCTAATCCATTTTCTGTCTCTATGGAACTGCCTTTTCTGGGTGTTTCATACAATTGAATTTCATGCCATAGGTGGCCATTTGCATCTGGCTTCTTTTACTTAGTGTGACACTCTCACGGTTCATGTACGCATTGTAACGTATGTCTGCACTCTGCTCCTTGTTACCTGGTGTCTTTTTGCAGAAGTCTTCAAGCCTCGGTTTCATCAGGTCTGTTGTGGTCCCAAGTTGTGTCCTGTTTTTCAAGATTTAAAATGCCTTTCTTCATTTGTTTTGGTTCTTTGCGGCTAGCCCTATTTTCTCCACTTTTCCCGTCCAGGCCTTCTAATGACCCTTGAAATGAATATTGGAATGAAGCTCTCATGCCAGGTTCTCAGTGCTGCTGGGGAATGGGTCTTATTAGGTATTTTATTTCTGCTGAAGACCACGCAGCAGGAGTGCACACAGGGGCCCAGCCCAGCTTCATTTCCCTGGGACAGTGTGGTAGATTTTAAAAATAAATGTCTGGAAAACACCCACCAGGCCCCTTTTATTAATGGTTTAAAAGCTTTCCACCATGAGAAGTGGCCCTCAATTAAGTCCTTTAATAAAAACCTCTGTGTGTTGTAAAGCATTCTTGGGAAGTGTTTACGTTGAATGCCACCGCAGGCTTCTAAATGAGGAGCTGTGGAGTGAGCGATCCCTAACGTGTGACTTTAATAATAGCCCTGCGTTAGATTTCCAGGTGGAGGCCTGGGCCAGATCTGCAACTTGTCGTTGACTCAGCCCAGTACAGAGATGGGGGTGGGGCCGTGGGCAGAGGAGACTGTATCCTGCCTGCCTCAGCAGCCACTGGTGGGGAGATTCAGAGAGGCGAGACCCTGGACTGAAAGGAAATCCCCCCCGCCCCCAGAAGCATTTCCCTGTTTGGGAAGGGCAGTTACCCACTTCCTTCTCCTCCCTGCCTTCTGACCTTATCAGCAGAGAGGGGGGCTTTGGTGGGCAGAGATGAAAGCATTTAGGAGAGCAGGGCCAGCCTTCCGAGATGTGGGGATAGGGGTGCCCTGATAGCTGCAGGAAGCTCTACTTTGCCTCTGATTCTGGAGGGTGAGTCGGAAGCAGGCTGCTTTTAGCTTCATGGAAAACTTGCAGATTTGGTATAGACGGAGGGTCCCGGGAACAGCTGGGTCCTGAAGTACAGGAAGTTCTAGCAGGCTCTTTGTGCTGCTTTTCTGGGGAGACCTACATTGTGTCGGACAAGGACAAGAGGGTGAGGGGAATCAGTTTGCAGGGGGTGCAGGGCCTGGCAATTAAGAGCCTGGATTCTGGGCCTGGACTGTGGGGTCTGAATCCCAGCTCTGGGGTTCCATTCTATGAGTTCCTGAGTGGAGAGCGCTGGGAACAATGTCTGGAGACTGAGCTGTGTATGCGTTTGCTCTTATTACCACACTGATGCTTCACTTTGGTGAATTGCCAATTGGTATTGTAGAATTGGGGCAGTGCCTGTAGCTTAGTGGGCAGGGCGCAGGCCACATAGACCGAGGCTGGCGGTTCGAATCTGGCTCCGGCCAGCTAAAAAAACAACAACAACTGCAGCAACAACAACAATAAAAATAGCCAGGCGTTGTGGCGGGTGCCGGTGAAGCAAGAGAATCGCTTAAGTCCAAGAGTTTGAGGTTGCTGTGAACTTGTGACACCACAGCACTCTACTCCGGGCGACAGCTTGAGACTGTGTCTCCAAAAAAGAATTGTAGAAATGCTTCTTGTTAACAGAGCTAATTTGCCTCTGCACCCAGCAAGCTTGTCTAATCCAGGGGACAGGGTGGATGCCAGGGGGCCCTAAAGAAAACACGAGTGGCAGACGGGGAAATTGTGCTTGATGAGTCTGAGTTCTCAGAGGGAGAAAATAAATGTGAGAAGAAGGGTCAACCAGTAGATACAGATTTTATTTAGACTTCCAAAAGATCAGGCTCTGTGGCTTTGGTTTTTAAATGTGTGCATCTCTCACAACTTCCTGAGTGTGGGGGATGTCAGAAGGGATGTGGCCCAAACTGATATTATCCTGAAAAAGAAGACAATGGCCTGGAGAAATCCTCACATTTACAGATGAAATAAAATTCTTTTATTTATTTATGACAGAGTCTCACTCTGTCACCCTGGGAAGAGTGCCATGGTGGCATCATAGCTGGAGTAACCAAGAGACATTCTCTTGTCTCAGCCTCCTGAGCAGCTGGGACTACAGACGCCCAGCATAATGCCCAGCTAGTTTTTGTATTTTTTAGTAGAGACAGGGTCTCGCTGTTGCTCAGGCTGGTCTCCAACTCTTTTTTTTTTTTTTTTTTTTTTTTGCAGTTTTTGGCTGGGGCTGGGTTTGAACCCACCACCTCCAGCATATGGGGCCGGCGCCCTACTCCTTTGAACCACAGGCGCTGCCCTGGTCTCCAACTCTTGAGCTCCAGCAAAGGATTGCTAGGATTATAGATGTGAGCCACCAGGCCTGGCTGAAATGCTTTTAAAAGTAAAACGTCGACCTAGGCTGGGCTTGGCTGAGCCAATCCAGATTCTAGGTTTCCATTTGGATTCAGGTCTAGTCCACATGTATTTACTGTAGAGCCCAGGGGGTGAAGGGGCAGCAGGTGCGAAGGGCATGCTCGTGTCTTGGTAGATCACAGAAGCATAAGAAGGCAAGTGGACATGCACCACGCCTCTTAAGGCTTTTGCTCGTAACCTCCTGCTAACAGTTATGCTGACATTCCATCAGCCAACACAGATCACGTGGCCAGCATCAGTGGCATGGGGAATACTATTGGCTTACTCTGGTAAGAGGTAATAGGGTCACATGGCAAAGCAGGTGGATGGGTACAGTGGAGTGAAGCACTGAGAACAATAATTCAGCTCACCACAATTGCAGAGAATGAATGAGAAGGAAGAGGGAATTATGGACCAAATCAGCCTTTGGGGAGCTTACTAAACCTAGGCCAGCCGGGTAAGAAATCCTACCTGTTTTGTACAGGTACCAGTACAAGCCTTGATGCATACTGTGAATAGGCCTGGCCTCAGTTGGCAGGACACGGTTTCACATTCATTCACCATTATGCTCCTGGAACTGGCACTTGTCTGTGGGAGGGGCAGAATGCTGGGCTTGATTTTCTTCTCAATGTGGTGACCTGAAAGGCTGCCCAATGTGGTAGCAGGAATGTGACAAATTGGGAGGGCAACGAGGACAAAGAAAGACCAAAGTACTTGAGGAGGCCAGGGGCTTGGCTTACCCCTTGTGTGGTCCCCTCTCAGCAGAGGGTTCCTGGGGCAGTCAGCCTAAATCCCGCCCTTAATAGTCCATGACAGTTATCATCAGGGCTTTTGTGCACTGCGTCTCAGGCTTCATAAGGACCCTGTGCCTTTGCTTCCAGATCTCACATCCAAAGAAATAGGCTTCAGGAGGTTAGGTGACTTTTCTTGAGCTGACCAGTTCATGAGTAGCAGATGGAAACCAGGTCACTCAGTTTCCAGCCAAGTGTTTGTGTTTCCAAACCCCACGATTGTCTCAGTTGAGGCAGAGTCGTGACTGGTGTTGGTGGTATAGTTGGTGGTACATCCTGGCCCCTTGATGACAGACAGCATCTGCTTTCCTGAAGAAGGCCTGTGTTCCCTGTACCTCACGTTGCATGACATGGGAGAAGCAGAACAAAGTACTGGTCAAGGGTAAGCAGCCTTTCTGTTACTTTGGTATCTGCCCCTTAGAGAAGAGCTGTTAGACTCCCCTAGGAAGCAAAGGTCCTGTCTGTTAGGGAAACTGCTCTGAGGAGGGATGGGGAGTGAAACCTTGTGAAATCAAGGGGGAAGGAGACAGGCATTCTCGCTTGGGCTGTGGGCGGGATCACAAATTCAGTGATCTCTTTGGAGGGCAGTTTGGCAATGGGGATCCTTTTACCTGCAAGTGAACAAAACTCAGTTACAAGTGGTTTAAACGGGACATTTAAAAGGGACATTTGTTACCTTGTGTGAACAAGAAGTCTGCAGTTAGGCCAGTGTGGAAGTTGATTGGAGACTCAGGTGTTTTTCTTTTCTCAGCCTCAGTGTTTGATGTTTGCCCTCAGTTGGTTTTCTCATAGTCCCAAGGTGGCTGCTCCACCCATCACATCCCCATTCAGTGTGATATCCAGAGGAAAGAAAAGAGGAAAGCAGAGAAAACTTTTGCTAGGAGTTCCCAGCAGAACAACTCTTTATGCCTCATTGGCAGAAGTGGGTCAGATGCCCACACCTACACCAGTAACTACTGAGGAAATAGGACTTACTTAGGTCAGTGTTGGGGCTAGAGGGGAGACCAGTCTCCCTGAAAAACATGGGCACAGGGAAGAAACATGGTTGTGAAGGGACAGGAGTATTGTTTAACTGTATATAATTGGTGTGCAGGGAGGTTGTGGAAGGGGAAAAGTCCAGGAGTGAAATAAGTCCCCTGTGGTATGTGGCACAGTATCTTGCTGCTGGTAGAGTCAAAGACACTTTTTTTCTTTTGAGACAAAGTCTTACTTTGGTCACCCTCGGTAGAGGGCTGTGGCATCACAGCTCACAGCAACCTCAAACTCGGGCTCAAGCGATTCTCTTACCTCAGCCTCCCAAGTAGCTGGGACTACAGGCGCCCACCACAATGGCCAGCTTCAAATACACTTTTGAAGAATGAATAAATGTTTAGTTCAAGACCTAAAGCAACTTTATGAAGTGTCAGAACCTAACCAAGCAAGCTCAAGTCAGCAAGAAAGGTAGATTCTGCTGGAAATTCATCTTGCACAGAAAATGTGGCTCTCATTTCCTACTTTTTCCTTGAGCTCCCAAGATCTCATTCATTGCCAAGGAATCTGTCTGAGTATCAAACTTTCTATTCCTCCTCCATCTCCTGCTGAAGCCATCTGTGCCAAGTTCTGAATAACAAAGCTACGTGAGGTTTTTAGGATTGAGGGTAGAGCAAAGGTAGGAGTCACCATTGGGTGTTGTGGGTGGCTTCAATGGGAGAAATATCTAGATGTTTTAAAGTCTGTTAAGTACAGAATGAGCAGTTTTTTTTTTATTTTTAAGCAGAATAAAGTTTCTTGATACCCCTGGATTAATACGTCAAAAGTTATCTTAATTATGTCATTTTGATAACAGAAAAACCTCATAGATACTAGTCCTGAGATAGGGATTTTCAACCTGGTTGGTCAGTGTTAGTAAAAAGTGTGAATGTGCCTATTGGTGAGATGAGAGAATTAGTGTAGTCGTGTTTTCAAGTGTAATTGTCCTCTATGTAGAAAGGGAAGGCATCTGGGTGTGAGAGCTGCTTTACTGGTGAGGGTGGGGGCAGGGAGTAGAGTGCTGCCCTTCATCCGCTGATATTTTTCATCATTCCCTTGCTTCAAGGTTCTTTTTTCTGAGTTTGACTCCTGTAAATTAAAAGAAAGAATGAGCTCAGCGCCAGCCACATGCACTGAGGCTGGTGGGTTCGAACCGGGCCTGCTATACAACAATGACAACTGCAACAACAAAAAGTAGCCGGGTGTTGTGGCAGACGCCTGTCGTCCCAGCTACCTGGGAGGCTGAGGCAAGAGAATCGCTTAAACCCAAAAGTTTGAGGTTGCTGTGAGCTGTGACGCTATGGCACTGTACCGAGGGTGACATAGTGAGACTCTGTCTCAAAAAAAAAAAAAAAGG
>NW_003852406.1:9845565-9847503 GCF_000181295.1 Otolemur garnettii
AAAAAAAAAAAAAAAAAAAAGAAAGAATGGAAAGAATGTTGTAACTGACATTTCCCCTGAGTTGCTTTTAACTTTTATACCCTGGGGTTTTAGCATTTAGCTCTTCTATAATGGCTCCCGGATGCCCACTTGACTCAGACAATGATGATATCCTAGAGCTGTGGTAAGATCATTTCCTTTGGAACAAAATGAAAAGCTTTCAGCATTTACAATTGGAGGAAAATGTAAAAGTTTCATAGGCCCCTTCTGCTGCAGGATGAAACGAGTCCATGTTTAAACATCATCCACTTTGTCCCTCAAATGTGCAACGGGAAGCTTCCAGCATTATTTTTGAAATACAAAATAATGAACGTGCCTTTTCAGTGTATGTATTCTTTGTAATGAGTCCTTAGAACTATTTGGAAGAAAAGTAGTATTTCACATCTTTTTCAGGATCCAAAGAACTTGAGGTCATGGGTATGTTCTGTTCTAGGGTCGATTCAAGTTACATTTCTTGGGAGAGACAGCACGGGCATGTTTGTGTACATGTGAATACCGATAAAGCCAAGTGTCTACGCTCACTCGAAACAAGCTTGGCATATGACCCCTTCTGGTTTTCAGATAGTCTATGTTGTTTCTGCAAATTTTGTGATACATTGTATATTTTCCTGTGTCTACATCAGAAAATATAATAAAAATTAACGCTGCTAGCGCTTTGGTGTCACTCCACAGTGCTTGATACTGTTCTAAGTATGTATTTACTCATTCATTTCTTTCAGTAACCCTGTTATTATGCCATTTTACTGAGGAAACTGAGATAATGGGAGATTAAGTAATTTGCCCAAGGTGATACAACTAGTACATGGTGGGGCCAGCTTCAACCCGGGCAGTCTGCCTTTCCTTAGTTGAAGCCAGAATTCATGAGAAGTGAGTCATTCCTGAATCTGCAGGGTGATCGTGTACACCGAAGACCGTGGTATCACCGTTGGTGGTGTTTCACTGAACTAAAATGATCTTACATAATCCGACTTTCTTGCTTTATGACCAACATTTTCAATTACTCTATAGAGCAAGCATGTACTTTAAAAATTATTTCAGTTGTAAATCTGAAATTCATTAAAGGATAGTAAATTTCGCTAGTCGACATGAAAAAGTTTTAAGGGAGAGGTAGTTGTCTCCTGTCTTTCCTTAGGGAAGAAGGATGAGCTCTTTCAGTTCCCAAATGACTCCTCAACTGAACATGAATTATTTCACCAGAGTAAAATATTCTTTCTCCTCTTGCAAAAACCAGCTGCTGCTTTCAGAAGCTAACGTCGTTTTTCTCCTCAATGGTCTGAAATTAATCTTGATGTGTGACTCCTGCCGCTTCTCAGCAGCACATACGAGTGATTCACTCTCCTGGAAATGAATGCTGCGGTTTGGGGTTACGCACAGGCGGCTACTGAATGCCCAGGTCACAGCCTTTGCTTCTGGTCTTTTATTTTTATTTTTATTTTTTTTGAGACAGAGCCTCAAGCTGTCACCCTGGGTAGAGTGATGTGGCATCACAGTTCACAGCAACCTCCAACTCCTGGGCTCAAGCGAGTCTTCTGCCTCAGCCTCCCAAGTAGCTGGGACTACAGGTGCCCGCCACAATGCCTGGCTATTTTTTGGTTGCAGCCATCATTGTTGTTTGGTGGGCCTGGGCTGGATTTGAACCCGCCACCTTAGGTGTATGTGGCTGGCGCCTTAGCCACTTGAGCCACAGGTGCTGAGCCTGCTTCTGGTCTTGAGTAACAGATGAGAACAGGAACTGGGGGAGATGGTATTGCATAGCGGTTAAGAGTTTAAAGCTTAGGCTCGGCGCCTATGGCTCAACCGGCTAGGGCGCCAGCCACGTACACCTAAGGTGGCCGGTTCGAATCCCCAGCCCGGACCCGCCAAAACAACAATGACGGCTGCAACCAAAAAATAGCCGGG
>NW_003852406.1:9847643-9850000 GCF_000181295.1 Otolemur garnettii
AAAAAAAAAAAAAAAAAAAGAGTTTAAAGCTTAGAGTAGTGCCTGGCATCAAGTAGATATTTGCTGCTATTCTTACTGTCCTTACAGATTGGTCTCCCCCATGAGTGGGGTAGTGTGTTGAGTACATGTATGTGTATTGCCTGAATTATTATTTATTTATTTTTGAGACAGAGTCTCACTTTGTCACCCCTGGTAGAGTACTGTGGTGTCATAGCTCACAGCAACCTCAAACTCCTGGGCTCAAGCAATTCTCTTGCCTCAGCTTCCCTAGTAGCTGGGACTACAGGTACCCGCCACAACACCCAGCTATTTTTTTTTTTTTTGTTTAGCAGGCCCCGCTGTGTTTGAACCCACCACCCTTGGAGCATATGGCCAGTGCCCTAACCACTGAGCTACGCGTGCCTTGTATTGCCTGATTTAATTCTCATCATATTCCCATTCAGTAGGTTATTATTTTTATCTCCATTTTCAGATATAGAAACTGAAACTCAGATAGGTTAACTAATTTGCTCAAGGTCATACATCTGGCAAGTTATTAGAGCTATGGCATAAACCTAATTGTTGGTTTTTAAAGTGAAAAGTACACAAGTCATAAATGTACATAATCTTCTAGAAGTTTTCTGGTGGTTCCTTTTAGTCGTTATTTGTCAGCAAAGGTAACTACCATTCTGTTTCTATCACAGTAGAAAAGTTTGGCCTTGCACTGTGTAAAAATGTAATGCTATTCAAACAGTGTGCTGTCTTTAGTATCTGGTAGTTTTCACTTAATATTATGTTTATGAAATTCATCTATGGATTTGCACGTAACAGTAATTCTCCTTGCTAACTATGTTGCTGCATTTCTCATTGTATAGTTCATAGTGTAAATGAAATGCCTCAATGACTGATCTCTCTTTTCTACAGCGGATGGGTTTTGGGGTCATTTGTAGTTTTTGGTTGTTGTTAGTCGTTCTACATTTTTGTACATCCTTGCCTGGTATATGTGTAGTTCTTTGGTTTGTATCTAGGATCAGAATTGCTGGGTCCTACTATGGCGGAGCTGTGGTCACTACTGGGAAACAGTTTTCCAAAGTGGTTTTACCAGTTTGCCTTCCACAGCGCAGCTGTGAGTTCCAGTTGCCAGCACTTTGTGCTCTTGTCCTCTTCATTTCAGTCATTCTGGTGAGGGTGTGGTAGAAATGTGTTGTATGAAACTGGGCTGGGACTCCATAGCCCATGTACTTAACCCTGATGATAGGCACTCTAATGGTTATAGCGCACTTGCTCCATGGGAGGAGGTGATGTGCCAGATGTATAAAAATGAGCACAATTGGATTTCTGCCTCAATTGGATTTCTGGCTCTGGGTTAGGGATGGTGACTTCCATGTGGCTAGAGTGGTGTGGAAGAGGAAGAGGAAAAGGAAGAAGGAGGGGATGTTGAATTGTATTCTGTGCTGGGTGCTGGGCTTGAGGCAGCCTGTTTCCTGAAAAGAAAACTGTGGGCATCAGAGCACTTGAAGTTGTGGATGCCCCAAGGCCATTGTAGCTTCCATTTCTTTTGTTTTTATTAAATCAGAACTGTGTACATTGATGCATGTATGGGGTTCAATGTACTGATTTGATATACAATGTGAAATGCTTAGATTAAACTGATTAATACATCCATCGCAATTATACTCTTAATAGTTTTGGAATGTACCTTTACATCATGCACATTAGGGGAGGTCCCCCCAAACACCCTCCCTCCTCCCGCCTTCCCTCTCCCCTTCCCTCTCTCTCCTCTTCCCTTCCACTTTCTGGACTATAGTTATGTTTTACCATTTGTATGAATGTGTAGGTGATTATATATTGATTTCGTAGTATTATTGAGTACATTGGATACTTTTTTTCCATTCTTGAGATACTTTACTAAGAAGAATATGTTCCAGCCCCATCCAGGTAAACATAAAGGATGTAAAGTCACCCTCTTTTTTATGGCTGCTTAGTATTCCATGGTGTAAATATACCACAATTTGTTAATCCATTCATGGGTTGATGGGCACTTGGGTTGTTTCCATGTCTTGGCAATTTGGAAGTAGGGTGCAATGAACATTCTTTGCAAATATCTTCATTGTAAAATGATTTTTGATCATCTATACCTTAATTATTATAAAAATGATACATGTTTGGCCTGGGCATGGTGGCTCACACCTGTAATCCTAGCAGTCTGGGAGGCCAAGGCCAGAGGATTATTAAAGCTCACAAGTTTGAAACTAGCCAGACCCCCTAGCAAGAGCCAGACCCCATCTCTACTAAAAATAGAAAAACTAGCTGGACATTGTGGTGGATCCCTTTATTCTCAGTTACTTGGGCAGCTGAGGCAGGAGTTTGAACCCAGG
>NW_003852406.1:9850224-9871124 GCF_000181295.1 Otolemur garnettii
GCCACCTTAGGTGTACGTGGCTGGCGCCTTAGCCGGTTGAGCTATAGGCGCCGAGCCTGAACCCAGGAGTTTGAGGTTGCTGTGAGCTATGATGACACCACAGCACTCTACCAGGGTGACAGAGTGATACTTTGTCTCAAAAAAATATTATATATATATACAAATAATGTATGTTTGTAACCAAAATGGAAGCATTGCTGAGATGTGTGGCTTAAATTGAAAGCACCCTTAGGCTGGGCGCGGTTCCTCATGCCTGCAATCCTAGCACTCTGAGAGGCCAAGTTGGTGGATTGCCTGAGCTCACATTCTGAGACCAGCCTAAGCCAGAGTGAGGCTTCGTCTCTAAAAATAGCCAGGCATTGTGGCCGGCTCCTGTAGTCTCAGCTACTTGGGAGTCTGAGGCAAGAGAACTGTTTGAGCCCAAGAGGTTGAGGTTGCTGTGAACGGTGACACCACAGTATTCTACTGAGGGTGACAAAGTGAGACTCTGTAAAAAAAAACAAAACAAAAGAATTTGGTAAATTTTGATTTAGATTTTTCTGTAACTTTATACATGTAAGTTATTTTACAGAAATTGGGTTACTCTGTAACTATATCTGTCATTTTGGTTTTTAGTTTCTTTTTTTTTTTTTTTGGACAATACATTTTGATACTTTCTGTGGCCATGTATATAAATTTTTGTGGTTATTTTTAATAGCTTCTCGGTATTTTATAGCTTCTAGGCTATAATTTAGCCAACCCCTTATGAATGGATATCTGGGCTCTTATAAATACCTTGTATATAAACATTGGTACTCTTGGAAGTGTGTTTGTATAATTCTTGTGTGGTTTTTTTTTTTTTGCAGTTTTTGGCTGGGGCTGGGTTTGAACCTGCCACCTCTCATATATGGGGCTGGTGCCCTACTCCTTTGAGCCATAGGCACCACCCAAATTCTTGTGTTTGAGGTTGATTACTAGAAGTAGAATTGTTGGATTGGATAGTGTGTACATTTACAAGTTCATCGCATCTGCTGTAGATGTCCCAGTTTGCACTCTGGTCTCCCTCACCCTTTTTGAAGGCTGTTTTTGCATGTTTCCTGGGGCTTTGGAAGTGAGATTTTTTGATTTTCAGTTCTTAGTCACAAGAAAGACCTTTATTTCTTAGCTAGAAGAGGCAAGAAAGAGGAGATACGGATTTATCTTTGTCAAGAAGAGAGGTAGACAGGGTCAGGGGAAAGATGGAGTGAACAGGAAGGAGGACGCCTCAGGGGCCACGCTGGTCTCCACCAGGAGTCAGTCCCTCGTGTGCCCTCCTGGTTTGAGCATGAGGTAAATTTCAGCCCTGGCTAAGGATCATCCTTAACTCCTTCCTCCCTTCTTGTCTGATTGGCTGCAGTGGGTCACTTCTGGGGAACTGGAGCCCTTCCTCTGTCCATGAGCACATCAAACACAGTTCTTAATTTTTAGCCATAGGAGTGAACCATGGTACATCTATGCAGAGAGAATAAGGCTTGTAGAATTGGTGGGAAGGTTAGGCCCAGCCTCTGGGAATGGGCAGGAACAAAGGGAAGCTGGTTACCTGCAACCACAGCCTGGCCCCCAACAGACAGGCTCCGAATGGGATGTGCTGCCAGGGGCCAGGCAACGCTCAGGACTGGGGTCCTCACCCTAGCTCTGAGGGGCAGAGATGAGAATTTGGCTTTTTTGTTTCTCCAATGTATTGTACCAGTTGGTGCCAGACGCTGCCTCTCTTTGAGACTCCTTGTGTGCTGTGGGGAATTCCTCAGCACAGGAGGGGATTTTATTCAGATGCTGACTAAGGTATGAATCACCTCCAGCCTCTGTCGTTTATCCCTGGATAATCCCTCTTGCTTCCCTCCTCATTGACTCTGAGGTCTCAGAGAAGAGAGCTGTTGATACAGATGTCTAGATAGAGACTGTGTACACATATCCATTTCTTTCTTTCTTTTTTTCTTTTTTTTTTTTTGCAGTTTTTGGCCAGGGCCGGGTTTGAACCCGCCACCCCTGACATATGGGGCCGGCGCCCTACTCCTTGAGCCACAGGCGCTGCCCCACATATCCATTTCTAAGTCACCCCCATGCCCCCCCATTCCAGGTGGCATTGTAGCACTGGGGCACGCTTTTTCTGAAGGTGTTGGGTCTAACTGTACTTGGGATTGGGGCAGACAGTTGATTGTACTGGGTTTGCTGGTGGCTAGAAAACTATAATCTATTTGGAGGCTGAATGTTAAGAAAGACCCTTTAGCTGGAAGACGTGGGTAGGATGGTTGGATGGTCGGAATCTGTGTTCAACAGCCTGGAAGTTCAATTCAGAATTTTCAGAGAGGTGATTTCAGGGAAAAGAGGACTAGATTCTGAGTGAAGAGATTTATATTCTAGTCTTGGTTCTGTCTAAAAACTAATAGGGACCCTGGATAATTCACATGACTTCTAAATTGTCTTCTCCTGTTTGAAATGATGACAGTTGAAGTGTGTCTATCTATCTATCTATCTATCATCTCACTTTGTCGCCCTCAGTAGCTTCAAACTCCTGGGCTCAGGTGATCCTCTTGCCTCAGCCTCCCCAGTAGGTGGGACTATAGTTGCCCACTGTGAAGCCTGGCTATTTTTAGAAACTGGGGTCTCGCTCTTGCTCAGGCTCGTTTTAAACTCATGAGCTCAAGCAGTCCACCTGCCTTGGCCTCCCAGAGTGCTAGGATTATAGGCATAAGCCACTGTGCCTGGCCCCTAGTGTCTCTTTTTAAACTAGATGACCCGGGCAGCGCCTGTGCCTCAGTGAGTAGGGTGGCAACCAAAAATAGCCAGGCATTGTGGTGGGTGCTGTAGTCCCAGCTACTTGGGAGGCTGAGGCAAGAGAATAGCTTAAGCCCAGGAATTAGAGGTTGCTGTGAGTGGTGACGCCACAGCACTCTGCCGAGGGTGACAAAGTAAAACTCTGTCTCCCCCCCAAAAAAAAAAATATATATATATAAATAAATAACAATAAACCAGATGACCCATCAGAAGAATTATGTTTTGTATTTTTCTTTAATGCAGAATTTTGGGCCTCAATCTCAAACCATCTACCAGAATTTCTAAGAATTGGTTTCAGAGATTTATAATTTTTAAAAATTCCCCACTGATTCTGATGGAGCCCTAGTTCTAGAATGTCTAAGAAATTTCCTTAACCACTTTAATATTTCAAGAAATACATTCAGTTTAAAGGTGGATGGTTCTGGGAAAATTATTCAGAAGACCTGCAACCTCACAAACTTTTTAATTGTCCTGGAAGGATGTCATGTGAGCCTTCATCATGTGACACCTCGTCTCTTTTCTATACCAACTCTTCTTGATTTAGTAGAGTTCTAAATTGGCTTGTCCCAGATTTTCTAATTATGGATTATGGGCAAAGACTGATAACTTATTAGGTCATTAAATCTGAAATGTCTGATTTTTAATCAAAAGTTTAGTTTATTATATCTCCAACCAGAAGCAGTGCAATTAATTGAAGTATGTGGCTAAGCGATGGACACAGTTTTGCCATCTTAATAATGGTAGCTTGTTTCTGAAGAAGCCCGGGTAATGAGTGATGATGAAATCACAAAAGCTTGTTGAGAATTTAACATTTTCCCTTTCAAAAAGTGGTTCAAAGCCTGGAAGAAGTGGCAGTCAGGTGGTGCAAGGTCTGGTGAATGCAGTGGATGACAGAGTTTCCAAGTCCAGCCTCTGTAGTTTGAGTAGCATCGTGTGTGCAACAGCATTGTTTTGCAAGAGCATTGGCCTGTCCCTAGCAGCTTAGTTGCAGGCGTCCTCATCATGTTATTCAATATTGCCAATTGACCAGGTTTCATGAAGCTTTACTGGATAATACCAGACACTGTTAGCCTTTTGTGATGGACATTTGGTTTCAGACTGTGTCTTGACAGGTCATCTTTATTCAGCCACTGTGCTGAATGCTTGTAATTGTCAAAAAGAATGCATTTTCTACCACACATAACAATACGGTGTAGAAATGGTTTTTCCTTTATGTTCTGACGGCAAAGAAAGGCAAACTTCAAGACAATTTGCCTTCCTACGCTCATTGAACTCCTGCAGAACCCATCTATCCAGGTTCTTCACCTTCCTATTTGTTTCAAAATGGTCCAATGTTATTGGAATAGTAACATCATCAAACCTTGCAGTTAATTCACACGTAAGTTGAGACGGATTCACTTCCAGTACAGCTTTCAGCTCATCATTATCCACATTGGTCTCAGGTCACCCACATGGCTACTGTCAAGATTAAAATCACCAGAATGGAGCTTCTCAAACCACGGACGTCCTGTGCGTTCATTAACCACTTCCTTCCCAAGCACTTTGTTGATATTTCCAGCTCTGCATTACTTCCACAGTGGAACTCATATTCAAAAATAACACAGATTTTTGACTTATCTGTGGCTTCATAAAAATTGCTCTAAAATTTTTTTGAAGTATAATCACAAGCCAAAACACGTGTTTGAAAGGAGGAGGATGTACCTTTACAATACGAAACAAACAAAAAATATAAGAATTGTCAAAGTGAAATGTTGGAGATGTCAACTGTCAAACTTAGTACTTAAGGAAATTGGACATTTCATACTTAATAACCTAATGTATCTCATACCTATTTTCCTGCTCCCCTTCTTCCTCAGTAACCCCCAAACTGATATTTTGAGGGTGTATAATGTGCCAAGCAAAAAGCCTGTATTTCACAGCCTCTTCTTCCCTTGGATATGGTGAATTGAGCTCTCGTAAGGAAAGGTGAACTAGTATGTGGGGGGCTAATGGGAAGGTTCCATGGACTGTCTTGTATGGACAGTGCACTCTTTCTGCTTCTTCGCTGTTTTCCTAGCTACTGCTTGGAATGTAGATGCAATGGCTGAAGTCCAGCAGCTTTCTTGGATCATGAGGTAACCATGAAGATGGAAGCTGTGCTCTAGTAGAGTACAAAGAAAGGAGGAGACTGAATTCTGAATATCCCTAATGACCCTGGAGCCATGATACCAGTTGTGGACTGCTCTTACCACGCCTTTTTGAGATAGGGTCTTGCTCTGTTTCCTGGGTTAGAGTGCAGTGGTGTCAATCACAGCTCACTACAACCTCCCACTCCTGAGCTCAAGAAATCCTCTTGCCTTAGCCTCCCAAGTAGCTGGGGTTACAGGTGTACACCACAGTGTCCAGCCAATTTCTTTCTTTCTTTCTTTTTTTTGTATAGAGATGGGCTCTCACTCTTGCTCAGGCTGGTCTCAATCTTTTGGCCTTAAGTGATCTTCCCACCTTAACCTCCCAAAGTGCTAGGATTATAGGCATAAGCCGCTGTGCCTAGCCACACTTCTTTAATATTGATTAGGCCAAAGTTGCTTGGGGGTTTTCGATGGCATGCAGCTGAACCTAACCTAGCTGATATCCCAGCTTTGTGTTGGTTTCATAGCATGTCCTCAGCACCATCTGGAAGGTGCAGTGACTTGCACATAATAGGTGCTTGGTAAGCATTTGGCAAATTAATACTCCATGGCATAGCAGTTAAGGATTTAAAGGCTTCAGCTGTCCTGGCCCCTGCCTTTCTTCCTCAGACTGAATTACTGATAGGGACCTTTTATTTTTTACTATCCCAAATCCCAGGAAGATATTTCCCACTTCTCTGTGCAGAGTTTTAGGGCTATAAACTCAAATATTTTGATGAGGCAGTGAGTAGTAGGCATTTGAGCTTCCAAGTGCATGCACACAGCATTTCAGATGAAAATCTAAGGGGTGGGTGCTTCTCTGAATCTCCTCGAGAAATTGGAGGTGGTGGTTTGAATGATGTCAGAAAAGGCCACCATTGAATCCTTTGCTATCATTTGGAGGCCATACTTTCCACAGTGCCTGCCAGGAACCTGGTGCCAGGGAAGGCTTTCAAGACTGATTATTAAGGAGCCTTGATTGCCAGCTGTTGATGAAGGGGTCTGTCTTTTCAGTGGCAACCTCCATGGTGGTCTTGGCCAGCCCAGCCTGCCCCTGACTCATGCTGATCTTTGTCAGCCAGGCTGAAACGCCCCTCTTCGAGGCCCAGGACAACATGCTGGTTTCCTGGAAGCATTTGGGGCAAGACTCTGCTGCTAAGAAAATGATACTGTTTTTGCAGTACCGAAGTGTGTTTAAAATGCTTTCTCTCTCAACAGTGAAGCTTCTGGCAGAGAAACATGGGGTTAACCTCCCCATTCCCAACCCAAAAAGCAGAAGGCAAAACCTTGAGAGGTGAATTAACTCTTCACTGTTGCCAAAGAGTTTATTTTCAAATAGGTTTCATTGACGGCAGGGATTTGGATGGCCCACCCCATAGTGCACCCTCTCAGAGCAATGGGCAGAAGCCAACCCACCGCCCTTTGTGGGGAAAAGTGAATTCCAAGGCAAACCTCAGCGGCTTAGGAGTGTTTGCTTCTGCTGGAAGTAATTAGAGAAATACGCAATCCTTGAAAGGCAACATCTGGCTGGCTGGAGGCAGGCTGGCAAATACTCAGTCGGAATAGACAGAGGTGACGTTTTGTAGAAGGAAAAGAGCTATCCTGAGGGAATGGCTGGTGAGGTTTCGTGGCTGTGTCCAGAGAGGCACCCCTGCCCCATCCTCAGAGCTGGGGGTGGGTCCTGCCTTCCTAGCTCACAGATGTACTCCACCCACTCGCTCCAAGTCTTCTATGGGTGGTGCCTAGAGCTGAGAGATGACCGCCTTCCTCTAGGACTTGGTGTCGGCCTGACTTTCCATCTGCTTCCAGAGCAATTGGAGGTGTTGATTTAGGCTGTCAGAAATGTCTTTTCCCCCTCAGCCCTTTCTCAAGGCAGCCTCCTGTGTGCTTGTCCTTATAACCATGCCCAGAAGTCCAGGGAGCTGGAGCCTGCAGTGTTTCCAGGAAAGTGGCTTATACTCCCTTCTCCGTGCTGAGCCTGGAAGGGTTCAGCTTTGGACCTCCTGGAACACGAGGGTAAATCATCATTTCTCCCCCTCTTCAATTTTGCATCTACTCACTGGCGAGAAAAGCTGAACAGCATCTTGGTGGATTTATGAATGTTGAAGATTTTTTCCCCCTTCTTTATAGCCTGTAAGATATTTCCAAGCGAAGAATGCAGTTCTAGTAAATCCGATGAACCTATCGTGGATTTTCTGAAACCGAGTTTCTATAAAAAGCTGTAGTAATGGCATTTCGGAGGAACTTACTAAAAAATATGGGCCTTCATAGCGGACGTTTTTGCAAAGGGTGCATTTTCATGTAAAAATGCTTTCAGTGGCTGTTTTGTTCAGTTATTCTGCAGCTACTTGGCTGTGTTTTTACAGAGGCCCTTAAAGGCCTAGGTTTGACTTCTCTTTGGACACTTTAGCTTTTAAGCGCCCTAGGAAGGCTTAGAGAACACCAAATTTTATCCGAGTAAAGAGGTCATGGGCCAAATCCCTGGAGAAACTCTGCAGGGGCAGCCAGCATCTGAGTAGTCATTAGCATAACATGGATAAAGCCCTATGAGTCCCATCCAGAGGGGACTCGGGAACCGAGTTCATCTGGAATTTCAGGGTTAGAAGGGCTGGGAATACTTGGACCCACAAGACCCTGATTCTCCTCCTCTGCTACTTGCTGAGTACTGATCTTGGGCAAGAAATCACTTGGCTTTCCTGAACCTTGGTTTCCTTGCCTGTAAAATGGAGCTGCTAATTATTGTACTGCCCACCTTGCTGTCTTTTTATGTGAATCAATGAAGTCACATTTGTACTGGCACTTTTCTTTTTAAAATATGGGATGCTTCCTAATTTGTATTTTTTTAATTTAATTTTTTATTAAATCATAACTGTATACATTTATGGGGTACAATTGATTTATAATATGAAAAGCTTAAACTGATTAATGTAACTATCACCTCACTTTTTGAGATAAGACGTTTATAATTTACTCTTAGCTATTTTGAAGTGTACCCTTGCATCGTGCACATTAGGCGAGATCCCACCAAATGTCCTCACTCCTCTCACCAATCGCCTTCCTCCCTCCCCTCCTTTCTCCCTCTCTCCTCCCTCTTGCCAGACTATATTTGTGTTTTGTCATTTGTATGAATGCGTGAGTGTTTATATATTGGTTTCATAATAGTATTGAGTACATTGGATACTTTCCCCCCCATTCTTGAGATACTTTACTAAGAAGAGTATGTTCCAACTCTATCAATGTAAACGTTAAAGATGTAAAGTCGTTGGCACCTGTGGCTCAGTGAGTAGGGTGCCGGCCCCATATACCAAGGGTGGTGGGTTTGAACCCGGCCCTGGCCAAACTGCAACAAAAAAATAGCCAAGCGTGTGGCAGGTGTCTGTAGTCCCAGCTACTTGGGAGGCTGAGGCAAGAGAATCTCCTAAGTCCAAGAGCTGGAGGTTGCTGTGAGCTATGATGCCATAGCACTCTATCGAGGGCGACAAAGTGATACTCTGTCTCTAAAAACAAAACAAAGATGTAACATCTCCATCTTTTTAATGGCTGAATAGTATACCAATTATGAATTGGGCTGCAATAAATATTCTGGTACAAATGTCTTTGTGGTAAATGATTTTTGTTCTTCTGGGTAAATACCTAGTAATGAAATTGTGGGATCAAACAGTAGGTCAACTTTTAGTTCCTTGAGTATTCTCCATACTTCTTTCCAAAAAGGCCGTATTAGTTTGTGATCCCACCAGCAGTGTAGAAGTGTTCCCTTCTCTCCACATCCATGCCAGCATCTGCAGTTTTGGGACTTTGTGATGTGGGCTATTCTTACTGGGGTTAGGTGGTATCGCAAAGTGGTTTTGATTTGCATTTCTCTGATGATTAAAGACAATGAGCATTTTTTCATGTGTTTGTTGGCCATTCGTCTGTCATCTTTGGAGAAGTTTCTGTTCAAGTCTCTTGCCCACAAAGAAATGGGGTTCTTTGTTCTTTTCTTACTGATTAATTTGAGTTCTCTAAGTCATCCTTGTGCAGGGGCCTCGTGCTAATTTCTGCATTGTCCTGATTTTTGTATCCGCACTGAGGAAGTGAGCCCCCGTGACGCTTTCTGAATGGTAAAGGCTGCGTCCATGTTAGGCGTGGAGATGATGGCTCCTCTTTACATTTCACCCCGTCCCTTGCCCTGTTGTTGATGGTGACAGCAGTGTCATTGCTCCTCTCCGGGATGGGCTGCCTTCTGTCTCACACTCTAGCCTCCCTCTGACACCGACTTGGCCTCTGGGTCATTTCTCTGTGCTGTTCCTGATTTGGGACCTCTTCCTTTTGCCACCCTCGGTTAGGATTTTCTCTTTCCAAATCTTTCTGCTCTGATCCTGTCTAGGTTTCCTAACTTCTTTCTTTGCTTTGTCCTTTGCAATGTCAGCGTGTCCCTACTGTACAAGGCTATGTGGTGGGTTCAGTGAGTGGGGAGTGCGGTGGGGCTGGGGCCTCCTGAGAAGGCCTGCCATTATTAGGACGCTTTCTGTGGCCTTCCCTGTTCTTCTTCCTCAGCCCAGATGCTCAGCCTTTCCCCAGGGCTCTGAGAAGACATAAAAGCTCTTAGAAGGTGACCTGTTTTTAACCCCCACCAGGTTACAAGATTTAATACAAATGCTTTTTATTTATTCATTCATTTACTCCAGATATTTACCAAGTGCCTACTGTGTGCCAGGCCTTACTTTAACCCTAGGGCTTGGGCAGTAAACAAAGCAAGGGCCCCACTGATGGCAGCTTATATTCTAAGGGGGAGACCTGCTGGAGGAGATGAGATAGACACAGACAGGTGAAGGCATATCAGTGGGGGATGGGAGCTAAGAGGAACAAAATGGCAAGAGGAGGCAGGTTATGAGGAGGGGCCGAACATTCCCCCTTATCAGCAGGGCCTTGTGTATGAGATGGTCGGGGAGTTTCTCTGATAAGCAACAGGAGGTTGGGATCGGAAGGAGCAGCTGGAACTGGCAACCTGGGAGAAGGCGCCAGGGTCGCTGAAGACCCCACGACATTAGGTGGGAGGGCAGGAGGGTGCTTGGTGTGTTCTGGAACAGCCGAGAGTCCAAAGTAGCTGAAGGAGGGAGGGAGGGGCAGTGTGCTAAGAGGATGGACAGGGACGGGGCTGAGCTTGCTGGGCTTCGCAGCGAGCTTTGAGTTTTATTCTAATAACAGTTCAGCTGAGAAGAGTGGCACTGAGCACCGGCCTGGAGCCTAGCGGAGTAGCCCAGGACTTTCTGTGGCCCTTGTTCTGCAGTCATGCAGGTGGCCATGGCACAGAGATGTGGAAGAATGGGGTTAATGGTGTCAGCTGGGCCCTGAAGGTGGGAACTGAAAACCTGGAAACCAGAGGCTCCTCATTTCAAAACTGTGTTTAAAAATGTCAAACGCGGGAGGGCATGGTAATCAAACTCATATGAAAGAGCTGTGCAAGTCCAAAAAATTATTGGTGTGTGGACTGACTGAACAATTGCCTGAGTGATCAACAGCTCTGTGATCTGAATATATCCTAAAATAAAATAATTTTTCTTGCTTTCATGTATTTATCAAAATATTGAGTACTTGCCAAATCATAGTGCTTACTGTACTAGCGATACCAACTTAAATTAAGGACTATTGTCCTATTCCTAGTCTGTTCACAGGCCATTGGAAGGTTGGGCCATCTGGCCCTCTGACATGAGTTTTTCTTCTATCTGCTGGGGATAGAATTGGTGGCTGTTGGGTCATCTGATTGTTGCAGGCAGAAGTCCATTTACCTGCCCCTGTTTTGGGGAGGTGGGTTTCCTGAATGGCTTTCCATACGCATAAAGAGTTTCAAGACATTCCTTTAAGGCAGGCATCCTCAAACTGCGGCCCGCGGGCCACATGTGGCTCACCGAGGACATTTATCTGGCCAGCCGGGTATTTTTGCTGCCGTTGCCTGTCCTGCTTAGCAGCCGACTCATCCTGGGGCCCGCAGTCCAGCCCTCCAACAGTCTGGGGGACAGTGAACTGGCCCCCTGTTTAAAAAGTTTGAGGACCCCTGCTTAAGGGAATGATTTTCAACCAGTGTGCCTTGAAAGGATCTTAGGTGTGCTGTAAACATTTTTAAAGGTTGTTAATTAAATTATTTTTGAAAGATGTTCAAAGCACGCTAAGTATATTCCTTTTTTTGAGATCAACATAATTTAAGTGTGCCACGGAAGTTCAAGTGTACTGTGAGATAAAAAAGGTTGAAAAACATGGCTTTGAGGCTATGAGAACTACGTTTTATATTTATAGGAGGTCTTGCCTGACTTACTATAACTAATAGCAACCTGATGTTTGGACGTTTTCTCCCCTTTGTTTCTAGCAAATATAATGGAGGAAAAAGACTTCTCATCGGTGTTGTTTTCTGAATTGCTTCTATTCCTAAAAGTGTTTAAAGGTATAAAAAAATAGGCCTCATATGACTCCAATTTCTGGTCAGAAAGCTCATTAGAATGTTTAGCTTTTTTGCTGCTGAAAACAAAGTGCCCTCTCCTTGATAACATTTACCTTTTGAAGTTTGAAAAAGAGGCTTAACAGTTCATTCTGTGCCTGAAAGCGTTAAACATATTTTCAGGTAGTTTGGTATCTTCAAAGGACGCGGAGGTACGAGTGTGGAGTGGAGGTTAGGAGTTATGTGACCTGCCTCAGTACCCACGTCCTGCTGAAATCTTACAGCAAGTGGGAGGCTCATGAAGAAAATCCCAAGAAGTCATTTCCCCCAAGCAGCTGAGGGCAGAACACTCCCTGTTATGTTTATTTTGGAAAAGGGGAAGCAGACTTAGGTTTCTCTGGGGCTCCAGACATCAAAGATGATGGAACACGCACATGCATGAACTGAAACCAGTTCCTTTGAGAGAGACCCTTGTCCTAAATGCCTCACTCAGAGATGAATTTCTTTTCTCAAATGTGCCTGCCCAGTTGTTCCCTGTGGAATCAGAGAATTGATTATCCAAGAAGTGACTTTCAAGCCCCAAAGCAAAATTTGGACGGTTTTCCCAGAGCTCACTCTCTGGATATTAGCGCACTTTTCTATCCGTCAGCATAGAAATTGCCAGAGATCTCCTTCGACCCCTTAAAATTGCCTTTTGACTGCCTATCCGGTTACATGCATGTCCACGGAGGCCCATGCTGCAGAGATTAAGCAAGGGCTCTGCTCCCCAGGAGCTGTCATGGGGAGGTGGATAAGTAAAAGGACAATCTCAGCCTGTGGCTGGGCAGAGGCCAGCACTGGGTATGTGTGTGTGTGGCAGGGAGGGGAACAAAAGGCACAAAATCTAGTCAAGGTGAGAGTCAGAGATGTGAGGCCTGAGGACAGTGGGATTGGCCAAGCAAGCTCCTGGGAGTTAGGGGCACAGCGTGCTCAGAGACCACAGCAGGTGCAGGGGCTGCCCACGTGGCTGCAGACTGTCAGGGTCAGGTCTTAAGAACCACGTGGAGGAGCTTGTGTTAATTCCTGAGAGCAAAGGAAGAAACCACTGAATAATTTCTCATCTGAAGTAGTATGTAGCAGACCCGTTGGAGAGGATCATGCTGGTCGTGGGGAGAATAGGTTGAGGAAAGCAAGCCTGGAGCCTGAGGACGACTTAGAGGCCGCTGTGGCAATCCAGGTGAGATACCCAGCACATCACCCAAATCAGGGCACGGGTGTGGGATGGAGAGCGGCGAGAGGTTCAGGGTGCAGGGTCACCAAGGAGCAGTGGCTGACTGGTGTGTGTGAGGGAGTCGGAGACCCTGGGATGCCAGTTGCTGAGTAGGGATGTGGTGGACGCTGCTACCACCTACCGTGGTATGCCATGAGTTCCTAGGAAGAGCCACTGGGGCCTGGCTCTCTTAGGGCTTTAAGACAGTTGGAAACAAGAGCAGGTGTGGCTCTAACCAGGGTGTTATTTTTTTCTTACAAGAAAAATGTGGAGAAATAAGTGTAAAATAACTTTTGTCTGGGCTGGACACAGTGACTCATGCCTGTAATCCTAGCACTCTGGGAGGCTGAGGTGGAAGGATCACTTGAGCTCAGGAGTTTGAGACCCTGTCTCTACTAAAAATAGAAAAAGTAGCCGGGTGTAGTGGTTGGCGCCTGTGGTCCCAGCTACTCAGGAGGCTGAGGCAGGAGGATCCCTTGAACCCAGAAGTGTGAGGTTGCTCTGGGCTAGGCTGAGGCCATGGTATGCTGACCCAGATGACAGAGACAGACTGTCTCAAAAACAACAACAACAAAACTTCTGCTTGTTCAGAAAACCAAACTAGAAGGGAATTATGAACAGAAAGTTCCCTTGAAATTATCTTTACTGTGATGCTTTGTGTTAAGTCCTTGCCCTTTCTGAGCTTGACAGGTGGCCATGATCCCTTCAATTTTGGAAGTTTTTTTTTTTTTTTAATTCTAGAGACAGAGTCTCACTACGTTGCCCTTGGTAGAGTGCTGTGGCGTCACAACTCACAGCAACCTCAAACTCTTGGGCTTAAGTGAGTCTCTTGCCTCAGCTTCCCAAGTAGTTGGGACTACAGGCCCTAGCCACAACGCCCGGCTTTTTTTTGTTGTTGTTGTTGTTGTTGCAGTTGTTATTGTTGTTTAGCTGGCCCAGACAGGGTTTGAACCTGCCACCCTTGGTGCATGTGGCTGGCACCATAACCACTGTGCTACAAATGCCAAGCCTCCATTTTGGAAGATTAAAAGCACAAACCATCAGCCCAGAAGGTATTTTAGCCAGGATGTTTCTGGGTTCTAGCCAGTGAGAACTCACCACTTTGAGTAAGGGGAATCCTGTGTTAGTTGGGGGGATTCTTTGCTTGCATGGTGGGGGCTGTGCTTGGGAGGGGGCCTAGCCTAGCAGAGCAGTCGGGCAAGGACTGTGCCGTGGGACGGACTCCACTGTGATCCCGGCTCTGTCTGTGAGCTTTGTAACCTTGTCCAAACTGTGTAAAACTCCTGGTCCTTTAGTTTTCTCATTTTACAAGGTCATTAGGAAGATTAAATGTGAATCTAGGCAAAGGGGTGCAAAACGGTACCTGGCCCATGATGGTTACTCAGTAAGTTGTAATCCTTTTCCCTCAGTTAATGTGGAGGATGGCTTATAATGGCTCTAGACAGATGACTTTCTTGTCCCTGGCTTTCTGCTTATGACCTAGGTGAGGCTTGATCCCTGGGGCAGATTGTCACCTCCACTCCACGCTGCTGGTGAGTTTGGTAGGAGGAGGAGCACATGTAAATATGTGGTGTTTGTGTTTTAATCTGAGAGTCCGAAAATAAACTGTACTAGCTTAGAGAACATAATTATTACGATACCACAAAGACCATGTTTTTAAAAAATCCAGCTTTTGAAGGATCTTACTAAAATTCATCAAATTTATACCATGTTGAATGTGATATTGGCGTTGTTTACTCCATATCAAACTCTCTCTGAAGAGAAGTGTCACAGGAGGGGCTCCATCTGCAGGTACAGAGATTCTTCTGACACAAGCCAGTTTAGGAGGGTTCCTTTCTAGAATATGAACTTATTTTCTTTGGAATCAAGAGTCCCCAATCATCAAAGCTATCTGGGGGCTGCCTGTTCTTCAGCCTTCTCTCTGTGTGCTCTCTGGAGACCCAGAATTTGATCTGGCTGTCCTTGTCCCCAGGGAACTTGGAAGTTTAGCGCTTGTGACATTTGTGCTGTGTGGTCTTCAGATCCTGCTGGTTTTCTTCTCTTTTTTGATGTGGATGATTTCATTGGTCTTTGGCTTGGCTTCTGTATGGAGTATTTATTTATTTTTTGAGACAAAGTCTCACCCTGTAGCCCCGGGTAGAATACTGTGGCGTCATAGCTCACAGCAACCTCAACTCTTGGGCTCGAGTGATTCTCTTGCCTCAGCCTCTTGAGTAGCTGGGACTAAAGGTGCCTGCCACAATGCCTGGCTAGTTTTTCTATTTTTAGTAGATATGGGGTCTTGCTCTTGCGCAGGCTGGTCTCAAACTGGTGAGCTCAAGCAATCCACCCCCATCGGCCTCCCAGAGGGCTAGGCTTACAGGCATGAGCCACTGCGCCTGGCTATGTGGAGTTTTTAAATGTCTTTCCATACATCACTGAGCACCCCGGTTTTCCACCCCTCTCCTGGTACCAAAAGGTTATTTATTTTAAACTAAGGGCATCAAATAATCCTCGGAAAATTCCACCAGCATTCCTAGCTTCTGTGTTCTCTGTCAATTGCCAGCTAGTGTTCAGAGCCCACTAGCGTTCAGAGCCCTTTTGTGACATTTCTAGGTTTCCTGTGGGACAGGCTTGGGTTTTCCTTCCTTCCTCTGCCAGGAGAGTAACCAGCGGATGACACTTCTGAGAGTTTGTATTAGGATAAGATAGATGTTGGTGATGTGCCTGAAAGGATTGTTGAGCTTCTCACTTATTTCTGGGCCAGCCTAGAGTTTCCCAGCTGCAGAGAGGAGCAGCTTCACCCAGAGACTTATTCTTAAATCAGTTTTCTGTACAGATAAAACACTCAGGATTAGCTCTGGAGAAAACTCTTTGTTCTTCATTCTGTTTGTGTCCCTTCCCTCTCCCCCGCTCCCCTTAGGAGACAAGGCCTTTCTATGTCACCCAGGCTGAAGTTTCATGGTGCCATCATAGCTCACTGCAGCCTGGAACTCCCTAGGTCAAGCAATCTTCCCACCTTAGTCTCCCTAGTAGCTGGCAGTCCAAGTATGTACCACTGTGCCCAACTAATTAAATTATTATTATTATTTTTTTTGGTAGAGACAGGATTTTACTATGTTTGAACTCTTGGTCTCAAGTGATCCTCTCACCTTGGGCTCCCAAAGTGCAGGGATTATAGGTGTGAACCACTGTGCCCAGCCACACTTCCTTCCTTTTTTTTTGAGACAGAGCTTCAAGCTGTCGCCCTGGGCAGAGTGCTGTGGCATCACAGCTCACAGCAACCTCCAACTTGGGCTCAAGCAAGTCTCCTGCCTCAGCCTCCCACAGGCGCCCACCACAGCGCCTAGCTATTTTTTGGTTGCAGCCGTCATTGTTGTTTGGTGGGCCCGGGCTGGATTCTAACCCGCCAGCTCAGGTGCATGTGGCTGGCGCCTTAGCCACTTGAGCCACAGGCGCCGAGCCCACACTTCCTTCTTAACTACCGCTCCTCACTGTGCTCACCTCCGTGCTTCATGTTAACATCTTTGGTGTGATTATCTTGACTTAGAGAACATAATTATTATGGTACCACAAAGACCGTGTTTTTAGAAAATCCAACTTTGGAAGGATCTTACTAAAATTCAGCAAATTTATACCAGGTTGAATGGTGATATTGGCGTTGTTTCCTCCACAACAAGGTCTCTCTGAAGAGTAGTGTCACAAGAGGGGCTCCATCTGCAGGTACAGAGACTTGACGTTCTCCGTTTATGTAAGCGGGTGACTGTTCCTGAGTGAATAGGAGAGGGAGTTACGACGCTCAGACTGAGAAGGAACCTGCCCTTGTGGAGGGACCGACACTAGATTGCCTTTTCACGTGTGCCTATGACCAGGCAGCCAAGCCCTGTCCTCCCTGATGGGGAACTCACGGTCTCCCCAAACAGCCTGTTTTATCTTTACACATCTCTGTTAGAAAGCTAGGAAGCTCCCCCAGCCCCGCTTCAATTGAATTGGGATTTGTGTCCCTGGCACATCTATTCATGGTTCCCTGTTCTAACCTTTGGAGTCACACAGACTGAGCTTAATCTCCTTTGCACATGACAGCCCTTCTGGTATTTATGTGTGAGGCGAGTCTGTGGTGTCCCCAGTCCTGCTCCTCTCTGTACCCACTGCCTTCTCAGCATTTGAGTCCTGAAACTGTCCCGGCCACTCTTGCTTCTTTTTTATCAATCAGTTTTATCAATCAATTATATTGAGAGGATAAACATAGCTAAGTAGAATTCTTCCCACATCCTTCTTGACTCATAAAAACAGAATAAACTTTTTGGGTCTCTCTTGACCTTGATGACTGTAACACGGGAATAGATTTTTGTCTCACAGTTTGGTGTCCGAGTCTGTGCGTGTTCTTCTGAGGCTTTGTACTTGGGTGAAAAGATGCCTTTCTGAAGTAGTTGGGGGGAGTTGTTTTTGTTTCAAGGGCAGGCTGCAGTGTGGCTTACTGCCCTGCCCTGGTGATACATCAGTCACATCCAGAGATCATAGTGGTCTTTGACAACCATATCACCATGAACTTGGCAGCCGTGATCTGTAATGCCTTTTTAAAACCACCCAAACTAAGTTTGCTTCCATGTCGCAACCATCCTGCATTCAAACAGTGGGTCTCTTAGGCCTAGGGTTAGGGCCTTCAAGTCTCCCTATTGAACTTCATTTTGTTAGAGTTGACCCATCATTCCGGTCTGCTGATCTGTTTCACTCCTAAAGGTTCTCATAATGCTTATCTGTTTTCCTGACTTCCAGTGTTTAAGGGCCCAGGCTTTGGTGTGAGCGAGACATAGGTATACATCCCAGTTCTAGCTTTCACTGGTTGTGTGGTTTTGGGCAAAGGCACAGTGAAGAATCTCATGGATGTCTCATGGAACCCACCGGTAGGAGGCAGCAGCCTCGGGAAGTGAGAACTAGGAAAGCGGAAAGCAGAGCTATCTCCTCGCCCCACCCCTGCTTCTTTCTGAACATTCAATCCTCCTTTTCTTTCTGGAGGCTGACTCTTCCTGTCTATCTGTGTGGTAGGCAGAATAATGGCGACCCAAGGATGTCTACATCCCCAGCCTGCAACCTGTGGATTTGCCTTTGGTACCACAACAGGGATATGATTCCAGCTGGGGAGATTATCCTGAGTTATTCAGGTGGGTGCACTGTTACCACAGAGTCCTTACAAGGGAGAGAAGTTATGGGAGAGGTGGAATCAGAGGAGGAGATGTGAGGATAAAAGCAAATCAGAGATGACATGATGCTGCAGCTTGGAAGATGCAGGAAGGGACCCAGAGCTGAGATGAGCAGGTGGTCCCTGGAAGCTGGGAAGTCAAAGGAAGAGAGCTTCCCTAAAATAAGGGATACAGCCCTGTCACCCCCTTGCTTGTTTATATCATTTTAAGCCACTAAATTACAAAGACCTCCTTCTCTTACTCTTCGGAGTCCACCCACCTCTTGTAGTCCCCTGCTCCCGCTACCCTCCGCGTCCCCTGGAGGCAGGTTGTATGTTCCCACCTGCCCCTTCACTGCCGTCCCCTCCGTGTCCAGCACAGGCCCTCCGTGCACTGTGTTCTTAGTTACTGCCTGAGGAGGAACTGAAGACCCCAAGAGGAACCTGGTGATGCTTTTCAGAAGTCCAGCTGCAGCTTGTAGTTCTTTGGCCTCAAGTGGGATTAGAGGTGGCTGTCGCTACCCTGAGCGACCCTCCGCCATGCTTGGGACCCTGCTGTAGAGCCTCTGTGTTGGGAACTCACCTGCTCTCTGAACTATGTCTGAGTTTCTACACTCTTCACATAGCAGAGGCTGGACTGAAGAAAACCTGCAGAAATACCATTCCAATGCTTTCTATTTCTTGAATGTATTGAAGTTGAAAAAGTGCTCCCCCATTTCTGACCTCATTTAGTCCCCAGGGTGGCCTTGGGTTGTGGCCACTGCTTTTCAACTTGTTCAGATTTTTCTTGTGAGAAGGGGAGTGATGACCGGCAAGCTCGGGCTGGAAACCCACCATCCCCTTTTTACGAGTCAGACTTGGACGGTGGTAATTTGCCCAAAGTTTCACTGCCTGTAAAGGCAGAAGATGTTTCTGTTTGCAGTACCGTTGGGACCACAATTTACCCATCCTCAGAGTTACCAGCATCATTCTCATTTTCCCTTTAGAATCCTGGCTAAGCCTTGACATCTGCTCTTCTAATGAAGCCAGCATCTTCTTGTGACCTCTCTATCCCTGCTTTTTTTTTTTTTTTGCAGTTTTTGGCCGGGGCTGGGTTTGGGCACCCTACTCCTTTGAGCCACAGGTGCCGCCCTCCCTGCTTTTTTTTTTTTCAAAGACAGAGTCTCACTTTGTCACCCTGGGTAGAGTGCTGTGGTGTCATCATAGCTCATAGCAATCTCAAACTCCTGGGCTCCAGTGATCTTCTGGCCTCTGCCTCCTTAGTAGCTGGGATTACCAATGCCTAACACAATACCCTTGGCTATTTTTTAGAGATGGGGTCTTGCTCTTGCTCAGGTGGGTCCTGAACTTTCGAGCTCAAGCAATCCACCCAACCTGGCCTCCCAGAATGCTGAGATTACAGGTGTGAGCCACCTTGCCTGGCCTTTTATCCCTGCTCTTAAGACCTCCAGCTGGCTGTCTTTCCTCTGTTTTAAATTTGAGATGCTCCAGGAAGCCTCCTAGATTGGCATGCTGCTCTCAGAGGGCATTTAGTGTCAAGATGTTCTGGGAACTTGTCACTCTATTGCTGGGGTGCGCACACATATGCTCGGTCAGTGCTGGTTGGCTGGTTTCCTGGCAGCCACTTCCTCAGCCTTCTTTCTCTTCATAGCCCTTGGGGTCCCCGACCCACAAACCAGATGAGTTACAAAAGCTTACTTTGCACTTAGGTGATCTTTTGGCGCTAGAATGCATCTGTCTGCATTTGGTGTCATCAATGGTGGTTGGCTTCCAGGTCTCTAGCCAACATCTCTTGCTCCTGTTATGTAGCTGAACTCTGGAGCCATGAAGTGAATGGGCTTTGGAGTCAACAGGCCTAGGTGACTTCTGGTTCTGCTGCAGCTGTCTAGGTGACCTTAACCAAGTGATGGCACCCCTAAGAGCCCCAGTTGCCTAACCTGCAAAATGGTGACATGTAATTCTTACCTGGCAGGGCTGCTGAATAATGTGTAATGTAAGGTGTTTAGCATTGTACTTAGCCCTTGATGGATGCTTGGGATTGTTGTTTACTGCACTATGAATGTGCATCTAGTTGGTTTAATAGTACCAGGCACCTAATCACTATTTATACTGCCGTTTTTATGGGTAATCTGATTCAAGGTCAAACTCTGTCCTAGTCACTTAGAATTGAAATGCTCTTTTTTGCTTCTGGGGATCTCAGGTTGCTGGGGGGAAAGGCGTCTCTCTCATTCATTCATTTGTTTCGTTCATAAGTAATTGCATCATGCTGGATATAATGAGGGCAGAATGGTGAGCAAAAACCAATATAGTCCCTATTCTCATGGATCTTACAGTGTGATGGGAGAAACACACTTTAACTAAAACAGAACAGTCATACAAAATTCAAGGTGATAGCAGCTATGAAGGAGCAATGATGGGAGGGGGTCTAGAAAGGAATTGTGAGAATGTTGGCATCTGTGTCACTGGGTGGTACATCCATACAGAGATGGGGTAGCCTGGGTTCCACCAGGTGACAGTTAAGTTTTCCTTTCCTTTTTTTGAGACAGAATCTCACTCTGTTACCCCAGGGTAGAGTGCCATGGCATTGGCCTAACTCACAGCAACCTCAAACTCTTAGGCTCAAGCAATCCTCCTGCCTCAGCCTCTGGAGTAGCTGGGACTATAGGTGCCCGCCACAACACCTGGCTAGTTTTTCTGTTTTTAGTAGATATGGGGTCTTGCTCTTGCTCAGGCTGGTCTTGAACTTCTGAGTGCAAGGGGTATTCCCACCTTGGCCTCCTAGAGTGCTAGGATTACGGACATGATTCACCATGCCTAGCCCAGTTAAATTTTCCAGGACATCCAGGAAACCATCAGGAACACCTAGGTGGCTGGCTGAGGGAGAAGCACGTATAGAAGAGGGGTAGCTTTGGAAGGGGCATTGCTTGGGATGAAAGGAGGCTGCTGCATTCAGCAGCAGGGAAGCCGGCTCTCGGGAGGTGCTTATTAAGGATTGTTTTCACTTGGCCACTCCTAGTATTCAATCAAAATAATTCCAGTCTGTGTTTCCTCTCGCTGTGGCTTCCTGAGGCTGAGCAAAAGTAATTGCTCTATATAATTGCCTCCATCTCATCTCTCATTTTTTTTTTTTTTTTTTTTTTT
>NW_003852406.1:9871262-9882245 GCF_000181295.1 Otolemur garnettii
GGCCATTTTTTGGTTGCAGCCATCATTGTTGTTTGGCGGGTCCGGGCTGGGGATTCGAACCCACCACCTTAGGTGTAGGTGGCTGGCGCCTTAGCCAGTTGAGCTATAGGCGCTGAGCCTCATCTCTCATTTTTTGTTACTCTTTTCTTATTCTCAATCTCTTTCTACTTCTCTTTTCCCCCTCCTATTTGGTTTCTTCTGTTCTGCTCAGTGAAATCAGCTGTTTGGCTCTTCGTCCAATGCTCACATCTTTCCTCAGCTCTGAGATGGAGAAGCATGTGGTAGAGTGCTGTCTTGTAGAAGCAGCGCCAGCCTGTGGGCTTTGTCTAATGCTTCCATTTGGGCTGTGGACTGTCTCTCTTCTCTGTTAGCCCAGGTCTCTGCTTGTGCCTTCTTCCTTCTACTAGCTGCAGTTTGCAGTGTTTTAGTCATTTAGTTTTATGCTTTGGCTGGTGGGAGACTGTCCACAGGTCATAAATTATCACCACATAGCTCATATTCTGGGCTTCACTTCAGGGACCCGTGATGTGGTGCTCTGCATTTGTTGGCCCTGGGAGATGTCTGTCCTCTTCTTCTTGGCAGAAGTAAGACCTAGGAGCAGTGTTCTGAGATCTGACTAGCATGTGTGCCAGGTGACTAGTGGGAGGGCACAAGGATCTCTCTGGCTGCCCAACATGCCGGAGGTGGAAGGTGAGTTGGGAGTTGCAGGCACAGCCCTGGAGTGACCTGTCTGGTGGCCATTTAAAAAAAAAGAAAAACCCAACTTCTTTAGAATCATTTTAGATTTGTAGGAAAATGGCAAAGATACTACAGAAAGTTCCCATATACCTTACACCCATGTAAGTATGAATGCATGGATATTTATTTTATCCTTTGAGTTTTAGTCCGATGATTATTTGTTTTGTTCTTACCTGGCCCACTGGGAGCTCTTTCATTTGGCTCATCCCTTTGATATGCTTCCATCACTGTGGGTATTTTTGTTTATTTTTTGAGTACTTCTTGAATTTCTGACAGTACAAGATGCTCCAGGCTCATCTTATGTATTTCCAGTCCCAGTCTTAAAATCTGTCATTTCCTCAAGTCATCCTGGTTCCTTTTATTGGAGAATTTATCGGTGTTAGAAACCAAATCTGGGTATTAGGTTGCTCATTGCTGCCAGGGTATAGCTGCTTCTAGGCTCTCTCAGCTGTGTATATACTGGCCTGTTCCTATGGACGTATTTGTGAATATTTCAGTGTGTAACCCTCCACTTGTGAAATAGGAGTTCATACTGATAGCTCCAGCTCTGTGACCACAGGGATCATTCTAGCATTATCCCCTGAATGTCTATAACCTTCCCCTCTAATAGTGAGAAGGCCCCCATCACTGACATTGATTTACTTATTGTTCAATTCCAGTACACACATACAGTGGCTTCAAAATTTTTAATGCATTCCCCTATGGGAAATAACTTTATCCACTACAGTAAAATTCTTATGATGTGTGGTACCTTTTGCCTTTGATCTTATAGATTCTTTTCTTTTCTGGAGTTACTTAGATCAGGACCTTATCCCATACCCCCCTTTAGTGAGGCTGTTTCATATATTTATAATGTATTCAAGTTCTTTTAGTCTGATGGTTCTTTAAAAGAGAGACATGAATGGGAGAATGGAGATTCAGTCCGTAGGGACCTAAGCTAGAAAAGGTTTGTGAACAACTCAATTTCTTCTATCTACCAAATGTTTAATGGCCCCATGCTGCTGGGTGACAGGATTCTTGTAATCTTTACTCCTCTGCTTGCTTTTATTCCTACCTGTTTGCTATGGACTGAATGTTTGTGTTCCCCTGACATTCGTATTGGAGTGTGAAGTCCGATCTCCCAGTGTCATGGTATTTGGAGATGGGATCTTTGGGAGGTAATGAGGGTTAGACTAGGCCACGAAGGTGGGGCCTTTATGATAGAATTATTAGCACTCTCTCACTAAGGCAAGGCCATGTGAAGACATAGCAGGAAGAGATAGCAGGAAGGCAGCGGTCTGTAAGCAAAGAAGAGAGCCCTCATCAGGAACTGAACTGGCTGGCGCCTTGATCTTGAACTTCCAGCCTCCCAAACCATGAGAAATCGATTTCTATTGCTTATGCAACTCAGTCTGTGGTATTGTGGTATAAGAGCCCAAGCTGACTAATATATCATTGTGTATAGAAAAAGTACAGTCACCTCTGGACTGTTGGCGGGGGCCTTTCTTTAACCAAATTCCCTTCTACTTTGAAATAACGCAGAGAACCCCCCTCTTTTTTCCTGTGCACCTGGGGTAAGGGTTGGGCCCAAGCAACATTCTTGGTGGTGTATTTAGATGTGAGAGCTCCAGGTTAAGGGTCTGATGAGATACTTTTGGCTAAAACAAACATTAGGATCAAGGGAATGTCTCCCAGTGGAAAGATTATCACCTACTTGATGGAAAAAACAGCCCTTTCCCCAAATACTCAAAGCCTGCCTGAGAGCAGGAGAGCCTGGTTTTAAAGCAGGATGCAGGCTGAGAGGGTAGTAGAAAGCTGTGACATGGGTGGCCTTGGATTTGGAGCGGGTCCTGGCTTTTCAGTTTGTGCTCAGCTGCCAGGCCTCGGATGCTTCTGTGGGGACGGCAGAAGGGACTTACTTACTCATGATCGCGAATGTGATGTGAGTGTTTGTTCCAAAGTCTAAGTTAAAGGCTTGCTGGAGGCAGATTTTTCTCTGGGATACTGATTGTGGGTTTTTAATGTTTCTCCTTTTATTGTTCAGTGTTTTCAGCTTCTTTAGATCGAAGTCTTCTCCCCACAACTGTCTGCTCCTATTTTACAAGTAGAGAAGTCACTGAGGTTGTAACCAGCCTACGTGATAAAATGAAGCCCGCACCGGGCCCTATGCTCTAGATGGGTGATTAAAAAAAAAAAACAAGCCGTAACTGCCCGGGAGGAACTTCCTCTTATTGTTTCCCTTTCATGTTTCTTCCTTTTTCCTCTTCAGTTTTTCCTCCTTTCTTGGTAGTGATTTTTTTTTTCCTTTATTGCCTGTTTCGTTTCACAATTTGGCACCTGTTTTGACAGCAGTATCTGCTTCCTGCCATTCTCTGGACAGTCAGAGAACGGGGATAACTTTGTCTGGGGCTTCACCCCAGGATTTCCACAGAAGTGACTCATAGAAGGTCCCCCCTCCCCCAGATCTATTCATGAAAATAAATGGCACTTTGGTATTTAATACAAGGACCTTTGCGAATTGAGCCCCTAGGAGAAAACTTAACACATTTAAATGCTTTCTCTCTTTGCGGTTTGCTGTGTGTTAAGCACCCCAAATGAAGTGTAGGTGTTAATGTTCAACAAAGGCTGGGTTAATGTCCAGAGGATTGTTCTGGACATTACGGTTCAGAGTCTGTTAATGTTCAATGGAAGAGCACTTAGATGAGGACTCGGTACATAGTAAGGGTATTTAGGCGTTAATTATGTTGTTGTTATTATTACTGCCAGTTAAAGACTTGCTCCCATATTGCATATTGTGGGCAGGTAAGGTGAAGATGAGGGACTTAATGTCAGTTTTGGGTTAGGTGGGAAAATAAATTGGAGTTGCTACTTTTGTGTTACTAGTGCAAGAAAAATGATGACAGGAATGGAAGTGGATCCCTGGGGATCCACTACTTATCCAATACTTATTATTTTGAGTATTTGGGGAAAGGGCTGTTTTTTCCATCAAGTAGGTGATAAGGGATGGCAGTGGTTTGAGTCTCCGACCTTGGAACTCGGGGGCTTGATAATGGCTCATCATTATCAAGGGAGTCCAGGGTGTATTAGGTGGTCCCTGAAAGCCTTTTGGCCTTTAGGATGTGTTTCTATGGGGGTTCTTATCCAAGGGGAGTAGGATGGGATGGGAAGTGGGCTTAAGGGGATCTGTCTTCCTTTTTCCTCTTCAGTTTTTCTTCCTTTCTTGATAGTGATTTTTCCCCACCTTTTATTGCCTGTTTCATTCTTTTATGAAAGAATGAAGTGATTCTTTTGTTTTTCTCTGGTTTGGATTCTCTTAGCAATGTCTTCTCTAAGGTATTCCCAGGGTGTCGAGGTATTTCTGTGTACTCCTTCAACTGTTTTTTGTTAACTGCAGCTCAGGACAACAGGCAAAGTGCCAGAGAGAGGAAAACGTAATAGTCTATAAAATCAGGTAATAGCTCTGCTCAGAACTCTTTGAGGATGAACACCAGGTTATGCCTTTCTATTTGCAACCTTCCCCAAGGCTGCAGATACCTCCCCAAAGAGAAGAGAGAAACCTAGCAGAGATTTTATCCTAGGGTGGAGGGAAGAGTATGGGGTAGGCCAAGAGAGGCATCTCAGGTTGTTTTTCTTTTGTGATAATTAACACTCATTGAAAGAGCTGTCTTTACTACCCATTCTTCTGCTGGCCCTCGCAGGTTGAACTTCCATGCCTTCTACTCCAGTGTCAAAGTTCTTGTCAAGGTCACCTTTGATCTCCATCCTGCCCAATGCAGTACTTACTCCCTGGTCTTCATCTGCCTACAGCATCTGGCTTGTTTCACCCCTCCCTCCTCTTTGAACCACAAGCTGCTACCCCCCCACCATTCTCTTTGCCCTCTCCTCCTCTTTTTCTTGACCCTCCTCTGTGTTGAGTGCTAGAGCATAGGAGGATCTCCTTGGGATCCTGTTAAAGGCAGACAAGGATTCAGTGGGTCTGGGGTGGGCCCAGTGTTTGCATTTCTAACAAGTTCCCAGGTGATGCTGTAGCTGCTGGTCATGGAGAGCTCCGTTTGCTCAGCACTGGGGCTCGGTACTGGGGCTCGGTTCTCAGCTGCACGGTCTACATTCCTTTCCAGCTGAGCTTATGCAGTCTCTGGCTTTGAGTCACAGCTTGACTCTTATTGATGACCTCTCAGCCCAGAGCCTTTCTGAGGCCCCGACACCCTGTGCTTTGGCTCCCATGCACTTCCCTGTCTTCACCTGTTCCTGCCCTAGGTGTCTCCGGCACTGCTCCCCAGGACCTCTAAACTGGCTCTTTCCTCCACCTGCTTGCAAAGATCTCATCTTCTCCTTCCAATTAAATGTTCACTTCCCAGAGAGGCCTTCCCTACCCACCACCACTGCTATCACTTCACCCAGCTTCAGCTTCTTCATAACACTGGTCTGATGAGTTCCTTGTTCATCATCTCTCTACACTGATCGTATCAGTTCTGTGGGGGCAAGGACCTTGTCTCTCCAAGAGTGCCTAGCCCAGTAATAAGCTCTTGGTAAAAACTTGGCAGTAATTTGATAAACTATTAGTATCAGCACATCCTGAAAGCACTAAGGACCACCAATATTACCATTCAATTCCAAAGTCCGTGTTTATGATGGCTTGGGTATCAGGGTATATTTTGGTATTTTAACTATGAACTGTTGGGAAGAACTGAGGTGGACAGTACACATAGATAATGCCTTGTGAAGATCCAACAGGATTAGAGCACATTGGACAAATGGAGGTTTCGTAGCTGCTAGAATAAAAAAGAAATTGAGGCATCCCATTGTACAAGGTAATGCGTCTGACGAAATTGTGGGAACTTGTGTTATAGCTTTCTCATTCACACCACATCTGGTGCTGTAGTCATAACAAAATTATCATTGCTCTGCCTATTAAATTAGCGTTGTGAATTTGAGTTATATTTGTTTTATAGTTATAGTTAATGTGCAGTTATATTTTGTTTTTTTCTTTTTTAAATTGTGCTATTTGGTTTTATGGTAACATGAGAGCTAGAATGTTTTTATATTTGTACATATTATGAAAAACATTAACTGAGCACTTAAGGTCTTTGAGAATCTATTTCTTTAAAGGCATTTGTACATCAGGCAAGCTTGTGAAAGACTAAAATAGGAATTAAGCAATATTGAAGGTGCAGCTAAGGACAGGGGAAAGGAAAAGGTGTTAAATTCTAAAAGCACTTGTAAAAAGCTATTTTTAATAAAATAAGGATAATATGGGCTCTGAGTTAGCTATTAAATTTTAGCATGCTTTTAAAAGAGTGAAATTTAAAAATATCCATGTTGCTGGGCATGGTGGCTCATGCCTATATCCTAGCATTTGGGAAGCTGAGGTGGGTGGATTGAGGTGGGTGTGGTTCGAGACCAGCATGAGCCACAGCGAGACTCCATCTCTAAAAAAAATTGCCAGGCATTGAGGCAGGCGCCTGTAGTCCTAGTTACTTGGGAGGCTAAGGCAAGAGAATCACTTACGCCCAAGACTTTGAGATTTCTGTGAGCTGTGACACTACGGCACTCTACTGAGGGTGAACAAGTGAAACTTTGTCTCAAAAAAAATTTTGTGTGTGTGTGTGTTGATATGAATACAAAAGAATATACTGACAAACCTTAAAAGGCTAAAATGTGGTTTTGTGCCTGTGGCTCAAGTGGCTAAGGCGCCAGCCACATACACCTAAGGTGGTGGGTTCGAATCCAGCCCGGGCCCACCAAACAACAATGATGGCTGCAACAAAAAAATAGCCGGGCATTGTGGCGGGCACCTGTGGTCCCAGCTACTTGGGAGGCAGAGGCAGGAGACTCGCTTGAGCCCAGGAGTTGGAGGTTGCTGTGAGTTGTGATGTCTCAGCACTCTACCCAGGGGAATAGCTTGAGGCTCTGTCTCAAAAAAAAAAAAAAAAGGCTAAAATGTTATTACTTTGTTTACATAATTGAAATTTTAATTTTGAGTTACTGATTTAATTTCTGCTTTTCTTTTCCTTCTTTTTTTAAAGATAGGGTCTTAACTCTGTTGCCCAGGTTGGAGTGCAGTGGTACAATCATAGCTGTCTGTAATCTGGAACTCCTGGGATTAAATGATCTTTCCAATTTAGCCTCCTGAGCAGCTGGGACTATAGGCATACACCATCATGTCTGGCTAATTTTTAAAAATTTTTTGTAGAGATGGGGTCCAGGCTGGTCTCAACTCCTGGCCTCAAGTTATCTTCCTACCAAAGTGCTATCAGCCTCCCAAAGTACTAGGGTTATAGGCATGACTCACAGTGCCTCGCTGATTTAATTTCTGATTATTGAAAAACATCATGTATTACAAAACTTCTTTGCTGGAGACATCTGTATAAGATAATGATATTTAAAACTAAAATAAAGATAATGGAGTAGATGGCCTTTGCCCACCAATTCTAGGGCCTGGTTTAGGTAGGTATGTAAGCTCCCAGTTCTAACTCCCAATTCTAACTCTGTGTACCTGGCCCCCTGACTTCCCTGACTGCCAGAGACAAGGAGGAAAGGATTTGCCATTGGGAAGTGGGGCCCACGCAGGTGCCTTTGAAAGACTTGAATGTTCCTTCTCCCTTACACATTTCCTTTGAATATATATGTTTGTTTCTACCTTGTTCATTTCTGGATATAATTTTAGACTAGCAGGCCCGGCTATATAGACCTGTGATTCCAGGGGGCCCTGGAGCAGAAGAGGAGGGCTGGGAAAGGGTAGGGGAGCTTTAGGAAGGAGAAAGGGAGGGAGGGACCACAGAAATGCTTCGAATATCAGAATGCACTGCCCAGTTTTTGGTTACCTGAGAACAAGGTGCAGCGTGTTGGGGTGATTTGGGGATCTGGGTTTGGGTCGCCCTTTCCCCTGCCACCCACCTGAGAGAATTCTGAGGAGGAAGATCTTACTGGGGAGTGAGGACCCTGGCATCACAGAGTTGTGTTCTCATTTGTTTTTAAAAGCCACACTACATGATATTCAGTAGGTTTTTGTGGACAAATCCAGGTGACTGTCATTTACAGCATAGTCTCTCTGGGACCCGTGCACGCAGCTGACTCAAACCTTTGTGAGACTTGGTTGGTGTGTGGAGCAATGACTGTGGGGAGGTGAGAAGATTGAAGAGTGTGGATGCTTCCTGGGTGGACTCTGGATGAGCCCTGGATCATTTGGCCAAGTTCTCTCATGATGTAAATTCTCGGCCTTTTCCCTGGTGAGGACAAAGACGGGCAGGCTTTCCTGCTTGGATCTCTTGTTTTAAGTGACCAAGAACAGAGAGATTTTGGAGAAAGTACAGCATATTTCAGGGGAGAATATTTAGCTTTGGAATTGACTTTGCAGAAATCTTCTTTGAGGATGGTCGGGAACCAGGCTTGTTACGGCGGGCCTTGCTGGAATTCCGCAGTGTCCTTTCCCTTCCCTTAAGAGATGCTTGATAACCCCAGGGCCTATTTTCTACTTTCGCAGCATATACACCTTGTGACATGGAGGCTGGTGGTGGGAAGAAAAGCCACAACGAGGCTGTGGATCTGTTTTTGGTGTTTTAAATAGTTGTAAATATTCTTACTGGAGATGCCTGAAGGATGGGTATTTGCTATGAAAACCTTGATTTTTTTTTTTTTTTACATTATTCAAATTTTAAAGGGGAATTCAGAGAACAGTGTGCATTGAAGATGGTTTATTCATTCCTTCATTTATGGATATGCGACACTGTTCTGTGTACTGGGAGCTTGGCAAGGAGGAAGACTACTCCAAGGAGCAACACTCCACTGAGATCTGACAGACAAGAGGCTGCCATGCTGGTGCCCCAGTGTGATGGGGCAGAGGGACTTGCTTTGGTTCACAGCTCTTGAATGGCTGTGTAGCAAAATTGTACCAAAATTGAACTGTGAGAGGCAGGAAAATCATATGGGGTCCCCACTCAAGAGAGTTCAGATCTTAGAGACAAGGTCTGGGTTTAAATCCCAGAGGTGCCCCTGACCTGGGTATGAGGCCTTGGAGGAAGTTACTGACCCATGAGAACATACACGTGTCAGAGTGAAGAAAAATACATGCCGTGAGGATCTGTTGAGATGGGATGGTACAGAGAAAGCATCCAGCACTGTGCCTGGCACTGTGGGGGCATGGCATGTGTGGCCGACTCAGAATTGGTTGATCAAACTTCAGATATAGTTGTTGGGACCAAACTGGCCTACTGGAGAGGCTGCCACTGGGCAGCCCTTGCTGGAATGCCAGGGGAGAGTCAGAAGCCGCATGAGCAGGTGAGCCTTGATGAAAAAACAGACTTTTCATAGGTGCAGGCAGATAGTTTTACACCAGAGGGGAAAGAAATATTGAAAGTACAGGTCATAAAAACAGGGTCTTGCCACATAGTGTGAGGATAGGAGCTTCTCTTGCTGGGTATCCCTTCCTGTTGGTGGCCTGGTATCATAGTACTAATGCCAATACTGTGGACGTGAGCATAGAGTATGCCCTGAGTTGAAATAGTTTTTTGGTGCTGAGTTGACTGCAGTGAAATTAGTGTCAGCCCTTGAGAAATCTAAGACGGCTCGTTTGGTTTTAGCTGGTAGTTTATTTCCTGGACATTTTGGTTTCAGTATAGGTTTAGGGAAGTGTCATGTATCAGGGGTGGCAAGTGGGTTTTATTTGGGTCTATACTGATCAATTGGCAATAACTGCTGGAGTGTGTGGTGTTGAGGAGGATCCTGAAGCCAGACTGGGGCTTGGAGAGGGCGTGTGGTTATCACCCTTCGTTGATATATTTTGGGTTTAGGCTTCATGTAGAAAACTATAGCACACATGGCATGGATCTGTTAAGACCTTTTCTGGGTACGTGGTGATATGCAGATGCTCATTTATTCATCTATTATAACAAATATGTGTTACATCTCCACGGTGGGCACAATATTGTACTGTAGATGCTCAGCTTTCTGATATCTTACTTAGTTAAAATATTATTTTGGGATGTTAGTGGTTAATAGCTGTTTGGTTAACCAGTGGGGTTTTTAGTCTTTGGCTCATGTGTAAAACCATTCTATGGCTGGATGCGTGGTGGCTCACGCCTCTAATCCTAGCATTCTAGGGGGCCAAGGTGGGTGGATTGCCTGAGCGCACGAGTTCCAGACCAGCCTGAGCAAGAGCAAGACCCCCCATCTCTACTAAAAATAGAAAAACTAACTGGGTGTTGTAGCAGGCTCCTGTAGTCCTGGCTACTCTCTAAAACCCAGGAGTTTGAGGTTGCTGTGAGCTAAGATGCCAGGACTGACAGAGTAAGACTCTGTCTCAACAACAACAAAAAAAACTCCAAAACAAAAAAAACCAACCAACATTCTATGAACAAAGTCAGCTTTCATGTGGCCACAAATGCCACATTGAGTTTTTTGGTTCCAGATTCCTGTCATTTCATTTAGTATGCAATGTATGATTTAATTTTCCCAATTACCTTATGAGGTCATCATTGATATTCTGACTTTAGAGATAGGAAAACACTCAGAGAAATGAAAGAACTTGTCCAGAGCTGGTATTTGACTTGAGCCCAGTGGAATTTTCCCTGCCCTGCATCTGGAGTACTGCTCTAGTCCTTACCCGCAGAATTGTGAACTCATGTGGTTTAGCTTTGTATTGATGGAAGAAATCATTTCAAGGGTCAAGAGATGAAAAAGATGAATGACATATCTTAAATGCTTTTTTGGGATGTGGATTCTACATTTTTTTGGAGGGCCTACGAGCAATAGGAAATATTAATCACTGAATTTATTAAAATAGTACAAATTATTTAAAATAATGTAAGTTAAATTGGAAACACATGAACACCATAAATTAAGCGGTGATAAGGATCAAGAAAAGTGGGATGCTGGAGACCCACCCATGGGGAGAGGAGGGAGGCAGGTCCAGGGGGCGGCAGTGGGGAGTTCGGAGGAAAGCCAGCATGTTGTCTGTGCTCTCAGGGCCCAGCCGTACATGGTCACTAGAAAGCCCTAGTGACCCCTAATCTTCAAACTCCTGGATGATTCTCCTAGGTCTCCAACCCTAGTGAAAGGAGCATTTCTACAGGCTTGGCTTTTCTTTGTTTTCCACCATCCTTTTTTTGTATAAGCTGAGTTTAAGGAGAAGCTACATCACACAATATTAAACATTTACCCCCTCCCCCAACAGAAAAGTTTTGGTTGTCAGGCACTTTTAAAGAGATTCAAACCATACTGCACTGTGTGAAGTAGACAGCAATTCTGCTTTTGTTTTCTTTTTTTTTT
>NW_003852406.1:9882429-9886930 GCF_000181295.1 Otolemur garnettii
GGCTGGGGATTCGAACCCGCCACCTTAGGTGTATGTGGCTGGCGCCTTAGCTGCTTGAGCCACAGGCGCTGAGCCTCTGCTTTTGTTTCAAACCTCAGTCTTATTTTATTTATTTACTTTTTTGAGACAGAGTGTCACTTTGTTACCCTGGGTAGAGTGTGGTGGCATCATAGTTCGTAGCAACCTCAAACTCATAGGCTCAAGTGATCCTCTTGCTTCAGCCTCCCGAGTAGCTAGGACTAAAGGTTCCCACCACAATGCCCGGATATTTTTGCTCAGGCTGGTCTGAAACTCCTGAGCTCAAGCCATCCACCTACCTTGGCCTCCCAGAGTGCTAGGATTATGGGCGTGAGCCACTGTGCCCAGCCCAGGTTTATTTTGGAAGTTGTTTTCCCAGGGTGTCCTGAAGGCTTGACTACGTGCAATGACAGTTCCTTTGAAATCTTAAAAGTTTGATCAGCTTCCTCCGTTTGTACTAGTGAACATATAAATATGCGGCTATAGAGAGGTAGAGCACCAAGCTTAGTTTTTAGGTAAGACTGCTTCTTTCTGTCATGTTAGGGAATACATTGAAACCGGTATCTATTTTGCTTATTTTGAGTTTTCCACTCTCATCTTTTCACTTTTATCTAGTTGAGGTTCTGTGGATTTCCCACATAGAATCCTGTTTTCCCACCAGTGCTATAGACAAATCCTTTAGGAGTCATTAAACGTTTTGTCCACAGTTTGGAGGTTTTAACTTGCATTTATTATCAGACTGGCGCTGGCTTCCCTCTGAATGAGACGGCCAAAGGATCCCCCTCGGGAAATTACTTTTTGGTTGGTGGCTCACTTGTTTCTTGGAATTAAGGTCAAGACTGCAGTGAAGCTCATTATCTCCTGGCACCTGCTTTAGATGCTCTTTTAAATGACGGGTATGATAAAATAGAAGGACTTGTTCCAAGCAATTGTATGTGGAGTGTCTCTCTCATGCTAGGTACTGTGCTGGGTGTCTGGGGGAGCCTGGCCTGGCTGTTGGGGACCATTTGCCTTGAGAGGCAAGGGCAAACCATGGCATAAAGGTTTCAGACTGCCCAGTTGCATTCCTCAGTAGCCACCGGGGCCCCTGGAATGGCTGGTGAATATGTATGCTGGGCCGGAGGTGCTGCTGAGAATTAGTGGTGAGGTAGGGGGTGTGTGGACCAGCATTACGTGACTAATCTCCACACTCAGCTGATAACATGTGATGGCCCAGAGAGTGGAAATGTTTCTATCTGGCATATGTTCATAGTTCTTCCAAGAGCTAAGCTCTTTGTTCTTACACACACACTCATTGATCTTGCTAACTAAAGCAATTATCATCGTTTAGCAGTCTTTTCATAAAGTATTATTTCCACTCCAAAACACCACTTTTATTTGCCAAGTGCCACAATGTTGCATCTTGGCAATTGATCAGTATTTACTGCCAAATTATGTAAGCCCTTGGTTGGGCTTAGTCCCCAATGCCAAGCGTGTCTGTGGTGCATTAGGATTGTAAACGTGGCCTGGTGCCTGAAAGTGGAGAACAGCTGTCCTCAAATTCATTAATTAATTCAGTGTTTGCACTTTGATTGGGAAGGAAATTCACATTCCCTTAAGACACCAGTGCCCAGCTGAGAAATATTGTTCCCTGAAAATATTGGACGGAGGTTTGTTGTCAAGGAAATGTAAATTGTGGACATTTCATGAAATTCAAATATGCGGATTAATTCACCAACAGGGAGCTAAGATTATAATAAGCCAAGGTGGCCTTATTCAAAGATTGAAATGTAATTAGTGTTGACTGTAGTAACAGCAGCTATTGCAAAGGATTGTAAAACCCTTGACAAGAATTTTATTAATAAATATTAGAGGAAATATTTTCATTGAAAAGTCAAGTGTCAACATAGGAACAGATTATTGGTGAGCAAAACAACTCCATTTAGTAACTACCAACTCCATTTAGTAACTTACACTTCTGTTTAAAAAAAAATATAAACTTTAATAAACATGAGTGTGTCAGGAGATCCAGAACGAAACGTGCCAGCACTGCTCTCGGAAGAAAGAGGTCAAGGGCCCTGGGTCACTTTGGTCTCAGCCCTGGGCACTGCTCCATCAGCCTGTGGCACGCTGGCTGGACTTGTCCTTGGTACTGAGATGTTTTGCAGTATTATTAGCCTTGTCAAGCTCCATGAGTTGAAGAGTTTATCTCCTTTTTAAAATCCCATTCAATGGTAAAGGGATATAAGATACTGAAACCTACACTAGGCACAGATGGCAGTGGAGATGGAGTGGAGAGTTCCCCAGCCAGTGGAGGTGGGACCCCTGGGCTGGGGAGAGAGGACACCCACCTCAGTTCTCTGCGGCATAGAACCGAGGCATGAGGGCATGTGTTACAGGAGAAGGCTTGGGACATGGACCAGAACCTAGGGCGTTGTTTAAGAGCTTGGAGACCTGGAGTAACTAGACGTCCCCATTCTTTTCTACACCCTGGCCCTGCCCCTCTCCCTGACCCCAGCAGCAGCCTAGAGGGCTGTTCTTTGGAGAAAAGGAACTGGAAAGGTGTTGAAGGCACAGGTGGATAACTGGAAAGATGGACATTCATGATAGGTGGGGCCTCTAGAGGCCTTTCTCCTGCCCTGTGCCAGGAGGCCATCAGCCAGGCTTGTAAACCAGTGGTTCTCAACCTGTGGGCTGCGACCCCTTTTTAACAATGAAAATAATTGCAGCATTAGGAAGGTTGAGAACCACTGCTGTGAACAATTGGTTCTTGATTTTACTCTTGGAAGTCGGGCAACATGAGAAATTTATATGTATAGCGTGTGAAATCTACTACATATAAAATTGATAAGAAATCACAGCTAGAAATATTATTTAGCAAGATGGAGGGAAGTACTTGAAAAAACATAAAAAATTTGCAGGTGATTTTCCCTGGTGAATGTGTTTGAGACTAGGGGAGGAAGCTGGCTCAGAGTATAGATTTTCTTGTTATATTATATCTTGTTTTATTCTGATTAAGAATTCAATTATTTAAAATTATTAGTATAACTCTGAAAATCAAAGTTGACCTAATGAGATAGTTGGAATTGGTGAGATGGCAAATACTGCAGGTGAATGAATGTACCTCTCCCAGTTGTTCCTGTCTGTAAAATGGGAGGTGGTATATGTTTTACATTTAAAAGAAAAATCACTAAGCAAAACTGACAGCACCATACTAGTGGTAGAAGACAGAATGAATCCAGGAAACCCCAAGACAAATCAATGAGGGACAAAGTAAGGATGTGCTATAGCTGTACTAAATAATTATTAAATTTGTACTAATGGATCAGATTTTGAATGTTACATCTTAAAGTGAAAACTACACTCAGTACCCATGAGGCATTGCCAAAAATTGTCCAGATATTTGCCCACAGAGGAAACCTCCACAAATTTAAAAAGGAAGAAATAGGTCAGGCATGGTGGCTCACGCCTGTAATCCTAGCACTCTGGGAGGCCTAGGCTGGTGGATTACTTGAGCTCACCAGTTTGAGACCAGCCTGAGCCACAGTGAGACCCCATCTCTACTAAAAATACAAAAAACTGAGGCAAGGGAATCGCTTGAGCCCAAGGTTGCTGTGAACTCTAATGTCACCATGGCACTCTACCCAGGGCGACAGCTTAAGACTCTGTCTCAAAAAAAAGAAAAGGAAGAAAATAGTAGAGAACTTCATTTCCTGACCACATTAGAGGTGGAAATTAACCATATTTAGAAATAAAAACTCTCCAGGCCAAGACAACACCACCACCACAACAAAATACTGGATAGGAACACATTTTCTCAAAAATAACTCTTGAGTGTCAAAAAAGAAATCAAAACCCCAAATGGAAACCATCTAGAAAATAGTAATGGAAACATACTGTGGTGGAAACTGTTGGCTGCCTTCCCCATGTCCATTCTTCTCTCTCTTTTTACTAACAGAACATTAATTTCTTTAAAGCATAAGTAACCAGCTTTAAAATCCTACTTCCCAGCCTCTCTTCTGGTGAGCGTGGTGGGATGATTAAGTTCCCACCAACAACATGTAAGGAATTATGAGTGGGTGGGTTTCCAGGAAATCTCCTTAAAGGAAAGTTGACTCATCTGGCCTCAGCCTTTGGTAAATGTGATGTTGGCTCAGCCATCTTATAATCACGTGGTGTCTTATATATATCAAAGCAGCAGTTCTCAACCTGTGGGTTGCGACCCCTTTCGAGGGGTTGAACACCCCTTTCACAGGGGTTGCCTAAATACATCCTGCATATCAGATATTTACATTACGATTTATAATAGTAGAAAAATTGCAGTTATAAAGTAGCAATGAAAATCATTTTATGGTTGGGGGTCACCACAACATGAGGAAATTAAAAGTCTCTTAAGTGTAGATAATGTGGGCTCGGCGCCTGTGGCTCAAGCTGCTAAGGCGCCAGCCACGTACACCTAAGGTGGCGGGTTCGAATCCCCAGCCCGGGCCCGCCAAACAACAAT
>NW_003852406.1:9886972-9888715 GCF_000181295.1 Otolemur garnettii
TGCTAAGGCGCCAGCCACGTACACCTAAGGTGGCGGGTTCGAATCCCCAGCCCGGGCCCGCCAAACAACAATGATGGCTGCAACCAAAAAATGGCCAAGCGTTGTGGCGGGTGCCTGTGGTCCCAGCTACTTGGGAGGCTGAGGCAAAAGACTCTCTTGAGCCCAGAAGTTGGAGGTTGCTGTGAGTGTGATGCCGTGGCACTCTACCTAGGGGGATAGCTTGAGGCTCCGTCTCAAAAAAAAAAAAAAAAAAAGTGTAGATAATGTGGGGTTTGCTAGACAAATTGACAACAGCCAGGAAATTTGAAATGTAGGGCTTGAAGCTGCTCCGCTGGGATGCCTTTGGTTTGCAAGCTCTCTGGGCTGGCCTGGTTTCAGGGTGTGACGCTGCAGCTCAGGTGTCCTCTCAGTAGACATGAAACAGGTTCTGTGGGCCATGGTGCTTCGCCCAGTATTGATCCGGCATTTGTGAGAATAGGCCCCATCCTTTCTTTTGCCCTTCCTGAGGCCTGATGGGAGTAGGCAGCGGACTCCCCAAAGAAGGTCCCAATAGCTAAGCCCTGGGTCACCCTCTTTTAAAGGAGTCTTCCTTGCAGCGCTTCTCAACCTATGGGTGCGACCCACAGGAACTGTATTAAAGGGTCACAGCATTAGGAAGGTTGAGAACCACTGTGTTAAGCAAAAATAGATGAGTGAGAAAATAAAAGAGGCACACCTCATAAATATCTTGGGGTCTATGTCAGCTCTGGACTTCCTACCTCTAAGAAAAGAAATCTAACTGAGGTCTTTTTTATTTTTTATTTTTTGGCCGGTGCTAGGTTTGAACCCACCACCTCCAGCATATGGGGCTGGTGCCCTACCCTTTTGAGCCACAGGTGCTGCCCCTAACTGAAATCTTAAGCAATTATTTTGATTTTCTTTGTTAGTTGGAGCTGACGTAATTCCTAAGTGACATAGTTGCATACAACAATTTATGTGCTTAAGTTAAAAAAAGGAAAATAAACAAATGAAGGCATTCAAGTCAAGAAGTTGGAAATAGAACAACAAAATGAAATGAAGGAAAGCAGAAGGAAATTCTTAAGCTCAAATTAGAACTCAGTAAAATAGAAAATTAAAGGAAAAAAGCGATTGATAAATCTAAGAGCTGGTTCTTTAGGCAAATAACAATGAAAAAGTATGTACATGTATTCCATTAGTGTAGTCAAGAAATAGGAGAAGCCCAAACTTGAATAATAAAGAGATATAGAAGAAATGAGATGATTTATGCTTTGCAAAGTGTGCAAATGAATTTGAAAATGTGGATCAGATAGTTGATTTTCTTAGAAAATATGCCACCAGACTAACTCCAGAATAGAAAGAAAACTCTAAAAACCTTGTAGAAGTGAAGGATAATGAGACAGCTTTTATCTGTGATCAGTTCTTGCTGCTCCTTTGGGGTCCCCTTTGTTGGAGTTTTTCGGAGTAATGCTTATGTAGAAGTAAATTTCTGCTGGGTGTATATCAGGGCAGGGTGGGTCAGGTGAGTGTCCCATTGGGTGAGCTGTCTGCAGTCATCTGACAATGGTGGCCGCACCCCAGAAGGATGAAGGCAGCTATTCTTGGCAGCAAGACCTGTCGCAAAATAAATAACCCTGAGTTGTCTTCATTTTTATTATTTTTTTTTTAACATTTTTCAGATCAATAGGCTACTTGAACTTTTTGGGGGAGGGCAAAAGACTGAAAAATTTTTTTTTTTTTTTTTTT
>NW_003852406.1:9889011-9910125 GCF_000181295.1 Otolemur garnettii
AGCCGTCATTGTTGTTTGGCGGGTCTGGGCTGGGGATTCGAACCCGCCACCTTAGGTGTACGTGGCTGGCGCCTTAGCCGGGTGAGCTATAGGCGCTGAGCCCTGAAAATTATTTTTAATAATTCTAATCTCACTGCCAGTTTCACAAACAACTGATTGCTTAGAGTAAAAATGTTTTAAGCATTGAATATTGAAATAATTAATGTTAAAGATTTCAAAGCAAGATGGTGCGTTAAAAAGAGCCTCAAAGTGTTTTGAGAGGAAAATTAACCGAATAGGAGTAAAGGAGAATGGTGAGCATCAGAATTCCTTACCTTTTAATTATTTCCATGGAAAAGTACCTAATTCTCAATTGCTGGTAGGTGGAACATCCTATTGGTTAAAAATAAATTCCATAAAGTTTGAGGGGAAAAAAAAAGGCAGCCCAATCAGCCGTAAGCTAGAAACAGAATAATAAAATTATGCCCAAGGTGTCAGGTCATTACACCAGTTGTCTAGCCCCGGGCCAGGGTTTAGGCCCCAGAGTTGACAGACAACAGTGGTCACGTGGGCTCAAGGGCATCCAGAAGGGCTTGTTTGGACAGGTCCGGGTCAGGGAAGGGCTGCCGTTCAGCATTTGGCTCTGAAGTGTCTTTGCTGTTTAAAGTGTCTTGTTTTCTTTGAACTTTGAAGTTTCGCCCTCATAATGATTCCAATCATTATTTAAACAGGTGTAATTCTAACTTAATGTCCTCGTTTCTCCCTGGTAGCTGGAACAGTGAACCATGGAGCTATATTTTGGAGAATATCAGCATGTGCAGCAGGAGTATGGGGTCCATCTGAGACTCGCAAGTGACGAAACCAAGAGGTCAAGGAATTCCCAGCACCCCAAGACGGGCTCCTATGGTGTCAGCATTAGGGTCCAGGGGATTGATGGCCACCCCTACATAGTCCTGAATAACACGGAGCGGTGTCTAGCAGGCTCGTCTTTCTCAGAAAATGGGCCACCATTCTCATCTCCAGTGATAAACAACCTTCCTCTACATTCCAGCAACAGTTCTGTGCTAACCGGGAACAGTGCAGAATTGAAGCTCCCAGAAAATCCATATGCCCAGCCCAGCCCTATAAAAAACCCCAAACAGCCCTCTCTCCATGAGGGCAAGAATGGAGTTCTAGATGGCAAAGATGGGCCAGCGAAGACATCCCATGTGCTGAACTTTCAGAGGCATCCCGAGCTTTTGCAGCCTTATGACCCTGAAAAGAGCGAGTTGAACTTACAAAACCACCAACCTCCTGAGAGTAATTGGCTGAAAACGTTAGCAGACGAAGGTACCAACAATAAGAAGCCTTGGACTTGCTTCCCCAAACCCAGCAATTCCCAGCCTACCAGCCTTCCCTTGGAAGACCTGACAAGGTCCAACGTGACGGCCATTCGTCTGTGCAGCTCCGTGGTCATCGATGACCCCAAAAAGCAGACCTCAGTGTGTGTAAACGTTCAGAGCTGCACCAAGGAGGGGGTGGGAGAAGAGGCCCTTCCCCCTGGTGGGAGGCCTCTACCTGCCCACAGCCCACACACCCACCCCGAAACCAAGAAAACCAGGCCCGATGTTCTTCCCATCCGGCGACAGGATTCTGCCGGACCGGTCCTGGATGGTGCTAGGTCCCGGAGGTCTTCCTCGTCATCAGCAACTCCCACTTCAGCCACCTCTCTGTACAGGTTTTTACTGGACGATCAGGACTGCGCCATCCATGCTGACAATGTCAATCGTCATGAAAATAGAAGGTACATCCCCTTCTTGCCAGGAACCGGGCGGGATATTGATACGGGATCAATTCCAGGCGTGGATCAGTTAATTGAAAAATTTGATCAAAAACCTGGGCTTCAGAGGAGGGGAAGGACGGGGAAGAGGAACAGAATCAATCCAGATGACAGGAAGAGATCCAGGAGCGTGGACAGCGCCTTTCCCTTCGGTCTCCAAGGGAACTCCGAGTACCTGACCGAATTTAGTAGGAACTTGGGCAAGTCCAGCGAACACCTGCTCCGGCCGTCCCAGGTGTGCCCGCCCAGGACGCCGTCTCAGGAGCACCGTGGGAAGCAAAGCGTGGGCCGCGCCTGTGCCAAGCTGCCCGGAGCCGCGCTTGGGGCTCAGTGCGCCCACCCTGGGCTGCCCCAGCAGAATAGAAGTGGGAAAGTTCTGGAAGCCAAAGGCAGTCAGGAAAGCCCATCGATTCGTGCATCCTCCCTCCCAGCACAGAGTAAAAAGGAGGAAGAAATAAAAACAGCCACTGCTACGCTGATGTTACAGAATCGGGTGGCAGCAACTGCATCAGATTCGGGTGCCAAGAAAATTTCCGTGAAGACATTTCCTTCCCCCTCAAATACTCAGGTAACACCGGTGTGATTCCTGTTTTGCTTTTTTCCTCTAAGTGATTAGATGATGTACCCATGTGGCAGGAGGTTACAGGAACACGCTGCCTCTCAGTCTTGAATCGGGAATCGCACATCTGATATTTTAGGTCAGATTATGCCCTACCAGTGATGTCCTGTTGCCAATTGTATAGTTTTCTGGGTTCGCTCGAGTAGAACTAGATTCCCATTGTGATCTCTCTGTGAAGGAAATTGTCCAAGGCTAGACAGAGGCTCCATCTTCTGTTTGTACACCTATATGTGTGACAGCTGAGAGTATGTAAAATTCCTTTCCTCACAGAGCTTCAGTGGTTATGTTTGTCCCTCATGAGGGACTGGGTTAATTTCTAGCCTGAGAAATTAGGTTAATCCTAATTTAGGTTAATTGTAAAGTGATGGGATTTAAGTGGTACCTTGAGTGTTTTGGTAGTAACAATAAAAAAATAATGATATTGATAAAAACGATAATAAGGTGGGTAAGCGCTAGGCACTATTTGTTGGGTGTTATAGGATTGCAGCAGGCCTGGGAAGATAGGTGCCATTAACCCCAATTTACAGGTGACAGGGTTGAGATGAGAAGTTAAGGAACTTGCCTAAGGTGACAGAGCTCAGTGTGTCACTGTAATAATGAGGATGCTTACCTGGGGACTTGTTTGGGGGAAGGTGCAATGCCTTTAGAAGCCTCGGCTTCAGGGTTTTGCCTTCTCCTGGAAATGTCTAGTGGTCTAATAACTGATATTCTGTTCCAGGCCACACCAGATCTCTTAAAGGGCCAGCAAGAGCTCACTCAGCAAACCAATGAGGAGACGGCCAAGCAAATACTTTACAATTACCTCAAAGAAGGGTTAGTGATTTTCCTTAAAAAGCAAAACATTGTCATTTCTGTGGGGTTCTTAATTTCCTTCTCTGAGGCTTTGTGTCTTTTACTTTTCCATTTGCCCTGTGTGAGCCCTTTGAAGGAAAAGACTCAATGGCTGAATTTTTCATTATAGCATATGAGTCTTGGGTGGTGGGGGCAGGAGCTCGGACAGGGGAGTGTGGGAAAGGGCACTCACTATACTTTAAAAGTTAAAAATGATCATATATTTGTTTAGGTTTTTTTTTTTTTTAATTTGGAACCAAAGAAAGGATTATGGTTATTGAGGGCAAGGGGATGCAAACAATATAAAAATCAAAAGCTTATCTGGCATTTAATTAACTTTGCCTTCTCTGCTTGACCAATGGGAGTTGGATTTTATTTGTATATATTCTTTTTTTTTTTTTTTTTTTTTTTTTGAGACAGAGCCTCAAGCTGTCCCCCTGGGTAGAGTGCCATGGCATCATGCTCACAGCAACCTCCAACTCCTGGGCTCAAGCGAGTCTCCTGCCTTCGCCTCCCAAGTAGCTGGGACCACAGGCGCCCGCCACAACGCCCGGCTATTTTTTGGTTGCAGCCGTCATTGTTGTTTGGCGGGCCTGGGCTGGGGATTTGAACCCGCCACCTTAGGTGTACGTGGCTGGCGCCTTAGCCGGTTGAGCTATAGGCGCCGAGCCTTATTTGTATATATTCTAAGGATCCTGATCTGCTCATGAAATCCTAATATGGGAAGAAGCTGTGGGACAGATGTCTGAAGCAATTCTTTGAGAGAAAACTTTTCAGGGCAGAGTAATTGCTCAGTTCTGCCTACTTCTTGCTCTCCTGCTTCATGTGTACTACAAAATAGTCGTTGCCTGCGGTGGTGAGGCCCGCAATTAGGGAAGAGAAGCTCTGAGAGCCCACTTTGCCACCTCGGCACTGGTCCAGGTCCTTCATTATTTTGTCTAAGGCCAGAGGGTCTTTTTGATTTTCCAAAAATCTGGGGAACAACTCCATGAATACTCTAAGGTCCTCCTTTGTTAAGTAGTCTTCATCCCTGGCAAATTTGTGAAATATGAACATCATCGTTTCCATGGTGTGCTCCATCTGAGATGGCATTTTTGGCAAGGTCTATTAAAGTCTGGGCTGAGAGGCACAGTGGACGCTAGTGAGCTGGGGCGTGGGGCCTTGTTTTGTTTTTTTAAAACAGTCTTACTCTGTCACCTTGAGTGGAATGCTGTGGCATCATCATAGCTGACAGCATCCTCAAAATCTTGGGCTCAAGAGATCCTCCTGCCTCAGTTTCCCAAGTAGCTGGGACTATAAGGACTTGTCACATGCCCAGCTAGTTTTTCTATTTTTAGTAGAGATAGGATCTCACTCTTGCTCAGGCTGGTTTGAACTCATAAGAATGATTTTGTTTTTAAATGACGCTTTACAGTTTCCAAAGCAAACTCAAAGATAGGAAGAATGTCTGCAGGTCAGGTTTGAGTTCGTCTACCATCCCCTCGTGTTCGTTCCTTCATGGCAATCTCAGCCACTCCTCCTCAGAAGTTGCAAGTGAAACCCCCCTCCCCTCCCCACAGCTAACATTGCCCAGGAGCCCCTGCTTCCGTTATTTTAAAGTATGTGGGAGTCATTTAAAAGCAGGGCTTTCCGGACTTATCTTGGGGGTTGAGCTGGAATAATCTGGGTGTCAGTCCTTACTTAGATACTAACTGTGCTAGAATTCTAGACAAGGAATTTGAAGTTTCTGTTTCAGTTCTCTTATCAGATACGATTAAGAAGAAGAAAAAGAAAACCTTTTCAGCCTGACATGATTGAAAATCATCCGCTCGGCAAATACTGATTAATGTAGAAACATTTTATATATTTGTATTTTGCCTTACAATTATTTGTCTGTATTATAGAGCTGGCAGAATACTCAGGTTGAAAATATGATACAGGAAGTCATTGAAAAAGGAGGAAAAAGTAACCAGTAAGATTTCTCCTAGCTAAGAACTAGTTATCAGTATCTTCCTGTGAGGGCATTAAGGTAAAAGAACTTTTGATTTTTAAAGTTCTTTAAATTATTTATTTATTTATTTTATTTTTAAGTTTTTGGCACATGATTTATAGAGATGCTGGTCAGACAGACTTTAGTGAGAGGTACCTGTTGAAGGAAACTTATTTTAGATCTTTTTCTTTTAATTACTAGGTGTGTGGTTGATGCTGATAACACCTGTCATAATCTAGGCAAGGGGCTGCCATGTTAACTGTCTTGGCCTAGGTTTTTTTTTTTTTTTTTAACAGAGGCTAAACAAGTGAAGATAATTGCAGCTTACCCTTCGTGTCAGGTTTAAAAATAAATGTGTGTATGTATGAAAGACACACACAACAAAGAAAAAGAAGGATTCCTTTTAGAATGAATGAGTCATTTGAATCAAGTAACAAATACTAAATTGTCAATGTATGCTTTTCTTTTCTTTTTTTAAAGACAGAGTCTCACTATATCACCCTCAGTAGAGTGCCGTAGCGTCACAGGTCACAGCAACCTCAAACTCTTGGGCTTAAGCGATTCTCTTGCCTCAGCCTCCCAAGTAGCTGGGACTATAGGTGCCCACCACAACGCCCAGCTATTTTTTGTTGGAGTTGTTTAGTTGGCCCGGGCCAGGTTTGAACCTGCTACCTTCGGTGTATGTGGCTGGTGCCATAACCATTGTGCTACAGGTGCCAAGCCCACTGTATGCTTTTCTCCAAGCTTATTTAGAATGTGATTATGTCTGTTTTACGTATTTGAAAATAGGTGCTGGTGGTGCCTAATGCAGCCACACACAAACACTTTCCCCTTCTCTTCTTCTTCTGCCCTCCTCTCAAGACAAAGATACAAAGGATCTGGCTAGCCCACCCCCCTGAGAAGTTCTTGCCAAAAGACCCTAACTTGCCCGAGAGCTGTGGAATTTCCCCACCCCATGTATAAGGGGTCTCTAACTGCCCTCAGATGCTGATGCCATCTTTGTACTGGGAGGGTCACTCTCTTTTCAGTGAACCTGGCCTGACCATCTCCTCTGCAGCCTCATTTCTGGGCACCACCGCTTACACCTTTCAATGGGAATCCTTGTTCCAAAATGAGTAGTAACAGAACAATTTATCTAAAGAAAAAATACCATCCATCCTGCTCTTCTCACACTGGTTTTGTTTGCACCCTTAATTTATTCAGCCTCTTGCTGGCATGTAAAATATTCTGAGCCCAGTGGTTGTGTCCCTCATTGCTCTCTCTGCTGTGTCTTTTTCAGGAGCACCGATAATGACGATGCTACTAAAAGGAAAGTCAACCTGGTCTTTGAGAAAATCCAGACTTTGAAGTCCCGAGCAGCAGGGAGCGCACAAGGAAATAACCAAGTAAATGGAAGTTTTATATTTTGCAGAGTGCTTGTAGCATGGACTGTGGTAAACACCTTGCTGTGGCTTCATGCTGAATGTTTGTTTATAGCAGGTGGGAAGGTTCCTAAGTAGGAAGCAGTAATACTCATCATGTTTTAAATGTTGTTAATTTCCACCTAGCCTTTTGGGTATAACAAAGTGAGAGGAATAAGGGGTAGAGTTTAGAAGGGAAAATTAAGAACAGGAAGACTGAAATGACCCAGCTGAGGGAGAGCACTCCAGCATTGTTGTAGGCAGCCTGGGAAGGTCAGTGTGAGCTGCGTGAGACTCCAGCTCTGGGACTTCAGGTGTGAAAGAGAATGAGGACTAGAGACTGGAGAAGCTGCCTGGGGCTGGTGCAGGGGATGGAAAGGTGTGGCCTGGGGCCAAGTTCCTTTTTAAAAACTGCCTTCTGGGAGGCGCTTGTGGCTCAGTGGGTAGGGCATTGGCTCCATATACCATGGGTGAGGGTGGCGGGTTCGAACCTGGCCCCAGCCAAATTGCAACAGCAAAAAATAGCCGGGCATTATAGTCCCAGCTACTTGGGAGGCTGAGGCAGGAGAATCACCTAGGCCCAGGAGTTGGACATTGCTGTGAGCTGTGATGCCATAGCACTCTACTGAGGGCAATAAAATGAGACTCCATCTTAAATAAATAAATAAAATAAAATAAAATAAAATATATAAATAAACCTGCCTGCTAATGGTACTGAATTTGAGTTGGGACTTAGAGATTGTTTTGGTTAGAGAAGGAGTCATCTGTTATTGGATAAACATCTACTGTGTGCCAGACACAATTTGTGTCCTAAAAGGAAGTGGCAATTAAGAGAGGATGGCTAAACGCTTGCTTCTCAACTCTATTCTACCTCGTATTAGGACTTATTTCTTGCTTGTGTGGCTTCCCTTCCCCTCCCCAGGGGATTCTGTATGAGAAGAGAAGCTACTCAGAGGGAGGTAACCCAAAATGTATCTGTAGGTTCTTTTTGACTTTGATAACATATGTATAGAGGATATTTTAAAATATTAACCATGCTCTTTTTATTGCTCAGTATTCTAGCATCAGCTGACCCCTGACTGCTGCTCTGGCCTCAAATAGAACAATGCCATGTGTGTGTGTGTGTGTGTGTGTGAGAGAGAGAGAAAGAGAGAGACACACACACACACACACACACACACACAGAATTCCCACTGGGGAATCTTTAAATCATATACCTTGCTTTATACACAGACTTTAGGAGTTCTCCATATCTCTTAAAATTAATTCAGTGTTTTTTTCCCTAAAATTCTTAAATCTAAATTATCATTGTGATTCTTTCTTTGTGTTCACATGCATTTTCTTAGGAAGAACACAGCCATTGGCCTTGATGTTGAGATTGTCGTGGTTCACAGATGAGGGAACTGGGGAAGTCAGGGTAGGCCTTCTGGAGACAGTGACGCTGATGTTATCTCAAATGATCACAGTCTGAAAATACATTTCTGAAAAGAAGATATACAATTGGCCAACAAATATATGGAAAAATGCTTAACTTCACTCGCCATTAGGGAAACATAAATCAAAAGCACAGTGAGGTCTCATCTCACCCCAGTTTAGATGGCCGTTATGGAAAAGAGAAGAGAATAACGGTGCTGGCAAGGCTTTCTTATATACTATTGATGGGAATGCAGATTAGCACACTCACTATGGAGAACAGTGCGGGGGCGTTCTCTCCAAAAACTGCAAATACACATAGACCTACCATAAGATCCTGCAATCCCACTCTGGGAATTTATCCAAAGGAAAGGAAAGCATTTTATATAGTATCAGAGAGACATCTGCACCCCCATGTTTTTTTAAGCACTGTTTACAACAGCCAAGATACGGAATCAACCAGATTGTCCAACAACAGATGAATGAAGAAAATGTGGTCTGTGTATACCTGGAATACCCTTCAGCCGTAAAAAAGAATGAAATCATGTCATTTGCATCCATGTGGCTGGAACTGGAAGACTGTTGAGTGAAACAAACCAGGCACAGAGAGTTAAATACCACATGTTCTCACTCGTAGGTAGAAGCTAAAAAAAAAAATGGATCTCATAGAAGTGGAAAGTAGAGCAGAGGATACTAGAGGCTGAGAAGGGTAGGGTGAAGAGAGGGATATGGAAAGATTTGTTAAAGGAATAAAACAGAGAAAGCTCATAGAATTCTCTGTGAGAAGAAGAGTGCTCTAGGTGAAGGGGCTGGTACAGACCAGAGTGGAGAGGCGTGGTGGATTAGGGTTAGGCTTAGGGTTAGAGTTAGGTGAGTTAGTGCAGCTGGAACAGACAGCCAGGATATGGGGAGGAAGAGCCTGAGAGAAAGGACCCCAGAAATCACGTAGGAAGTTTGCATTTCAGGTTGAAGGGCATGGGCTACCATTGATGGGTTTTAAACAGGTATGAATACCATTGTATGTGTAGCTTTTGGAGAAAGGTAGGGTTAAAGGAAGAGAGAGAGAGATTGCTAATGAAGCCAAGATGGTGAGGAAGTGAGCTAAGACTCTCAGACTTTTGGCTGTAATCGCAGTGCCATGTCTAATTGCCCACATTTTCCTACTCTTCTCCCCTCCCTCTTATGCTCTGACTCTGATTATTTGCTGGCAAAGGTTTTGAAGTTTTATCTTTTTGGTGTCAGTGAAGTGACTACCTAGCAGAGGATGTGAGAACCTTCTCCCGTATGGACTGAGATGGTATTGGAAAATGGCAAAGCAAGCAGGGTTTTTGTTTGGGAAAGAACAATGTGTGAGGTCTCTCACAGGCTTGGATTTCGATTTCTAAAATGGATTGCTCTCATTTTGCCCAAGAAGTCCTGAGTTTGTGCCATTGGGGGGGTTTAGTCCCCTTCACAGCTGTAGGTGGGGGAGTACCTCGTTCCATGTTAATTACATGCAACTCACACCTGGCATCAGGGGCATGTGCGCCAAGATGTTGCTTTTTCTAGCTCTGATTCCTGCTTATATCTCTTCCCTTCAGCTATTTGTAGTTTTTGAATCATTTTTCTGTAGGATTTTAGCCAAATCCCTTTGAGAGCATCATCCTTTTATTTACATGGAAGAAAGAAAACAGATCCATTAATATTCATAATGAGATCAAAGATGATTTTCCTTATAGAGTCTCTTTAAACAGGTCTGTCTTCTTTATGGAAATATAACATCTAAAAGAAAGAACAAATTTAGCTAACATTTATTTGCTACTTGGATATAGGTGTGCAGGGAATGAGGTATAAAAAGCTCATTGGCGGGCAGTGCCTATGGCTCAGTGAGTAGGGCGCCGGCCCAGTATACCGAAGGTAGTGGGTTCAAACCCGGCCTCCGCCAAACTGCAACAAAAAAATAGCCAGGTGTTGTGGTGAACGCTTGTAGTCCCAGCTACTTGGGAGGCTGAGGCAAGAGAATCACCTAAGCCCAGGAGCTGGAGGTTGCTGTGAGCTGTGTGACGCTGCCACAGCACGCTACAGAGGGCAATAAAGTGAGACTCTGTGTCTAAAAAAAAAAAAAAAAACTCACTGATTATGGAGCAATAATCTCCATGTAATGAAACTTCTGTAACAAATGTGTCTGCAAAGGGAACACAGAGATGTGGACTTTGGGTATAATTTCATGCAACCGATGAATTTGTTTAACATATAAATTTATTTAATATTTTTATATTGTTTATGATTGCACAGATCTTAGCCATATAGTTCACTGAAAAAAAATTTTTTTAAACAACTCTTTTTTTTTTAAAGCATTTTTTCCTTTCTCATTTTATTTATTTATTTATTTATTTTTCCCTACAGTTTGGCTGGGGCTGGGTTTGAACCTACCACACTTGGTAAATGGGACCAGCACCCTACTCACTGAGCCACAGGTGCCGCCCAGTTCACTGAATTTTTAATATAGGCCTGCTTCTTAGGGCGATGCCTGTGGCTCAAAGGGGTAGGGCACTGGCCCCATATGCTGGAGGTGGTGGGTTCAAACCCAGCCCTGGCCGGAAAAAAAAAAAAGCATATATAGGCCTGCTTCCATGCACATGCCACCCAGATCAAGAAACAGAACATTCCCCTCACTCAGAAGGTTTCCTGTGCTCCTTCCCAGTTAATTATATCCCCTACCTCTGGAAGTAATTACCTCCTGACTTCTATTACCTACATTAGCGTTTCCGGTCTTGAATTTTGTACAATTTTACAATATGCACTCCTCTCTGTCCAGCTTCCTTTCCTTAACATCTCAGCGAGATTCACTAATGTTGCACGCATATGTAGCTATTTTGTAACAACTTGTAATTTTCCTTTATATCAGCATACCTTAGTAGGTATACTCGGTGGATGTTTCTGGTTTTTGGCTATTAGGAATAAAGCTATTGTGAACATTATTGTACTTTTTTTTTTTTTTTTTGAGTAAAACCATCTCATTTCTCTGGAGAATATATCTAGAGGTAAAATTGCTTGGCTATAAAGTAGGCAGAGGTATAGATCTTAAATATTGCAAGTGATTTTACAGAGTGGTTGAAACAATTTGTACTCCCATCAGCAATGCAGGCCAGTTCTGTCTGTTCTGTCTTTTGTAACACCTGGACTCTCTGTTCTGTTCCTGTTGGTCTACTTGTCTCTCCTTGAGTTAATAACATATGGTTTTCATTACTGAAACTATAGTAAGCCTGGAAATCTGGTAATATACATCCTCCAACTTTATTTCTCTTTAAGATTGTTTTGGCTATCTAGGTCTTTTGCCTTTTCATATAAACTATAGAATCAGCTTGTCGGTTTCCACCAAAAAGTGGGCAGGATGCCGGCCCCATATGCCGAGGGTGGTGGGTTCAAACCCTGCCCCGGCCAAATTGCAACAAAAAAATAGCTGGGTGTCGTGGTGGGCGCCTCTAGTCCCAGCTACTTGGGAGGCTGAGGCAAGGGAATCCCCTAAGCCCAGGAGTTAGAGTTTGCTGTGAGCTGTGTGATGCCACAGCACTCTACCCAGGGCGATAAAGTGAAACTGTCTCTACAAAAAAAATTAAAAAAAAATAATGATGATTCTCCAGGCATTTTGATTGGAATTATATGGAATGTTCATGTAAATTTGGTGAACCTGAACAGAAATGGTATTCTTATTCATGAATATGAACTTTTCCTTTAATGATTGATTGATTGACTGATTGAGACAGTCTCACTCTGCCACCCTGATTAGAGTGCTGTGGCATTAGAGCTTACAGCAACTTCAAGTCCTTGGGCTTAAGTGATCCTCTTGTCTCAGTTTTTTCTATTTTTAGTAGAGACAGGGTCTCGTTATTGCTCTGACTGGTCTTGAGCTCTATAGCTGGTCTTGAGCTCCACCTCCCTTGGCCTCCCAGAGTGCTGGAATTACACTAGTGAGCCACCACACCCTGCATTTTCTCTCATTTATCTATGTCTTCAGCTTCTCTCGGCAATGTCTGTCATTTTTGTTGCCAAGGTCTTGCATATCTTTCATTTTGATTTATATCCCTTTTCTAGTATTGTTCATTGTTTTTTGTACCTCTGCATTTCCACGAGGAGGACTGTTTTCTTCCAGCTTGGAGAACTTTTATGTCATAGCTTGTTTGTCTGAGAATGTCCTTTAGTCACTCTCATTTTTGAGGAACTCCAGTTTGGTGAGTATTGTTCTGTCTTAAAACTTGAAAAATATTGTTGATCTTTTGACTCCATGGACTCCATGGGGAAGCTAGCCACTATCTTTAGCCTTTTCCTCCTGAAAGTGAGGTCTTTTCTCTCTGGCTAATATTTCATCTTTATCTTCAATTTTTAGAATTTTGACTATGATGTGCCTAAGTGTAGTTATTCTTGTATTTCTCCTACATGGGGTTCATGAGTTCTTGAGTCAACAGGTTGCTGATGGTTATCAGCTTTGAAAAATTCTTGGTTGTTATTTCTTTGAATATTGCTTCTTTCATATTCTCTCTCTTCTCGGATTCCAGTTACATGTATTTTAGAAACTTTGTTGGCGTTCTGTATATCTCTTGGGTTCCAGTCTTTGTGTGTAAATTCTCTTGGTGTATCAGATATTTTGGATGTTTTCTACTGACCTTTCAATTCATTAATCTTTTTTTCTGGTTATGTGAGTCTTCTTTTAAGATTTACTCTTTTAAGATGTCCTTAAAAGAACCTTTTTCTTCATCCTTTAAGGGTGGTCCTGAAAAGAATAAGTTCTTAAATTTCAGATACTTTGTGTTATTGTTCAAGAATTTCTACTTGGGGGCAGTGCCTATGGCTCAAAAGGGTAGGGCGCCAGCCCCATATGCCAGAGGTGGCAGGTTCAAGCCCAACCCTGGCCAAATAAATAAATAAATAAAATAAAATCGAGAATCATTTAAACAAAAAAAAAAAAAAAAAGAATTTCTACTTGATTATATCCTTACAGAATCTGATTATCTGTGGAACTCAATTTTAAAATCCATTTTCTCCATCATTTTCTCTATTTTAAGGAACATTATTTATAGTTATTCTGAGACCCTTATCTGCTAGCTCTAATAGCTGGGTCGTCTCTGCCTTTGTTGTCTAATTATCTCTTCATGGTTGGTCTGTTTTTTTTGTTTTTTGTTTTTAACTTCTTTGCATGTCTAGGACTTTTCTTGGTTGTACGCTGGACGTAGTGGATGGCCAGTTATAGATGTTCTGGATTATGTTATCTCCTCTTGAAGAACGCTGAGTTTTGTTTTGGTAGTCAGATTATTTACAGATCACCTTGATTCTGTGTGCTTGGTTGTTTTAGCCACTGTTAGGGTGGGTCTCTTCTATGGCATGGCTCCTGTTCCTTTTTTAAGTTTCAAATGAATGAGAGGATGGCCATCCAAGTTTCCCTATTTTGGCCAAGTTCTCTGTTGGGTTGTTGGGCTCTTTGCCTCCTAGAAGGTGTTCTTTGATAGCCTTTTGCAATCTTGCCCTGCTCATATACAGTTTAGGAGTCATCCAAGAATCCAAGGAGTATTTTTTTTACAAGTGTCTGGAGCTGCTTCTGTGGAGGTCTCTCTCCAGTCTTATACCCTGACCCTAAAATCTCTGCTTGTTAACTGTCTTTAAACTCCAGTCTCCTTCCTTCATTGGTGAGTTGCTACTCTCTATTTAGACCTTCTGGCCCTTAAATTAATAAACTTTATTTTTCAGAACAGTTTACGGTTCACAGCAAAGTTGAGTGGAAAGTACAGAGAGTCCCCACACACATGCCTCCACCACTGTTAGCATCCTGGACCACAGTGGCATATTTGGTACAATCAGTGGACCTATCTGGACACATCGTTATTACCCAAAGTCCACAGTTTACATTAGGGTTCCCTCTTGGAATGCACATTCTATGGGTTTAACAAATGTATAATGACATGTATTCACCATTATAGCATCATACACAATAGTGTCACTGCCCTACAAGTCCTCTGTTTTCTGCTGTTTGTCCCTCCATCTCTAACCACTGACACCAAGCCACTTTTCTAGTGTCTCCATACTTTTGTCTTTTCCAGGATGTCATGTGTTTGGCATCATACAGTATGTAGCCTTCTCAGATTGGCTTATATCACTTAGTAATATGTATTGAAGTTTTCCTCCCGCGCCTTGTAAGGGCTTGATAGCCTATTTTTTGTCAGTGTTGAGTAATATTCCATCACCTGACATACCAGTTGATCCATGCACTGAACTAAGAGCATCTTCGTTGTTCCAAGTTTCGTTCATTATGAATAAAGCTGCTATAAACATCCATCACAGGTTTTTGTGAGGACTTAAGTTTTCAGCTCATTTGGGCAAATACCAAGGAGCACAACTGCTGGGTCATATGGTAAGAACATGTTTCGTTCTGTAAGAAACTGTCACACAAGTGACTGTTACCAGTTTGCGTTTCCAGAAGCAATGAATGAATGAAAATACCAGCATTTGGTGTTTTCAGTGTTTTGGATTTTGGCCATTCTAAGAGGCGTGGTTTCTCACTGTTGGGTTTCTCATTGTTTGGGCTTTAACAATTTTACTGTGCTGTGGTTTAAAATGCAGTCAGGGAAAACACAGGATGAATGTGGGACTATCTCATGTATTTCCCGTTCAAGGATTATGACCCTGCCTTGGCTGATTTTCAGTGCCTGCAAACAGTTCTCTATATCTTATCTGGCTTTCCCAGTTCTTGGTGGGAGGGTAAATCTGATATTGGCTACTGTATTATGACAAAAATTGAATTCCAACAATCAAGGCCCCATATACCGGAGGTGGTGGGTTCAAACCCAGCCGTGGCCAAAAAACAAAACAAAACAAAACATTAATTACATGTAGGGGAAGTGTTTGGTTCTGTAGATTTGTAGATACATAAAACATGGTCCCTGCCCTCCAAAAGTTCATAATCTAAGGTAGTGATTCTCAGACTACTCTGGAGAAACAGTGAAGCTCAGTGGTGGCCTGTCGTTAAAAGAGAAAAACGAATGTCTTTCCCCAATTTACTTACAGAAAGATTTTGTTGCTGATTTTTTGTTAACTGCTCATTTTTATGAACTGGAATCTAGGATAGAGAAGCTAGGTTATCGATTATTATGGAGAAGCTTTTCAAGTTTTACTTATCCTCAATTTATTATGTTAATATTTTAGAATATTCTACACATTATGGACTTCTAATAAATATGCCACCTATGTGAATTTTAGTCATATTGGACTTGTGTTGAGATATCCGATGAAATAATTCCTATGACTGTAGTAAATACTATAAAATAAAGCTCAGTGAAGTCCCAAGGGTGCCAGGCATAGGGGTGCGTGCGGGCAGCATGATTAACTCTGCCTGTGAAGTCAGGGAAAGTTCTCTGCAGGGGTTTACATTTGAATTGGGTCTCACGAGGTTTAGTGTTATGCCTCATCCATAATAACTGCACTGATTATATCTGGGGAGGGAAGAGAATGAAAATGAAGCATCCTGAACATTTAAATTAGGATATCTTTGTAATTAATTATAGGTGTCTAATTCTTCATCTGAAATCAAAGATCTACTGGAACAGAAAAACAAGTTAACGGTAGAAGTGGCTGAACTTCAGAGACAGCTTCAACTGGAAGTCAAGGTATCAGGGTTTTCCCTTTTATTATCTTTTCCATTTCTGTCTTGGTTGATAAAGAATATTTTATGCACATTAAGATACTTGGGTAAAAGAAAGCCATTTTTTTCCTCCCCAGAAGAAACATTCCTCTCATCACCGAGTAAATTCCTTTGTATTTGGCTGTTGCTGACCAGATCAGTTTTATTTTTAAGTAACCAAAGCATTCAGAGACTGTTTGCTTTGAAGGAGTCCAAGAAACACTGGTGTGCACTCATGCAGGCCCATTGGAAACTACCTATGTATAAAACATCTCAACTAAGTAACAGCAGCCGCAAGTGAGGTGTAGCTGTGTGTGCGTTTTTCTTTTATTAGTATTAGAATTTATTGCATATAAACATTTAATATTCTTTCTAGTTACAAACTCCTATGCCTTAATTATGTAGTGGGATTAAGTGGTTTAATAACATTGAAGTGCCAGGAGATGGCATCGGCTGGAGGTTGGAAGTGGGCTCTGTGGGGGCGTATGAAGGTGCAGGGGGAGGCACTTTACCCCTCACACCGATTCGTGTTAGAATCAGCATAACATCAAGGAGGAGAGAGAGAGAATGAGAACGAACCTGGAAGCGCTCCGGAGCCAACATGACTCGAAGGTGGAAGAGAACTCGGTGCTGCAGCAGCGGCTGGAGGAAAGTGAAGGGGAGCTCCGCAAGAACCTGGAGGAGTGAGTTCTGGTCCCACCTCCTTCCTGGGTTCTGTAGCCAGACCACTTTTGTCCTGTTCGAACTGCCCAGCCTTCCAAATATTTGCAAAGACTGCCCACTCTTTTTGTCCCCCTCTTATCCTTGTAAAATTGTGAAGCTGGCAACACGTGTAGACTGATAAGCAGGAAAGCTAACAATTATTAAAATTCCTTGTACACCTTGAAGTGTGTCTTATAAAGTTTCAGCCCTTAAAGTGGATCTTGTGACAGGTTAGTGGGAAGCAGGGAATGCTAAATGGTGATATCTAAAGACAGATTTCAAGGAGCCTGGGTCCAGCATCTAAAAAGCAGGTGTCATGTGGCCTCCACCATCTCACAGCTTATGAATTTTATCATGGGTGGTGCCTGTCTCTGGCGCTTATCTACCTCTTCTGAGTCTCCGGAGGAGGAGAGTCAGGTCCAAGGTGGCCCTGCTGTGGTGTTGTATTAAAATCTGTGGCAAAAGGATCTAAAACCAACGTGAAAATGTTCAATGCCAAGGTGCCCTGTGGACATGATAGAAGCCTGAAGTAGAAGTATAAGTAGGAGTCAAATCTAGAGGGAAATTAAAAAAAAAAATAGGACCTTTGGTAATCAAAGCATTTGATTGCCCTTGCAATTTTGATGGTGGAATTTTTGCTTTTAAAACATTCATAGAAGCTGATTTCAGAACAGTTAGTAAGGAAAAAAATCAGAAAATGTAGGATATAGGAAAGACTTAATAAAATATAAGGGTTCAATAATTGTGAGTTTCCTTTAGAGCAGAGGTTGGCAACCCACATATTGTCAGATAATGACTATTTTGGGGTTTGCAGTCCATATAGTCTTTGTTGTAACCACTCGGTTCTTCCAGTCTGTCATGGAAATGGCCACTTATAAATGAATGAGCATGACTGGGTTCCAGTAAAACTTTATTTATAAAAACAGGCAGTGGGCCGATTTGGCCCATAGGTCATGATTTGCTGGCTGTCCTGGTCTAGAATACAGGGGTAGTAGAAGATGGTTGAGTAAAATGGCTTTAGTGAAAAAAACATCAACAGAATTGGTTTTTGTCATTTCCTCGTCTTCTGTGTCCAAATTTTAGTCATAGGATGATATTCCTTTGGGGAGAAAATGTCTTATAACCTCCATTTGACAGATTTGAGTTCTTTTTTTTTTTGGCAGGTTTATTTATTTATTTATTTTTGACTGGGGGCTGGGTTTGAACCCGCCACCTCCGGCATATGGGGCTGGCACCCTACTCCTTTGAGCCCCAGGCACCGCCCCAGGTTTAAGTTCTTATTTGTCCTTCTATTAGGCCAAATTAGACCAAGCTATGAGTCCTTACCAGGTGCCTCTGTAGGTTGGTGATTCCTTGTTCAGTGAGTGCAGAGCAGGGAATGGGAGGCTGCCAGGGGCTTTAGAGGATACTGTGTGACTGAAGGTCTGAAATCACAGCAGAGCCTAGGAGAGTCTCCCTGATGAGCCTCCTTTCCTGCTAGGCTGTTCCAGGTGAAGATGGAACGGGAACAGCACCAGACTGAGATCCGGGATCTCCAGGACCAACTCTCAGAAATGCACGATGAACTGGACAGCGCTAAGCAATCTGAGGACAGGGAGAAGGGGGCTCTGATTGAGGTAAGGTGTGGTAAGGCCAGGTGTCTAGAGAGGCCCGCCTGCCTGCAGAGGGAGGGATGGTTGACTTACTACAAGCGGTTTTCTGTTGTGTGCATTTGCCCCACCTGTGCCTGTGATTGGATTCTGTGATAGGGTCTCATATAGTAGTTTGTAAACCTTGTCTTAGGAAAAATTTCAAGCATACAGAAAAGTGTAAAGAATAGTACATTAATACCCATAGACCCTCAGGATAGATCTGGCAGTTGTATTTTGCTGTATTTACTGTTGATTCATCTGTCCTTCCATTCACCCTTCTAGTTTTTCTTTGTTTGCTGAACCATTTCAAAGTAAATCACAGATAATAGCATGCTTCACGCCTAAATTTTTCAGCTTGCTTCCTTGAAAAATTAGGGAATTTTCATACCTAGCCTCAATACCATTATCCCACCTAGAAATTATAATATAATAATAATTCTAATACTCGGCTTTTATTCAGAATTTCCCAGTTACCCCCCCCCCAGGTATATTGGTTAGTCTTTTTCTTTCCTCCCCAAGCCAGGACCCAGTTAGGAACCACACAGCACTCCCACCATTCCCTATTTCCTGCACTTTCTCCTATGCCTCTGATTTTCTGAAGAGACCAGAGCAATGCCCCACATTCTGGATTTATCTGATTGTTTCCTTATGGCATCCATTAATTTGTTCTATCCCCTATAATTCTAGTAATTGGAAATGAGAGCTAAATACTATTAGGTTTAGGTTAAACTTTGAGCAAAAATACTTTGTAAGTATGCTATTTATGGAAAAGCATTTGAGACATTAAGATTATATTAAGGTCAGCACTGATGACAGGTTAAGTGCTAATGGCTTTAGGCTCGCCCATGACTGTAAGCTCCATGAAGGCAGGGTTGGCTCAGCATTGTATCTGCAGCAGTTATCATAGAGCCTGATACACAGCAGTTAAGAAATAGCTAGTGGACGATTGAATGGGGCATTGAGTAGTGAGTGGATGAAGGGGGAAAAAATCCATTTTCTATGTACTCAGGCTTTCCATCTGGCTTCTCTAACTCCCCAGGAGCCATTCAAGTTCTGGCTTTTTAGAACTTAGCCTTTCTCTTCCCCTTGATTTGGGCAGAGCCAAGAGCACAGTGGCTGTGGCCTACACAGCCCAGGAGTTCTCAGGAATTCATTTGTCCCGTAGGCATAGTAGAACACTTTTCTCTTTTCCCTATTTAGACCTTTTCTCCTGAGAAGGCCTCGCCCTGTTCTCTTTCAGTATTTCTCTCTCTCTCTCTTTTTTTTTTTTGAGAAACAGTCTTAAGCTGTCACCCTGGGTAAAGTGCCATGGCATCATAGCTCATAGCAACCTCCAACTCCTGGGGTCAAGCAATCCACTTGCCTCAGTTTTTTTTTTCTTTTCTATTTTTAGTAGAGACAGGGCCTCACTTTTACTCAGGCTGGTCTGGGGCTCATGAGCTCAAGCTATCTACTCGCCTTGGCCTCCAAGAGTGCTAGGATTACAGGTGTGAGCCACCATGCCCAGCCTAGCATTTCTCTTTGTATCAAACAATTCCTTACCAACCACCCTGTTCTTGGATTTATGATGCTTCTCATGGCCCTGCCTTTTCTCAGGGCCCAGAGTTACAAAGACTGGGTATGATAGGATGGGGCTTTGAAAGTGTGTATCACTGAAACAATATAAAAGCAATATAAAATGAAATTTAAAAATGAGGGCACACATATTTTCTGAGTGTCTAAAAAATCAAGTTTATTTCTGCATTTTCTGTTTGCCTGCCTATCCGTCGATAGGTTTCATCTGTCCATTTATATATTGATAAGGGACTATCACAGTCCCTACAGTTTGATTCCTGCTATTAAAAGTTAATATGTCAGAAAACATTTTTCCTTATGCTTTAGGCTTCATCTTTCATTTTTTAAGGAGATAAACCCTATTTAATCATTCTCCTATATTTGTTTTTCATTTTTTTTTTGCAATTATAGACAAATGTGCTGAATATTTTTTTACATGTATCCTTTTATTATTTCAAAATAATTTCCTAAGAGTAAGTTCCTAGAAATGATGTCACTCTATAGTTTATGGCTTTCAATACAAGAGTCGCTTCATGAATTTGAATAGAAGATGAGACTTTATCATATTTTGCAATTTCTTCCTTGTGCAAACTTTTTTTGGTTTTTTTTTTTGAGACAGAATCTCAAGCTGTTGCCCTGGATAGAGTGCTATGGCGTCACAGCTCACAGCAACCTCTAACTCTTGGGCTTAAGCGATTCTCTTGCCTCAGCCTCCCAACCAGCTGAGACTACAGGCACCCACCATAACGCCCAGCTATTTTTTGATTGTTGCTGTCATTGTTGTTTAGCAGGCCTGGGCTGGATTCAAACCCGCCAGCTCTGGTGTATGTGGCTGGTGCCCTAGATGCTGAGCTATAGGCACCGAGCCCACTTTATTGGTTATAAAAGGGAAAGATGTTACATTAATTCTTGGAAAGTCTCTTTAGTAACTAATTTTCCCCAGTAACTGGAAGCTGTAATTATTGGTTACCTCTTCTTCAATATCCTTGATCTCCTCTATCCTTCTGGATTCCCTATTTTAGCACACTTGACTTTGCACTATTTTTGTATTGATCTCTTTCTTCTATTAGTTAGCTAGTTCAAGAACATATTATCTCTTTGCTGCTTCTCCCATTTCATGCTTTACATGGTGCCAAGCAACAGAACAAATGAGCAGATAATTTTTAATATTGTTTTAAAAAGTTGCCATTCTAAAAAGGAATAATTCTAAAATGAACTACATCTTCTTTGCCTCTTGACCCATACTATACTGTGCACATATTAAATGGCCATCATTTAACTGATTAAATATTCCTTGTTTGTTTGTTTTTAATGTAGGTAATTAGAATAAGGATATGAACCTCAGTTTTGATGATGTGTGTTCAGGAAGAGGTGGGAATAGGAAGCAGCACATGTTTTCTTAAAAATGCTTCTGATGATGGCTTGGCACCTGTGGCTCAAGCGGCTAAGGTGCCAGCCACATATGCCTGAGCTGGCGGGTTCGAATCCAGCCTGGGCCTGCCAAACAACAATAATGGCTGCAACCAAAAAATAGCCGGGCATTGTGGCG
>NW_003852406.1:9910537-9925130 GCF_000181295.1 Otolemur garnettii
TGTTGTTTGGCGGGTCCGGGCTGGGGATTCGAACCCGCCACCTTAGGTGTACGTGGCTGGCGCCTTAGCCGGTTGAGCCATAGGAGCCGAGCCAAGGCTCTGTCTTAAAAAAAAAAAAAAAATGTTCCTGATTCTGCTGGCTTTTTGATTTTTTGCTCCTTTCTCCCAACAAGGACATCATTCACTGCTGACTTTCTGGGGGATGAGTTGGGGGTACAGTTAGTTTCTCTCTGGCCAAGTGGGTTTTTCTCCCTCCAGAAAATCATCCTCTGTTTTTATCAGTTTCCTTTGACTTGTCAGCAACATTCAGAACATGATCTGTAGTTTCTCTATCACCAGTAAAGTAGACCCTATCTCCTTATCTTTCCATTTATTCTTCATATCTTAATAAAAAGTGGCCTGAGGGGACGTGGTAAAAGATTATACTTGTGGCCGTTTATATATTACACTCGTGGCGTTTGGCTTAGGTCAGAAGTTCAAACACAAAGAACGCTAAACACTTCTACTTTTGAATGTTGAAAAAGGTTGAAGGCCCAGATTTTGTAAGGCCTGCGTGATGGACTAAGATATTTCATGAAATCTCTTTTAACATTATATAATTTGTTAAATACTATCAGGCCTCAGTATGCAACCAGTAAAGTCAAATTGAGAGAGAAACGAAATACTTGCCTTTAAAAGGAGGAAGGAAGGGAAAAATAGTAGAAAATAGTTTGCTTTCTTAGGATAAGCTGTATAATTGACCAGTAATGGAATGAGTTTGTTATTCTTAGTTGAATTGACAATGCTGAATTCTTTTTTTAATTCAAGTTACAAAAAATGATTAGGGAACACACACACACTACCTTCCGTGGTGAAGGTGATGGGTCAAGGTGAGACAGCTGTCTAAGTGCCATGACAGTGAAGCTTTCTGATTATGGGTGTCTCCTGAGCTGGGAGCCCACCGGGCGGAGAGAAGGGCTTCCCTCCAGCACGGCCTGTCCTGCTTTATGCCTGGCTTTCGCCAAGATGCAGGTACTTGAGTCTCGCTAAAACATCCCAGTTATAAAATTGATCTGAGGGCAAATTGTGCTTAGAAATTAGGTCTTTTGTAGTGATATTGCTATGCACGTTTTGGAAATTTTAATAAAAAAGCACCTAAAAGTATCAAGCTTCCCACTAGCGGTGTGTTGTTTCCTAGGCCATCCTTATGGGAAAATAAAGAATTCTCTGTCTGCTCTAGTTTTGCTAAAGAACCTTTTATTTACCCTGTCAGTGAGGCTGGGCCAGAGATAGGGAGCCTGTGGAACTTGTGGGAAGCGTGAATGCAGAAGAGGGCCTGGGTTGGTGTTTTCGTCATTTCAGAGTGGAGTAGCTGAGAGCGGGTGGTGGGGACACAAAGCTTTCTGTGTGCCGATGAGTTGCCGTGCTGGGCATCCTGCTGCCTGCCTGTCAGGGAGTCTGCTGTGCGCCAGCCGCTTGATCCTGCAGGTAACACCCAGTCCTAGGGTGTGCTTGCTCTTTCTCTTATCCTTTCTTCCTTCCTGTTTTTTTAGGTTCTGGTTCTGTTTCTTTGCTTTAGTTTTAAAAAGTAGACTTTAAAGGTACTTCCAGCCAGTACTTCCAGTGCCCTGTTCCCGTTTGCATCTAGCAGATGGTTGCTGTGTAATTATTTGCTCTTCTCCTTTCATGAGTTTGTAGGTTTTTTTCTTTTTTAGAAACAGAGTTTCACTCTGCCGCCCTCAGTAGAGTGCTGTCCTCACGGTTCACAGCAACCTCCAGCTCTTGGGCTTAAGTGATTCTCTCGCCTCAGCCTCCTGAGTAGCTGGGACTGCAGGTGCCCACCACAATGCCTGGATATTTTTTTGTTATTGTTGCAGTTTGGTGGGGGGGGCAGGTTCGAACAAGCCACCCTTGGTATATGGGGTTGGCGCCCTACTCACTGAGCCACAGGAGCTGCCTGTGAGTTTGTAGTTTTGTGGCCAGGTTTGTAGTGACTGTGTAGTGAAGACAAAGGGTGTTGGGATCCAATCTGGGCCCCCGTTTTGGCTTTGTTATTTTTTAAGCTGTAATCTTAGGCATGTTAGCTTCTTAGGGCTCTGATTCCTTCCTTCCTTCCTCCCTTCCTCTCTTTCTCCTTCCACCCTTTCCCTCCCTCCCTCTCTTTCTTTCTTTCTCTCTTTCCCTGCCCCTTCCTCCCTCTCCCCTCTCCCTTTCTCTCTTCTCTCCCTCCTTCCTCTCTCCCTCCCTCACTTCCTTTCTCTCCCTCTCTCTCCCTCCCTCCCTTATTTATTTTGGGACAGAGCCTCACTCTGGCACTCTATTGAATGCCAGGGCATCGTTATAGCTCTCAGCAACTTCAGTTTCTTGGGCTCAAGCAATCCTCTTGCCGCAGCCTCCCAAGTAGCTGGGACTACAGGTGTGCACCACAGTGTCTGCCTAGTTTTTCGGTTTTCAGTAAAGATGGGGTCACATTCTTGCTCAGGCTGGTCTCAAATTCCTGAGCTCAAGCAATCCACCCACCTTGGTCTCCCAGAGTGCTAGGATTATGGGCATGAGTCACCATTCCTGGCCCAATTTCTTTTATTTATGAATGAGAATAATAATGTTTATCTTCTTGAATATACATCTCTTTGGATTTTGGTGAATGCTCAGCGTAGTTCTTAATACACAGTAAGTACCAAATACAGTCAACCGTTCTCGTTTCCCCCGTCCCAGCACACACATATATACCCTACCCACCTTGTGTTGATTTCTTGGCTACTTGTTATGTGTGGGGAGCTATTCTGAATGCTTAAAGTTTTGGAAAGAGCTGGTTCTGAATTGCCAAAAATTTTCTTCTGTTTTCTTTGACTGGTGTATATAGAGGGGCAGGTGCACCCTGGTGGATATTTGCTTGTATTTTGAAGTTTATATAGTTTTCTCTCCTTTCTTTGACTTTTGCAATTAAACTTGAGGTGATGGAGAGAAGTTTCTGAAACTCCACATACTTTTTGGTCTCTACTCTGGAAAACTTCCAGTGCTCCTAAGTGGTATGGCGAGGCGTAATCTGATTGGATTTGTGCAGCACAGCCCACTTAAGCAACGGCTCCCACGGCAGATAACAGCATGTCGGTGTAGAATGGACCATAAAAACTTCAATTCTTGACATGTATTGGCGGCAGTACACAAAAGGCAACACAAAACACAGATATATCCTGGAAAAGATAAGTGTGGGAAGAGGAACTGTCTTATCATCAAAACAATTGAGAAATGTGTGAGAGTAAAAGCAGGAAACAGGGGTCAGAATCACAGGGTCTGCTTTGAAGATGCTGGCAGGAGGCTCGAGGAAGCCTGAAGGGGGAGCCAGGGGCAACAGTGAGTGGGGGGAGGCTCTGGTCCTCCCTAAGGAGCATTTGGGCAGGGGCAGCAGTGCGTCCCCTTGGATAGATCAGGATGTGATGTAGTTTTACAAGATCTCTGTGTTTGGCGCTTTGAAAGGGCCATGGCTTTGTTACCCTGATAGATCTCTTGGTGTCTCATTTGAGTTCATCAATACCTGCTAGTGAAGTTCTTGGGGGGCAAAGTCTTGGTCTCTACCCTGAGATTATAGAAGTTCCCTGGTTCAATGGAAGTGTGTGTCCTAAAGAAAAAGGAGAATTGATTGTCATTTATTCTTAAATCAATATAAATGTTTCTGTCCCTCATCAGTGACACACTTTTTGAATGAAAACTAGCTTCCCATCTCTGAGGCCCCGGGCCCAGAAGTGGCAGTCACTTCTCTGCTTCCCCAGAAGCCCCCCAGAAGAGGAGATGTTGGTATTGAGAACCCACAAGTGAGGGAATAGACGAGACTGGAATTCTGACATCTCCAGCCTCTGACTGCACTGCACACATTAACTTGTTGGCATCCAGAACAGATGAGTGCTCTCATTATCCCTGATCCACGCGTCAAAGATATGATGAATCAGATCTATGTCCTTCTTTCAGGAGGCTGACAGTCTAGTGGGGGAGATAAGAAAAGTGTTTAAAATATGTAGAATGCAAGATACAAAGCATTAAATGCTGTGAGAAGAACAGCTAAAAGGAGGTGGGTATTCAGGAAAGGTAATCAAGGAAGACTTCTTGGAGGAGGGCATATTTTTCCAATTCTTCAAAGATTTTCTGAAAGGCAGAGAGAGAGAGAGGTGGGCCTGAGAGGGGAGAAGGTCACTCCAGACAGAGGATGCCGCATGGATGTTCCCATAGAGGGTGCAGATGAGGGCCTGGATGCGGGAAGCAGATGGGTGACTGCACAGGGGGTGAGGAGGGCCTTACCCCAGGGAGGTGAGGGGAAGGAGCTAAGATGATACAGAACCAACTTTTTGGTTGTGAAGAACACAGGTGAGAGGAGTCTGAGTTGCTGCCGAGCTTCTGAATTTGGGTGCTTAGGGGGCAGGGAGTGCTGTTCACAGGAATGAAGAACAAAGGAAGAGGCAAGGAAGGCAGCTGGTGAATTCACTTAAAATGGTAATCCTACAGCTGGTGAATTCACTTAAATGGTAATCCTACTGAGTCTGAGGTGCCTGTGGGCATCTCGGGGGATCAGGGGGTCAGGCCATGGAGGGTTAGAGCAGGTCTGAGTTCAGAGAAGGGCTGGGCATAAAAGTTGGGGAGTTATTTACATAGAAATAATAGTTAGAAAAAGAATACATGAGTTTGCTGATAGAGAATGAAGAATGCAGAGTTGCATTCTTGGGGATCATTGTAGCTTTTGGAAAGAGGGAAAGAAAAGCCAGGAAATATTATCACAAAAAAAGTGACCTGTGGGAGGAAAACAGGAGAGTGGGTTTCTCTGCGTTACAAGGAAGAGGAGAATCTTGAGGAGATAGGAGGATTACCGTGGGGTCAGGAAAATGGAGAATGGAGAAGAGACCATTGGATATGAGAATTCAGAGGTCATGATGACCTTGGAGGGGGCTGTCTTGGTAGAGTAGGGACAAAAGCCCGGGGGCAAGAAATTAAGGAGCAAATGGGTAGCCAGGAAGTGGAGGCAGTGGATAGAAGCTGAGCTTTCAAGCTGGCCTGGGCCTGTAGTCCTGGCTATTCAGGAGGCCAAGGTGGGAACTCAGCTTGAGCTTGGGAGTCCAAGGCTGTAGTGTGCTATGATCATTCCTGGGAATAGCCACTGTACTCCTGCTTGGGCAGTGCAGGGAGAACACGTCTCTAAACAAACAATCGAAGAAAAGAAAATGAAAAACTGAGGTTTGGCAGCTGTAGCTCAGTGGCTAGGGCGCTGGCTACATATATCGGGGTTGGCAGGTTTGAACCTGGCCCAGGCCTGCTAAACAACAGTAACAAAAAAAAATAGCCAAGCATGTGGCGGGTGCCCATAGGTCCAGCTAATTGGGAGGCTGAGGCAAGAGACTTGCTTAAGCCCTAGAGTTTGAGATTGAGGTTGCTGTGGGCTGTGATGCCATAGTACTCTACAGAGGGTAACATACCAAGACTCTGTCTCAAAAAAAAAAAAAAAAAAAAAAGAAAAAGAAAAAAGAAAATGAAAAACTGAGGCTTAAGTGCTTGCTTTAAAAAAAAAATTACACTTTCAAAAAATTTGGTGGTAAATCTAAGGACAGCCAAGATTCAAGAAAATAGCAAAGAACAAAATGGCAGAAAGAAAAGGTGGCTGAGGGAGTGAAAACAGGAGTGGGCTGGCCAGGGGCAGTGTCTTTCCTGTGTAGTGACCCAGGCAGGGAGAGAGCTTGGAGCGCAGAGGGGAGGGGAGGAGAGGAGGAAGCCACGGGCTCTGCAGGACCGTCCAGGCCCCTGGCCGAGTCTGTAGGTGAAGCTGAGCCCTGCACTGGAGGGGCTCTGGGAGAGTCCAGGACAAAGATGTTGAAGTGAAAGGAAGGCTGAACCTCTGGAGGACACGCTTGGGTTTAGGTAAAGTGATTTGTAGTGGAACTTGTTGGCCCAGTTTCCTGACCTTCCTTGCGAACTCTGGGCAGTTAAGGAGGAGCAAATGTGAATGTTGTACTCTGCTCAGATGGGCATAGGAGATAGAAGGAAAGCAGCCAAGCCTTCCTGAGGGACAGGGATGAGGACTGGGCTTTGCCCACACACAGGGTTCCAGGGGTATGAAGCAAGTGGGACCAGTGAGTCTGCATGTCCCCAGGAAGTGGCAGCGGGTAGAGGGCAACAGCAAGGAAAACAGGCCATTATGCAGAAAAGAACCAAGAGGGAAGAGCAGCATGGCCCTGCAAAGCAGTGGAAGTTACATCAGGTTCCCTTTCCTCCCTCACATTCAGTCAAGGCTCCAAGGAGTTAAGATGGATCCAAGGGGATGACCGTGTTTATAAGAGGTGCAGGGGGAGAGGAAGAAATGGTCCAAACAGGTGTGTGGGGTGAGGAAGGAAGAGCAGCAAGGACAAGGGAGGTGGCCATGTGTCTGGTGGCCACGCTGGAGGGGAGATGCAGGGCCTCCCCACCAAGATGTTGACCTTCACCTCGTGTTTCCTGCCCCTAGGAGCTCTTACAGGCAAAGCAGGATCTTCAAGATCTGCTGATTGCCAAGGAGGAGCAAGAAGACCTCTTGAGAAAGCGAGAGCGGGAACTGACTGCCCTGAAGGGAGCCCTGAAAGAGGAGGTTTCCAGCCACGACCAGGAGATGGACAGGCTGAAGGAGCAGTATGATGCGGAGCTGCAGGCCCTGAGGGAGAGCGTGGAAGAGGCCACCAAGGTGAGGATCGCAGCAGGGCGAGAGAATCTGGCCTGGGACAGGTGCAAGGTAGGACCGCCTCTCTCACACCACGCAGACTGTCTTCCTTTTAATTACAGGATGAAACTCATTTTCATCCGATCATGGAAATAGAGCTTGTTAACAAAGAACAAGCTCAGTGTTTCTGCTGTTGACTTGGACATTGGCTAAATCCTGTTGTAGGAGGGGAGGATTAAAGGCCCTCAAAGAAATTCTTAAAAGTTCTGCAGCCCCTTGCAGAGTGGAGCTGTACTCCCCGAGGCATTCCTAAAGGTCAGAGGCTTAGGGCATTGTGTGACTTTGCTAACCGGCAGAGTTGCAGACAGGATCCAGATTTCTGGAACCCTTCACCCCTGCCCTTGTCTGTTCCTTTTGATTTTGTGCAGTCTTTTGTCAGACAATTCAAGTTCTTTCTCCAGCAGGGTTGAGTCACAAGAGGGTTAATTGGCTGAATTGCTCAACTCCTAACAAGATAATTTTACTCTTAATTGAATTCTTGGCTCCTACAAATAGACTCAACATTACATTGAAGCATTTTGGTGCAGACCTGATGTTGGCTATTGAAGAAGAGAAAAACAATATTTTGAAGGGGAAAATGCTTTGAAATACCGTGCCATCTTTAGGGAAAGAGGGGAATTACAGAGTATAAGATTTTCAGTCTCTTCAATATGTAGGTAAACTATGACGCAGAAAGAACTCTTGGTATTGTTTATTCTGCACTGACAGCGCAGAGCTAGCAACCCTCTCTCTCTCTCCTAAGCCCCATGGTGAGTCACCAATTTTCAGTTATGGCACGGTAATTGTAAATGACAAGAAGTGAAAGATGGGTTTGTTTGTTGTAACAATAAAAGGTCTGGGAAATAGTCTGTTTGGGGTTATTACAACTTGGAGATGGTTTAAAAAAGTCTCTTGTCAATTTGCATATCTTAGCTTTTGTTGAGATTTGATAGAACTTAAGAGAGGAAAGTGAACCTGATTTAATTTTCGTTGCTTTGAGGGACATGCCTATCTTTTGCATCTCATTTCCTTTCTGTGTAATAGTGTCCTTGCTGTTGACCTCTGTGTGCTGTTGCTTCCTCGGGCACAGGCCAGCAGGCTCTGAGGGGAAGGGTTCTCCTGTGTTCTCATCCACCTCCTCACCACCCTTCGCCCCTGCCTGGGAGCTGGAGGTGACTTGGTGTGTTCTGGGTGGCTCATTTAAGGGGATTTGAGAACGATGTTTGGGCATTTGTGTTTGTTGTCATTTGTCTGTATCAAACTCATGCCACACATAGAATGGAAGATATTTTATCAGACGCTTCTAGGTTCTTGATTGACCCTTTTGGACATGTAAGTGGGGAAAGGATACGTGGCAGGTGAAGGAGGATATCTTTGTTGTGTGGGCCTGAGATCCGCAGTAGAGACTTAGGTTACTGCATTTGGACCCTTTTGAAGATCTCAGGTTGTATTTTGCCTCACAGTATTTTCATTTTGCCAGTTCAAGAGAGATAACTGCATTGACCCGTATCAGCCTGAGAAAGAGATAACTGGTGAGTTAGTCAAGACATGTATCGCTGGCAGAGAGAGTAGGGCTTCACACAAAGGGGTGCGCCTTGGTATCAGCAGGGGTGGGAGCCAGTAGTATATTCTACACCACTGCCAGCGTCTTTCCCTACAACCCAAATCTGATCAACGCAGGCCTCTGCTTAAATAGCTTGCTTGGCTCTCTGTAGCCCCAGACGTAACTTCAAAGTTATTTGCGTGTGGATGGTAGAAGGCCCTTTTCTGCCCAGCCCCATCTCCACAAAACTCCACATTCCTTTAGCTCTCCCATCACTTTGCACACATAGCGTGACTTACCCCCACTTTTCCACCTCACCAACCTCTTCTCCTCCTCCAAGATTCTCCCGGAATGTCACCTTCCCTATGAACGTGCCCTAGTTAGCTCTGCTCCCATTGGTGGAGTGACTCACGCCTTCCTTAAGGTTTCTGTTGACCTCTGGCCATCCCGCTGCTGCTATGGTTTGCATCATACCCTGTTGGAATTTATTATATATCTACCTCCTCCTTCTTAAGCACAGCAGCCATCTTTATCCCTTTTCTTTTCCTAGAGTGGTACCAACAAACTCAAGTACCAGGACAGACAGGGAGCGTAAATTCATAAAGTGCTGGGTTAGTGTTGTTGGGGTGACAGTAGGGTATGGTGGGGACTGTGGCAAGCTGGACAGCATGTCCTTTGCCCTGGGGTCAGTGGCTTCTTGCCCTAGCTGGAAGTGGCCAGTGAGGGAATACTGGGCCCATGGTGCTAGATCTTTTGATTTTTCTTTTTTTCTCTGGGTGTTTTTTTTTTTTTTTTAATTGTTGCAGAATTATTAAGGGTACAAAGAACCAGGTTACACTGCTAGCATTTGTTGGGTAAAGTCCCTCTAGATCTTTCCATTTTTTAAGAGAAGCCAGATACCAGGATGTTTCTGTGAGATCTCCCTGCTTCTAAATTAAACTTGCTTAAAATGAAGATAAGCAAATACCAAGCATAACCTATCTGCAGATCAACCGTCTGTGATCTTAGCCCCCTAAGCTCAGCACAGTGCCTGGCATACAGTCACATCTGTGCAATGTCAGTGGCAGACAAGGAACCCCCCCCCACCCCCTGCTGGATTTTGAGTCTCTGCTGTTTGTGGTTCCTGTTGGGTTTTTTCCAGTGGTCTTTTATGGAACTTTGTTGTTATTCTGTGAATTTCTGTACCTTGCTTTCAAGTAAGTGTCCCTGTATTTTCTTTTCTTTTCTTTTCTTTTTCTTTTTTTTTTTTGCAGTTTTTGGCCAGGGCTGGATTTGAACCCGCCACCTTCAGCATATGGGGCTGGTGCCTTACTCCTTGGAACCACAGGCGCCGCCCCAGGTGTCCCTGTGTTTTCTTAAAGAGGATCGTGATTGTGTTTGTATGCCTTATTAACGTTTGTTTCTGAAGGTGGCTGTTGAACAAATGTGATAGCAATATATTTTATAGGGAAAAAAGTGTCAATAAGGTAGATTTTTTTGTTACATTATTTACATGTTGGTATTCTAGAATAAAATTTTAAGATTCTCTTAAATTTGTTTATTTATTTATTTATTTATTTATTTATTGAGACAGAGCCTCAAGCTGTCACCCTGAATAGAGTGCTGTGGCATCATAGCTCACAGCAACCTCTAACTCCTGGGTTCAAGTGATTCTCCTGCCTCCGCCTCCCAAGTAGCTGGGACTACAGGCACCCGCCACAATGCCCGGCTATTTTTTGGTTGCAGCCATCATTGTTGTTTGGTGGGCCCGGGCTAGATTCGAACCCGCCAGCGCAGGTGTATGTGGTTGGCACCTTAGCCACTTGAGCCATAGGTGCCAAGCCAAGATTCTCTTAATTTGTATTCTAGCATTTATCTTTTTGCTGCCCTAGGAGAAGGACCCACCTACCATTGTGACTACAAGTTGACATTTCTTTAAAGGATTGCATTGCATTAAAAGTTCATTTCCTTGATAGGCTTTAGGAGGCAGCCCAACCTCCTCTCAGAAGTTTTTCTTATTTTTTGCCCCTGCCCCAGGTCTAAAAACTCCCTGAAGTATGATTTAATCATTGTCAAATAACAAGCACTCCATCCTGGCCTGAGCTTAAGCACTAGACATTTTAATGTACTGGAACATTTGGTGAAAACGGTCAGATTTTATTAAGGACTTTATACAGGTATTCTGAACAGATACTTTGTATTGGTATTTTTGTACAAACAGCCACAACTTTTAAAGAACAGATTGAGTGCCTGATGTCCAAGAATTCATGAATGCCTGGAGGATGTGGGGTTCCCTCCCTCTGCAGAGCAAACCTCACAGAGCAGTGGTATGTGGGTTATTCTGTGAACTATTTATTATATTTAATTTCCTTTCTTATAAGGAAATAGATCTTTATAGTCTGGTAGTAAAGGGATTCTACCTTTTAAAAGAGATCAAACACTCTTTTAAAGGCCTATTAAGTACTTTGGCACCTTATTTCATAATGAATTTTTTCTCTGTTATTTGTCCTTTTATGCTTTTTCTGGTTTCATGAAGGCTTGTCTTTGCATTTGTGGCCGTGGTTGGAACCCATTAGAGGGAATGGACGCATAATGTGAGTCTCATGAAGATGTGCACAGCTGTTTGCTTCTGTTTTCAGACCAAATACTTCCTGTGTCTTCCACTCTCGGGCAAAAGGGAAGCACAGACAGTATAGGGTCTTAAGATTTCTTAGTGAGTAGGCTCAGCTTAAAGTCAGCTCCTCCAAGAATTTCCCTGGTTGTTTCTTGGTCCTTACAATTTCCAGAGACCTGGGATTGTTGGAAATTTTGTTCTTGATTTTATCTTCCCTGCCATACTAGGGACTGTCTGCATTTTCCACTTGGCATCCACGTGCGTGGTGTGTAACACATGTTCAGTAAATGTCTGAGCATTGGAGGAATGATGCATAATGACCAAGATGCCCTTACAGTCCCTGACAATCCCGAGACCAGGCATTACCCAGTTTTTTAATTCTCATTTTTACACTAAAATTATTACTTGTAAAAAGGAACAAATTCTGTCTGTTAGGAACAGTATCGTAATGTTAATGTTGACTTGGAAGGACTAATTTTGCCTCTACAAGCTTCAGGCGTTTTGATGATGGTGCAAATGCCACTTTTATTTTTCTGCTAGGTAATGTAAGTTTTTGGTCATCAGTCACTTTCCGAGCGCCCAACCTGCGGCAGTTAGGCAACAGATATCTCTTCAGTGAATGGGTGAGAGGGACGAGGGAGGATGAAGACGTGTGAGATACTCCTGCCATCCTTGATGTCTCTTTGTATTATTAAGTATAGCACTTATAGCATGATTTACTGAGGAGTTGCCAAATGCAGGGTATTGTGCTAGGTTCTGTCTAGGCTGTAAAAATAAATTGGACAGAATGGAAGGCGAGATAAGGAACTCCCAAGGTGATCCTAGGAAGGAGTAAATGCCCTAAGTGAGGTGGGGATCTGGTGTTCAGGAGACCCCACCAGAGGGTTGGTGGCAGTCAGGGAAGATTTTGTGGAGGGGCAGTACTTGAGTTGGGTTTTGAGCAGTGTTTGGGCACCGGGGCTAAGGACATTTGGGGTATTGAGTACAGCTTGAGCAAAGCCTAGTAGATGGGAGAGTGAAACGTCTGGGCTGGGCCTTGGGGAGAAGGAAGGTTAAGGTATCTACAGAATAAAGGGGCTAAAGGAAGGGGAGGGTCAGATCCTATGCATGGATTAACTGGGTTTGGATCCCATTTCAAACAAACTAACTGTAAAAAACAAAGTATGTCTGAAGTTATTGGACTATCTTAACACTCTCTATATTAATGATATTAAGAAATTATTTAGGCTCAGCGCCTATAGCTCAACCGGCTAAGGCGCCAGCCACATACACCTAAGGTGGCGGGTTCGAATCCCCAGCCCGGACCCGCCAAACAACAACGACGGCTGCAATCAAAAAATAGCTGGGCGTTGTGGTGGGCGCCTGTGGTCCCAGCTACTTGGGAGGCAGAGGCAGGAGAATCGCTTGAGCCCAGGAGTTGGAGGTTGCTGTGAGCGTGATGCCATGGCACTCTACTCAGGGGGACAGCTTGAGGCTCTGTCTCAAAAAAAAAAAAAAAAAAAAAAAAGATATTATTTAGGCTCAGCGACTGTAGCACAGTGGTTATGGCACTGGCCACATGCACCGAGGCTGGAGGGTTCGAATCCAGCCCAGGCCTGCTAAACAACAATGAAAACCAACATAAAATAGCCAGGCATTGTGGTGGGGGTCTGTAGTCCTAGATACTTGGGATGCTGAGGCAAGAGAATCGCTTAAGCCCAAGAGTTTGAGATTGCTATAAGCTGTGATGCCATGGCACTCTACCAAGGGTGACATAATCAGACTCTGTCTCAAAAAAAAAAAAAAATTTAAACCATTTTTTGGGGGTGTGTGTGAGAGTAGTGTTATTGTTTTTAAGAGAACCTTGTCTTTGAAAGAGTATTGTCTTTGGAGCATTTATGGATTAAATGATGATTTGTCTAGAATTTGCTTTAAAATAACCCATTTGGGGGGTGGTGGGCAAAGTGAATAGGGGACAGATGAAACAAGATCAGCCACGTGCTGGTGTTAAAACTGGGTGATAGGTAAAGAGTTAATACCATCTTTTATAAGTGTGTGACATTTTCTGTAGTAAAAAGTTGTGTGTATGTGTATTATAGTATGTGTGTGTTTTAAATAGTGACACAAAAAAAGTTCAGGTAGAAAAGGTGGGGTGAAGTGAGATTGTGGAGACTATTTTTCATTGGTCCTCAGTGAGAGAGCAATTTTTGTCACCCTATTTCTCTGTGGTGGTGCAGACTGGAGGTAGCAGAGGCCTGGGGTGGCAGGTTGGAACATGGTTAAAAGTAAGGAATGAGGCTGGGCACAGTGGCTCACACCTGTAATCCTAGTATTCTGTGAGGCTGAGGCAGGTGGATTGCTTGACCTCGGGAGTTCGAGACCAGCCTAAGCAAGAGCTAGATTCCATCTCTACTAAAAATAGAAAAACGAGCCAGGCACTGTGGCAGGCACCTGTAGTCCCAGCTACTTGGGAGGCTGAAGCAAGAGAATCGATTCAGCCCAAGAGTTTGAGGTTGCTGTGAGCTATGACACCATGGCACTCTACCCAGGATGACAATGTAAGACTCTAAAAAGAAGTAAGGAGTGAGGAAGGAGCCACAGGTGGGGGCCAGGAGAGAGAAGGGACAGAGCTAACAACAGGAGGTATTGCGTCTGGGTGCCTTGGAAGGCGGCCTCACCAGGGATGGGAAAGCCAGTGAGTTGATCCTGAGGACATGAGTGGGGAGAGGCAGGGCTGCCCTGTCCATCTGGGAGTTGCGAGGTGAGTTGTAGGTCATCCGAAAAGGGGTTGGAGCTTAGGAGGAAGGGGGACACAGACATGGAGACCCAAGGAGGAAGCAGCCACATCCAGCAATAGGACAGCCTGGGCGAGAGTGCTTCATTTGCCTTGATTAACAATATATTTGAGGAATTTCTAAAAGCAGCTTCTGTTTGCATGACATATGTATATGCCAAGTGTCTGTACTTTGGCTTGGTCCCCGCGTTATACATTCTGCCCATCTTTTATGTGCTATGACCCCTATAGCCATTGTGTTCAAATTCTATAATATTGACACTCCCCCCGCCCCATCAGCACCCTCCAATGTTGGCTGCACGTATTTTTGTCACCTGTGATTTAGAAATGTCCCTCCGTCCTGTAGAAAAAACAGGTGCTTTAAAGGTGCCCATTCCCCACATCCATGCTAGGTTGGTTCCTTTCCTCTTTCCCACCAATCTCTGAGTAGGTTTTTTCAAAGCATAAGGTCAGCAGAGGGTCAGATGGTGAAACCACTGCTAATCTCAGGATCAGTAGAATTGCCTCCCTGAAAACACAGCTAATTCAGTGTAAAATCTCATTTCTGTCTTCTCCAAGGGAGCCAGGTTAGCCAGGAAAACTAAAAATTCCACATTTCCTTGGCATTTTAACTTCAAATAATCATTGTACACTGAACGACAGCTAGTGTCTGTGGGGAAGCCCAGGCTTTGCCACCAGGTGCCCAAGGAAAGGAAAATATCTTTTCCACAGACCCAGACATGCCGTGATGCGGAACTTTCCATAGGCATAAATAAAATGGGTAATATTTAAGATTAAAAAATATCTCTTTTATTTCTCTCCCTCTCTCTCCTTTTCTTCTCCAGAAATGGGTCTTTAATAATTGTAGCTTCCTGCTCGGTGCCTGTGGCTCAAGTGGCTAAGGTGCCGGCCACATACACCTAAGGTGGTAGGTTCGAATCCAGCCCAGGCCCACCAAAACAACAATGATGGCTGCAACTAAAAAATAGCCAGGCATTGTGGCGGGCGCCTGTGGTC
>NW_003852406.1:9925239-9935030 GCF_000181295.1 Otolemur garnettii
AAAAAAAAAAAATTGTAGCTTCCTTCTGCATTCATTGTTGATTACACAGTATAGAAACAAGAGGCCTGGCATGGATCAGTGGAAGTGCCCGGGCTGTCTGTTTGAACCCTCCCTCCCTCCCTCGTAGCCCCGGTACCCTGTGCTAGCTCTGATCCCAGGCACCCTGTGTGTCCTGAGGGTCCATGCCTGCTATGAGAAAACTCCAGGTGGCTGGTGACGGATGAGTCTCTTCGGGGCCCTCTGTGAATAGTGAACAGAGCATCCCTGCCAGTCTCTTCTGGTGTTTTAACTGAGCTGCCCGTGGTCACTTGCTATGGGTTATAGAAGACAAAGAAGAGTGTCCCGGATGGGCCAATTTATTTGTCATCAAATGTCCAAGTGTGTTTTACTTCTCAGCACAGTGCTGGTCACCAAGAATATAAAGGCAGGCGAGCTGTGGTTTCTGGCCTCAGTGACCTTTTATGGTTTTGTGGGCAGAACGGTGTGCAGATGAAATGACAACAGTGTTATAGGTGCTGTGGCTGAGGTGTGTGCAGGGCAGGGGATGTGGACAGGCTGCTGCTCTCATGGCAAAGTTCAGGAAGGAAATACCATATCAGTTCTGATTTGACACCCTAAGTACCTCTTATGTCCCAAACGTTTAATAATTAGAAGTAAAAAAAGAACTTCTCCAAGAGTCCCAGGATAATTGCATCCCTAGAACCCAGCGTGTTCCTACCCAGCTCTAATAAAACTCCAAATTAATAGTTAAGAGTTCCTAGGAAGTTTAAATTATCTAAATGCAAGACAAAGAAAGAATATTGGCTGAGTTGGAATATATTTCACTTACTTAAAGTATCAGTCAGATTCTACTTACAGTTAAGATTTCTAGAGTGTAGGAGCTCGTAAAATATTTGGGAGGAGGGCCTCCGCCTTTCCTGGAAGGATGGCAGAAGGCCCTTAGGACTTTTGGTGAGTAGACTTGGCTGCTATTGTTTTGTGGAAAGGATTTTTGACCTTAGCCTCCTAGCACAAGAAGAGCTATGCAGAATTCCATTAGGAATTTTCCTCATCCAGGGAGAGGTAGGGTAATTTTAAAATTAAATCATAGCTGTGTACATTAATGCAGTCATGGGGTACAGTGTGCTGGTTTTATATATAATTTGAAATATTTTCATCAAACTCCTTAATATAGCCTTCATGGACACTGGATAGTTTTTTAATGAGCACACCTTGAAACCCTGTGACTATGCTTAAGCATCTAGCATTTTTCAGTAGATTCAATGGGGGGAACTTCCAGGATGCCCAGAACACCCAGATGACCCAGAAAATCCCAGCAGATTCACATGCAGTTGAAGAGAAAGTGTGGAAACTTAATTGGGTGTAGCGGGAGGTAAAGCTTACAGAACAGCCCTGTTGTCGAGTCTCTCTTTCTGTGCCTCGCCTTACCGAGGCTTTACTGCAGGGTAGAGTGGGGACAGCTCTTGCCTGTGTCTGTCCTGCCCATGATGACGAGCGGTGAGGGGAAGAGTCATTCCTTAAGTCACTCAGGAGATTTGATGTTCAATAGTCAGCATCAATTTCTAACCTGTGGGAACAGGTTGTTGATACGGTATTTGGAATCTCTATTTAGTAAATAGTTCATCTGTAGTCATTAATTTATTGAACAGATACCTAGGGTGCCTTTCATTTATCTGTATGGTAGGCACTCTGCTGAGTTGTAGGAATAAAGTGGACGAAAGAGGCGAGACAGACATTATTCAGATAATCACATGTACAGATGTGTAATTTGACCATGGTAAGGGCTTTGAAGGTGAGGCAGGGAGGGATGCAAAGTGAATAGGAGTTAACTAGATTAACCAGACCAAACCCACAGAATGTTCCAAGCCAAGGAAGTAGCATGTGCAAAGGGCTTGTGGCAGGAGGGAGCGTGGTCTGTACAAGGTGCCAAGTGCTGGCCCTGTGCTGTGGGGTGAAGCAGAGGCAGGCAGGGAGGCTCCTGCAGCCTGTGTGGAGCCTTTGGGAGGATTCTGTTGTTTTCCCAAGAGCAGTGGAACTCATTAAAGACTTTCAGGGGAAGGAGCTGTGAGTGTCTGACACAAACAGATTTCTTCTATGAAAATGAGCCTGTTCTGGGCTTCACTGGTGAGATGGAGTGTCCTGGGAGGGTTTGTTCATGCCATCACTTAAAGCGGGGCCCAGGCTCTCTGAGGTCTCTTTGGCAATTCACTTCTGTTCATAATGGGGTTATTGCCCTTCTCTCTTTCTGCTGATTCCTATGGAGGAAGGGAAGGGAATAGGATCATGTAAGGCCCCATCATTTTCTTTGTGAGGTTTTGCTCTTTGCTGAGCACTGGTTGCCTGAATTTGTAAAAAGTGCCTGTGAGCAGGTGGATGAGAGTTGATCGGGCTTATGGAGAAGGGAAAAGTTTGGTATGTTGGTGGTGAAAGTTGGTAGGAGTGACGTTTTTATTTGTTTCTTGCCTGATAAGGCTATTATAAAGGGTCAGTGCTGGAAGCACATTTAAACATTCCTAGAACAAGAATAAATAATGTAGTGGGGTGCTTGCTTATCTCCCCAAGTGGAAGAGGTTGGTGGACCGTCCATGGACACCGCCCAGGGTCCAGGAAGCTAGGCCCCCAATCTGGATCCATTTCTAGACGTGGTTATGGTCAGATCACAAGAACTGGCCAGGGCAATGAGAAGAGGTACATTAAATAGCTAAGGACAATTGCAGCCACTGTAATATAGTGAACAGATGAATTCTTAACATTTTCAAGGAAAAAAGTTCTTTTATTATTGGGAATCGTATTCAATCTGTATTATACTCTCTCTGACCCTCTAAACTCTGCCTGATGGATATTTTTCTAAAGACTTGCCAAGATCATTAAGTAGATTTTTACTCAGTGGAAAATTTTGGCATTATTATTTGATCACTTTAAGCAGAAAATGGAACATGTCATAAGCTCTAAATCCATTAGATAAAAAGCAGTAAGGAAACAAGAATATCTACAATGGTGAAATAAATCAGGGAGCATATGCATTTACGGTGGCTGGCTCTAAAGTGGTCTCCAGGGAGCCATGTCACTGGCACTCTTGCTCTGGGGTTGTCCCTTCCCTTGTTGAAGAGGGCTGATCTGTGTAACCAGCAGGATATTATGGAAATGATGGGTGGGGTTTCCACTGCTAGAGCATAAAGGACGTTATGCCTTCTGCCTTGCTTTCTCTTGGATTTTTTGCTGTGGGGGAAGCCAGCCGCCATGTTGTGAGGGCACTCAAGTAGCCTGAGGAAAGGCCCATGCGGTGGGGGACTAAGGCTACCCGCAGGCAGATCCTGCAGCCCCAGTCACGCCTTCAGATGACTGCATCTTGATATGACTGCATGAGAACCTTCAGCCAGAACCACCCAATGGAGTCGCTCCTAGATTCCTTACCCTTAGAAACTCTGTGAGGTAACGGTTGTGATTTTAAGCTGCTAAGTTTTGGGGGCAATTTGTTGTATAGCAGTAGATAACTGATAGAGCATTTTGACAAAACCATCTTTTATACTATATTTTCTGATAGATATCAACTCCAGAAGAACCCACAGCATCCTGCCATGCCCTTGGTCTAGTCCTTTTTATGCTGGACTGTTCCTATTAAGTGAATGTTGTGCGCCCTGGTACTTTGCAGAGTGCTCAGTGAACGTTTGCTGTATGAATGAATTAGAATGTGTAGAGGTAGGTCAAGAGCACTCCACTAAAAAATCTGGCTTTGCCATTGACTGTATAGAAGTTTCCTAGTCTTGGGCGGTGCCCATAGCTTATTGGTTATGGTGCTAGCCACATATATCCAGGCTGGTGGGTTAGAACCCAGCCCAGGCCAGCAAAAGCAACAATGAGAACTGCAACAAAAAAATAGCTGGGTGTTGTGGTAGGCACCTGTGGTCCCAGTTACTTCAGAGGCTGAGGCAAGAGAATCACTGAAGCCTAGAGTTTGAGGTTGCTGTGAGCTGTGACACTACATCACTCTACCAAGGGCAACATAATGAGACTCTGTTTCAAAAAAAAAAAAAATTCCTAGTCTTTCCCCTCGTTTTTGTTTCTTCTGTTGGAAAGCGGTGTTTTCAACACCCCAGAAATGGCTACATATGTGTGTCTGTACATATGCTTGTGCACATATAGACTAGCTGAGCCAGGGGGTCACTAAATGAGCAACAAGATTGTCCTGGGGACAAGTAGGGGGAAGGGGGAGGGGGAAAACTTTCAAAAAATCCCACATACAGTGAAATAGGGACACTGATCTGAGCCTCCCCTTATGCAGGTCAAGAAGCAGCCATGGGTCTAGTGTTGTATTTGTCACTGTGGGCCCCTGACTCTGCCTTGGGCTTTACTTTCCACCTGCTGCCTGGTCTGTGCCTTCTGCATCCACTGCATCTTGGTCCCATGCTCTGACTTCCTTTCCCATTGGGGCTGCCCTGGCCCAGGCGGTCTCTCTGTGTCCGCTGCTGCAGGTGGGCCAGCCCATAGGTGCATCCCTTGCCCAACTCCTTCCCTGTAGCTCAGAGGCCTGCCTGGTCTCCAAAGCCTGTACACTGGGCTCCCCTGGGCCTTCACAACCCTGGTCCTCATGGCTGTGCCTGCTGAGCCCAATGCCAGCCACACTAAGGGATTCCCTGTCACCTACTCAGAAGCATGTGCCGCTGTCATCCCATACTCACCACTTCTGGGTCTTTGCTCTTCAGTCCCCTCCTAAAATAAAGGACAGTCCCCACAATAGACTTACCCCAAATGTTAATAGTGTTGCTATTGAGACCTGGGACCTGTGCATGTACAATCATGTGTGAGTGAGTGTCTGTGTGTATTTTTGTTTTTACACAGGTGACTGCTCTGTGACCTTGAGCATAGTTGCTGAGCAGTAGACTGAGTGACTGGCAATCACATCTCTGATTCCCCAGAATCCTTTCCTCTCAGTACAGAACATATTATTTATAGCATTTTCTCCCAGGTTCTTGTGTTCCGGCCTCAGTCTGTCCTCCCCGGCTTGCTGTCTGTGTTCTCCTGTATTCTCTCTGTGTCTCCTGGTGGTCTCCTTGCTCGCCTTCCTCCGTCTCCCTGCTTGTGTGAACCTTTCTGTCTCTCATGTCCTTACCCAGCCCCTGTGCCTTGGTCTCTGCAGGTTAAAATCCTGCCATCCTTAAGGGCTGAGCTCAGGTGCCGTCTCCTCCTTCAGTCTATCCAGCAGCAGCTGTTCTTTCTCTTTGAAATCCTTTTGCCCCCCGTGTGGCATTGTGTAAGGTCCATGGTGAGAGATGGAAAAGGTGGTGTCTCTTCCCAGCTGTCCCACAGCCTTGACAGTGCCACTTTGGCGTGGTGAGTGAGAGGCTGTGACACAGGACAGAAGCAGAAGCACAAAAAAGGGTGACCGCGCTCAGTGCAGGAAGGATGGGGCAAGGTCTTAAGACAAGGTGGGGCTTGTCAAGTCTCAGGAGCAGTGAGAATTAGTGAGGTGATTTATGGGTAGGAAAGGACATTCCAGATGGGTGGATCTTGGTGAGCCAAAGCATGAATTATTCTCTTCTGAGACTTGAACACCTCTTTGGGGGTAGCTGTTTCCCATTTTCATTTCTGTACTTGCCAAAAACTTACACCAGGCATGTAATAATTTGGTTTGGGTTCAGGTATTTATCCATTCATCCAAAATTTTTGAGCGCTTGTCTATTTGAGGTGCTGGGCTGATATAAATGGATTTAGGCATGTTGGTGGTGGTGGATGGATTGCGGTAGAAACCATTAAAGTGGTAGGTAAGTGGCCTCTAAAGTGATTGAGTGTGGTTTAGTGAGGGTTTTGCTAGCGTGAGTCACGCGTTCATGGTGACCACACATTAGGATTTTGGAAATGTGTGTAAGAACAAGTCCGTGTCAGATGCAATGGAAAAATCCTTCTGCTCCAGTCACCGCGAGGGAACAGAACGTGTTAGAGCCAGCACTGTTCCTTTTAAGTTTCATGAAGGAAAAAACAAAGGGCAAGGTGTTTGTCCCTCAGGGCAACCGCCGCAGCCGTTTTCACAGCAATGAATAAAGTCATGCTGTTTTGTCAGCAGTGAGTAGGAGTTGGGGATTGGGAGAGGCTTGTTCCCTTCCTCAGGAAATTCCAAAGTCATGGATGGGCCTTATCCTTGGGGGACTTGCAGATGAAGGAGAGAGTATGACCAAGCTCACATATTTCTCCTTTTAACACTTCCCCTCTTTTTTCTTTCTTTTTGTTTTATTTGCTCAATTTCTACACATGTTTCTCAAGTGTGTGGTCCAGAGGGAAGAAATATTGGCAGTGCCTGGATTTAGGGAAACTTTGAGTCCACTTCCAGTTAGGAATAAAGGGCTGGATGTGCTTCAAAGACTTGTTGGAACAAGGCTGGGGATAGAGAAGTCAAGCAAATCAATGACAGAGCCCAGAGAAGGGGGCTAACCCAGAGCCTAGAGATGGGTCTGAAAACATTTGGGCAAATGTGGAGTAGGGGGATTTTAAAACCTGGTTATTTCCATCTCTGAATTGTCCAAGAGCTTGAAGATGTCTGCTCTGCACCAGGGAAAAGTGTTGGCTGGATGACAGTTGCAAGGAAGACTTAGAGATTGGCAAATTTAGTTGGAAAATACTGAGTTCTTCATGTTTTTGGAGCAAGAACCAAGGCATTGATATGCTTTGGAAAAATAGGTAGTGGAATTGTGTGGTAGAGTCCATATGGGGAGGTCTTTTGAGCCAGTTGGGTTTATAACTATGACCCTGACGTTGAGTCCAGCATATACCAAGTCCAAAGGAACAGTTTGCCATTTGGTCCCCTCATGCTGTCTGATTTACAGGGACTTCTCTGCCCAGTCAAGGCATTTTTCTTTTTTCTTTTTAGACAGAGTCTTATTATGTTGCCCACGGTAGAACACTGTGGCGCCACAGCTCACAGCAACCTCAAACTCTTGGGCTTAAGCAGTTCTCTTGTGTTAGCCTCCCAAGTAGTTGGTTCCGAAGCCTGTCACAATGCCTGGTTAATTTTTAGAGATGGTGTCTCCCTCTGGCTCAGGCTGGTCTTGAACCTGTGAGCTCAAGCAATCTACCTGCGTCAGCCTCCCAGACTGCTAGGATGATAGGTGTGGGCCACTGTGCCCAGCCCCTCAAGACATGTTCCTTCCATGTCTCTAACGTGAGCTAGTGTGAGAAGATTCCCATGGCTCCTCTGCTGTTTGGTTTCTGAGACCCCAGGATGTCCAGTTGATCCTGTCTGCTGTACTTCCTTCCACCAGTCCTGTCGTGAACAGTTTCCCCCGCAGGCCCAGCCCAGTGCCGTTTCCTGTAGCCGCCTTAGTGACCCTTCCAGCCAGAAGCAGATGCCTGTGTGGCATGCTGTGTACTTCCTGCTGCCCAGCTGGAGAGAGAACGTGGCTGGCAGGTGGTGAACTCTGTGGCTGATCAGGCCCAGTGGAGACCCAGAGTTAATAATTCACTCTGCCCCTGTGCAGCCACTGGGGTTAACCTTGACAGAACGCTGGTAGAAATTAAGTCAGAGCCTGGTCTGACATTTAACTAACAGAATAATATGGCTCAGAAATAACTTCTGGCTTCAAGGTTAATGCTGTCTCTGAGTTTGCAGCAGACATTCCTATGCGTTTGTCCTGTTTGCATCAAGCAGCCAGAACTGTTTGCTCACAGTGTTCATGGTGATCAAGAGACAGAAGTGTCACGGGTCTGTCTTTACGTGGAGCTGCTCATCATGTTAGGAGCACAAAGGCCATGGTGATAGAGACACCCTGCAGCGTCTTTATCCCCTAATGACTCGTGTACTTTAAAAGGTGATGGGACAATGTCTGAGCCTGGTAGATGTTGCAGGTGGAGAGTTATCCCAGCCCCCCATGCCCTTTTTATTTTAAATGTATAGCCCTTTTTTTGAGCAATTCTGAATCTTTCCCCTCTGGTGCTTTGTGAGGGTTAAGCTGATTCAACTTAGTCAACAGCACTTCTGCCCTGGAAGGCACTGTAATTGGCGGAGGTCCTCTCTCTGTAGGCTGTGCCCCTCTCTCCCCTGAAAGGAAACCGCTTCAGGCCAGTGGTTGCCTGGTGGTGTGTTGTCAGAAAAGCTAGCTTCAAAATTCTATTAGCTGCTGGATAGGCCTAGCTGCTGAAGGGTACATGGTGATCCAAAAGCAGACTCTGAACTCATTAGGCAGTTATCCAGATTCATCTGTTTATGGATCTCTAAAGTGGGAATACAGTTAGTTCCCTGGCCGGAGTCTCAGGGCATGCACAAGTCCACTTGCTCCCCTCTTGCGCCAGACGTCCAGGAAGGAGCAGTGACTTGGTTGGGGGTAGTTCTAACATTCAACTTTTTGGTGCCTGGTCTATTGCTTTTTCCATCACACTGGCCGGCACCTTTATCCAGCCAACAAATATATGCTCTGTAAACACACATGTACTTTTGGAGAAGGTAGTTGACCCGAGATGAGAGTGTGGAGGATGGGAGTGAAGAATACAGCAAGCCAGAAAAAGGGGGATATGGAAAAAGAAGGATGGGAACTAGAAGGGCACCAGTTGGGGACTGACCAGGCCCAGCTATAGGAGCTATCAGCATTAGAGACAGGCGGAGGGGACGCAGAGGTTTGGAGTCTGATGGAGTTATAATGAGGCAGGGTGAGAGGCTGGGAGGTGTGTGGAAGCTGGCAGCACCCAGAGGTGAAAGACAGGACTTTGAGCCAAAGATCTAGGGTAAATGGAGAAGAGGGGGACAACCAAGGGTGGAGGATGAGCCCTGAGATGCATAGTATGCCCAGGGGGATCTCTTTTCTCCAGGAATATTGGCCCACAATTATTCCACAGATCTGTGCCAGCCAGCTTTGATTTTATTGCAATATTAGATACAGTTACTGAATAAGTGATTTTTAAAAAAATAATGTATGAGAAACTAGATGAGGATAAATGAATTTTTGTCACCTGAGATGGGTGATTTTTATGCCTCCTATTTACAGAGTCTCTCTGTCATTAACATGGAGTGTGGGTATGAAAATATGCATTGAATTTAATACTTAAAAGAGTTATAAGTATCATTTATTTGTCTGTGGAAAAAAGACCAGTAAGATATAGGAAACTCTTCTGGTCTTTGAGCAGGAGTTTGGCAAAACACTATTGGAAAGACAGCAAAAAAGAATTTAAATGACCCAGTTCCCATCCTTGAGAATGAAATTAATATTCATTAAAAAAATTATATGTTGTAGCTGAACGTTTATACAGCCCATTTTTTTTTTTTTTAAGACCTAGTCTCATTCTAGGCCCTGAGTATAGTGCTGTGGCATCATAGCTCACAGCAACCTCAAACTCTTGGGCTTAAGCAATCCTCTTTCCTTAGCCTCCTGAGTGGCTGAGACTACAGGTTCTAGCCCCAATGCCTGGCTATTTTTAGTAAAGATAGGGTCTTGCTCTTGCTCAGGCTCGTCTTGAACTCCTGTGTTCAGGCACTCCGCCCACTTTGGCCTCCCAGGGTCCTAGGCTTAGAGGTGTGAGCCACCATGCCCTGCCTATACAGCATTCTAAACAAGAGATAGATACATTCTTGGTTTCTAGTAATCCACCCATGAACTTTTGAGGCATTGCTCAGTGGGTCTGAGACCTTGTTGCTTACACCAGCTGGCTTCCTTTTGAAATCGACTTTCTTAGATAAGTCATCATAGATTTTCTATTTTCCTGGAATAATCCCTTTGATGACTCATATACTTTAAAAGTCTTTTGTTGGTATCCAGACAGTATCAGCTCAACCAGTAGCATATTTGGAAAATATTTGTTTTTTTTTTTTT
>NW_003852406.1:9935390-9936561 GCF_000181295.1 Otolemur garnettii
TTTTGAGATAATTGTCAATGTACACACATTTATAAGAAATAATACAGCTCGATCCCATATTCCCCCAGTAGGTAATGTGTTACAAACTGTATAGTACAATAACACTTACTGTAACATACCAGGATGTTGACCTTGCTGCAGCCAAGATATAGAGTGTTCACATCACCCCAAGGATTCCTCAGGTTGTCCTTTTGTAGCCATGCCCACTTATTTCCTGTCCCTCCCTTTCCCTTAACCCGACTGCTAATCTCTTCTTCACCTTTTAGATTTCATCATCTCAAGGATAATACATAGAAGGCATCTTATAGTATGTAACTTTTGGGGATGGACTTCTTTCTTGCAGCATAGTTCTCTGGAGTCCATCCAGGTTGGTGCATGCATCAAGTAGTTCTTCCCTTTCTGTTGCTGAGTAGTATTCCACAGTAGAGGCGTACCACAGTTTGTTTAATCATTCACCTGCTGAAGGACATCTGGGATGCTTTGGGTTTTATGCTATTATACGTAAAGCTTCTCTGAACACAAGTTTTTGTATAAATGTGTTTTAATTTTTCTGGAATAAATGTCTGGGAGTATACTTGCTAGGTTGAATGGTAGTTATATGTTTAGTTTTTAAAGAAACTGCTAAATTATCTTCAAGAGTGGTTGTACCTATTTTACATTCCCACCAGCAATTTATGAGTGATCCAACTTCTCCAAATCTTTGTCAACATTTGGCCTTGTCAGTATTTTTCATTTTAGCCATTTGGATAGGTATGTAGTGATATGCTATTGTGGTTTTAATATGCAGTATCCTAATGGCTAATAATGTTGAACATCTTTTCATGTGCTAATTTGTCATGTGTATCTTCTTCAGTGAAGTATTTATTCATGTCTTTTGCCCATTTTTAATTGGATTTTTTTACCATCAAGTTTTGAAAATTTGTTATATGTTCTAGATAGGATAACTTTCTTGAATATGTGGTTTGTAAATACATGCTCCTAGTCTGTAGTTTGTCTTTTTATCCTTCTAACAGAGCCTTTTGAAGAGCAAAAGTCTACTTAATTTCAACAAAGTCCAACTTATAATTTTTCCTTCTATGGATTGTGCTTTTGGTGTCAAGCCTAAGAATCTCAGATCCCTGAGATTTTTCTCCTACGTTTTTTCCTTAAGGTTTTTGTAATTTTATATTTT
>NW_003852406.1:9937026-9938651 GCF_000181295.1 Otolemur garnettii
CCTCCAGCACCATTTATTGAAAAGGCTATTCTTCTTGTGTTGGATTGCTTTTGAATCTTTGTCAGAAATGATTTGGGCATTTTTTTTTTTTTTTTGTTCTCTATTCTATTTCATTGACCTGTGTGTCTGTCCCTTTGCCAATATCACATAGTCTTAATTATTGTGGCTTTGTAGTGTTTTGAAATTTGGTATACTGGTTCCTCTCACTTTATTCTTCTTCCGAATTATTTTAGCTATTCTAGTTTCTTTATCATTTTGTATCAATTTTCAAGAATTAACATTTTTACTCTGTTGTCTTCATATCCATGAACATGGTATGTCTGTCCACTTATTCAAATATACTATGCTTTATTTCACTTCTCTCACCATTTGATGTTGTATTTTTAAGCACACAAGTCCTAGATGTGTTTTTTTAGATCTATATCTAAGCACTTAGTTTTTTTGAGTGATTGTAAATGGTATTACATTTTTAAATTTTAGAATCCTTGTGTTCATTACTGGTATGCAGAGATACTAATATATGGTATTTCTATGTTTTTTTTTTTTATCAGAACCTTTATTTATTTACTTTACTGAACTCACATATTAGTTTTTATATTTTGTTTTTGATAGATCCTTGAGATTTTATACATAGACAGTCATGTTATGTGCAAATGGGGATGGTTTCATTTCTTCCTTTCTGACCTGTATGCCTTTTACTTCTTTTTCCTGCCTTATGATGCAGGCTGGACCTTCTAATACTATGTTGAATTTGAGTGGCAAGAACAGACATCTTTGCCTTATTCTTAATCTGAGGAGGAAAGCAGTCAGTCTCTTCCCATTAAGTATAATGTTAGTTGTAGATCTTTTGTGGATGCTCTTAATCAAGTTGAGGATGTTCTTCTCTACTCTTAGTTTTTTTTTTTTAAATCATAAATGGATTTTGAGTTTTGTCAAGGGCTTTCTCTGCATATATTAACATAATCATGTGATTATCTTCTCTTAATTGATTGATAATCCAGTCAGTCTCCTGATTTTTAATTATTGAGCCAGTCTAACATCCCTGTAATGAACTTCAGTTGGTCATATTATATAATTAATTTATATATTGCTAAGTTCTACCCCCCACCTCTTTTTATATACACAGACAGACACACATACACACATAAGACAGAGTCTCACTCTCTTACCCAGGTTAGAGTGCTGTGACCTACCTAGCTCACAGCAACCTCCATCTCCTGGGTTCAGGTGATCCTCTTGCCTCAGCCTCCCAAGTAGCTGGGACTATAGCACACAACATGACACCCAGCTATTTTTTTCTATTTTTAGTAAAGATGGAGTCTCACTTTTGCTTAGGCTGGTCTCAAACTCTTGAGCTCAGGGGATCCAGCTGCCTCAACCTCTCAGAGTGCTGGGATTATAGACATGAGCCACCATACCTGGCCTACTGCCTAATTTTGTTTCTATATTCAGAAGAGATATTTGTCTGTAGTTTTTCTTTTTTTAATTCTTTCTTGGAGGAGTTAGTGTCTATCTGGTTTTAGTATCAGGATAATAATTACATCATTAAATGAATTGAGAATTATTTCTTCCTATTCTACTTTCTGGAAAAGATTGTGTAGAATTACTGTTTGTTCTTTTTTAAG
>NW_003852406.1:9939134-9941353 GCF_000181295.1 Otolemur garnettii
TTGTTGTTTGGCGGGCCCAGGCTGGGGATTCGAACCCGCCACCTTAGGTGTATGTGGCTGGTGCCTTAGCCGCTTGAGCCACAGGCGCAGAGCCCCTTTTCCAGGTTCTTGAGGTGGGAGCTTAGATTCTTGAACACAGACTTATCTTCTTTTCTAATATAAACACTTTAGGGTTATACATTTCATTATAATTTGCATTCAGGTCAATGTATCTTTAAGACATTTTCCTTGAGGCTTCCTCTTTGGCTAATAGATTATTTAGAAGTGTATTTTAAAATTTCTAAGTGTTTGGGTATTTTTCTGGGGTCTTTCTTTTGTTGATTTCTGGGTGGATTCCATTTTTGTCAGAGAGCCACTTTATAGGATTTCAGTTCCTTTACATTTGCCGAGGTTGTCTTTTTATGGCTCAGGATGAAGTTTAGTTTGGTATACATTCCCTAGGATCTTGAAACAATTGTGTATTTTGCTAGAGAGGGATTTTAAAAACAGTTAAGATCAATGTCAGGAATAGAAATAAACATCCCCCCCCCTTTGGTAATCAAAATACTGTTAAAAGTTGAACAAGTCATCCTTAATCATACTTAGCCTTAGTTATATCATCTAAGAAATTAGAATATATCCTGTTTGGTGGCTTACAAATCCAGTTATGTTTAGAGGTTAAAAGTTAGTGGTTGAGGATGTATCAAATATCATTATTATTTGCCACTGAGAGTTTTTGCCATTCAAGTTGTAATTCTGTGGAACTTTTCTGTTTTATAGTTGCTTTAGTTAAAAAAAAAAAAGAAAATGCTTGTTTTAAATTAAATTGAATAATACATAAGAGTATAAGTATGTATTTTGGATCATACTTTTGACAACATGTATTTCTCCTCTCATACGATGTATTTGGGGGATCTTTTTAGGTAAACATATGCGGAATACCCCCATATTCTCTAATGGAAGAAGCAGCCACCTGCTGCTGCTTCTTGGATCCCAGTCTCACTCAGCTCTCCTTATAGTCTAGCATTCGCCTTCTAGAGAAATCAGAGTCTGCCAAGGTAAGTCAGCAAACCAGACGAAGGCCAGAAATTCAGGAATTCTTGAGCAGCTGAGTCAGGGGACTGGAATCAGAAATGAGGGTGAGTCAGGACCAGGGCCCAGGCTTACTCAGATGGGCTGAGGTGGTGACCTTATTGAATCACCTGCTTTCCTGGTGCTTCAAGGCAGGGTAAGTCTCAACTGTGCTGAAGCTGGAAGCCTCATCTCTTACAGAGTTCAGTGAATAGATGTGGCCAAGGAATTTGGCCCAGGTCAAGCTTGCCCACCTGTCCTGTGTCTGGTTACCTGTCAGAAAAATGTAAAGCAAACTTTAGAGGCCCAGGACTTTGTCTTTGTGGGAATAATATCACTGCACAGGGTCAGGGAGAAGGTAGGAGGGAAAGGGAGAGGGAGATGAATAAGTAACAATGAAAAAGAGAGAAGCAGGGCTGGAAAGCAAGACAGACACTTGGCTCTTCTGTAAGAATCATAAATTGTTCTTATCACCAAGTTCTTATCACTGAGCTCTGTCAGTCAGGTAGGTCTGTCCACTCTTCCTAACATCTTAGCCTTTTACCTGGAGGCCCTGCTCACAGCCGTGGTGACTGGAGGGCATGAGAGCAAATGGTCAAGGGTGACCTTTCCTTTCACACTGAGTGATGGATGAGTGTTGGAGGTAGTGAGAAGGACCAGAAGAGGTCTTTGGCTTGGAGCAATAAGTGGGATGACAACTTCTGTTTGTTCTGACTGTGTTGAGTTTGAGAGGTCTGTGCGACTTCCAAGGTGGGCTGTCTGGCACAAGAGAGAGGCTGGGCCAGAGCTACCAATTTTAGTTGGTCCCCAAGGGCGCCCACAATAGTTAAACGATCCTAAAGAAGGGGTGGTGCTAGAACTTCTTACAGATGTCACAATCATTGTAGATGTGGCCTTCCAGCCATACTTGAGGTCCTGTGGAGGTAATTCACTACTTTGTGCTAGTTTTCCCAGCCCAGTTCATCTGTTCCCTGATGCAAGATAAGCTTCCAGTAGAGGAAAGATTTTTAGTGGGCAGATTTAAAACTCCTTTATACCAGAACAATCACACTAATTCTAATTGCACAGCAGGTAGAAAGACGAAGGTTAGATTTTATATTATAGTATTGGCGAGGTGGTAGAGAGAAAGGGTAAGCATTTACGAATTCTTATTTTCTTTCTTTTTTTTT
>NW_003852406.1:9943494-9944176 GCF_000181295.1 Otolemur garnettii
CCTTAGCCACTTGAGCCACAGGCGCCAAGCCACTTATGTCATTTCTAAGAAACTGATACCTCATCCAAGCTCTCGAGGATTTACTCTTCAAGGAGTTGAATAGTTTTAACTCTTACATGTAGGACTTTCATTCATTTTTAAGTTAATTTTTTTTGAATCCAGTGTGAGGCAGTGTCCATTTTATTCTTCTGCATATAGATATCAGTTGTCTCATTACTACTTGCTAAAGAAACTATTCTTGACTTGTTTAATTGTCTTAGGACTGTTCTGTTCCTCTCCATGTGTGTTCCCCTCGCCCCTCACCATCTGAGTTGTTCCCAGACTTTAGGTTTGGTGCTAAGGCCTGGGCACTAGGGAATTTGAGCATTCCCCAAAGAGAAGCAATTGAGATACTGCTAACTACTAAATTCAAGTTAGGGTTGCTGCCATCCTAGGTGGGTGAGAGAATTTAAGGAAAATTAGAATGTTAGTAGAAGATAAAGCCATTTCCCTTGAATGTCTGAAGGTTGTAGGATAGGGTGACCAGAAGTCCCGTTTTTGGCAGGACAGTCTCGATTTTTAACAATTTGTCCTGCATCCCACGGCGTTTTAAAAAAGTCCCGATTTTTGGAAAGAATCCACGAATGGGCGGGAGAACAGTAAGGGAATATACGGTTTTTGGCTGCCATGTGGCTATTTCTTT
>NW_003852406.1:9945192-9948406 GCF_000181295.1 Otolemur garnettii
TGGGCAACAATAGATAATTGATAGTGAAAAAAGAAAAATAAGCTTAAGCAACACAAAACAGAGGTTCTCAGGTCTGGCTCTGGGACTCAGTTATCAGAATGTTGTGTGACCTCAGGCACACTGCTTCAAGCTTGCTGTCAGGTTTCGACTATGTGAGGTGAGTGTGCTGGATTTACACATGACTGTTGGGGTCCTCTTGTCTGACATTAAAGTTCTATGATGTCAGTGTATTGAAGATGTTGTCAACACGGTCAGGAAAAACTTAGCTAGCAGCACCAGAAAGTGAGGAAATGCTCCTAAGAAAGACATACGTAGGCCTACATTGGTGAGGCATGGCAGAAGGACAGAGGGACATGTAGGACACAGAAGCTCGCAGTGACCCAAGAGGGAACCAACTTGAGACACTCACTAAAGCAGAAGCTAGAAATAAAACAGATATTCATGAGCTCACACCAATAACAGGTAGAACAAGTAATTGACTAAATACATAAACGGGGGAAAAAATAGACAAATCTCCCTTATGGAAGAGTTACAAATATTTAAATATCTTGCCCTCAAGTAAGCAGAACAGTGATTTTTAACTAGTGGGCTATAGCACACTTGTGTGCTGCTAAAATCTTTAAAGATCATTAATTAAATTATCTTTGAAAGAAGTTCAAAGCACAGTAAGTATATTCTCTTTTTTTAACTTTTTTTTTTTTGATCAGCATAATTTAAGTGTGCTGTGAAAATTTAACTACAGGTTCAAGTGTGCTGTGAGATAAAAAGGGTTGAAAAACATTGAGGGTGGATGTTAACTCTCCACTCTTAAGTGACTTCTTTCCAGGGAGTACAATATGGAATGGAGGAAGATAGAGTGATAGCTTTTTTGGGGCGGGGGTGTCGTAGTGGTGGGGAGCAAGCTCAGCATCAATGTGATTTTGTCACATTGGTAGTGTTTACTACCCTGGCTGTGATAGGATGAAAATGGCACTTTACCTCTACAGCCTTTCTCCCCCAAGTCCTCAACCCCAGCCTAATCATGAGAAAAATGTCAGATCTTAATTGGGGGGCATTCTGCAATATACCTCACCAAGTACTAAAACTGTCAAGATCATGAAAACCGGGGAAAGTCTGAGGAACTGTCATAGCCAAGAGAAGCCTGAGGAGATGTGATGTTACATGTAACGTGATGTCCTGGGTCAGAACATCCTGGATCAGGAACAGAAAAAGGACATTAGGCAAAAACTCAGAAAAGATGGCTGGGCACCTGTAGCACAGTGGTTATGGCGCCAGCCACATACACCAAGGCTGGTGGGTCCAACCCAGCCCGGGCCAGCTAAACAACAATGACAACTACAACAAAAAAATAGCCGGGTGTTAGGGTAGGCACCTGTCGTCCCAGCTACTTGGGAGGCTGAGGCAAGAGAATCACTTAAGCCCAAGAACTTGAGGTTGCTGTGAGCTGTGATGCTACAGCACTCTACCGAGGGCGACAACTTGAGGCTCTGTCTCAAAAACAAACAAACAAACAAAAAAACAACTAAGGTAAGCTGAGTAAGGTATGGACTTTGAGTTAATCTATCAGTATTCATTATGACAAATGTACCATCTTCATGTCAGATGCAGTTGTAGGAGAAACTGAATGTGGGATATGTGGGAATTTTGTCTTAGAGATTTTTCTCTAGTCTAAAACTATTCTAAAAATAAATCACAGTTTAAAAAAAAACAAAAAAACACTCAACCTGCTGAAATATCCTCCCACCCAATTTGGTTGTTCTATAAAGTTGTCCCCGAGTGACCGCCTGCCCGTGGCACCAGTTTTGTCCCCTGCACCACCTGCACCTCTTTGTATCACTTGCGTTGCCCCTAACGCACTCTCTCCTCTGCCCTAGGAGACTGTGCGCCTCACTCAGCTTTATGCGGAGCCTCTGGCACACCCACATTTCCCGACCGGTGCAGTGAAAGCACGAGCACAAGAACATGTATTTCATGAATCTGTTGCAGGAACCGCTCCAGCTACTGGTTGTTGAACTGGAGGTTGGCCCAGTCTCTGGAGGTTGGGGGAGGCAGAAGTCAGGACTTTCTTACCCCCAGCCCTTCAAGGGTCTAGCCCCGGGAAGCTCCTGCCTGGCCAGGTTAGAGAAACACAACTTTGCAGGAGGAAAGGGGACTTTGAGAAGGAGACCGATTTTCCCAGTGTTACAGAGCCAGCAAGGGGCTGAGCCAGGACTAGAGCCACCCTGGGCCTGCTCCAGGCTGCACATACCACCTTTTGCTATTATGATCCCTTTACTCACAGACGCTCACGTCGCTAGGAAGCAGAATAGGCCTGGAACAGTGATGCCGATGATGCGGTATGAGAAACACCTACAATGTCTACTTTAGAGAACAAACAGCATGAAATTCAATGAGATTACATCAGAGCAGTGCTCAAAAAATATGTTTATCCCAAGTGGGATTCAAATGGTACAGGTGGGACGAATTCCCTTCCTCTCCCAACTTCACTCCCTAGTATTTATTTCTAGGTAGGCTTTATTTCTTCACTGAAGACGTCTCAGTTATGATGACTAATCTAGAGGAGCACTGTTACCAGCTGAAGCCTTAGGCGTCTCATACTGATGCAGCAGCGCCTGCAGACCTGGCATTAAGGAAAGACCTCCTAAGGGAGAAGGTTAGAGGGTCGGATACACTCAGTGGCCCCAGAAATGTGAAGTTCAACGATGAGGTGGACCTAACTTGATCTGCTTCCTCAGAGGCATCACACATGATTCAGGGTTATACCCCAATCCTACCTCCTAGCACAGAGCAAAGATAAAGGGGTGCTGGCTTCTCATTTTGAGGGGAATTTTCTGTGAGCAATAGCTTTGCAACTTTGTTTATAGTTCCACTTTTTCCGTAGGTTGAATCTGAGAACACTCACAAAAACACATATAATAAAAATAAAAAAATATATTTATGAAAGGTCATGGAAAATATGAATTTAAATAGAATCCATTTGGGCTCAGTGCCTGTAGCACAGTGGTTATGGTGCCAGCCACATGCACTGAGGCTGGTGGGTTTGAGCCTGGCCCGGGCCAGCTAACCAACAATGACAACTGCAACAAAAAAATAGCTGGGCACTGTGGCAGGCGCCTGTAGACCCAGCTACTTGGGAGGCTGAGGCAAGAGAATCACTTAAGCCCAAGAGTTTGAGGTTGCTGTGAGCTGTGATGCCACAGCACTCTACCAAGGG
>NW_003852406.1:9949212-9950366 GCF_000181295.1 Otolemur garnettii
AAAAAAAAAAAAAATGAGGAACTGTATTAAAGCGTTGCGGCATTAGGAAGGTTGAGAACCACTGACTTAGAAGAAGGAGATGAACAAAAATCACTCAGGTGCGTGAAAGCATGGACCAGAGATATAAACCTGAAAATCATTTAAAAGTCTAAATCTCCAAGGCAAGGAATATAGGCTCCAAAGACCATCACTTTTATATGCCCGTGCTCTTGCTGTTTAAAAATCGTACATTTATAGGCTACATTTAACTCTAGTGAGTTAAATTGTTTTCGATAGTCATATTTCGCAGCCATGAAATGCATATTTGTAACTGGATAGTGTGTGAGTCAGGAGGCGCTGAGAACAATATGTGTGCGGAAGTGGAGGCCAAAAAGCTTTATTTATGATGATTTCTGTGCTCTCTCTGTGTCCCTGTTGCAGTTCTGTTGAAATCCAGGGTGTGAAAGAGTCTACCTCTGCCACCAGCCTTTCTCTTGGTTCTTTTTTTTCTCCTCTGCACCTGGATGCAGCATTTAACACCCTTCACTTGTGAATGGCTTGCAATAAACTACTCATGTATGATTAGGTCATTAAAAATAGAAATAGGGGCAAAAAGCACAAAGATGGATGGAGGGATTTTTATTTGGGGTAGGGCCCAATTCCTTGAACTTTCTGTTCTTTCTGTTTGGGGCTAACTCATCCCAATTCTTTATTTTAGGCTGATTGCAAACTGATGTGTATTACATTTTCCATCCCAGAACAACTGGATTATGGCTTTTTGTTCATGCCTGAACTCCAGCCACTTGTGATGGTGTGCGCTATTCAGTTGGCATCCCATACAGCGAATTTTGGCCAAGGGTGTTCCCTGGAAACTTCAGTGTCTAGGCATGAGCTCAGACGCTGGCGCCTTTGCCGTGCCTCTAAATATCTCCATGTGCTTCATGTGAAATGCAAATGTAGAGCCAGAAGGTAGCTTCTCTCTGCTTGCAATAGCTTTCTCTTTGCTCCTTTCTTAGGGGTTTATCACCCATTCCTTGTAGGACAGGAACTGTGAAAATGGTTGTCATCACTCCTACCAGAAACTGCTTGAAGGCAGGTCTTTTAAAATTTTTCTTTACATCCTATTGGGAGCTTCCCAAGGTAAGGATCAATTCATGTAATTTGGCCATACCCTG
>NW_003852406.1:9950655-9950953 GCF_000181295.1 Otolemur garnettii
GAAGTCACCAAAATAGCTTGCGTGTGTAACCCAGAAAACAGCTGTCAGCAACTCATTTGCCTGACATCATCAATAGCCTTGCTTTCTCAGTTCATTTGCCACCAGGCCTTTTAGTTGGTGTTGGTTTCATTACCAGCTTCCTCGGGAATCATAAGACATAGTGACCCTCAAACCCCTGCTCATTCTCAGATCTCAAGGATGCTTCAACCTGTCTTGTGGGAAGGCCTCCCTTCTGTGTGAAGAATTCCTCATGCTTATTACAAGCTGGCTTCTTTAAAAACAAACCTCTAGTAAAACC
>NW_003852406.1:9951337-9952895 GCF_000181295.1 Otolemur garnettii
ATCTCAGTATATAACTCACACATCTTTTGACCCATCCTGACCTAATAAAACATTGTGGCCCCAGGGTGTGGGGCAGTGTCTGTGCAAAACTAATTTGCATTGTTTTGGGAAGTGTTTAATTTGATTTGGATTATGACTGCATCATTTCCCCTGATACAGATGAATCTATAATAAAGTATCAGTGTCCTGGTTCCATTGTAACTTTAGTTAATGCCAAGGGAAGGGTAGGGAATTGGGAAGGCATCTATTTTCATATGAAAGCCTAACTTTGGAAGCACATAAAGCAAGTAATTGACAAGAAAAATGAAAGCACATTTCCAGAAGGCCAAGAATGTCTTAGCAATACAGATAAATGTTGTTTGTAAAAGCAAAACTGATAACGAGGAATGACTGTGGAATGGAGCCTCATGAACTCCGAGATAAGATAAATGAGTGAAAGACGAGGAGAGAAGTGTGTTTTCAAGAAAAACGTTGGCAGGGTTGTCCGAAAGCTCAACTGGATGGGCTCACAAAGGCAACAACCATGTTAAAAAATACAATCAAAAGCCAAACAGCCACCTTTCCTTCTTCGTAGGGCCTTAAGAATAAATGCAACCAGTCCCAAGAAAGTCATCCTAATTTTTAACGGAATTACCTCCTGAACAGACTGAGAGCTGTTTGACCTGCTCTTTGGGTCAAGCCCTGCCTTTAACTCTGTTCCAAGTCTGTTTTATAAAGGAATCATCAAGGCCCTCCAAAAGGAGATTGGTGGCCTTTTAAGCTAGTAAGTAATTGGGGTGTTAGGCCGTATTGAGAGGATGGAAGGGTGTGCTCTGAAGTCAAACAGACTCAGTCTGAATCCCGGCTATATGATGTGAGCCCCAGTTTCTTTGTCAATAAATTGGGGATAGTAGCAGGGCCCACCCCGCAGAGCTTTGGGGAGGGTGAGGTGAGCCAATAGACTCCCGACTGTTGGTAGCACAGTATCTGGCACGCTGTGGCTACCAACAGATGGGGTCAGAGCAGGGAGCAGGAGGGAAGGGGGAGCGGCCAGGCACAGGGACTGCTCTGGTTCAATGCTGGGCAGCTCTGCACAAGCAGGGTGGTTTGGGAGGAGTGGGAGGTGCATCCTGTGGCAGCAGCGCCTGAAGGGAGCAGCAGACCCCAAGAACAGGAAGCCCTATTACCTCTGGCACCCCTGGGGCCCCACATCTTACTGTGCTTTGCAGTGTGGGGTGGTTATAGAAAATAGAAGGCCAGGGAGTGATATTCCCATCTGATGCGGGCCCAGGGATCTTCTGACGGGTTCCTGTAAGCACCTGGTGCATCTGGTAACTTCACACAAAGGGCACGGTGACAGCGTCAGTCCAACAGGAAAGGCAGCCTCGGGCATGAGGGCCTCTTTGTTTGCTGCAGCCTGTGTGCACCTTGTCTGCCCTGGCAGGCGGAACTTGCTGTTTGTTTTGTAGAACAAAGAACAGTCCTGGTTAGATTGGAGGGGGGGCTGGAGGGGGCAGGGGAGGGTTCCTGACAGGGTTCTCCTCTGTTAAAAAGTGGCTAGGAGAAGCGTCTGGCATGC
>NW_003852406.1:9953775-9955274 GCF_000181295.1 Otolemur garnettii
TCTAATAGGAGAAAATATACGGGGAAAGAAATCATGCAAGTGCATAGAAGTTGCAAGTATTCAAAGCTCATAGAAGAGAGGGCCTTGGGCTAGGAGTTGACTCAGTCTGGGCAGCCAGGAACCATCTCCCCGAGGAGGTGAGGGATGGTAGAGGGGCAGAGGCAGAGTCTTCCAGGCAGATGTGCAAAGGCACTGTGGTGGGCACCTTGGTCTAGGAGGGGAACTTAAAAATAAAGCCAGTGGAAGGATGGGTGGGTGAGGAAGAGGAGTGTGGTGTGAGATGAGGCTAGAAAGCTAGGTGGGCCACTGGGGGCCTAAGGACTGGTTAGGGAGTTTGCCTTTGTTTTTGCCTTTATACTTAAGAGGGAATATGGGTAGACCAGCCTGGAGGCTCTTGTTCAGGAAGGAAACGTTGGCAGCTCAGGCTGCATCAGGATGGTGGAGGGCAGATCTGAGATCAACATGGGAACTCCAGAGATAAAACGAAATAGCTTCTCTTATCAAGGAACATCTCAGAACCTTTCATATGTGGGCTAGATGTGGATTATGATTCTCCAATAAAAGACTCAACCATAACAATTTTACAGACGTATATGGTTGAACCACAAACTATTTTTCAGAGTCTTTCACACAGTACTTTAGTTCTATAGAGTACTTTTGAGGAAATACCACGTTACATAATTCTTCGTTTTTGGCTACTTTCCGCAGAGGATTCTGAGTACCATACAAAGATCTGTAACTGGGAATGAGCCCGATGTACAGTATGATACAAAGAGGAGTCTGTTTGACATAGGACTTGAAGGGAGGACTCGGGCAAGGTCAGATTGAATAGGCAGACTGAAGGCAATTTAGGAAGGTTTTGGAGGCCAAGTTAGGAGGAGTTTGGATTCAATTTGTTGTCGGTTGGGAGTCATTCTGGGCTCTGAGTGGTGTGTCATGGCTGAAGTGTCATCCTGGCAAGGTCATTCTGGAAGATCCCTCATAAATGGATTGGGTGGGGAGGTGTCCATTAGAACTGAGTGGCTTTCTAGCAGTGAGTAGATAAGAACCCAAGCTTGGGAGAGTGGGAACGGGGAATGTGTCTTTGGGCTGAGAAGGAAGTGTAAGATGTTTTTCTTCACACTCTTTCCCTTGGCAGGTGGCCACTATATACCAGCCCAAAACAACAAGAGAGATTCATCTGTGTTTTCCTGGGGCCGGATAAGCATAAGGACTTCCTTGGAGCCCTTGGGTTCCTAGGCAGTGGTGGAAGAGACAAAAAGGCATTGACATTGTTGGGAGCAGGAGCAGGATTACCCAGGTCCATAGGTGCAGCCTAATGAGGGCATGAGGTTGGAGTTAAGGCCATCAAGCTTCCGCCACGGCTGAAATTTCGCTGTGTGACTTTGAACAAGCCACTTAGCCTCTACACGCCCCAGTTTGCTCATCTGGAAAATGAGAGGCCAGAATGAATGTGAGGTACCCCTGCCCCCCAAACCCTGAACTGAAATTTGCAGCCA
>NW_003852406.1:9955682-9972247 GCF_000181295.1 Otolemur garnettii
TATCTACTGTTATGTCCCAGCGGATGAGGAAGGACCTTGGAAAGTTTAGCCTAAAGAAGAAAAGACAAGATAAGATGGCATGAGGGTAGACTGCAAATGTTTGAAAGGGTGTGATTTGGAAGAAGGACGGTACCATCCTTGGTTGATCCCAGTGACATCGTAGGTAGACAGATGTCAGCTCGGCATGAAGGAGACATTTACATGACTGAGAGTGGTGGGGCCTGGGAAGGTTTGTTGGGAGAGGAAGCATTGTTTCCAGTCCTTGGAAGCTGGATGGTTGCTTCTCTGTCAGAGATACAGTGGGAGGTGGGAGTATTGGAGGTTCAAATTAGGATTTGAACCTGAGAAATTTGGTATCTCAAATAATGCGGACATGCTATGACTTTATGAGTGAGTGAGATATGAACAAATGAGTGAATATCCAGGTATATTTTAATTTATCTAGAGAAATGGAAACTTTGGAGGGTTAGAGAGAGGAAATCACCTCTAGCTGCCATGCAGACACTATATTCTCAGTCACAGAGGTGGCCATGACCTTGGAGACTGTTAGACAGTTGCTGTGCTTGTGCATTTCACTGTGAACATGTTTAACTCTTTAAGAATGGCACCGTACCTAGTTCAGCTTGCATGTTCATTGAGTGTAGACCAGTGGTTCTCAATCTTCCTAATGCCTCAACCCTTTAATACAGTTCCTGTGGGTCGTGACTCACAGATTGAGAACCGTTGGTGTAGACAATCAATGGTGGGCATTTCAGTCCTTAATTGGAGTCCCTCCCCGTCCCATGTTTTATGTTAATAGTTATAGCAGGAGGCTCAGAGAAGTGACTGCTTCAGATCACACAGTCCCAAGTTCTCTGACCCTGGTCTGGGACTTTTAGAAACAGATGGAAGCTGGTTCTAGAGAAGTCCTAGGGCAGGTCTTTCATCAGACTTGGTTTCTCCATCCCTCCCCCTCTGTTTCTCCTCACTTTTCAGAGGGGAAAGGAGACATTTTGTTCTTCATTTAGAAAAAGAGGAACTCTGCTGGGCACTGTGAGTCATGACTATAATCTTAGCACTCTGGGAGGCCCACGTGGGAGGATCCTTTGATCTCAGTGGGTAGAGAACAGCCTGAGAAAGAGGGAGATACCATGTTTACTAAAAATAGAAAAACTGGGCAGCACCTGTGGCTCAGTGAGTAGGGCACCGGCCCCATATACTGAGGGTGGCGGGTTCGAACCCAGTCCTACCCAAACTGCAACAAAAAAATAGCCAGGCATTGTGGCGGGTGCCTGTAGTCCCAGCTACTTGGGAGGCTGATGCAAGAGAATCGCCTAAGCCCAAGAGCTGGAGGTTGCTGTGAGTTGTGACACCGTGGCACTCTACCAAGAACGACAAAGTGAGACTCTGTCTCTTAAAAAAAAAAAAAAAAAGAAAAAGAAAAAGAAAAACTATCCAGGTGTTGTGGTATACACCTCCAGTTCCAGTTACTTGAGAACCTGAGGCAGAAGGATCACTTGAACCCAGGACTCTGAGGTTGAAGTTAGCTATGCTGATGCCATTGTACTCTACTATCTGGGGTGACAGAGCAAGACCCTGTCTCAAAAGAAAAAAAATAAAAAACATCCAAAACCCAAAAAACAAACAATACACACACAGAAAAAGCAAAGGAGGGGCTGAGAGTCCTGCCAACGGCATGGCTGCGGAACAATTGGTCTAAGGGGCCAGGAACCAGCAAGTCACCACGCCTGCTCCAAGGCCTCTGTCCAGAAGGAAATCTGTGATTTATGTCTTACAAAGACTACTACTGAGTGGCACATAGTCACTCCTTCCTGAACACTGTTTGCTGTTTCTGTGTGACTAGTGCTTTGACATTTGGCGCTATTATCTTTCATTTTTCTTGATCCATGCCATGAATGGATCCATAACGCCACCCTTGTTTTTTAAGAAAACCAAACTGCAATTCAGAGATGTAGTAATTGGACAAAACCTCAGAGTAGACAGGTGACCATACCAGGATGAGGACATTTCTATTCTGGCCCTGTTCCCTTTGCTGGTCAGCTAGAGCTGACTGCTAACCCCAGCAGGCTGACCTGCAGGGAGGGGGGCCTGGGGAACCATGAGGTTTGCAGGAGGCTGTTCTGCTCTGCTGTGTCCCAGGGAACAGCCAAGTGCTTTTAAGGAGGAAATAAACGAAGGTCACCCTTCTTGTGAGTCTCGTCTTGACCCTGGGGGCAGGGTGAGAGTCAGCCTCAGCACTTGGCAAGTCTTGGCCTGGCTTCCTGCCTGCCAAGGTGGTATCCGTCTTTCTTTTCCTTCTCTCGTCCCTGCTACCACCTTTTTCCTATAGCCATGGAGGTGGTGGGGTGGGGGTGGAGGCGGGGCAAAGGGAAATGACAATTGTCTACATAGATATTTGGTCTTGTTTGGGGGTGCAGAGAGGTACTAGTAAGAATGGTCATTGGATCAAGAGTTCTTGGTCTAAGCATTCTTATTAATTTTTTAAATGCCTGATTTATACACTCCAGGGTTGATCCACTCTGCATTTATGGACATATGGTAGCAGCAAAATGGGAAAGTCGAAAGATCAACTTTCACAGATAAGAGGATCCCTGGGCAGGGAGCAGTATAGAACTGTGGACTCAGTCAGGACCTGTTGGCTTCCAGATTGGGCCTTAGGTTTATCTTGGAGAGGTCCCTGCAACTCTCCAAGGGGCAGTGCTCTGGAGGACCTGCTTGCTTATCTTGCTTTCTTCAAAAATCCTGTTCAGCCAGTTGGACATGTGTGTGCTGACAGCAGGCTAATCTGGAACCATTTACAGAGCCATGCGGTCTGTCTGTGACAGCAAATCCAACTGGGAGTCTAATCCCTGCTTTTTTCCTGTTCCCACCCCCAATATTTTCCTGGTGACTCAGAGCCCTGGAAGTATGGCACAGCCTGGGTGGAGTTCTTTCCGCCAGCCAGCAGCTCCTTGAAGGCTAACGACACAGCAGGGGGATGTAAACACAACTTTGACAGGCTGGTCACAAAGTTAGCTTGGGGGGGGGGGCGCTCTCAGGGTGAGGGAAATGAATAGGGAGGTGAGGCTCTTGTCATCTCCTGGAAACTGAGAGCACCCAGGGAAACTGGGGAACATTTTGTAAGAATTTTTTTAAAGAGTGGTGTTAAAAAAATAAAGCATAACTGAAAGTCTGTAACCTGGGCTGTGTTTCAGAGAAACCCACCGAGAGGCGGTTTGGTGAGTGTGTGGCTGTGGTTAAAGCCCTGAGTTTTTGGATTTGAACCTCCCTTCCCCCTTCTCTGGCTCACTGGGGGTTGGGGAAGGGATTTTCCCCTGAAGGAGCTGCCCCACTTGGAAGATTCTGGTAGCAGCTAACACAGGCCCTGGGACAGGGAGTCAGAGAGCTGGTCCAAGTCCGGCTGTGTGACTTCCGGCTACCTGATCTTACTACGTAGCTGTCATCCACTGACTTCTTTCTGTGTGCCTGAGACATTGCTAAGCGTAACATTTTGTTTCATTTTTAGAATAATGAGATAACTGTGGCTTCGAGAAGAGCCAGCAGGACCATTTCGGATCTGCTGACTCCAAGGCTAACCTTTTTTTTTCCTTTTGTTTCATTAAGATAGCATCCATGTAACACAGAATTCACCATTTTAACCATTTTTAAGTGTATAATTCAGTGGTTTTTATATATTCACAATTTGGGTAACCATCATCACTGTGTAATACCATCACCCCCAGATGAAGCCCCGTTCATTTGAATTTCCCCTTTTTCCTATCCTCTGTCAAACACTAGTCTACCTTTGATCTCTCCAGATTTGCCCATTCTGGACATTTTGTAGTTAACAGAATCTCACCATATGTCAAGGACTGAACTATTGAACATGTTGCCTTTTGGCAAAATCACTTAATTGCTCTGTCCCTATTTGCGGACAGAGTATTTTTGTCTGTCATTATTTATCCCCGTCTTGGGTAACTATGTAGGTTTACTGTATGTTAAGTGCATTCTGGGAGCAAGGGTGAGGATTTTATTGCCATGACTGCTGACTTGGACCAATATCTGGAGTACAGGCCACTCTGAGAACAAATCTTTCTGATTTCTTTCTTTTCTTTCTTTCTTTCTTTCTTTTTTTTTTTTTTTTTTTGCAGTTTTTGGCCAGGGCTGGGTTTGAACCCACCACCTCCGGTATATGGGGCTGGTGCCCTACTCCTTGAGCCACAGGTGCCGCCTGATTTCTTAACTATCTAAAGGGAAGTGCATTAATTTATTTTGCGAAAACATTGCAAAGAAAACCGATGATATGGCTCGGCGCCTGTGGCTCAAGGGGCTAAGGCACCAGCCACATACACCTAAGGTGGCGGATTCAAATCCAGTCTGGGCCTGCCAAACAACAATGATGGCTACAACCAAAAAAAAAATAGCCAGGCGTTGTGGCGGGTGCCTGTGGTCCCAGCTACTTGGGAGGCTGAGGCAGTAGACTCGCTTGAGCCTAGGAGTTGGAGGTTGCTGTGAGCTGCGATGCCACAGCACTCTATCCAGGGGGATAGCTTGGGGCTCTGTCTCAAAAAAAAAAGAAAACCAATGATATTTTCAGCCTATGTGATCATGGAGTTACTAAAGGAAAAACTGGGTAATTGAACAGGATTAAAAGGGAATCTCTTTTAGGTGGTTCGGTAAGCAAGAAAATTACCACCGCGGCCATGAAAACACAGGATGTAAAGAAAATCTTCACTAAACAGGGTATATTTAATCTTCTTGAGCACCTCTCCTTGAGGGATGAACTAGTAGCACTTTGTTCTGCCTCAGTGGCATGAAGTTGCCTGTCTTTTGACGTGACCCTCAGCTCTGGATGCTCTGGCAGAGACACTGATACGAACGATCTATCTTAGCTGACAGCATTTGAAAATACATTGTAAACATGATTTGGTAGGAGTAATAGCTTAACAGTCTTAGTTTATTTAAATCCATGACTTCCCAAGTTCATCTAGAATCCCAGACTGTCAGAGCTGGCAGGGACATTGAGATGAGCTAGCCTGACCCTTTCATGTGACAGAAGAGGAAACTGAAGCCAGGTGGAAGTTAAATGACTCTCCTAAGGTCCTCACACAGCAAATTATTAGCAGGGTCTGGTCTCGAATCCACATCTTCCAACAAAAGGAAATTGAGCATTGCCTCCGCTATTCTTGGCTTTGGAACGGACTCTTCCTTGGAAATATTTGGGGGTTTGGTAATGAGCACCTCTATTTCTTTGTCCCTTCCTTTGCCACATTTTTCCCTCTCTCTCCCACCAAACAAACAAAAAGAGCTTATCACTGTATAAGCAATTGAGTTCTGAACTGCAAATATAAGGGGAGCGAACCGAGTCAGCATTTGGTAAATACACTGAGAGAAAATTGGAAACTCTGGTGTCATTCTTGGAGCATGGGGTTAAAAACAATGTTTTCAAATGACTCAGTGCCATCTTGACCAAAAAACAAAATGGTACACAGAGTCGAAAAGGAGGAAGGAAGAAATCCATCACTTTTTAGGAATTTCAGATTTTTTAAAGCTTTCATACGTCTTTCTTTTTTTATTTTTCTGGCCCACTTAGGGCAATATTACTTAGTACGTAGTCTTTAAGGATGTGACTTGAACTCAGGGCTGGAGAGCTTGCCTGAGAAACCTGTGGCAGTGCCCACGTACCTCACCACACCTAATCCCAGGGACAGGGATGGAGGAAGCTACTAAAGACTAAAATCTATACTGCTTCTCCCCCTGAGTTGTTTCTCTTGTGCTCAGGAAAGGGAGAAGCTAGAGACGCACACAGGGACTTGTTTTTTTGTGACCCAGGCCTTCAGTGTGCAAATAAAAGTGGACGCTGATGGCGAGAAGATGGTATCTTCCCGGCACATGAGCTGACCTGGGGGACCCTTTGGTACCCCTCAGCTGGGATCCTGCAGCCTCAACACGCTGGAGCGTGGGGATGGCCAGCCAGACGGAACTGACACATCGACATTCCATTCTCCGGATGCCCCGGCCTCCACGCCTCAGCTGCTTTCACTCATTCAGCAAAAAAAAGGGAGACAGAGAGGAAACAAAGCCGGCTGTGGCCGAGGCCTTGTTAATTAGTAAAACCTGATGTGCCTGAGTGTCGGGTCGGCACCAGGACAAGCCGGGACAGTGCCCTGTGCGGTCACTTGTCACCCATCAGCAGCAAGCCTGTCCAGGTGTCAGGTCTGTGCTTTTATGAGGAAAGCGCGTCAGCTCATTTGATAAGGCAGAACCCCCGATGTGACCATGGAGGTGCTATTTGGGGGTTTTGTGCTTGTCATGAATAAAAGTTTCCTCTGGCTTTAGGAGCCAGTGTGAATATTTTCTAAACATGGGCATTAACTCATGAAAATATGCTAGTTTGTAAGCAAGTCATTATTTGCAATGAATGGTGGTACCTAGCAAAGACTGGGATTTAACAGTGAGAGAGAGAGAGGGAGATAATTGCATATTCCTTTTTTCCTCTCCTTTTAAATTGATCATTGGGCTGGGCACAGTGACTCACACCTATAATCCTAGCACTGTGGGGAGGCTGAGGTGGGAGGATTGTTTAAGGTCAGGAGTTGGAGCAAGAGTGAGACTCTGGCTCCACTAAAAATACAAAAATTAGCTGAGCATGGTGGGGCCTATCTATAGTCCCAACTACTTGGGAGGCTGAGGCAGAAGGATTCCTTGAACCCAGGCGTTTGAGGTTGCTGTGAGCTACGATACACGACTATACTTTCCCTGGTGCAACAAAGTGAGACTTTGTCTCAAAAAAAAGGAAAAAAAAAGATAATTGGAGCATATGGTTAAAAGACAAGTGTTTTAAAAGTAGCAGAAATTTAGCAATTTTACAAACATGCTATTGTCTGAGTTAGAATAATTTTTTTCTTAGTTACCATCAGTTTGCCAGAACACTCTTGATTGGGAAATGGGGCTAAATTTTTAATAAGTCAGCCAACCAAGAAACCTGACTTGCCCTTGACATAAGATAGAGGGTCATCTTACTTGTACAGTGCAGTCACCCTGGAAAGATTATTAGAAGATCTCAGCTTGTCTTTTTCAAGAAGTCTAGACTTGACTTTCAGCTGGTAAAAATGTATAGGTTGTGGTCTGAAGCCAAGCTGGTGATTTAGAACCACATGGACAGACTGTGCAAAGTCCTTTCCCTTTGGGAAAGAGACAGAGGTTTGGTTGGCCTAGTAGTAACTGTGGCTACCTTGAGATGGATTCTCATTGGACTAGACATTCCAATTTCGAGTGATAGACGAGGCAGGTAACTTCATCCCCTTTTAATAGAAGAGGAAACCGAGGTTCTCTCAGCCCATGCCAAGTGGAAGCCTCCAGCAAGGGGCACAGCTTGAGCCCCTGTGCTTTCCTCTGCATGGTTAGATTCACATTTTTAGAAGTAAAAATGAGAATTCCAATCTTCAGGTGATTTATGTGTTTATGACTCAGGGTGGGGTTTGTGTTCCTGGATGGATGGGATGGAGGGTGCTTGGCAAACTCACGGGATAAGGTAATAGCGCTTCCCAGAATACCAAGAACCCAGTGTTCTTAATATAAAAAGGGATACAGTAGAATGAGAAATGTTATGGGGCTGAATGCAAGAGTTACACGCATAATTAATGGAAAAACCTGCCTCTTGGAAGCAGTTCTTTGCTGTCCTTGGATATCTCTCATTGCCCCGTTGAACTTCTCTGCCGTGGTGTAGCTGCAGTGGAAAAGCTGGAGAAGCATTCATGCAGTTGCAAGTCCTAGGCCACCTGGGTCTTTTCCCCTCTCCCAGCTGTATGTGGTGAAAAGGGATTGCTTAACTATGTAAACCAGCGTGGGAGAGTTGGCCCTATGCACTGTTTGTACAGCTGCTCCCGGCGCGCCACTATCTCTCCTGGCCCAGCCGTATCTGTGAACAGGCAGGAGGAAGGTTTCTAGAGGCTGGAGGAGGTGAGAACTTGCAGAGGAGGTGGGTTGTCCACCAAGTGCCTGTGACTATTGATGGTCAGTATTTTTCAAACAAAACGTATGTTTATTTTAAAACTTTTAATACATGTTAAATTTCTGTGGTTCAGAATTTTAAAATGATAAGGATTAAGGCTAAGCATGGTGGCTCATACCTGTAATCCTAACACTCTGGGAGGCTGAAGCAGGTGGATTGCTTGAGCTCAGTAACTCGAGACCAGCCTGAGCAAGAGCAAGACCCCATTTCTAAAAATAGCCAGGCATTGTGGCAGGCACCTGTTGTCCCAGCTACTTGGGAGGCTGAGAGGCAAGAGAATCACTTGAGCCCAAGAGTTAGAGGTTGCTGTGAGCTATGGCGCCACGGCACTCTACCCAGGGTGACAAAGTGAGATTCTGTCTAAAAAACTAAAAATGACAAGGTTTACAATTGAAAACGTCCTCCACATTTGTCCACAGCTCCATTTCCCTTCCTTATACTACTCAGTGTGACCAGCTACGTCTCTGTCCCCCTTCACCTGCTTTGTGTATGCACAGAAGCACACCCTGCTTACTGTTCTGTCACTTGCTTTTTCCTCTCTCTCATTCTTCCCCCCCCCCACTGCACAGAATATCATTGAACTGATGTCATTTATTTAACTAGTGCCCAATTAATTGGCATTTAGTTGTTTGCAGTCTTTTGCTATTATAGGACCTCAATGCATAATCTCATTCCTATGCCATTTTGTACCCGTGTAGGATAAAGTTCTGGAAGAGACTTTGCTGGATCAAAAGGAATGTACATTAGAATTTTGGTAGATACTACCAACTTGCCCTCCAGGAACTCATTCCAATTTCCAGCCCTATCAGCAATGGATGAGAATGCCTGTTTCCGCACACTGCCCACACACTGTTATTAAACCTTTTGACCTTGGCTGCCTGATAGGTAAAACAAATAAACAAACAAACAAACAAACAAAAAACTTAGTATAATTTTTAGTGATGGTCCAATCTTGAAAAACAATACAAAAATAGTACATTTGCTACTTTGGCCTTTGGGGTGATGGTCCAGTGTGGTGTTTCCAACTTTTCATAGTGACAATGGAATTGGAGATGATTTTTGTTAACCACTTAGGACTGCCTATGTAAATAAATAATTAAATATTAAAAAGTGACTCCATAGACTCCAATAGACTTACGTAGGTGGTATGAAATGGATTAATAAGCAAGCCCTTAACTGTCTGCTCTGGTTGTATTTATGATGGAGCATCCTCTCTGGTCTTGACACACAGAACTCAAGGTCAAAGAATCGCAGAAACATAGCACCAGCAACTTGAGTGAGGGCAGCTGTATTTGTCCCCGCTGACCTCCCGTCTGATTGGTTCTGTATCAGCTCTGTCTTGGTGAGGTTCAGAAGCTATCTTTGTCACATTCATGAGATACAAACTTAAACATGTGGAAAAGATGATGCCTAGATCAAAGCACTCAAGAGTTGGGAGGAGTTTGGAGGTCCTCTTGACCAATTTTCTTTTCTTTTCTGGGAAGTCAGGGAGTGGAACTTGCACTTAGTACTTGTCTTGAACACAGGGATGTGATTTTTATTTTATTTTGTTTTTTACAATCTAGGACTTTTGTTTATTTTATTTTTTACAATCTAGGACTTTTGCAGGTGGATTAGGTTTCAGGAAAGAAAAATGTGTCCTATGGACTTTATAGAAAATAGTGAAGTGGGTGTGGGGAGGAGGGGGGGTTGTGGACACGGACGAGGGTTTTGGGGAAGATTTGCCAGAAGAGCCTTATGTTGAATTACAGTAGAGCCTCTGTAGTTGACCACCTCCCTTCATGGACCACTTCCTTAAGTTGACCTGATTTTCATTGACAGGACATGCACCGCGTGTACTCAATGAAAGTTCCTTATGTGGAGCACTTCCATATGTGGACCAGTGTGAGACAGGCCCTGGCGTGATCTACCACACTATAAAGATGCAGGGAAAAAACCTGATTACTTTATAGATCATCAAAAGAGGCCTAAGTGTCTTAGCAAATAGAGAGGCTCCCAGAGCGTGCCACTGGGAAAGTTAGGATTGGACTAGGTCGCTGCCCTCCAGGGGCTGAGCGATGCACTTGCACATCTTGTTCTAACCATCACCCTGCCATCCGCTTCCCTTATGCAGTGTGCCTGGCTGCCAGGTAGTCCCCAATCCAGGTTAAACTAGGGCTGGTGTTCAGTGTCCTCCTTCCTGAGATTTCTGTGTGAACAAAAAGACATCGACTACACCACATGTAAGTGTTCTTGGCTTTACTGAAAATTTTGGACAGCTATCTCGCATCTCCTCTTCCTCGCACTAACATTGAGCAAACCTCCCGACCACCAGGGTAAATACATCATCTCTGCCCACCATCCCTACTCCAGTCCTCTGTTTCCCTTGGCTTCCCCCTTCCCTTTTTTAAAACAGCCATATTATGATATAATAATTTATAAAATACAACTCATTTATTTAAAGTGTACAATTCTGTGGTTTTTTTTTTTTTTTTTTTGAGACAGAGCCTCAAGCTGTCCCCCTGGGCAGAGTGCCGTGGCATTACAGCTCACAGCAACCTCCAACTCCTGGGCTCAGGCGAGTCTCCTGCCTCTGCCTCCCAAGTAGCTGGGACCACAGGCACCCGCCACAGCACCCGGCTATTTTTTGGTTGCAGCCGTCGTTGTTGTTTGGCGGGTCCGGGCTGGGGATTCGAACCCGCCACCTTAGGTGTACGTGGCTGGCGCCTTAGCCGGTTGAGCTATAGGCGCCGAGCCAATTCTGTGGTTTTTACCGTGTTCATAGAGTTGTACAACCATCACCACAGTCAATGATAGCACATTTTCATCATATCCCGAAAGAAATGCCAAACCTATTAGCAGCCACTCCCCCTTCCCCACTGTCTACTTCCTGTCTCTGTAGATTTGCTATTCCAGACATTTTATGTAAATGTCAATATGGATTTTTTTTTTTTTTTGAGATAGTCTCAGTTGCTCTGGGTAGAGTGCTATCTCATCATAGCTCACAGCAACCTCCAACTCTTGGACTTGAGCAATCCTCTTGCCTCAGCCTCCCAAGTAGCTGAGACTACAGGTGCCTGCCACCACACTGGGCTAGTTTTTTGGGTTTTTTTTCCATTTTGAGCAGAGACAGGGTTTCATTCTTCAGGCTGGTCTTGAATTCCTGAGCTCAAGCAATCCACCTGCCTTTGCCTCTCAGAGTGCTAGGATTATAGGCCTGAGCTATCATGCCCTGCCCAATATGGACTTTGTGTGTGATTGGCCTCTTTCACTAAAAATAATGTTTTCAAAGTTCATCCAGGTTGCAGCATGCATCAGTGTTTTATTCCTTTTTATAGCCAAGTAATATTCCCTTGTATAGATATGCCACATATTGTTTGCCCATCCACTGGTTGATTTGCATTGTTTCCAACTTTTGGGTACTATCTACCTATGTCCGGTCCTCTGTTTCCCTTGGCTTCTCCCTTCCCTTTTTAGAAACAGCCATATTAAGACATAATAATTCATATAACAAACAACTCATTTATTTCAAGTGTACAATTCAGGGTACAATGAGTAATGCTGCTGTGAACATTTGTGTACAAGTTTTTATGTGAATATATGTTTGTATTTCTCTTAGGTGTATACCAAGGAGTGAAATGGCTGGGGCATAGGGTAACTCTATGTTGAACGTTTTGAGGCATTGCCAGACTGTTTTCCAAGTGACTACCATTTTATATTCCTACCAGCAATCTATGAGGATTCTGATTTCTCTACATCCTCCCAATACTTGTTACTGTCTTTTTGATTATAGTCATCATAGTGTGTGTGCAGTAGTATCTTGTTATAATTTTGATTTGCATTTCCCTAATGTCTAAGATGTTGAGCATCTTGTCATATGCTTATTATATTTTTGTATATTTTCTTTGATAAAAATGACTATTCAGATCCTTTGCCCCCCCCCCCCGGGCCATTTATTATTTCATTGTTGAATTAAAGAATACCTTACAGGTGAGCATTGTGAAAGTTTTGAGATATAAAAAAATTAGAAGCATAAAATCCACATGGATGGAAACAAAAGAAGTCCTCACAGCAACACCGATAGGCTGGGCAAGTTGAAACTCCTGCTGGTGAATCAGAAAGGATGCTGTTGACCTGTAGACTGTGTTTCTGGGAAGTGAAATAATAGACCATAACACAGCTTGTCTCAAAATTTTCATAGTGACTCACACATATGCTGAATATGAGTTCTTTGTCAGATAGATGATTTATAAATATTTTCTCTCATCCGGTGTTTTTGTTTCATTTGCTTAATGGTATCATTTGAAGCACAAAAGTTTTAAATTTTGAAGAACTCTTCATTTATTCTTTTGTTAGGATAGCTTTTGGTAATATAGCTAAGAAGGCTATATTACCTAACCCAAAGTCACAAACGTTCATTCTCATGTTTTAAGAGTTTTATAGCTTTAGATGTTCCATGTGGGTCTATGAACCATTTGAGTTAATTTCTGTGTGTGGTCTGAGGCAGGGGTCTAACTTGATTCTTTTGCCTGTGGTTATCTAGCTGTCCCAGCGCCGTTTGTTGAAGGCTGGTCTTTCCCATTGACTCATCTTGGCAGTCTTGTTGGAAATCACTTGTCTATAAATGTGAGCGTTTATTCCTGGACTCTCAACTCTATTCCACTGATTTATATTGTTATCCTTATGCCAGTCTGCACTTCTTGGTAACTGTAGTCTTGTCTCGTATTTTCATGGAAGAGTTAGGGCAGGAATGGGCCATCTAGATTTTCTTTCTTAACCAGTTATTGGATCCTTTAGATCCATCCTCCAGTTTTCCACCACACTTTATTTCTCCTCTGTTCATCTTTATGTTGCATCTTCTTCTTGGCTTCATTAGGAGATGATATTCAAGTGGTCCCAAGAAATCCCAGCTCCCAGGCACCTTATTTTTCTGCAGCAGTGCCAGCTAACCTCATTCTAACTCAGCTGCCTGGTGCTGACAGGCTCTCCCAGATGTCTAGAATTAAACATTTGGGCTATGAAAAGATGCTGTAGTTTCTGAAACTCTCTAACTCAGTGGTTCTCAACCTTCCTGATGCTGCAACGTATTTTCATTGTTAAAAAAGGATTGCGACCCACAGGTTGAGAACCGCTGCTCTAACAGATTAAGTTCAGAATAAACTTACTGTACTATTAAAAGATGTATAGATCTTTCCAAAAGGCTATGCAAGCAATTCTAATAGGTAGCTGTTCCAAGGGGGCTGAGATATATAGACTTTCAAAGCCCAGTCTTGCCCTGCCTGGGCCTTTTTTCCCTGGCAGGCATCTGCAGTATTTTGATGGGCATGAGATTTGCTGATATCAGCAGAAATACCAGTAGAGAAATGGAGGACAGGCAAGAGATCTGCCCGAGAAGTTGGAGCGCTAGACAGGATCACTAATCATCACTTCAAGTTGCTAAACCAAAGAATACAAAGCCCATATGGCATCTGGAATGAACAGCAACCATCCTGCAAGTGTTACCATTTTTCTTGTGATTTGTGTGTAGCATGAGCTCACTTTCAGATGATAGCACCTAGAGCTTATGCGATGAGCTATATCATAACCAAAGCAAATTTTAACTTGGACGTTAAAAAATCTATACACAGAAGTTGCCCTTCGTCAAGAGCTTCTATTAAAGGCTCTGCCCATGTGAAGAGAGCAGGGAAGTGAATGTCTCAGAGGGCAGGGGTTATGAGGACAGGTGCTGGGTTCAGTCTGCCTGAATGCAGTTCCTCCTAAGTGATCTTGGAGAAGGTATTTTAACCTGCCCGAGTCTCAGCACACCCACCTTCTAGAACTGTTAAAAGGTTGAAATCCCATGTAAGGGATATAACTCAGACAAGCGTTGGCACACTTTTCCCATAAAAAGCTCAGATAGTAAACCTTGGAGGTTTCGTGGCATGCCCTAGGCCTTGCGGTCTCTGTCACAACCACTCAGCTCTGCTGTTGTAGCTTGAAAACAGCCACAGACAATCTGCAAACAGATGGGTGTGGCTGTGTTCCAATAACGCTGCATTTGTAATAAAAAAAGAAAAAAAACCAGGTGGCAGGCTGGATTTGGCCTGCAGGCTGTCATTTGCCGACCCCCGGCTCAGCACAGGGCCTGGCACAGAGTGGGTTTTTCATAAACACCAGCCCTTCTCTCAGCTTGCAGACTGCCCCTTAACACCCGTTACTGTTTTCTCGCTGTGTGTTTTTAACAGAATGTCGAGGTCTTGGCCAGCCGGAGGAGCAACACTTCAGAGCAAAGCCAGGTGGGGACTGAAATGCGAGTGAAGGCTCTGCAGGAGGAGAATGAAAAGCTCCAGGGAAGGATCGCAGAGCTAGAGCGGAGAGTCGCTCAGCTTCAGAGGCAGATTGAAGACATGGAAGGCAACGAAGCCAAAGCAAAAGAAACACTGGAGAAGAGCGAGGTGAGGCTCTCTGGGCCTGAGCCCGGGTCTGGCAGCTACCCATCCTTCTTTCCTGTACAACTAGTTTCAGAAGTGGGGAAGGGATTTACTACCATAGTTTAGTAGGAAAGGTCAAGGCAATAGCGAATATATATCCTCTGTAAGCCATTTCTTTTGTTCCTCTGGGCGGGGTATGACTGGGAGGCCTGGGACCAAGGAGGGAGAAGTCAGATGGGAAACTCGAGTTTAGCACGGGGATCCCCACTCACCCAGGCCTCAGGCCCCCTCAGTCCTCTGAGCCTTCCCAGAGGCCTCCAAACACCTGAAAGGCTATCTTAACACCATCAGCAGACCAATTCTCACTCAAGACTATTTATTCTTTTTAACACGGAGGTGATGTTTTTGAAGTTACAAAGGTGTTAACAAACCAATTATCTGGTTAGCTAGACCTCTAGAAGTGGGAAGCTGTTAGCAAGAGATGCACACTGATAGCAGTAACAAAGGGCAGCTGATGACAAAGAGGGGACAGACTCATCATTGCCCTAGTCCATCTTCGGCTACTATAATGGAAGATCACAGACTGGGTCATTTACAAGCAAGAGAAATTTATTTCTCATGGTTCTGGAGGCTGAGGAATTGAATATGGTGCTGGCATCTGGCAAGGGTGCCCTTGCTGTGTCATAATGTGAAATGCATCACGTGGCCGAAGGATAAGGAGAGGGAGAGTGAGCGGGACTGACCAGAGGGGGCAGAACCCTTCCTTTAAAAGGAACCCATTCCCTCCGTAATGTTGTCAATCCATTCATGAGGACAGAGCTCTCAGCCTAATCATATCTTGAAAGTCCCACCTTTTAATACTGCTACAATGGTAAGTTTCCAGCACATGTTTTTGGGGGCACACATTCAAACCATAGCCGTCATCTATCACCTTTCACAAAACTATGTGTGCCTGGGGCCATTCAGTACCTGCTATTTCCAGATTTCCATGGGGTAAGTCTGGGTACTTGTATTTTTAAAAAATCACCCCAGATAATCTGGACATTCACACCTGATTAAGAACTGAGGCTGTAGGCAGGCACAAGCATTCAAGGACAGCCGTGTCTGTGGGTGTCTTCTGTGTTCATTTCATTCCACCAAGGCTGTGGTTTCCAAGGTACAGCACCCATCTAAGTACACACTGACCCTGTGTCTTTGCAGCAAGAAATACGACAATTAGAAGAGGCCCTTGTCCATGCCAGAAAGGAAGAAAAAGAAGCTGCCTCAGCTAGAAGGGCCCTGGAGAGTGAGCTGGAGGATGCCCAGGTAACACCGAGGGCTGTCACCATCGCTCCCTCATAAAGGAAGCCCAGAGAAGCAAAATTGGAATGACATGCAGGGATTGTCCTCGGTCCTCTCTTCCCAGATAGCTCCCTTTCACCAGTAATAACCACCCTGGGCTTCGAACCACCCATCTAGACTGTGATTCTCAACCTAGGGACATTTGGCAATGTCTGAAGACATTTTGGGTCATCACAACAAGGAAGGTGCCACGGGGGTGAAGGCTGGGGTGCTGCTCAGAATCCTGCAAAGCACAGGAGAGAACTGGCCCCAAATGTCAGGAGTGCCAAGGTTGAGAAACCTTGACATTAAAGAGCTTGACAGCTTTCCAGAGATAAAATATGAATTGTGGGAAAGGTAGGCAGGATCAGTCCCCAAGGCAGCGTGGAGTCTGGCTTTCTGGCAGAAGCCAATTTCCCTACTCCTCTGGGCAAACGCGCTCTGTCGAGTACAGTCCTTCAAGGCAGCTATTAGAAGGGGCAGGAGGAAGCCATTTCCTTGAAACTGCATAGCTATCTCTATTCAAAATCAGCAGGTTCTTAGAAAATGAGATTTTCCTATTTGAAGGCTAGACAGACTATCTAAAGTGCATTTTGCAGAAAACCCTGCACTGAAATTCTGAATTGACCTTGCACGGAGACGCTGTGTGATCCAGCTTGAGTCCTTCTGTTGACTCTCGGGTTCTAAAGAACCAGCACCTGGGCACCCCCCAGGGAGAGTTTCTGAGGAGGTACAACGCCAGTGTTTCTGAGAGTTGTCTCAGAGGAAGGCTGTTAAAGTTTTTATTAGGGACCCCTTGTGTGGGGATTGTTGGGGAAGGGGCACATTAAAAGTTAGGGTTCAGATTTGTAGATGTCTCAAGG
>NW_003852406.1:9972536-9975503 GCF_000181295.1 Otolemur garnettii
GCCGAGCCAAGGCGGCTTCCTTTTAAGATACACAGCTTCGACTCCTCAGGCTGTAGATGAAAGAAGGGGGTACACACAGGTGAGCCACAACTCAGGGACTCTCGCCCCCAAATCAGAGGCCTAGGCCTTCTCCCTGTCTTCAGAAGGAAACGTCTTTCTGTTTATAGTAAAGTCCTGATTTTTCTGGAGTTCTCTTTCTGACTGCCATCCCTTACTTCCCCTGCCCCCTTTCTTTGTTTTTCTTTCTTTAGCTCTAGACTTTTGTTCCAAAATCTTGTTGGGTTGATTTTGTGCAGACGGCAGTTTCACTGTGCTTGCTGGTTAAGGCTTGGGATGGCTACTGTTACCCAACCCAGCTGCCAAAGGGTACGGTTTAAGTTTGTGAGCTGGTTGGGGGCAGGCAGAAGGGAAAGACATTTGTCCTCTGCAGGGACAAACATCTGCTCCTTCGTGTCACGTCCACGCCGAACACCGGGTGCAGCTATGAGGGTCTCTCAGAACTTTTCCTTCGGTCAAACAAGAACTTTTTGCACATGTGGAAGTCATTGACCAGCTGGGACTCTGCAGCTCAGAGTTAATGCAGCATATAAAACAGATGATGGCCTCGGGGCCTCCAGGGCCTGACGTAGTCCCCACCCACCCCGCCTCTGGATGTCTAGCCTTGCTTTGGAAATTTCCCCAGACATGTTACTTTTGTTGAGGCCCATTCTCCCAGTTTTCCCAGCGGTGTGAGGAGAGGAGAGCACCTCACCTCTGACCATGCTGGCCACTGGCAGAGCCATTTCACCTTCTTTACCTGAGTTATCTAATCTCAAGAGGAGTGCCATGGAGAGCGCACCATCACTGTCAGATACTTGGGTGAGGAACCAGATAGTCAGCTCCTTTGGTCTAGACATTTTTCTGCCAGCCTGTTGACCTTGAAACAGGCAACCCACAGGGGACTTAACCCTTGAGGAAGAGGGAAAAGTCACTGGTATTTTTTCTCACACAAACATTTTACATTTCAAAATCTTTGTGCCTGTACGTTTTGGTTGCATCTTCACGGATGGTGACTATATTTCTTTAAATAGTAGTCCCGAAGACTACTATTGGCTGATACCATGACTCAGTCAGAAAGTGGCTGAGGGGTATGGAGATATCACCTGTGTTCTGCTGCCTAGGCCTACGTGAACTGTGTTCCGGGCAGAGACATCTGTGACTGTGTTTCCAAGTGCCTCCTGCAGATGGGGCGGGGAAGAAATCCTTCCTGGAGAAGCCACAGTTCAGGAGGGGATTCACTTCCCACCCTGTTGGACTTCTGTGTATTGAGCCAACAAAGGAAAAAGGCCCCGATGTTTCTACAGCCACAGCCCCCGGGTATTGTGCGACAGGGCTCTGAGGAGACCAGCTTCCTTCTGTCATGCTACTCATTCTTGGAAACCAGTAGGCTCACTTGTTACCTTGCTTATTGTTAAAACAGGCTGCTTGCGGCCTCATCAGTTTCCTATAGTAGAAGCTGTGAGTTTGTCTGTGGGTCCCTGAGCTGAAGGGTACCCTCTGTACGGCCACCAATGTTATGTCTTAGCTTCTCTGACCTGATAATTTTTTTCCAGATTTTTGTCACATTACTAGTGAATGGGCTGCTATTGCTGGTCTTGGAAATGTAGTCACTGTAGCCACCGAGCCTTTCACTCCTAATATCGTTTACATGAAAGGTTAGAAAAATGCACCATTGCCAAGTTTGCTTCTTTTCATGTGAATGCGGGGCACGTTTTCTCAGCGGTGACTTTTTGTACCGTATTTCTTGAATGACCAAAGAGGCAGAATATTGTTCTAAACACTCTTCTCAACTTAGGATATATTAGAATTATCTGGGGAACTTTCAAAAGCAAATTTGTGGGGGCCCTGTGCTAAGAAAAACTGTGACTCCATCAGAAAGAGGTAGAATCCTCATTTTAAGTAAAGGGTACCTCACCTTTGCATGGTGATTCTAATATTAAAAGTCTTCAGATCACTTTAGGGAGTAGGTAAAACCACTGAGTGTTTAACAGATGCCTGAGTAGTCAATATACCCAGATAGATAGAAAGTCTGTTTCTTACCTTTACAGATTATAGTACCTTACGGTAGAGGCAAACATACAAGAAATATTTTTGAGGCAATTAAGCAAAACTCTCCTTCCAGGCAATGCATATTTGGGAGCTGGTGGGGAGGGTAGTATCAGCAGGCCCTGGGTCTAGAGTAGTGAGTCCTGGTGTCTGCAGTGGCACAGGAGGGGAGGGGCAGGCAGCCCTGCCTGAGTAAGAGTGAAGCAGAAATGCACGGACCCCTGGAGGTTGAATGCAGTTGAGGTAGCTTGTCTGTACTGTGAGTTTGGAGCTTTGGGAATTGGGGTCCCAGAGGCAGAGAAAGAGAGCCGGGGGCGTCTGTAGGGGCAGGAGGTAAAGTTGAATCTTGAAGGTTCTACCGGAAGCTACAGCCCACTTCGCTGTCTTTGTCATTAGCACAAATTTACATTTTTGAGGTACACATCCTGAGAGTTTTTCCCTCATACAGTGGAACCATACCTTGCTGGTGGCATAACTCTTTCTCCTTACCCTTTGCCCCAAATACCACTAAATAAACCATAAACAGAAGTCCCAGCCTGTGCCTGCCTCTGGCGTATGCCCAGTAGTGGCTGTGATGGGGCCCGTGCCTGCTAATTGCCCCCACCCTAAACTCCTGATTGCCTTCTTTTTGCCACCTTCTTTTCCCCAACAGTTTTTGGCGACCTTGGTTCCATGTGACAATTAACTTTGGCAGCCTGGCTGTGTTGGCTGCTTCTCAAAGCACTGCCAGCCCAGCAGAGCCCAGGGGCCGGAAGGCTACCACGGGTGGTTTCTCAGCCTCACATCACGTGGTTGGCAGACCAGAGCTGTTCCATGCTCTGCAAACCAGGAGAGCCCAAAGTGATTTGGAGTCTTTTCAAGATCCTGAGTTACGGCATGTGA
>NW_003852406.1:9976057-9979368 GCF_000181295.1 Otolemur garnettii
ATTGTATATGGTTTTACATAATGGACATTAGTCTGTGTGAATATATGAGGGGAACCAGGGAGAACATTGTACCCACAATGGTTGCATTTTATTAGATAATAATAGGCACTAGTACTTGGTGCTGATTGACTAAAAACCCCCCCTTGTGTATTTTTTCTCACCAGTGTCTCTTCTATGTAACATCTTCTGTTCATTCAGTTCATCAACCTGTGGATTTCCAAATTCCTTTCATCTGTGTTGGAGCCCAACTGATGGGTTCTGTGCATTGCAGCTCCCTCTCCCAACTGAATGAACCTTTGCCCTTTGGGACAGTGTTTTCTTTCTTTCTTTATAGGAATATTTTTAGCTATTCCAACTGTAAGAAGCATCTCCATAGCAGAGTGGATTCTAGAATGTTAGTTGCAGTGCCAATATCACAGGATATAAATTGCTAAGTAGGTTTAGGTTGGCCTAATGTAGAACTTTACCTCAATTTTCAAGGATGAACATTAAGATTCTCAGACCCTATCCTGAAGTCACAGCGCCAGCAGCCTTGGCCGTGTGTTTCTGTAATGCATCCTTTGTACGTCCCTTCATTCCTGTGGTTGTTTGTGGTTATGTGAACTTCCCTTTTCATTCCCCGGGTGTCAGAGCCAGAAGTGTCCCTGTGTCTCTGTCCTGGCTTTATTTTGATCTTTTCTCTTATCACTGATGTGACAGGCCTCATTGCTTGGTGGCATGGCCAGGAAATCCCCTCTGCCACCCATTCCTGTGGCTGCCTGGCAGGTAGGCGACTGCACTGTCCTCTCCCTGCCCTTTGCAGAAGAATCTGGTTCGGATCACCCAGGAGCAGAAGCAGCTGTCGGAGAAGCTGAACAATGAGACTGAGCAGAAGGAGCAGTTGAGAAGGCTGAAGAACGAGATGGAGAGCGAGCGGTGGCACCTAGACAAGACCATAGAGAAGCTGCAGAAAGAGGTGAGGCATTGGGGAGGAAGGAGGGGGCAGGACTCAGTTCCCTTGACAATGTGGTGAAGACCTGGGAACCTGCAGGTGGGTCTAAGCACGAATGTGTCAGGGATTTGCAGACCCCCTGGAGCAGCTCTTTGGAGTTGATGAGAATCCCAGATATAGAGAAATTAGGCTAGAGAAAGTAAATGCCTGCACCCTCTGGAGTCCGGGCACCAAAATCACCTTCTAACAGTTAGCACAAGAGGCCCAGCGTGTACATGCAGGCTTAACCAGTGTCACCTGGCTCAGCAACTGGTCTCTGTGCAGAGTCTCGGTGCATTTCCATCTGTCTTACTTGTCCAGGAGTGTGGAAGGGAGTCCTAAAGCCCAGAATACCCAGAAGGAGAAAGGCACAAAGCTGATGGGCTCCCCGTATTGTGGGGGCCCGTTTTCTGGCACCTATTATGGGTCAAGCACTTTACTAGCTATTTTTGTTTCTAACTGGAACTCTATCTGTCTGTGTATGGTTTTAATTCTGATAACAAGTCTGTAAAGTAGATGTGATTTCATTTATTTCCAGTTAGGGCAAAGCTGAGGCCCAGAGAGGTTAAGGACGTGCCTCAGTCATATACCCGTAGGTATCGAAGCAGGGACATCAGCCCAGGACTGTGTGTCTAGCTCACTCCTTCAGCTACCTCCAAGTCAGAGGGGCCGAGCACCCCCAGCCCAGGCCCAGGGGCTTGGCAGTCTCTGAGGAGGCTGTGGAAAAGCTGCAGAAGAGGAGCTGCGTTCCGTGTGGAAATGGGATGCAAACCCAGCTCCCCCGTCTCAGGTGGGGCCTGGCAGGGTGGGCTCACATCCCTGTCCCTTCTTCCAGATGGCCGATATTGTTGAAGCCTCCCGCACCTCAACCCTGGAGCTGCAGAACCAGCTGGATGAGTACAAGGAAAAAAACCGCAGGGAGCTTGCAGAAATGCAAAGGCAGTTGAAGGAGAAAACCCTGGAGGCAGAAAAGTCCCGACTGACAATGGTGAAAATGCAGGAGGAGGTAAGGCCTGGCCAGAGAAGTTCCTCCTCCGTCCTTCATTCCCAGGGTCCTTCCAGCCGCTTGGAAGCTCTTCTGGGAGGGACTTGGCGGTAAATTTGGTAGATTCGTGAGACAGCTGTGATGGGTGATCCTTTCCCCCTTAAACCCTCAGGACGGTTGCACAGCAAATGGCATTCCAAGACACGAAGGGCCCACTGACTCTAAAGTAAAATGGACACAATTTTATCTTATCTATCTTCTTGATTAATCTAAAATTTTCTGCCTAAAAATGTCTAGCAGCCATTTATGGAGCAGCGGTGATATGCCTGGCTGTGTCCAAATGATTTATCTGCTTTCAAGTTTTAATTTAATCCTAGAACAAGGATTATAGGAACCAACTTTTTTTTTTTTGGCCATTCGTTTTTGAAAATACAGACTTTTATTAGAGTGGGAGTGGTGCATAAGAGTTTCAGAACAATAATGGAGACTAAAAGAAATCCTCAGGAATTTATGAGGACTGAAATGATTAAAACATATTTTTAGTTTTATATTTAAGAGTAATAGAGCAAAGAAACCCAAATGTTTGCTGCCTTTAGTTTTGACCTCTAAAGAACTGAAAACAAAAAATAAAGGGAATGTTTTTGATTGTTTTAATGAAAAGCTGGAGCCTCTAAAATAGGAGTACAGTGTATGCTGATTTCCAGTTGCAGCTCTTGCCAGCTGGATGACCTTGAATAAGTTATCCCAGTTTTCTGAGCATCTGTTTCTACCTCCTTAAAAACACATGAAACATTAGTGACTTTATAATTAAACAAGATTACATGTGAGACTGGCTAGCAGAGGGTCTGTCTATCCTGGGCACTTAATGTCAGTTTCCCTTTCTTTAATTAAAGGCTGATTTTTTTTTTTCATGTATGATGCCAAGAGCACTAAGATTCCACAGGAAAACAGGTTTTTCTTTAGAAAACAGACTTTTAATTTCTTTGATGATCAAAGAATAGTCACCCGTGAGTCAGTGCTGAAGCTGTGTAAAAGAACAATGGATATTTATTACAGACGTCTAAAACATTTCTGAAAGGACCCTGATAATAGATCCCTGCCCACTCTGGAGTCATATGATGCAGAACTTCAAGTAAGAACTGAAATTAGCACACTAACATCACAGTTCTCTTTGGCATTAAAAAAAAATCACATTCATTTCTACCACAGAGGGGTGGAGGGATTCAGATATTTTCCAGAATACCAACAAACACCTGGTCTGTTTTGATTTCTTTTTTTTTTTTTTTTTTTTTGAGACAGAGCCTCAAGCTGTCCCCCTGGGTAGAGGGCTATGGCATCACAGCTCACAGCAACCTC
>NW_003852406.1:9980209-9985747 GCF_000181295.1 Otolemur garnettii
AAAAAAAAAAAAAAAAAAGAAGAAGAAGAAGAAAAGAAAAGAAAAGTGAATTGACATGCTAAGTTTACTCTGGATCCTTAAAAAACTCAAGCTCAACTTTTCGCTGCCCTTTACCCTGTGTTTTGGTCGAGCCGAATTAAAGCGCTATGGGTGAAAAGCTTTGAGATTCCATTCTAAGGGCTGTAGTCCTTGCCACGTTTGCTTTGGGAGAGGTAGGTATTTTTACCTATTCTGCCTCCCGTGAAGATAATCTTTAGAGAACTGAGACTTGGAGTTCACCATTATTCAGTTTATTTTCTAAACCCTGCTTAGCAAAGGGCAGTGTGAACTACTTGAAGGTAGCACTGGCAGGTTCACAAGTTGTTTATCTACTTTTGATTCAGGAGAAGCTGTTCTCAGACACTGTGCTAGTTACGTTTCCGCATGTCCGTATCGAGCACTCTCAGTGTGTCAGTCCTTGGTAGGTGTCAGGAGGGACCTCCTGGGCATTGGAAGGTTGGACTACGCTGAACAGCGGGATGGGGGCAGCTGGGCATTGGGAGAGACGTGCTGGGTAGATGAGAAGAAAATGCAGGTTGTGCATTTGCCTGTTATCCTTTCTGACTCTCAGCCACACTATTTTTAATTAATATTTTAGGGTTTCATCTCGTTTGATTTTTGTAATAGCTGTAGGAGGTTGGTTTGTAATTATCCCATTGTCGCAAGTGAGGAAACTGAGTCACGTTCATGTGCTCCCACCTAACGGGCACGATGTAAGGGTATAGGGCACACCTGGTGAGACACAACCACTACAGGGGCCTTACCTAACAAACATGAACATTGCAACCTGATCTGTTTGTACCCGCATATTAATCTGAAATTTAGAAAAAAGAAACTGAGTCACAGTGAGTGAATGCTCTGGTGTGTAGCACGTCTTCTGTGTCCAGAGAATGGCCCATCATCCTTGCTCCACGGGTTGATGTGGACCCTGGGCTTTCATGTACACTTTCTCCCATGGTTACCACCCAAACCAAACAAGGGTCTTTATCTCTAGATGTCCCCGTCAAGATGAGGCTGTTCTCATAGAAATGTCAGGTGTTCCCAGCCACCACCAAGAGGAGAACACAGCGCCTGAAGTTTTCCACTGGTCTCCCTACACCAGCCCCACCTGTTAGGGCTTCCCCAAATCTTCTGGGACAAATACCCCAAGAGGGTGTGTTCTGTGATGGAGTTTGCCGCATGCTTTCATCTACTCCCTGAAGGAAATAAACTCCTGGTGTATCCTAATTTTCAGACTGCTGCGCCAGCATCTGTACCATCTCCAGCAGAGCAGGACGCTTTGGGCTCCACTGGCCAGTGCACACAGGTGTTTAAGGAATACCCATGTGCCGAGGGGTGATTCTCCCCTGGGGAGATTCCAGAGAAGTTGAAAACAGACTGGCTCTTGGGAATCAAGGGCTTTTGTCCCTTGCACTTTTTTTTAAAGCTGTTAGTTCGGTGCCACCTTGTGGATGAAAAAAAAACCTACAAATTTTGATAGCTGTGATTCTTTAAAGCAGTGGATTTCATCTAATGTATGTGTTTATATCGTTAGATTTTGTGCCTGTAAGTTGCTTTGGGGTCACTGATTTAGGGTTTTCTTTTCTTTTCTTTTTTTTTTAGCCTTTTTTACCCAAACTTTAAAGCTCTTTTGAGGTAACACTGATACAGGTGGACAATAAATTTCCCCCTGGGAAGCATTTCTCTGGTTCCGTGGCTTTCATGGTATTTGACATCACCTGCAGTAAGAATCTCATCTTGCCTTGCAACCTAGAAATACATACCTCCATTCAAGTATATGAAAATCTTACACAAAAGATTCCTGAAACAATATTTGCTCATGTTCTACTCTGGTTTTTTTTTGTTCCTGTTCTATTTAAAAAATTCTGGTCAACATCTACTAAATAGAATTCATAACCTAATGGGTTGCCACCTACAGCTGGAAAACCCACTCTTTTTAGAAAGAGTGGGCACAGAGGGAGGTGAGACTTACTTAAAGGCGTCCGATCTCTCATATAGTGGGGGTCCCTGGGTTTTCTTTTCTTCAGGTTACCCCATGCACTGACTGTGGGGATCCTGTGTTCCTGACGTACCCGCAGAAAACCACCCCAACTCTTCCTTATCCTAGATGCGTCTGATGGAGGAAGAGTTACGGGACTACCAGCGAGCTCAGGATGAAGCGATCACAAAAAGGCAGCTTCTGGAGCAGACGCTGAAGGACCTGGAGTATGAGCTGGAGGCCAAGAGTCACCTCAAAGATGACCGTGGCAGACTGGTCAAGCAGATGGAGGTCTGTGGGCTGCAGGAGCCTGGGGGGCTGTGGAGGGCATGTCTGTGCCAGCAAGGAAGCGGCCTCTTTTCTCATACCTCAGCCTTCGGGAATCTGGGGTTTTTAAAAATTCTCTCCAATAGCTGGGTGTTAATGAAGTCATTTCTTGATTTGAGGAAGAAGCTGGTAGTTCATAGACTCATAGGACATCAGGCTGGAAGGAATGATGGGCATAATTTAGCCTAATGTCCCCATTGTCATGAAGAGGAAATAGAATAGATTCTCAGACAGTTTAGGTGATTTTGCATAAGGGCATAGAGAGTTCCTTTTGGGTATCTTGGCCAGGTGGGTGGGTGGGATTAATACTTCCAACTTTAAGGCAACAAGACTGTTGCATGTCCAGAGAGGGGCAGAGATATGTCTTGGGCCCTCATCAGCTGTCATTTGGCACACCACACACTCCTTTCTTGTTTCCTGTTCTGGTCCATTTTCCCTTACAGGTTATCTGGCTTCGCCAGAGCTAGCAGCAAACTGTGGCTCAGTGCATTGTTGTATACGTGGTATACACATAGTCCAAGACAGTGTATTGGAAAGGGCTCAGTGCAGTCACAGATGGGGGTGCTCTGTCCACAACCTGAAAACACAACATACTAGAAAAACATAAATGACGTAAGAGAATCTAAGTATGAACGATCCACTGAGAATGACAAGAAAAACCTTCAACTACGTCCACTTCAACTTTTAAAAAAGAACAATTCTCAAGAACAAAAGTAACCCCAAACCAGAAACACACATACACATATACACCCACCAATGGAATTGAGAGGGAGAGACACAGAGAAATAAGCCTTCAACTTTGGGGAGAAGTTAAAATTGTCAAGGTTCTGATAAAAGACAGACAGTGCTCAAGGCCAGGGAGAGATGGCTTGAATTCAAAATCAATGGAATTCCTGATTTAACTTTGCAAATAAACAGAAATAACTTTTTAAACCTCCAGGGGACTTAGTAGCAGTTTATATCTTGTTTCAGTCATTGAAGATTTTATTAGATGGGCCTTTTTTAGAGACTAGAATAGCCTGATTATAGTTTTATTACTCTTTTGCGAGATGGCTGTGTATTTTGCTAATGTCCTTATTCTGGTCTCTTGGGGGAGGTAATTTTAAAGTAAGCTGAGGTCATCCAGTTAAGTAGAAACTGATGATTCTGGGGCCTAAACAACCTGGTTTAAGCTTCAGACAGTGGAGGAAGAATCTATAGGGGCTCAGGCCTAGTCCCCTGAATGCTCCCTCAGGGTTCTCTGTAGTACGAGTTTTAGGCAAGAAGAGAGTCTTGGGAAGAGTTGCTGTTAGCTGAAGATTGGGGTGTCAGGTCATCTTCCTCAGGAATATTCTTTTTTCTTTTTTCTGAGACACAGTCTCAAGCTGTCACCCTGGGTAGAGTGCTGTGACATCATAGCTCATAGCAACCTCCAACTCTTGGGCTCAAGCGATCCTCCTGCCTCAGTTTTTCTATAGTAGAAACAGGGTCTCACTTTTTGCTCAGGCTGGTTTCGAACCGGTAAGCTCGAGCTGTCCACCCTCCTTGGCCTCCCAGAGTGCTAGGATTACAGGCTTGAGCCACTGCGCCTGGCTAGGAATATTCTTAAAAAGAACATTTACTTTGTCTGACTTAAGATCTAGAAGCAGTAGCATAGCTAAATTTAATTACACCTCTAAAATATTTTAGATATTTCCCTTTAATTACAAAATGAATAGCTCTCAAGGCCCAGCCACCATGAAGCACACTTGAGGGACGTTTCCTCCCCTAAGAGGCAGCTGGCCGTCTTGCTGTGACTAATGTCTTGCCTGTTCCTTCACTAGCACTTAAATTAACTTTCAAGACTCAAGAGGTTTCCTAAGATGGACATTTACTGTAAACTCAGAAATTCAGGTGGCTGTTGTACGTAAACACAGCTCTTGCAGTGATTTCTGGCTGCGGTAGAATTAGCCTTGGAGGAATTGGGAACTATTGAACAAATAGGAGGCTTCAGTGCAGCACCCAGCTCTGTTGAAAGTTGGTCTTTGAGATGCTTGGCTCTGGGGAGGCAGCTTTTTAGCTTCCCTGCAATTTTGATCACTACCAGGGAGGCTGTTCACAGACATCCAGTCATTCACACGAGTCTGTGCATTTTATTTTGGGGGCTTGCAGAGGCCTCCATTACTTATCAATCAACTTTGGCAATTGAAGAGACAATGTTTATATACAAATTCTGCAAGGTCATGTTTAAAACTAGGAATGCTAATTGCTTTTTTAGTATTTGTGGCTCTGAGGTTACCCAGATGTATGACAAATTGGCTGGTGGCAGGAGAAACACAGGCACAAACCCTCTAGTGGTCCCTGTGGTGGTTTGTGTCAAAAGCCTTTTTTTGTGCACAAATGCTTTTCTCTTAACACTCAATTATGCTAAATTAGGAGCTAAGGAGAAAGACACAAATTATTATTCTTCTATGATGATGAGTTTAACAGAATTGGTTTTGTATTGTTTTGTTTTAAGACAGCCAAAACAACTTTGTTGCCCTCGGTAGAGTGCTATGGCGTCATAGCTCACAGCAACCTCAAACGCCTGGGCTCAAGTGATTCTCTCGCCTCATCCTCCCACATAGCTGGGGCTACAGGCACCTGCCACAGTGCTTGGCTATTTTTAGAAATGGAGTCTCACTCTTGCTCAGGCTGGTCTTGAATCCATGAGCTCAGGCAGCCTACCTACCTCAGTCTCCTAGAGTGCTCAGGTCGCAGGTGTGAGCCACCACACCCAGCCTTGAGTTTAACAGAATCCATCAACTTGTCTTTATATTAATCCAACACAGACTCCGGGGGACACAGTGCAAAGTCAAAGTGCACTGTGTTCCCTAGAAGAGAGAAGAAGTAAGAGGCTTAAGTAAGTCACTATAGACTTCACCCCTCCTCTTGGAAACCTGAGCAGGAGGGAGGCAAAATGCTGCCCTGAGAGTAACATCTGTAGAGAAATGCGCCTTGGGTGCTATTGCAGCTCCCACGTTGCCTTTTGTTTTATTTTAGTTTTAATTTTTTCTCACATTGTCTTTTGGCAGGCAATTGGCTTTGGTGGATCTGAGTTACTGATTCATAGTGAGAAACAGACTTGAGGAAGGCATGCTAACATCTCCTTTGTGTTCACAGTGGGTGGGGGTAATCTTTTATTTTATATGTTTTCTCCATGCACAATTACACTTGACCTGACAAAAGTAATAAAA
>NW_003852406.1:9986766-9990956 GCF_000181295.1 Otolemur garnettii
ATGAGTGGACTGTCCCACAGCCGAATGATGAGTGGACTGTCTCACAGCCGAGTGATGAGTGGATTGTCCCACAGCCGAATGATGAGTGGACTGTCCCACGGCCGAGTGATGAGGGGACTGTCCCACGGCCCAGTGATGAGGGGACTGTCCCACGGCCGAGTGATGAGTGGACTGTCCCACAGCTGAGTGATGAGTAGACTCTCTCACAGCCGAGTGATGAGGGGACTGTCCCACGGCCCAGTGATGAGTGGACTGTCCCACAGCTGAGTGATGAGCAGACTCTCTCACAGCCGAGTGATGAGTGGACTGTCCCACGGCCCAGTGATGAGGGGACTGTCCCATGGCCGAGTGATGAGTGGACTGTCCCATGGCTGAGTGATGAGTGGACTGTCCCACAGCCAAGTGATGAGTGGACTGTCCTGTGTGGAAGAGCAGTGTGAGAGGTTAAAGCTGAGGATTTGTTTAGAACAGGGAGATGTTGTTCATGCCCTGCCAAAACTGATGGGCGATGGGTTAGACCTCCCCATATGCCATGAGGAGAGAGGTATAGTAAATAACATGAAGCAGAAAATGCAAGTTTCCAAAGTGGTTGTGAATAATGCTCTATTAGCTATATTAGGCAGAGTGCTTTCAGAGCTGAGGCTCAAGAATCATGAGTTCAACAAGAAATTGTGTAACATTTGGTCAGCTGGCACAATTTAATAATTTTTTTCCCTTTCTTAAAATGTGTATGTATTTGGGGTGTGTGTGCTGTATACCTATGGAGCATTCACGTATTATCTGCCAGGTAAATGCTTTTTGCAGTTTTGTAAGGAGTTTCACTTATATTTGATGTTTGAGGCACCACTATGAGGCAGTCAGAGACAGTTCTCATTCCAGCATTGTAGATGACAGAGCAAATTGCCCAAGCTACATGCAGTATCATCTCTATGTTTTTGGATTTTAACTATTTTCTAGTTAAGTGAAAGTTCTGGGTGGCTATGTAATGGATATACCGAGAACAGCAAGGGCAGAGGAGAGAGGTTGTATTGTGGAAAGTGGTGGCACTATTAATTAGCGTCTTTGTTCCCAGTGCATGTTCCCAGTAAAATATGGAAACAGCTTGGGACAAGGGTTCAGAATACTCGTGGCAGTATTGAAGAGAATTCATTCGTAGTCTCTAATCTCAGCTGTTCATTGACGTGATGCTTGTGGCACATGTAGAAACTTCTGAAAGGAGGTGCTTTCAATGACAGCTTACTCAGGGTCTGCCCCGGGTCTTAACATGGTGCTAGAGGAGCCGTACATCAACATTTAACACATTGCCACCCTAGAAGAAGAATTCTTTTTCCTTGCGGCCATGCTTGTTTCATTAGGTCAAGATAGGTCAAGAGAGTGAGTTATATCTATTTCATAAGGGCCAGGTTCGAAACTAGCATTAAGTTAAATACAACTCACATGACAGTTAACATGTTAAAAAGTCCTTCATGCGCTGACTCCAAAGGCACATGTACTAAAATGGGAACAACACAGAGAAGATGAGTGTGGCTTCTGTGCAAGGATGACACAAAAATTCATGAAGCCTTCCATATTCTTTGTCTAGTTTTCCCATCAGATAATAAAACAAGGTCAACACTTAAAGAAAAAGAAGCCCCGCACATCTTTCTGGACTAGGATTGGTACTTTCTTAATTAAAAAATGAAAACAAAACTTAAAAACCTTGGTATGAAGCTAAGTATAAATTAGGGAATTATCTGAAAAGGGGTTATCATTTAAAATCTGAAATACAAGTAATGTGGGCAAAATCTTCCCTATCCAAGTGGACACTTTCCCCAGGTCTGCTTCCTCACATGCAGGATGCTCTCTTCACTCTGGGTGACCAAGAACTGGAGGTCCCAGCACTGAGAGAGAACACCCTGTGAGCTGGCAGCCCTGGCCCGAAGTTGAATGTACATCCCTGGCTGCTTTTCCATATCTCATGCGTCCCTGTTGACAAGTTTCTTTGCAAATAGGTGTGATACTCACCCAACTTTGCTCCTGAGAGTGAAGGAAATTGTAACCACAGGCTCTGTCCACCTTCCCCGCTGAGCGGGGGGTTCAGTCTGCGTTTCCAGGGTAGTGTCAGCAGCAGTCCCCTAGAGGGGTGGCAGCTGGTCCAGCCTGAGCTGCAGAGATTCAGAAAGGGACCTTCTTGAAAACCTGAAGCCTAGACGGAGCACTCAACCTTGACATTTGGCCCCTCCACAAAGTTCTTACTTAAGTCTTGTGTTTTCTAAGTTCCCTCACTGGAATGAAAGCTGTTTTGTTAGGAGCTCCGGCCAGTGTGGCTAAGCAGCCACCTTACCACAGGACCACAGGATCTGTTAAGCATTCACAGTGACAGAGTAAGCGACCGTGGATTTGTTTTTCCAGTGTTTCTTGTGGCCTATGCAAAGAGGAATGGTGGGAAAGTTTGTTATCCTATCAGTGACTGTGCGCGCTTAAAGCAGATTTTCAGTTCCATGTTTTACACCAAACACAAAACACAGACACACTGAACCAGAACGCATTTGCCTCCCTGAGTGCAGCCGGCGGCCCCACGCTGAGAACTGATCACTAGATAGCTGGTCCCACAATTGTTAGGGGCCCTTCTTTTTCCTCTCAGCTGAGCACTCAGATTGTGGGGAATAGAACCACTGTGATGTGGTCAGGCTGGAAAATATTTCCACTGAGCCAAGAACTTGAAGTTAGTTTAGGGAGGAAGTTAAGGGAACTCACGAGGTCTGCTGGAAGGAGCAGTGAGCTGGGAGTCCCAGTCCTGGCCCCTGCACTAGCACCAGGTAGCTCTGGCCAAATCCCAGCCTTTAGCGGAGTCTCTAAAATCTGTCAAAATGAGGCTATTGGTCCAGGGGATTTTTGCAGGCTTTTCTGAATTCTAACATGAGGTATATGTCTGAAAGGATGAGTCCCACAAATGTCTACAGTCTCTTTCCTTATCAATTCTCTTTCCTTCTATTTTCTTTCCTCTAACTGCATTATCTGAGGTAGGGAGGGGAAAGCCTGGTATTTGATATAAGAAGAGAAATTATGTATCTTGTTCAAATGGATGTGGGAGTTGGCAAAACAATGAAACAAAAACAGCGTCTGTAGCCTAGTGGGTAAGGGTGCCAGCCATATGCAAGGAGGCCGGCAGATTGCTTGAGCTTGAGAGTTGGAGACCAGCCTGAGCAAGAGCAAGACCCCATCTCTACTATCTCGAACCCAGCCTGGGCCAGTAAAACAACAATAACAACTGCAACAACAACATTTTTTGCCGGACATTGTGGCAGGTGCCTATAGTCCAAGCTGCTTGGGAGGCTGAAGCAAGAGAATTTCTTAAGCCCAAGAGTTTGAGGTTGCTGTGAGCTGTGAGTCCATGGCATGATGCTCTACCCAGGGCAAAAACTTGATACTCTGTCTCCAAAAAAAAAAAAAAAAAAAAAGAGAACAACAACAAAAACACTAAAATAAAGTGATGTCTCCTGACTGAGTCTGAGAGCTTCTCTTCTGGCCTTTGCTGCCTCCTGGTTTGTAAGGGAGGTCAAAGAAATGGGTTGAACAAATCCCTGCCTCCCTGGGAAGCATTTAATTCTCATTCAACATTGGGGTTGATCCAAGTCTTTTTTCTTTTCTTTCTTTCTTTCTTTTTTTTTTTTTTTTTTGAGACAGAGTCTCACTCTGTCACTCTGGGTAGAGTGCCATGGTGTCACAGCTCACAGCAACCTCAAACTCTTGGGCTCAAGTGATCCTCTTGCCTCAGCCTCCCAAGTAGCCAGGACTATAGGCATATAGCACACGCCTGGCTGATTTTTCTATTTTTTTCAGATTAATATGAGGGTATAAATGATTAGCTTACAGTGTTTGCATTTGTTAGGTAAAGTCGCTGGTGTAGTTGTATCTTGCACCTAGGAGATGTGCCATATACCCTTATATTGTGCCCATTAGGGGAGTAATTTTTCTATTTTTAGTAAAGACAAGGTCTTGCTCTTGCTCAGGCTGGTCTTGAACTACTGAGCTCTCGCAATCCAGCTGGCTCAATCTCCCAGAGTGCTAGTATTACAGGCATGAGCCACCATGCCCAGCTAATCTAAGTTATTTCCTTATTGTGTGAAGGCTCTGTGGAAAGAACCATGAGTGTAAACAGGTGGGCCCTAATTCTGAAGCCATTTCAGTCTACTTTTTTTTTTTTTTTT
>NW_003852406.1:9991963-9995936 GCF_000181295.1 Otolemur garnettii
AAGTGGCTAAGGTACCAGCCACATACACCAGAGCTGGTGGGTTCAAATCCAGCCCAGGCCTGCCAAACAACAATGACAACTACAACCAAAAAATAAATACATAAACAAAATTGTAATACTCAAGTTACGTTTGACTGCTGCAATTACAAGAGATGTTCAATGTGACATTGAGCTTGCCTCAAATATATACCTTTGTTATAGGTATTATATATTGAGTATTACAATTTTAATACAATTTTTTCCTTTCTTAAAATGTGTATGCATTTTTTGGTACCTTCTATACAATGAGTACCTACCTGCTATGTACCTAGCATTGCAGTAGGCTACACAATGATCAGAAGTGGTCCCTGTCCTTGAGACGGAATGGTTTGTTGGAGGAGATGGGCCAGACCTAAAGAGTGGAGAACTAACAATAACAATTATCAGATACTAAATACCAAGTGAAGGGTTCAAGCAGGTAATGAGGGAAAGTCCACCAGAGTGACAATGACCATGAGAGAATTCCCACAGCAGTGTTTTTCAAACCTTTTTTATCTCATGGCACACTTGAACCTATAGTTAAACTTCCGTAGCACACTTAAATTATGTTAATAAAAAAACCCAAAAGTTAAAAAAAGGAACATACTGGGGAAGGCATGGTGGCTCATCCCTGTAATCCTAGCACTCTGGGAGGCTGAGGCAGGAGGATTGCTTGAGCTCGGAGTTGGAGACCAGCCTGAGCAAGAGCAAGACCCCATCTCTACTAAAAATAGAAAAACTAGCCAGGTATTGTGGAAGGTGCCTGTAAGTCCAGCTACTCGGTAGGCTGAGGCAGGAGTATGGCCCAAGCCCAGGAGTATGAGGTTGAGCTGATGTCATGACACTCTACGCAGGATGACAGAGTGAGACCCTGCCTCAAAAAAAAAAAAAAAAAAAAAAAGAGTAGGCTCAGCACTGTAGTGCAATGGTTTTCCAACCCAACCCAGGCCAGCTAAACAACAATGACAACTGCAACAAAAGATGGCCGGGTGTTGTGGTGGGTACCTGTGGTTCTAGCTGCTTGGGAGGCTAAGGTAAGAGAATCACTTGAGTCCAAGAGTTAGAGGTTGCTGTGGGCTGTGATGCCACGGCATTCTACCCGGGGTCAACAAAGTGAGAGTCTCTCAAAAAAAAAAAAAAAAAAAGAGTATACCAACTATACTTTGAATGTATTTCAAAAATAATGATCTTTAAAAATTTTCATGGCACACTGGTTGAAAATCACTGCTCTAGAGGAAGGTGGACTTGGAGTCAGCTTTGAAGAAAGGATAAAATTTGGACAAACCAGGAGGAGTGGGAATGGTAGCCCAGGTAGAAGGAAGGGCGTGAACAGAGACTGGGAGGTAGGAGTGTGTGCAGCACTGGGAGGGGTGGGGGGTGGGGAGTGAGGTAGTGGCTCAGCCAGGTTTTGGGTTTCCAAGTAGGAATGAGGAGGTGAGTTTGGAGAGGCAGATGTAGAGTTTTGGATGGCCCTAGCCTGAAGGCAGTAGGAGGCCGTGGAAGGATGTTGAGTAGAACAGTGAAGCATACACTGTGTTCTAGAAGATTAAGGGGGAAGGAGGAAGAAGTGGAGGAGGCCAGCCTGGGAGGAGGCCTCCACTGGACTGCCCCAGGGCCAGAGGACAGGAAAGGCAGTGTGAGATCAGACATTCTGTGCCCACCAGGCCCCTGGCTTTCCTTTCTCTTTCTTGTATATACATCTAACACTCATTAAATGCTAACTACATTATTCCTAAGGCCTTTTCCCCCCATACATGAAGGGGAAGAGAGGGGTTTTCTCCCAATACTGAAGGGGAAGGGATAGGTTTGGATTTGATAAGTGATACCTCCTTTTACTTGTATAAAACAGGTAAGACCCATATCCAGTCTTACCATATGCAGAATGGTTTCTGATTGACTCATAAGTTGAAGAAAATTCAATTAATAGTGAGTATCTTGCTGGCTTTTGGTCTGTTTAAATCCAGAGAAATCCTTATTCCTTTCCTTCCTCTAAAAACCGTGCTTCTATTTATGATAATTGCCTGATGTGCTTTGGAACTGTTTTTAAGTGAAATCTCTATCTAGGGTCACACTGCTTAGAAGAGGTGGAGCCACAATCCGACTCCAAAGCCTCCTGCCTCTTGGCTTCATCAGACTATGGAAAGGTTTTAAAGACTACCCCTCCAAATACTTTTGGGTCTCTACTCCCAAGTTAAAAGTGATGTCATTTTTTTTTGTTTTTTGGAGACAGAGTCTCATTATGTCGTCTATGGCATCCCAACTCACAGCAACCTCAAACTCTTGGTCTTAAGCAATTCTCTTGCCTCAGCCTCCCAAGTAGCTGGGACTACAGGCACCTGCCACAATGCCCAGCTAGTTTTTTGTTGTTGTTTAGCAGTCCGGGGCCGGGTTCAAACCCACCGGCCCCTGGTGTCTGTAGCCGGCACCCTAACCACTGAGCTACGGGCGCCGAGCTGTGTTGTTTCTTAAAATGGGTGAGATTTAAGTTCACCTGATGCTTTCCTGGCTCTTCATGAGTACAGATTTCAAATAGATAAACAGAGGTCTGGCTTGGGGTAGCTTTTTTTTTTGAGACAGAGCCTCCAGCTGTCCCCCTGGGTAGAGTGTCGTGGCATTACAGCTCACAGCAACCTCCAACTCCTGGGCTCAAGCGAGTCTCCTGCCTCCGCCTCCCAAGTAGCTGGGACCACAGGCGCCCGCCACAGCGCCCGGCTATTTTTTGGTTGCAGCCGTCATTGTTGTTTGGCGAGTCCAGGCTGGGGATTCAAACCCACCACCTTAGGTGTATGTGGCTGGCGCCTTAGCCGGTTGAGCTATAGGCGCCGAGCCGGCTTGGGGTATCTTAAATGTGCCCAGGAGACTGGCGTCCCGGTGCAGTGGGTAGCTGGGAGCAAACAGTTCACAGCAGAGGCAGGCCTACCTGGGAAGGGGCCCTCAAGGCCATGGGGGCCCACCCTAGTGCAGAGATGATTCATCCAGCCCAGGCAGCTGGCAGGCAGGAGGAAAAATACCAATGTGAGCTTTGGGTGGCTTCACAGTCCTGCCAGGGGCTGAGCAAGGCTGCCTGTTGCCTTGGCAACTGCAGGCTAAATCCCAGTGATAAAGTTGCAGGCTCCTGCAGTCACTTTTGGGAACTGCTCCTCAGTGGCCAGCTCACACCTGCTCCTCTGTCAGCATCAGGGGATGTAACTGCCGGTAAATGAGACTGTGTGAGCCAGCAGTGAAAGATCAAAGGAGGTTTTCTTCTTTCTCTTTAGAATTAAAATGATCCTGGTCTCAAGACTGCCTCCTATTGTAGTGGCTACTCAAAAACAAAGTGTGTATAGTTAATTCATAATCATTTTCCTTTCTTGTGATTAAGTATCATTTTTAATGCCAGCCAGGAGGGCCATCTTGCCAACCTCTTTACAGCCCAATGATAAAACACAGGTGATGGGATTAAATATTGTTTTTAGCCATCATAAACATCTCTGGTTTTTCATTAATCCAAAAGGCAGCTGCTTCTAATCCCGAGAGCTGGCTCAGGCCTGGGTATCTCTGATACAAAACCCACTGGAATCTGATACTGTTATTTCCGATCAAAATGCCCAGGGTTTAGCATTCTTCTAATCCAGCTGTGATAAACTTTTGCCTTTAGCTCCTGTTCTGTTTTTAATTTGACCGGAAAGTTTTTGTTCAGGCTATTCCATATAGTTGAAAATTAAGCAGCACATCAAGAAATATTTTCCCAGCCTCGAGTTTACATTCCTGTCCGAAAGAGGAGTCTAGGCAAGCCGGGTCAGGGGCTTTTCTGTTTCCTTTTTCTTTTTGTCCTTTCTTGCCAGTGTGGGCTCAGGGCAAGAGGACTCTTGTCTGGGATATTCCCAAGTCGGGGGACCTGGTCTTGGGGGTTACTGTGTAGAGCACCACTAATGGCAGCACTCTTAGAATACTTCTGGGTTGACAGTGGACACCC
>NW_003852406.1:9996401-10016218 GCF_000181295.1 Otolemur garnettii
GGTCTTGAACCTGCAGGGGCCGCGGGAATGCTGCCGTGGTAAGTGCTTCTCTGTACAGGGAGGCCTGTTTCCGGGTGAGATCCAGCTTTTTCAGCTGATGGCACTGAGGGTACAAGACTGTGGTCAGTGGCTACTGCTTTTAAGTTGCAGGGTTTGTTCTGCAATCCCCGCTGGGCCCAGTGCTGCGTGACCCTTCAGCAGCCCCAGAGCTGCTCTGGGCATCTCTGCCTCACTGCATCGCAGATGCTTCCTCCTTTGGGCTCTGTCTCCCCCCCAACCCCCCGTGGGATTTCCCCTTTCACCAAGAAACAGGAGAGGGGAAAAAGAGCGTGCAATTTCCAATCAGAGAACCTGGGTTGGAATCCCAGACCTGCTCCAGCTCACTCTGAATTGGCACGTTTCTGAACTTCCCACCTGGAAAATCAGGGCGATCCCATCTGCCTCAGAGAGTTTCTGTTTAGTTTCTGGCTCCCCAGGAGGCTCTTGAGGCCTGGATTTCCCCACTCAGTCCCCAGGTCCCAAGCACAGCTGCGAGCAGAGGTTCCTGCTGCTCTGCCGGCCTCTCACTGTCTTCTGGTATTTTTCAGCCTCACACGCCACAGCAGCTAGATTTCTAAATGTCTCTCTTTGTAAGTCTCCACTTCTGCATATCCCTTCGCTTTTGGAAAAATAATCTCCCTTCTCTCCCTTCTGGCCTCCCTTCCTCCCTCTGGAGCTGCAGGACCCCGCCTCCCCTCAAGCTCTGGGGTATCCTTTCTTCTCTCCGTCACGAACCTGGCCTGGATCTTTTGCCTAGTGGCTGGATCTCCTGCCACACTCCCCTCCTGTGCCTATGTGAGGGCTGGGGCCTCTCTCGTGCACACCCCTCTGTGCCGTCTCCAGCCCTGTGACCCCGTAGCCTCCAGCAGATGGTAGCTTGGCAGGCAGGTCCCTATCTCTGCAGAGGCTTTCAGAGCAAACTTGTGCTTGCCCATCCCGGGTGCTTCCCACAGTCCTGCCTGACTATGCTGAGTCCCCGCCCTCCCTGGCCCTGGTGTAGGTCAGCATCCTAGTTTTCTCCCTGCCTCCCCTGACAGGTGCTGCCCGGGCATAGCCCTAGATCCTTTTCCTTCATCTTTTTTTCTGCGCTGTGACTTCAGCTGGCCTCACCTAGTCGCCCCTCCTCTGTCAGCCACATCTCCTGGAGGAGGTGGGTGTGTATCAGTGCCTAGTGCACTGGTGGTGGTGAGGAGTAGACTATCCTATCCAGGTGCTCAAGACTCGACTCAGCTTAGTAAGGGCAGTAAAGGGGTGGGGTACTGTCACAGTGAAATTGTGGGCCCTGGCTCGGCGCCTGTGGCTCAACCGGCTGAGGCGCCAGCCACGTACACCTAAAGTGACGGGTTCGAATCCCCAGCCCGGACCCGCCAAACAACAATGACGGCTGCAACCAAAAAATAGCCGGGCGTTGTGGCGGGCGCCTGTGGTCCCAGCTACTTGGGAGGCGGAGGCAGGAGACTCGCTTGGGCCCAGGAGTTGGAGGTTGCTGTGAGCTGTGATGCCAGGGCACTCTATCCAGGGGGACAGCTTGAGGCTCTGTCTCAAAAAAAAAAAAAAAAAGAAATTGTGGGCCCTGTGTGGCTCCTCCTGCCTTTCTCCTCCCCAGCTCCTAATTCCGCTCTCCCCTCCCCACACATCTCCTTCAGTCCTCCCAACACTCCCCTCCTCTTCTTACCACCTGCTTGGTCTTCTTGGTGCTCCCAGTAAGGAAGTAAGTTTGGGAAGTTGCACTCCCTACCCTGCCCTTCCCTCTGCCCTGCCTAACCCTGACCTCCCATGTAGGTCTCAGCTTAGTGTCTCTCTCCCTGGAGTCTTTCTCTGCCTTCCCACTCTGGGCTGTCACCCAGTGCGCCCTGCCCCAGCACATCATGGTGGCACTGACCAGGTGTACAGGCTCATTAATTTTAGTGGGACCCCCACTAGGAGGGCACTGCCCGGAGCTCTTTGTCACAGGACCTTGATATATAGTCTGACCTTCACAAACAGGTTCACTCTCATCTTGAGAAAGTAAGTTTTCCCAGGAGAGATGGGGTGGCTACTCTGCCTAGGGATGGAGGCAGAGACCGCTGGCTTTTGCAGAAAGGCCATGCAGCACCCTGGAGTGTGGAGGAGGCACCAGAATGTGTCTTCATGTGTCAGAGGCCCTCGCAGTTTTATCTTCAAGTCCCTCGCTTAGGGACAAGGAGCCTGCGTCCCAGAGGTGAGATGAACAAGGTCACGGGCGAGTGAATGGCAGAGCCAGCAATAGAAGCCAGGCCACCGCTGCTTGTCCTGATAATTGCTTCCCGTCTAGTAAAAGTTTAACTGTGTCCTCAGCAAAGTGCCAGCCTCTGCCCCAGGGGTGTGAATGGGCTGGCTTCCCTGGGAGGTGCATCCACAGTCCCGTGGCCCTGTGTTCTGGTGGCCTTAGTGCTTCGGGCGGTGGTGGCTGGTTGGGAAGCCAGGCTTGGAGCAGGGCCGTGAGGCTGCATTCGTTACCCTTGGACTTGGTGCTTATGTAGCAGTTACGGGAATCACTCAGTGCCCTTTCTGCAGCATGTGATTTGGGAGGGCTGGGCTGGCAGGGTGGTGGTGGCTGCAGGCGGAGTTCCCGTGCTCACCCTAAACTGCTGGCATTCTGCCCCTGCCCCGTATGAGGATGCCCTGAGGACACTGGGCTGCCCTCTGTGGCTTCTGCAGTACAGCTGTGCTTGGCCTCCGGGTGCAGCAGAGACAGCAGGTGAAATGGTGGGCAGTGAATAGGCTCAGCCCAGTTTCTAGGGCTACTCCCTACTGCAACTGGGGAGGCGCCCTGGCTGCAATTTCCTCTGCTGAAAATTCTGAACCTTCACGATTCAGAAGCTTGCTGGCCAGAAATTTAAAAATTTGAGCATTTTTGCTTTTTTTTGCCTCATTGGAGTCTCTCACTCAAGGCAGATGCCCAGCTTCCTCCTGTCACTGACAGCCCCCACATCAGGGCCCTGCCTGTCACACCAGTCTCAGGCCACATGCTACTCTGTGCACACACTGAGGTCAGGACAATGGGAGCCAGGGAACGTGATGGGGCCACTCTTAACTATTCCTGTTTTACTCTCTAGGTGGAATGGAGAGGAACTAGGACGTTCATACAGGTGGCAAAAATTCAACTTGAGGCCAGGCCAGGTGACCCTGTGTCAAATGCTCCCCAGGCCCCAGTACTTGCTTTTTATCTATAAGAAGGAAAGTGCAGCTTTATTTTAGCGGCTCACCTGGATTCTTCTGGCATCTGCAGGCCACCCTCTACTGGGCACTTGTGGCTCCTGCACAAGCCCCTTGGGCCTGGGAAGGGAGTTGCACAGTCAGGCCATAGGATTTCTTCCCTGGTGGAACTCGATAAGCTCCTATCCTGAACACAGAAGAAATGCTCAGTGACCTGTAGCCTGTGTCAGGTCACTGAGGCTGCCCAGTGTTCTCACAATGGCTCACACCTGTAATCCCAGCCCTCTGGGAGGCCAAGGCAGTGCGTTGCTTGTGCTCAAGAGTTCAAGACCAGCCTGAGCCAGAGTGAGATCCTGTCTCTACTAAAAATAGAAAAACTAGCTGGGCATGGTGGCAAATGCCTGTAGTCCTTCCTAGTTACTCAGGAAGCTGAGGCAGGAGGATCCCTTGAGCCTAAGAGTTTAAGGTTGCTGTGAGCTATGATGCCATGGCCCTTTACCCAGGGTAACAGAGGCAGACTCTGTCAAAAAAAAAAAAAGGAAAGAAAGGGGAAATCTCCGAGTGTCTGAGATATGCTCATATGCTCACTGGAAGCCCTTTCTTGAGTTTGAACTTATAATGCAGCATTCAGAAACTCGGGTGACTACTAACTTGCCTATTCCTACTTAGGCAGCTTTCAGGGAAGCTGGGTGACTAGCTCAGCTGGGAAAGTCATCTGGGACTTTCCTAGTTTTAGCATTGAAACATCCTGAGAACATCCTCAGTCTCAAGTAAACTTGGAGGATTGGTTACCCTGGGATTTGATTAACTTCTTCAAACCATTTATTTATTTATTTACTTATCTACCTACCTACCTGTCTATTTAGAGAGAGAGTCTCACTCTGTTGCCCTGAGTGGCGTCGTTGTAGCTTACTGCAACCTCAAACTCCTGGGTGCCTGCCCAAACTGCTAATTTTTCTATTTTTAGTAGGGATGGGGTCTCATTCTGCTCAGGTTGTTCTCAGACTCCTGACCTCAAATGATCCTCCCACTTTGGCCTCTCAGAGTGTTAGGATTACAGGGGTGAACCACTGTGCCTGGCCTTCTCCAAGTCTTAACGTCCTCAGCAGAGATAATATTACCTACTTCTTAGTGCTGTTCAAGGATGGCGGAGGTCAGCGCCTGTGGTAGGTAACCTCTGGTGCATCAGCCTCCTAGAGCTGCCCTAGCAAAGTACCACAAATGGAGTGTCTTCAAACTGCAGAAATGTATTGCTGCATAGTTCTGGAGGCTGGGAACCTTGAGATTAAAGTGCTGGCGAAGCCTGACTGCCTCTGAGACCTGGTGGGGAGTTTTTCCTGCCTCCTAGCTTCTGGTGGTTGCCTTGTTTACTGTTCCTGACTCACACACATGTCACACTGATCCTCCGTCTTCACAAGGCATGCTCCCCAAGTCTCTGTCGTCCCATGGTGATCTTCTCTGTGGGTGTGTCTGTTTCTGCATCTAATTTCCCCTGCTTAGAAGGACACCAGTCATAGTGTACTAGGTCTCATAATGGCCTCATTTTAACTTGTAAGGTCCCCCTCTCCAAATAAGGTCACATCAGAGGTGGAGGTCAGCCTATCTCTTTGTGGGGACACACAATTCGACCTATGACAGCAGGGTTAGCTATGACTCATATTGTTATTTGCTTTCCTATCTTTATAACCATCTAGAAACCCAGAAAGGACTAAGAAGCAGGTCCTATCCCCAAAAACACATGGTACCGCGGACCCTGACTGGTGGCCCCCTTTGTGAGGAGTTAACTTGGTGGCTGGACTTCATTCCAGTACAAAGCATATAGGAACCATCCCTTTAGCCTCTGGGATTTTGTTCTTCTTGCTGCAGATGGAGCAGGTGAGGAGTGAGCTGCTTCAGGAGAAAGCTGTTAGGCAAGACCTGGAGTGTGACAAGATCTCCCTGGAGCGACAGGTGAGGCAGGTGCCCTTGAGTCTCTCTATACCTGTCACCCGTGGCTTTGGACTAGAACAACTCTGGGGTGTAACTTAGCTGAGAGGGAGAGATGTTTCTCAAGCATTTCCCAGAGAGCTTTTTCCCCAGACATATTAATTCTGCTTGGAAGTTTGGCAGCTGCTGGGAAGAGGAATTGCAAGTATTTCTGAAGCTAAGGAAAGCTAAATTCTCATGTAAAGAGAATGAAAATGAGTCAAGGTTGTCAAACACATGAGTGCTAAGAGAGCTTAACTGGATCACTATTTCTTCTACCAACTGTTCATGTTGATTCTTCACTGAATATAATCAGGGAAGGGGCCTTTTCCTCCTGTCCCTTATAAAAGGACAAGACTAAATCCATCTGATGTTCCAGGGCCTGAAGTCAAAGATTTCATTTGTGTCTACCAGGGCCTCAGTTCAAGGGTTTCCCCCTGGAAACATCTTGGGCCTCCCAGGTCCCCAGGCCCTGCAGTGTGGGAAGCAGCCAGACTCCTGGCTCCAGCCGAGTTCTGCTCTGCGTTGCTCTGCATGAGAGCACGGCAGACGTGCAGGCCCCTCACAGTCTCCCCGTCTGATTCCAGAACAAGGACTTAAAGAGCCGCATTGTCCACCTGGAAGGCTCCTACAGATCCAGCAAAGAGGGGCTGGTGGTGCAGATGGAGGCCAGGATCGCAGAGCTCGAGGACCGTCTCGAGAGCGAGGAGAGGTGAGCACAGCCCGCCTGCAGTGCAGAGGCCTCGGCGGGCAGTGGTGGCCAGATCACAATATGCTTTCACATTTGCGTCTCTTCTGACCCCCATAAGCCTGTGAGGAGCACAGCAAGCAAATCTTGTTGCTGTTCTTTCCATTTTATAGATGAGAAGACTGAGACCATCAAAATATATGACTTGTGGGCGATACCTGTGGCTCAAGGAGTGGGGTGCCCACCCCATATACCTGGGGTGGTGGGTTCAAGCCCGGTCTAGGCCAAAACTGCAAAAAAAATAAAAACAAAAACCAAACATACACACACACACCTGTATATATATGACATGAGCATGGTTGAATACTGGACTCTCACTCCTTGTCCATACCTTTCTTACTGGACCTCCCAGCTCTTTCCCAGTCCCTAAAATAGGACAGGATGCCTCAGAAGCCACTGAGTTTGATTCAGATTAGGGCGGGGGAGCTGCCTCCACCTGGGCACCAGGTGTCAGAGGAAGGGCAGGTCCTCCCATGATGGGAAGGAGAGGTGTGGAGTCAGTGACCACACTCCTCCCAGCACCTCAGTTGTCTACAGCTAACGCTGCTGGCCAGCTCCAGGTCAGACTTGACCCTTATGGCCCCTCACTGTCCTAGAAGGGGTGTGGTGCATGCGATGCTTGACATTATCTATTTGTTTAGTTGGACCTTTAGGGAATTGGACCAGAGCAGCCTGGCATAGACTCAGGGCGGTTCTAGTCCTGGCTCAGCCCCTCACTGGCTCTGCAGTCCTGGGCAAGTCAGTCCTCTTCTTTGCTCCTGCACGGTTGTGTTTCTCTGACCCCAAGCCATGAGCTGGCCAGGCAGCCTGGCTCGAGCTTCCTCTCATCCACAGCCGGGGCTGGGCCTTTGCAGGGCTGAGGGTGAGAGGGTTCTCACATCTGCCTCCCCCAACCTCCAGGGACCGGACTAACCTCCAGCTCAACAACCGGCGGCTGGAGCGGAAAGTGAAGGAGCTGCTGATGCAGGTGGATGACGAGCACCTGTCGCTGACTGATCAGAAGGACCAGGTGGGACTCCCCTCCTCCACTCACAGAGGAGGGCATGTGTCTCGGGCCCGGGAAGCAAGAGGGGCCCGGCCTCCCTGCCAGGCAGTGGAGTTAGGGAGGCTGATTCCTCTTTCTCCACTATGAGTTACATTGCAGAATGGGAGCTTTCTAGCTTACTCAAGTAGAGGACTTTAGGGTCTGGGCCTGGTAGCTCACACCTACAATCCTAGCACTCTGAGGACGGAGGTGGATAGATTGCTTGAGCTCACAAGTTTGAGACCAGTCTGAGCAAGAGCAAGACCCTGTCTCTAAAAATAGCTAGGTGTTGTTGCGGGCACCTGTAGTCTCAGCTACTTGGGAGGCCAAGGCAGGGATTGCTTGATCTGAGGAGTTTGAGGTTGCTGTGAGCTATAACACTACAGCACTCTACCCAGGGTGACAGAGTGAGACTCCGTCTCAAAAATTAAAAAAAAAAAAAGTAGGGGACTTCAGCAAACTTTAAACCCTGAATTTGGCCTTTAGACGATCATCTGGTTATGGTCGCCCTGTTGCCCATGTCCCTTGCTTACCTGGGTCCCCCAGGAGCTGGCCTGGGGGCATCTCTATGCTGGCTGTTCCCCATGGCAGTGCTGAGAACTCATAAGTGCCCTCTCCTGGACACAGCTGAGCTTGCGCCTGAAAGCAATGAAACGGCAGGTGGAGGAGGCCGAGGAGGAAATCGACAGACTGGAAAGTTCTAAGAAGAAGCTGCAGAGGGAGCTGGAGGAGCAGATGGACGTGAATGAGCAGCTTCAGGGGCAGCTCAACTCCATGAAAAAGGGCTTGAGGTAGGCAGATGCAGTGCCCCTGGGGGGCGGGGGGGCGGGGCTGAGGCTTTCACAGTGTGCCACTCCTACTGGTTCAAGCCAGTGCCTATTGTTAATTTCGGGGTCATCTCATCCTAGAAACAAAGGTGGCTATGTCCACTTCAGTTACTCCATGTGTCGGCTTTGTACCAATGCCCAGTGTCACCTGGGCCAGTGTTGTTCCTATTAGCAATGGGGAAACTGAGGGTTGGTGCAGGTAAGACTAGCTCACCCCACTATGGAAGGGCAGTACCTGGACCAGCCTGCTTCTGTCTGACTTAAGGAGATATGAAGTGAAGTTTTGATTTGTGTCCTCATGAGGACTAGGATGTCCCAAGCCCAGTTTCAGGATGCAGCAGCTCTCTGCACCTCCTGAGGCATTGAGGTGAGGGAGTGAGTTTTGGTTCATGCCCACAGGGCTGAGTCTTTCTTGGAGGTTGGCTGTGACCTGGGCCTCTGTCCTGGCACCCAGGCAGTTTTGTTGGAAGTATACAGAGGCTCCAGGCCATTGAGAATCCTGTAAAACAGCCTGTCTAGGGGGGAAATGGCCCCAAGATCAGCACTGGGTACAACATTTAAGGGGATACCCCAAATCTCAGCAATCACAATAGGTAACATTTTAATGCAAAATTTAAAAAATATGAATACACACAGTCCATGGTGAATAAGTTACCAAAATTTCAAATTGGCACAATCAAAAACAGTAGCTCGCTGTGCCCCCAAGGAGCTTGGTCAAAGAGGTGATCAGAAATATTGATCTTGTCCCAGCCCGGCCCAGCCCTGTCCATACCAGCCACCTGGGCTGAAGGTGGGCTGTTGGCTCCCTGTGGCTGAAGGAACCATGGGGTGTGACCTGTGAAATTCATGTGTTTATGTACCATTCCGTGGTACAGAGGGACAGATTCTTCCTTCACCTGGAAAGCAGGGGTGAGCCCCAGCCCAGGGTCAGAAACCCCTTGTTGTTTCTGCAGACTCAAGAAGCTGCCCAGTAAAGTGCTGGACGACATGGACGATGACGATGACCTCAGCACAGATGGGGGGAGCCTCTATGAGGCACCGCTGAGCTACACTTTCCCCAAGGACAGTGCCATCACCAGCCAGATCTGAGCCCACTTCCAGGGCTGTTGAAGTGGCCGTTGCTCCTATGCTCCTGGCAGGAGCTCTGCGGCCCCTGGGACAGGAGGCAGGAAAGCGAGCGTCCGGCTGCAGAGACCCATCGCCGCTGCCTCTTCACTCAGCTTCCCAGTTCCTCAGTGCCACGTTCCTCCAGGGTCTCTCAGACAGGGAGCTGCTGCAGTTTAAAACGCGGGATGCCTGAGCACCTGAGCAAGGGGGCCGCTGCCCTCTGGGGTGTTTGGGAAACATGCTTTGGGAGGTTGAAGCCCCCTGTCTGCACTGCTTCTCCTGCTTCCCCCCTGACCTCCTGCCAATAAAAAAGGGTTCAAAGGGCGAGTTGTGACTGAATTGCCATGGCGCAGGGGAGCAAGCTCCATACAGGCTGCACGTGTTTTTAACCAGCCTGTCTCCTGACTGCTGCTGTTCCATTTGCAGTGTTACAAAGGCTTTGTAGAGTGTCAAAGTTCACACATCTCTATTGTGTATCCTTTTTGAAAATATGAAGCTACTAGATTTTAAGTATTAAGGAGCAGAGGTGAGAGAGAAAAGTAGAATAAAGACACTTTGGATATGGGAGTTGGAGAGGAGTTATAGTGATAATGGACAGTTAATGCTGAGGATAGAGGCGCAGATGGTCTGGGCAAACAACTCTCTGGAGGGGTGGGAGGGTGGGGGGTTGAAAACCAGAAGGTCACTTGTATTTGTGGGCTATAGCTATGGCCTTGGCTGCTTATTTTATCTAGAATTTTATTATAATTTCTGAACCATGCTGAGACTGATTCCTGTCAGTCCATCAATTGTAATTCCTTTACACGGGTGGGTTGGGGAGGCTTGTCAGTAAGGTTTGTAACAAATGCTGCAGTTTCTGGAAGGACAAAGCCCTCTGGTTACCTCTCACTGACCCTCTCATCTCACTGTGGGCCTCCTTGCTATGCCCCCGGGGCCCCTGGTGAGGCAGCAGCAAGATGGGGGACCAGGAGGGTGGGAGGTGGTGGTGGTGGTGAAGGTCATGGGTGTAAGGATGAGGCAGGTCATGGGGGAAGGGAGAAGAGAGAGCAGATGGACAGATGGGTGAGAAGGCAGCCAGAGAAGTTCTTGAAAGCTGGGGGACGTGCGGGCAAGAGGGGGATTATGCGGGATCTCAGGTTTATGTCACGGGAGGGAGGAAAAAAATAGACACCAGCCAGAGGACTCCTTCCAGCTTCCAGGGATAAAGGGACGTCACCAGCAATGGCAATGTGACTGGGAGTGGGTGGTCTGGGGACAAGGCCAGGTGGCTGGGGCAAAATCACAAGGGCCAGGGCATTGGGAAAGTGCAGAGCATCCTGGCATTTCTTCCTGGCCTTCCCATGTCACCTTGCACCAGGACAGTCCCCAGGCATGGCCACAGGTCAGGTCCAGTCACAGCTGGGCCTCCACAGGTCAGCAGAGGAGCAGGCAGCCTGGTAGGGAAGTAGCCAGAGAGGGGACCTGTGGTTGGTTCTATGTTTGGGGCAGAGGTGGCAGTGTTCGGCTGTGTCACAAAGACGCCAAGCATCCCAATAGATGGACCAGAGCGCTCCATGACAGTTGCTAGGAGGTCCCACCTACCCTGGGTCACGGAACCCACCCAAGAGGATGCAGAAAGGTCAGCCGAGGTTAGGGTGGGCTGTTTGAGCCTGGAGCTGGAAAGCCAAACCCTCTCCACCTCTGCTGGGGTCATCCTCTCCACAGCTGAGGGGGATTCTTGCCTCTGCTTCCTCATTTGAGGTGTGGAGAGATTCCTCCTCCCTTTAGCCATTTATTCATTTAGCAAGTATCTTTTTGTCACCTGTGATGTATCAGGCACAGCTCTTGGCACCGGGAACACAGCAGTGGTTAGACAGGTGAAAATGCTGCCCCTCCCGGAGCTGCATGTGAGGAATGGGGGAGAGGGACAACAGTCAACACACGTTGACACGAGGCCGCGCGCCTCTGTCCTCTCGTGGACACGACAAGCCTGGCTCACTGGAACTGAGGTTCTCTGACCCCCAATATGTTCTTTATTCACCCTCTGCTTCCACCATCATAGATACTTGCCTGTAAGCCTGCCTAGAAACGCCTGAGCCCCGCTCCTAGCCAGAGATGTGCCACATGATAGGTCTGCAGCCCCATGACCTTGGGGATGAGTGTCGGCTGTGTGAGAAAGTAACTTGTCCCTCTTTAGGGGCAGTTCTTCCTGGTGCTGTGAGGCTGGCAACAAGAAGCAGAACTGATGGGGAGAGAGAAGAGAGGTTACCACTGAAAACTCCTGTGTCGTCACCCTAAGAGTAGGCTGTTATAAATTCTAACAGTTGTGCTATCCTGCACTGCAATGGAGGCAGCAGTGAGCAGGATCCCTGCAGTCCAGCAGGCCAGAAGAACACTGGCCTGGAAGCCTAGAGAGGGGTTTCCAAGTCCCTCCTCATCTCCCTGCCCAGTGACCTGCACAGGGTGCTCATGCTCAGAGCCACGGGAGACAAGGGGAGGATTAGGGCCCGGTGTCCTTTCCAGGTCTAACACGCTATCGTTCTTTGATTTTATTGCATGTATTATAAGTTTGTTTCCTGTTTATTGCTTTAAGAACTAACCCTGTTCAAGAGTATTTTCTTTAGCTAGCTTAAAAAAGAAATTATTTTATGTAAAAACACATGTGGCCAAATGCAATGCTGAGAAGACAATCATCCTGTATCTTTCATAATTTCTTCCCCTGCTTCTGAGGGTCATTCTACAAGGCTGGTTGGCTTATTCTGTTGGGTTTCTGCTTTGGGGTATGGTTGGTGGCTTTGTGTTGTCATGGGGAAGAGACATTCGTGTTGCACCTACCTCCACAGAAGTGAATTCCTGGATAGAGTAAGATTTGCTTTCAATAAATGATGTCACCCAACCAGACTCGTGATTCTTCCATTATTTTGACTTCCTTGTTTTCTCCAGAGCTTGGCTCTGTGTCCTCCAGGAAGCTACCCAGGTGAATGGCTGGGAGCCACCAGAGGAAGTGGAACTTGGTGGCATTCCAGCCGTGGGAGCAGTTTCTGAACTGAAAGGGATGGAAAGCGGTCAGTGGTGACGGTTGAGAGAGCGGATGGCCCTGGATACTTGTAATGTTCTGAGAAATCCAAACTGTCCGTTCCAGACAATGTCAAGGGAGGAAGTGCATTTGATGTTAAGAACAGACTAACAGGCTCCCCTGCTTAGCTGCTTCCTAACACTAGGGGGTTCTCCTGTAATCCCACCTGGCACACTGCCTGGGTCTCACAGTGGGCACCATGGGCTCCATGTTGTAGGAAACAAAGCAACTTCTCCACCGAAGGGATGTGCTGTGATCCTTCTGTTTGTCCTGTTCTTCCCCCTGCCCTCTGGAGGCTGATGCATAATGGCCCTGGGCCCTCAGGGACTATGGCCACTCTGGTTGGGTGGAGCAGGTAGAGGTCTGGGCATGTCTCCATCACCCCACGCTCGGTGCAGCACTTTCAGTTGGGCTCCCCAGGACCTGCTGGGTGCCCTCCTCTCCTTGTGCTGCGGGTTCTACAGGCAGGCATGACTATCTCCTGCTGTTCCCCAGCCTGGTGGGTTCCTGCCACGCTGCCCACCCACTCAAGCAGCCGTGGGCCCAGCAGCTATGGTCCGGGTGGATGTGAACATCCTACCCATCCAGTTGGCCTGTATCATTGATTCCCCCTGCTGCAACCAGGAGCACCCAAACATAAATGAGATATTCTAATTTTAATGAATCTTCAAACTCTCCATAAATTGTTTGTCTTAAAAGGTATATTGAGGCATAATTTAATAAGTTACAGTAAAAATCACCATTTTGTTACTATTTTTTTGGAGACAGAGTTGTACTCTGTCACCCTGGTAGAGTGCTGTGGCATCACAGCTCATGGCAACCTAAAACTCTGGAGCTCAAGCAATCCTCTTGCCTCAGCCTCCCGAGTAGCTGGGACTATAGGTGTCTGCCACAATGCCCAGCTAGTTTTTCTATTTTTTAGTAGAGATGAAGTCTCCCTCTTTCTCACTCAGGCTGATCTTGAACTTCTGGGCTCAAGTAATCTACCCACCTTGGCCTCCCAGAGTGCTAGGATTACAGGCATGAGCCACTGTGCTCAGCTAAAAGTTACCCTTTTCATTATCATTTGCTTTGAACTGTCTTTAGGCCTCTTTATTTGTCCTGTGTGCCAGGGTCCCCTTGGGAATAAGATTTTTTGAGGGGCTGCCTTCTCCTTGGGCCTTGGAGGGAAGAAACCCTGGAGGCCCAGAGTAAGGGAAGACCCCCCTCTCCCCCAGGCCTGGGACTCATCTCCTCCACATTCCCAGCATTCCTCCTTTGAATCTGAGGATGGTTACAGAGAGCCTGTCTTTGTTGAAAGAGTCTCAGCCAGAAATTTTTCTCTTCTAAATTTGCAAATGATAGAAACGACTCTACTGCAAATTCCTATCAGGGCCTTGACAGCCCCACACCCAGAAATTCCATGCCTTGCCAAATCGACTTGGCTGGGTCTTATGTATCAGACCTGCCAGATACACAGTGCTGGAGATCATCACTGACCTTCACGTGCGAGGCGCATCCAAGATTCCATGAACAAAGAAAAACTGGAGTGTGTTCCCCTGGCCAGGTTACTAAGGCAAGAGAAGGCTTTGGTGTAATTCAGAAAGAGGTTCAACAAACAACGATAGCTATTGGCTGAGTCCGTGGCTCACAGGGGTAATCCTAGCATTCTGGGAGGCTGGGGTGGGCTGATCACCTGAGCTCAGGAGTTTTGAGACCAGCCTGAGCAAGAGCGAGACCCAATCTCTACCAAAAATAAAAAACATAGCCAGGTATTGTAGAGGATGCCTGTAGTCCCAGCTACTCAGGAGGCTCAGGCAAGAGGATCACTTGAGCCCAGGTGTTTGAGGTTGCTGTGACCTATGATGCCATGGCACCCTAGCCAGGATGACAGAGTGAGACTCTGTCTCAAATAAAAATGAAAAAAAAAAATGACAATAGCTCTGACATGAAGGGAGGTTGTGCAAAATCTAACTCAGTCTCACAAAAGATTGTCAGCAACTCCTGGAGGATGGCAAGTGTGATCCAGAGGTTTGCTGGGTAAACACAGTTCAAGGATTTTAGGAGAAAGGTGGAAACTTCAGCCTTTTTGACTGGTGAAGAAGCTGAGACTTTGGGAGGTTGGATATTTTGTTGTCCCTCATGCATGGAGTCAGTAGCCAGCCCACAAGCAGCACCTGCCAGCCAGCCGGCCCGGTGCTACTGCTGAACAAGGGTTTGGCCACAGGAGTTTACAGCATAGTTACAAAGTGGTTTCTGAACTGAATGGAAATTAGATACACTAAGGGTTTCACATATTCATGGCACACCGAATGGCCGTTTTTCCTTGTGCTTTGCCTGGTCAGTCTCAGATTTCCCTGAGACCATGTGCAATCCAGCAGCTGACATGTATTGAACACTGTACCAGGGGTGTCCAACCTTCTTTCATTTCTGCTGCAAATTGGAAAAATAAAGAGTTGCCTTGGGCCACACAGTAAATACACGAACACTAATGAAAGCTGATGAGCCAAAATAAATAAATAAATAAAAGGTCCATGGGTACTTTTTGCAATATCAGAGAATACCACAGATAAAGCAAAACAGTCCTCCAATAATATGAATGTGGCCCGGAGGTCCCAGGTTGGACACCCCTGGAAACCCTTTATGTGTACTGACTCACTTGATTCGCATGACCACCCCTGGAGCGGGTTGTTTTGTGACAAGTGAGGCAACCTAGGCAGGGGCACAGTCTGGAGTCCACACTTTGCTGCCTCTCACCAACCTCCCATGCCCTGGAGGACACCATCTTTGATTTCTGTGTGAGGGGACTCTGAGGCCTCCCATCTCAGTTTCCTGCTTCAGTGGTGGGTTTCCTACAACTTAGCGGCCTGCTGCCTGTCTCCAACCTGAGCACTGCAGTCGGAGGCAGCTGGAAATCAAAGTGAACTTCAGAAGGCCCAGGTCACAAGATGTGGCAAGTTACGGGGTGCTAGCTGTCCTTCCGTCCAACTGTCTTTGGTGCCACTCACTGCTGTGATCTTCAGGTTTCTTAGTTTATCTTTCATTCTACCAGGCTCCCCAGGTTTCCCTGAGCCTGATCCAGGTGGGGTGGCCGCTCTGAGTGGTCATTGGGCTACCCTACCCCTACCCACCCCCCACCCCCCCATCCCCGCCGTCTCATTGTATGGAAGGTGGTCTTTGGGGCAGCAGCAGCCAGTCCTTTTGCAAGGGTTTGGGTGGTTCTTGGCGAACATTTTTCCTCCTAACTCCTAGACTGCTTGGTGATGAAAACCTTCCATAACAATGTATCCCAATAATAATAATCTGCATTTCACCTTAGTCCTACATTTAAAAATTGAAATGCAGATTATTATTATTATTAGGATACATTGCCACTTGAAATCAGCAGATTGTCCCCTGCAGAACACTGTCCACTGAGACCACAATGTCTTACCGATTGTTGGAGTCTGGGAGCTCCAGGATTGGCAGCTTCCTGGATGTGTCAGCTGTCTCAGCTGAGCTGGGGGAAGGCGTTCCTGTGGGTGGGCTGGGGGCTGACCTGTGTCCAGGGAGGGAGAAATTCTACTGGTACAGCAAGCCCCAGGATTTAGGGCTGTGCTCATCTTTTTTTGTTTGTTTGTTTGTTTTTGAGACAGTCTTACCCTGTTGCTCTCAGTAGAATGCCCTGGTGTTACAGCTCACAGCAACCTGGAATTCCTGGGCTCAAGTGATTCCCTTGCCTCAGCTCCTGAGTAGCTGGGATTACAGACGCTCACCACAATACCCAGTTATTTCTAGAGATAAGGTCTTGCTCTGGCTCAGGCTGGTCTCGAACCCGTGAGCTCAGGCAATCTACCCACCTCGGACTCCCAAGTGCTAGGATTAGGTGTGAGCCATGGTGCCCACCCAGCTGTGCTCATCTTGAAGGAAGAGGACAGCATGGCCCCCATCCATTCCTGGTGACTTCCCTGTGAAAGCAGGAAGTTACCCAGCCCTCGATGCTGTGTGCAGGTGGGCGTGGGTGGGTGGTTGTCCCTGATGTGTGCAGACAGAGGTCATCTCATCTGGACCCTACCAGGGGACTGTACAAAGACTAACTATCTTTGCCCTGGGGATGGGCCCAGTAATATTCTGTGGCAGTGGGAATGATTCTTTATTAACACTTCCTAAGATTCCTTAACAGGACAGAAGCTGCAGTTGGGCCGGGAATCTGTATACTTTATCTGATTTAATCTGCACCCTATGAGGCAGCTGGTGATACCCCCTTTCACATGTTAGGAAATACACAGAAAGATCAATAACTTGCCCAAGATCACACACTACTATTAATAAATGTTGGGTCTGGGATGAAGGCCCAGGTCTGCTGTCCTGACCTTCCCAGAGTGTCCCTGCACCTTACCTTGGTCATTCTCACCCTGCTGCCCCTTCAAAGTAGTCATTGCTGACATCCTGAGGTGAGGACACAGGCACAGTGGCTGGGCGTCTGCACTGGGAGCCTGAGGCCTGCACAAAATCCCCTCCCGCCTGCACCATGCTGCCAGCCCAGCTTACTGCTTCCAGCCACCTTCCCACCCTTCCAGGGCGGGCTTGTTTTCCAGGAATGGGTCTGGCGATTAAGATAAACCAGGTGCCTCCGGTTGAATGCCCTCCTGCCTTTGAAAGGGCTGGCTGATAAGCCTGCCCGTCTAGCTCCTGAGTTTGCTCACTTCTCCCTGTGGCCGAGGCCGCCTTGCCTTTCACCCGTCCCTGGCATTGCTGGGCATGAATACTGGGCCTCTTGGCAGACAGACACAGGGCTCCCCACAGAGCCAGGTAAGGATCTCTCTCTGGAGCTCCTGGCTCCTCCATGGCTCCGTGTGCTCTCCCGGGGGAGACGTCTCCTGGCATTTAGATAACAAAGAACTAGAGACCAGAACTGGCCTCCATTCAACCTGCCTGCAGCCTCCTCCTCTGACTTAGGCACAAGCCAAAGCTCTGGCCCTCCTTGTGTGCTTGTCCCTGACTTGCACACAAAGCCTTCCTAAACCAGGTTAACTTCGGAAACAGAGTGTTAGGGGAAATTAGAAACACACTCTGTTACTGCCTCCCCTTCATGACAAAATGTTTTCTTTTGTCTGCTCTAAAAGCAAGGTACAATATGTTCTGGGGCTTACTAAAGTGGGAAGGTTAGGTGTCCCCAAGGTTACCAGAGTTGGCCAAGCCCTGTGAGAGTCAGGGGTGCGGGCTGGTCCCATGGGGAGTGGCTTTTCTGAGAAGCGCCAGCCTACATCCAGAGCTTGCCTCCCAGGATAAGAGGCCAACCGTGAACTTAGGCCCCAAGACTTTGCTGCCAACATCAGTAACATGGACATTTAGGGAACACCAAGCCTGGAGAAGACAAACAGGCCCGGTAACAAAGTGTGACAGCCGAGCTCTGAGAATTTCATTTTGTAGAGGAATTTATGTTCCCACTACCAAGAATGAACAGTGAATACCATTCGGTCAGATTTGCTTTTTATATATATATTTATATATTTGAGACAGAGTCTCACTCTGTCACCCTGGGTGGAGTGCTGTGGCGTCCTAGCACACAGCAACCTCAAACTCTTGGGCTCAAGCCATCCTCCTGCCTCAGCCTTTGGAGTGGCCGGGACTACAGGCGCCTGCCACAACATCCGGCTAGTTTTCCTATTTTTTAATAGAGACAAAGGTTTCACTCTTGCTCAGGCTGGTCTCAAACTCCTGAGCTCAGGTGATCCTCCCACCTCAGCCTCCTAGAGTGCTAGGATTGCAGGTGTGAGCCACTGTGCCCAGCCTGCTTCCCATTTTTAACTAAAAAGTCAAACATTGCAGATAAAGTTGAAGAGTGCTCTTGTGTCCCTCAGTCCCTGCTTCATTCCTTTTTTACTTCCCCAAGGCATTCTCAAATCTGGAATGTATCCTTCATTCAATTGTTAGTATTTTTACATATATACATCCAGGAACACCATATAGAGTTTTTTATGTGTTTTTAAATTTTATATATGCCTCAGCACCTTGTACAGTATTACTCTGTAATCTTTCACATTCAAAATTGTTTTTTGAGACCTATATGTGTTGATGCACCTATTTAGTAATTTCTTTTTTTTATTTTCTGATGGTCATTGTCTTGGTTTAAGTGCTGAATGCTGAGGGATTTTTGTTTTGTTTTTTGAGACAGGGTCTTACTCATCACCCAGGCTGGAGGGCAGCGTGGTGTGTAGTCATAGCCCACTGCAGCCTCTAAGGCCAGGCTCAGGTGATCCTCCTGCATTAGCCTCCCAAAGTGCTGGGAATACAGGTGTGAGCCTCTGCTCCTGGCCTGAATGTTGGGTTTTTAAAATATTGATTGCTTTAATATACCATCCACTTCAGAAAGGATGCGAGTTCCATTTCAGGCATGGGATGGTAGCCTGCATCAAACTACAGCCTCACTGAGGACAACCACAAAAGGCAGATAAAAAAATAATTTTTTTTTGAGATAGCATGTCACTTTGTTACCCTCAGTAGAGTGCTGTAGTGTCACAGCTCAAAGCAACCTCAAACTCTTGGGCTCAAGCAATTCTCTTGCCTCCCAAGTACTGGGACTATAGGCACCTGCCACAACGCCCAGCTGTTTTTAGAGACTGGGTCTTGCTCTTGCTCAGGCTGGTCTCCAACCTGTGAGCTCAGGCAATCCACCCACCTTGGCCTCCCAGAGTACTAGGATTACAGGGATGAGCCACTGCTCCCAGCCTGATAAAAAAAAAAAAAAATTTTTTTTTAAACAACTGTTTTGCAGATATTGAAGAAAAATTAAGACCTTGAAGACCAAACACCCAGCAATTTTTAAGAACAAAAGATTAATCTCTGCAGTTAGAAGTTGAAAGTGAACACAGTGGAATTCAGACAGTGGGGATTGGGGGCCTTGGGCAAACTGGTAAGGCGCAGAGCCAGGTGCAGGCCCAGCTGGGAGCTATACTGTAGAGGCCTCACATTCCACCAAGACACTATCATTGAGGACATGATTAGGGGAGAATATTATTTTTAAAAAATCCTCTAAAGGAAGCCAGTGTCTTAATACACCAGGGAATGGTCAATCCCCCTGGGGCAACTTTGACTAATGACACAAGGACTGAACTGCATTGTAAGGAGGGTGGAGCCAGATAGGAGCTGGGGTTTGGCTGAGTTGGGCTGTCCCAGTTTGGGACCAGAGCTGATCTGTCCTGCACAGTTGGAGAGACTGAAGTTTGCTCCAGAGAACTTCCTTCTCTACCCCAACCCTACAGTGCTGCTTCCCCTTGTCCTTTAAGTATGGTGAGCAAATATTAAAGAATGTTGATTTGAAAAAACACCAAATTATTGGCCTATTGGGAAATGGCATTTTCAGTTTGCCTTGGGGGTCATATGTCGAGTTTCAGGCTGGCAAAGACCAAGCTCTCACTGCCTCTTTCTCCTGGAGAACAGTGATGGCATCTGACATCCTTTGTGTGATAGCTGATTTTACATGTCAATTTGATTGAGCGAATGCCCAGATAGCTGATAAAACATTATTTCCGGTGTATCTATGAGGGTGTTTTGATGAGATTAGCACTTGAGTTTGTGGACTGGGTAAAACAGATGGCCTTCCCCAATGCAAGTGGGTCTCATCCAATTTGCCAAGGGCCCAGGTAGAACACAAACGTGAAGGAAGGGCAAATTCACTCTTTACTGAAGCTGAGATGTCCATCTTCTCCTGCTGTCAACATCAGCGCTCCTGGTTTTCCAGCCTTCAGGCTGGGACTGGGAATTATACAATCACTGCTACCACCCAGGCCCTGTTATCAAGCTTTTGGATTTGGACAGGATTACAGCTGGTAGAGGGCAAATCACAAGACTTAGTCTCTACAACTGCAGGAGCCCATTCTTATAATAAATCTCTCTCTCTCTCTCTCTCTCTCT
>NW_003852406.1:10016386-10044099 GCF_000181295.1 Otolemur garnettii
GCTGCTGCCTCTAAGGGCCATGTGCTTGCAACTTCTCCTTGGATGGCTGGGTGTGTGAGGAGGGGTGCTGCACACATCACTCAGGTGAGCAGGGTGCGGTGCTAGTTTCCATGATTACTTTGTCGTGTTCCTTTCGGGCCCTCTGTAATTTGAGTGTGAAGTATATTTGGTACATTTTACTCTTAAGTTCAACACAGGAGCTAGAACCCTTACATCCTTGGAGTAGCTCCTCAGACACTTTGGAAATAGAGGTATGCAGTGTGGTGTTTGTTCCAAAGTATGCATTTTCTAGCCTGAAGGTCCTGAAAATGGAACGATGTCTCAGCCTGCCAAGATGTCTCACGTGTGCTCCTGCTGGACAGGTGGAGAGATTGAGAAACATGTGGTTTCTTCCTGTACGTATTTACTTTTTCATATAAAATAGGGTAACTATATTACCAAAAATTACCAACCTAATACAACCATTATTAGAATTTTGGCTCATTTCCTTCTAGTCTTTTTTCCTATGCAGCTTTTAAATCACAGTGTTTAAACTTTTAATCACAGTGTTTATGTGACTTTGTATGTGATTTTGTTGTCACTTACCATCACAGATAGGCATGTTTCCTGTTATTAGATAATTTTTATCATTTTGTAAAAATGCTTTTGAAAAATATACTGGACAAATGTAACATCCCCTTGAGGGAATCCCACCAGTGAACTACTCATCTCTACATTATTGGGTGTCTAGGATTCAAAATTCTGCCTTCCTATACCAAATGCTTTTCTATGTATAGCTTTTTCCATATTTCAAATTATTAATATTTGCTTTTGCTAGATGACCAGAAGGTGAATTACTAGGGCATTAAGTAAAAATCTTTAAGTCTCTATACATGTTACCAAGTTGCTTTCAGAAGGGTTCACTAATTTTCATAAACCTCAACAATTACAAATGGAGCAGTTTCTCTACTTCTCTCTGCCACTCAGCTTTGATTTTTAACCTCTCTACTGAATAATAGACTAGTCTCTCTTTTGCGAGCATAATCTCTTTGTTATATTGTTAGTGAGGTTTATTTTATAAGATGTCCTCTCCTCCAGAGAGTCCTTCTACTTGTATCTATTAAGTCTAATGTATGTTTTTAGTAGCAGAAAAAAAAAGTGTAAAACAGTGACAAGTGAGTCCTCCATCCTGGACCCCTGTTTCTCCAGACTCTACCCAGAAGCAACCACTCTTTCTAGTTTGTGTTTTTTCCTCCAATCCAGCTTCTCAATGTTTTATCCAGACCCCAGAATTTACATGTATAAATGTCCCATTGGACACGTTCATAGAAAAGCAAAACCAAGCAACTTAGGCTGGGCTTGGTGGCTCAGGCTTACAATCCTAGCATTCTGGGAAGCTGAGGCCAGAAGATTGCTTGAGCTCAATAGTTCAAGACCAACTTGTGCAAGTGTCTGTACTAAAAATAGAAAATTAGCTGACTGTTGGAATGGGCACCTATAGTCTCAGCTATGGGAGGCTGAGGCAGGAGAATCACTTGAGCTTAGGAGTGAGGTTGCTGTGAGCTAGGCTGATGCTACTATATTCTACATGGAGTGAGAGAGCAAGACTCTGTAGAAAAAAAAAGCACTGGGGCAGCACCTGTAGCTTAAGGAGTAGGGTGCTGGCCCCATATACCTGGGGTGGTAGGTTCAAGCCTGGCCCTGGCCAAAACTGCAAAAAAAAAAAGCACTTGAGGGGATTTGTACAAGATGGTGAGCTGAGTGTGGGCACTGGGACCCCTTTCCTAGGCAGGCTCCTGCCCACCATGAGCTCCAGATTCCCCAGTCTGTCCCCCATGATGGAGACAGATTTGTCTGGGGACTCCTCACTGATCACAACCAGGTGTGGGGACTTGTGGGTCAGTGAGGTGACCCTGAAGGAAAACTGTCCCTCAAGTTGGGGTATTTTCAGTGATTGCAGTGTCAAAGATGTGAGGGGGCTCCACCTTGACAGAACAAGGACTGCCTGAAGAGGCCCAGGCCTTGCAAAGTTTCTGCACTCCAGAATCTTAGAGCTTGGGCCTGCCTAGGAGTCTGTGTGTGCAAGCCCCAGACTGTCACTGTCAGCCCCAAATTACTCGGTGGCTCATCCTCTCCTGTGCGCCCTGTCAGGCTTCAGTGACTCTTGCTGCCTGCTTTGGTGATCATCTGCCTCTGCTACAGGGTCCTCGAGTCTTCACTGTCTCAATTCCCACCGCCTTTCAGGCTCTCTTTAAAGGACACCCTCTGCACCAGCTCCAGTGTTAGGGACAGCATGTCTTTCTTCCCAGACAGGCCCACAGTGCTCAAAACCATAAACATATGGATACCTACCAGGGAGGGAAGTGAGGATGGAGACCAGTGGGGATGTGGTGTGGGAAAAGAGATATTGCAAGGTCCATCCCCAAGATGACAACAGGAGATTTAGACCAAAGGCTCAGGGTCTCAAGTGCTCATTGACCCATGAATGGATTAAAAAACTGTGGTATATGTACACCATGGAATACTCTGCAGCCATAAAAAAGATGGTGACTTTACATCTTTTACGTTTACCTGGATGGGGCTGGAACATATTCTTAGTAAAGTATCTCAAGAATGGAAGAAAAAGTATCCAATGTACTCAATACTATTATGAAACAGATAGCTAATCACCTACACATTCATACAAATAATAAAACGAAACCATAGTCCAGAAAGAAGGAGAGAAGAGGAGGGAGAGGGGAGGGGGGAGACTGGAAGGAGAGAGGGTATTTGGTGGGACCTCACCTAATGTGCATAATGCAATGGTACATTTTAAAGCTATTAAGAGTAGAATGTAAATGTCTTACCACAACAAATAAGTAAGTAAGGTGATGGTTGTGTTAATAAGTTTGGTGTAAGCTTTCTACATTGTATATCAAACCAGCATATTATACCCCACAAATGCATTAATGGACACAGGATTTAATAAAAAAAATTAAAAAGAAACAAAAACCCACAAAGCCTCGGGGTCTGTGGGTGGCAGAATTCCTAACCAGGTATTAGTGACACTGCTGGGGTGAAGTTTTCTGAGGGCTCCTGGGTTCCTGGGTGGGCTCTTGAGGGGCTAAGAGGCATGAAAGGCATGAAAGGCAGCCGGGATTACCTCTAGTAAGCCCTGGTGTAACAGCAGCAGTGGCCAGCAGAGGGCACTGTTGGCCACTTCTGGCTCAAATGTGGCACAATGAGGTCCTGTGATCCCGGCCTCACCCATCAACGGGGAAGTTCCAAAGAGGACTTTGGACACCACCAAAGTTTGTTTTCCTGGTATTTCCCAGGTTATCTGGTGTGTTACTCTTATGTCAGTTCTCCTGTCACTATGTTTGCACTGCAATGATTTTAATTCCAACATGTATCGTTAACTGTTATTTTGTGAGACCAAAATTACTCATTTATAGCTTTCAAAGAGCATTTGTTGTGCAGTGGCTTCCTCTGTGATGAGAAAGGTTCAGTCCCTGGAATCAGAGAGATCAGAACGATCCAGTAAGAATTAAAAAACAAGGGGTAGAATCTAAAGCACCTGAGAGGTACAGATGGAGTCTGATGGTGGTTCATAATGGGAAAGGTCACCATTGGCTGAAGCCATCAGGGAAGTCCTTCCTGAAGGAAATAGCAGTTGAGAAGGGTCTTAAAATTTGTGGAAAATTTTATAAATTTTTATCTTTCACATGAGTGCATCATTCACTGGTGGAGATAGAACAAACACAGGGATTATAAGTTGGACTCAGAGAAGCAGCCAGTTGTGGTATAATGTAGGACAGGCCAGGTACAGAGGTTCATGCCTGTAATCCTAACATTTTGGGAGGCTGAGGTGGGAGGATCACTTGAGTCCAGCCTTAGCAACACAGTGAGATCTCATCTCTACAAAAATTGGCCAGGCCTGGTGGCATGATCTGGTAGTCCCAGCTACTTGGAAGGCTGAGGCAGGAGGATTGCTTGAGCCCAGGAGCTTGAGTTTGCTGTGAGCTATGAGGACACCACTGCGCCTGAGCCTGGGTGACAGAGGGAGACCTTGTCTCAACAGAGAAGGAAAAAAACAGAATCTGTGATAAATGAAGGATGATTGGTGGTGAGACTGGAAACAGATTTGGGGTCACGTTTTGGGAGGACTCTTGGTGACAGTGAAGCAGTGGATGTTTATAAGAAGGAGATTCTGGACAAAAAGTAGAGGATTTGGGTTTGATGTCTTCTTGTCATTTCTGAGGAGATGAATGCTTTTTTAAAGTAGCGAGTGAAATTTAGTTCTTAGAAAGGAACCACCTTTGATCATAATAAGGAGAATCAGCTTCTCTCAATTGAGAAATCTCTTGATCTATTTCATGCATCCCAGGGTACAAATTACTATTTAGCCTAAAACAGAGTTTATCAAATGTGAGTGTTCATCACAATAACCTACCTGGAGATCTTGTTGAAACATAGACTGTTGACCCCACTCCCAGAATTTCTAGGACCGCCAAGAAATTTACATTGTTGCCGCTGGTGTGGGGACGACGGTCAGTACCTCTCATTAAACATTCTACCTGACATTTCTCAGTATATACACTGGGTGGCAGCAGAGTGCACCACAGGCTCTGCCCGGGCGGCCAGACCTGGGAACTCCAGGCAGAGGCTGTCGACGTGTTTCTGTGTCTTCAGCGTAGGCTTTCTTCGCTACCAAATGACACAAAACAGCCACAACACCGAGCTCTTCAAAACGCAAGTCCACATTGCAGAAAGCGGTGATTGGTGACTGCGATCTTGTTCCTTCCCCAGAATGCCCAGCCCCAGTCCAGACACCCTCTGCTACCCTACCTCCCCCACCCCCCACTGCAATGGAGTCCATCCTTAAGGAGGGGGCAGTTTTGATAACCTTCAAGGTCATTTGCAGCAGTTTCTGTCTGGGCAATGCCATGGCTGTAAAGCTGGCGAGAAACCCTAATGCCAGTAGACTGGATAACGTTTGGGAAATTACAGGCAAGTTTTTCCAAGGACAAGGAGGAAATATCCAATCATTGCTCACAGCAGTTTCAAAAACTGTGTACTGGGAATAGGGAAAATGGCACAGGCCCGCCTCCTAAAAGAGAGAAAGGGGAAAGAAACACGTTGCGAGTCTGGGTTGTTGTATTTTGTTTTCTGGGCGTGGGGTGAGGTGGGGTGGGTTGGTTGATTTTTAAGTCCTGAAGTGATTAATGAACTGTATACTATTAGATTTCGAAATTAAAGGTCCTATGTGGACAGCGGGGGCTGGAGGGAGGGTGGAAGAGCCCTGAGCAACGCTGGGGTGGATTAGAGTGGAAAGGGAACCATGGGGCCCAGAGTGCACAGGTTAGGCTGTGGCCAGGGGTCCTCCCAGCACCCTCAAACCAGGTCTCACAGCACCCTGCCCAATGTCTCCATAGAGACATTGTCTGGACCTGATGCTGAAACTAACCGGGTGCTGTTCTGAGTGACAAGAGCCCTGCCATGCTGTCCACGTGTCTGCCATGCCATGCCTGCTTCAGCATCTGGGGGCCATTTGTGGGACGTGGAAGGAAGTTGGCCCTCATGTCCCTGCTCCTCTGGTAGCCCAGTGGTGGAGGGAACTGTGGAGAACCCCTACTTCTCAGTCCTACTCTCCTAGGCGTATCTCCCTAATTCCATCCCATCCTAGCCTGGGGCTGTGTGTGTTGCCTCTTGTACTGTGCTTTGTAGAATCTCAGAATTGAGTGTGATACTAGACGTGATCATCTGTGCTCTGCGCTCTGGGGATGGTGGTACCAGTCAAGCCTCCCCGCTTTCCTCACTGTGGCTAGATGGCTGTTACACCCCTTCTAAGTTTTTTCTTCTCCAGGCTAACCTTCCTTTTGTTCTGTGATTCCACATTTAACTTGATACTGAGTTAACTTCTCAGCCCCCTCCCTCTTCTCGTCACCCCCTGCCTGGCCCTTAAAGTGAGGTGTCCTAACTGGAGCACAAACTTCAGGCTGATACGTGAACAGGGTTCTGTTTACCTAAACTTTATGATTTCATAAAAGGAAAGCGTATTTGCTCTGGGCCTTTCTCCTCCTAGACTGCACAGATGTAATGATTTTAGTTTTATGTCATAGGATAACCCTCTACCTCTAGAAGAAGTGAAGTACTAATAAGTCTAGGGGGTTCTGGTTAATTTGTGAATCACTGAGAAAGAATCCACCTTGTTCTGGTGAAAAGGAGACAGACATAGTCGATTTGAATCAACAAAGGGCAGAGTCAAACTTTTTGCCAACAACTATTTTCCTTGTTAATATTATTCTCTAGTTCTTTCTGATTTATTCTGCTTATTGTAGGCTTGAGATAAGATACCAGTTTTTTTATTTTTATTTTTATTTTTTTTTGAGACAGAGTCTCACTATGTCACCCTGGGTAGAGTGCCGTGGTGTCACAGCTCACAGCAACCTCAAACTCTTGGGCATAAGCAGTTCTCTTGCCTCAGCATCCCAAGTAGCTGGGACTACAGGCACCCGCTGCAACGCCTGGCTATTTTTTTTTGTTGTAGTGGTCATTATTGTTTAGCTGGCCTGGGTGGGTTCAAACCCGTCAGCCTGGATGTATGTGACCGGTGCCCTACCCACTGAGTTACGGGCACAGCCCAAGATACCAGTTATTTTTATCCTAGTTAATTTTATCTAATATAAATAGCATTTTCTAATATTTTAAAGTTTTAATGCTGTTATACATTTTTGAATATCTGTTTCAAACATCAATCATTTTTAAGTGGCTATATACTTTTCTATAATGTATAGAAAATCACACCTTACCTAATTCTTTTTTTTTTTTTTTTTTTTTTGAGACAGAGCCTCAAGCTGTCCCCCTGGGTAGAGTGCCATGGCATTACAGCTCACAGCAACCTCCAACTCCTGGGCTCAAGTGAGTCTCCTGCCTCCTCCTCCCAAGTAGCTGGGACCACAGGCGCCCGCCACAACACCCGGCTATTTTTTGGTTGCGGCCGTCATTGTTGTTTCGTGGGTCCGGGCTGGGGATTCGAACCTGCCACCTTAGGTGTACGTGGCTGGCGCCTTAGCCGGTTGAGCTACAGGCGCCGAGCCACCTTACCTAATTCTTAATGGCAAGATTTTCTTTGGTATTTGGGTTTATGTTTTTAGAGTAATATCCCCAAACTGGAATTGTTGGGTCTAAGGGTGATTTTTTTCTTTGCATTCAAATGGCTTTTTAAATTAATTTTTTCACTTAACTCAAATAATTTATGCTCATTTAAAAAATACAGATAAGTAATAATTAGTAATAAGAAGAAAAGTCACCTTTGGTTTTACCATTTAGAAATAACTACTGTTAATTTGTTTTTTTTTTGTCAGTTTTTGGCAGGGGCTGGGTTTGAACCCACCACCTCTGGCATATGGGGCCAGCCCCCTACTCCTTTGAGCCGCAGGTGCTGCCCACTACTGTTAATATTTTTATAAACATTTGTCTAGGTCCCTTTTTTCTATATGCATGTTTATTTTACAAAATATGGAATCATATTATTTATACTATTATGTAAGCTGTTTTTTGAATTATCACAAATTTTCCAGTTGTAGAAATATATTTCCTCAACACAGTTTTAACAAGTGCAAGCATCTTATTATTTAGGATAATACAAATATTATTTTATTATCCCAAAAGTAATAACTAAGGATAATAATATGATAGTAATAATTAACATATATTTTGTAATTTTTGTATGCCAGGCAGTATTTGAGATGTTTCACATACCTAAGCTCATTTCATCCTCACAATAGCCCTAGAGATAAGTCCTATTACTCTCTCCCTTTCAGCAAAAAGAAAAATTCATGCATAGAAATATTAAACAATTTACCTAATTAAGAGTATATCATAAATACACATGAACCATTGTAGAACACTTAAATTGTTTTTTTTTTTTACTTGCAGTCTTAAGTGATGTTGCTATTAATTCATGGAACAAGTGTTCCTTGAGCTCCCGCTGTATGCCAGGGGTTTGGCTAGAAGCTGTGCTATAAGGTGGAAGTGTCCACAGAGGGTGGGATTGGCTGGGAAAGGGACCTCTTTGAAAGGATCCCAGAGTAGGACCCGCTTTTCTCTGTTCTGTTCCCCCGCATAGCTGAGGGCAGCTCCGTACCTCCAGCAGTCCCTCAGGAAGGCCCCCTCTGCTCCACACACCTGCCAGGGTGGGGCCTTGTGGCGTTGGTTTTTTCCTTCCTGAATCAGGCAACCAAAGCCAAGGGTGGGGCCTGGTGGCTGATCCTGCACCTCTGATTCTGCTGTGCGTTCCAAGCAGTGTTCTCACTAGTAAAGAAAATGCCCAGACACGTTCATTGTCAGTTGTTATAAAATAACTGCATTGATTGCTTTGCTTTGCTGTAGTCCCTGACCCAGGTTATCCCAGCCTTTCCTGCAGGCTATTTGCTGATGTGTGTGTAGTACACTGAGGGGGTGGGGAGGGCTGAAACCTCTCTGGGCACCAAAGAGGAAAGTCTCTGTTCATTCATTTGTTTGTTCTTTCTCTCTCTCTCTCTTTCTCTTTCTTTTCTCTCTCTCTCTCCTTTCTTCTTTCCATTTTTTTTTTGAGACAGAGTTTCATTCTGTCACCCTGAGTAGAGTGCTGTAACATCACAGCTCATAGCAACCTCAAACTTTTGGGCTCAAGCGATCCTCTCGCCTCAGTTTTTCATTTTTAGTGGAGATGAGAGTCACTCCACTCTCATCTCTGCACCCAGCAGAGCCACTGCACCCAGCCTCATGTATTTTCTTCTATTAGTAGCTTTAGAAAGTTATAATTCATATACCATATTACTCCCCCATTTAAAGTGTATCAGGCATTATTATTATTTTTGAGACAGTCTCACTCTGTTGCCCTGGGCAGAGTGCTGTGGTGTCATGGCTCACAGCAACCTCAAACTCTTAGGCTTGAGCAGTCCTCCTCCCTCAGTCTCCCTGGGACCATAGGCACCTGTCATGATGTCCAGCTAGTTTTTCTATTTTTAGAAGAGATGGGGGTCTCACTCTTGCTTAGGCTGGTCTTAAAGTCCTGAGCTCAAGCGATCCACCCACCTCGGCCTCCCAGAATGGTAGGATTACAGGTGTGAGCCACCACACCTTACCAACATTATTTTTTAATATGTTCATATAGGTGTGCAACCATTACCACTATTTAATTTCAGGACATTTTCATTACCCCAAAGAGAAACCTTATATTCATTGTCATTCCTCATTCTCCTCTTCTCCCAGCTCCTGGCAACCACTAATCTGCTTTCTGTCCCCGGGGATTTGCCTCTTCTGGACATGTCACATAAATGGAATCATGCAATACTGGACTTCTTTCACTTAGCATAATGTTTCCAAGGTTCATCTGTGTTGTAACACATATCAGTACTTCATTAGTTTTTAAGGCCATATAATATTCCGTTATATAAATAGTCCACATTTTGTTTATTCATCCATTAGTCAATGGACATTTGGGTTGTTTCCACATTTTAGTTGCTATGGACAATGCTGCTGTGATCTTTTGTGTATGAGTTTTGTTTAAACATATATATGTTCTCAACACTCTTGGGTATATCCTAGGAATGAAAGTACTGGATCATAAGGCAACTGTATGCATAACCTTCTGAGAAGCTGCCAAACTGTTTTCCAAAGTGGCTCTATCATTCTACAATCCTATTAGCAGCGTGTGAGGGTTTCTGGCATTTTTAATTGGTATTACCATGAAATCTCTAAGAGATAGGCAGTCACCAGCCAACTGGCCCCATGGTTCTCCAGCTCCCAATTCCGCAGTGCGTGGAGGTTCTCAGCACAACCGTGGTCCTCTTGGCAGGTGCCACAAGTGCCTTCATGTCTCACATGTGCATATGATGCTTAGACAATTATGTCTGTCCCGTGACTCAGTTTTCTTAGTGACACCTGGCATTGTTGATCTATGAGTTTGATGTCTTCACTGCAGAGCCACCATCACACTTTTACCCGCAATCCCATTGTAGGTAACAATGATAATATCCTGCAATTTACAAAGCTCTGCAAAGCATTGTGTTATCTCTCTTTCTTAAGGCCTTGGCTTCCCAAGGTGTTGGCCTTGCTATAGCAAAGTAATCCATGCTACCGTGTGTTAATGACCCATAAGACGCTGGCCTTTCATCAGGGGACTCACTGTGTTCTAATAGTTCCCTGGTATAAATGCATGTAATGACTAGACCGTCAGGCCTGCAGAAGAGCAGAAGGCTTGTGAGGCCCCCTCAAACCTGGCTCTAGCGGACTCCCTCTCTGTGTGAGGCCACAAGCATGGCATTGTTGTAGGAACTTAGTACTGTGTTCAAGTCAGAAGATTTTCTGGATCTTTCTTCCTAGGCAAAGGTCATTTGTAAAACAGCTAAGATGGTGGCAGATTTCAAAAAAATTTTCTTTTTGAAATTTGAACATTTTTCTGTATGTTGGTTTGTTTTTCTAAAGAATGAACATGTACTACCTGAACATTTTAAAAAGAAACAAAGGATTAGGGCCAGACCCGGGAGTTAGAGGCCTCTGGGGTTTACGGTCCTTCCATAAAGTCAGTTGTTACATAGAAGCATCCCTTCTTGTCTGCAAACCAGTTCTCTGTGCCTCAGAGAACATTCCCCACCACCACGGCTCCTTTAAAAGGAGAGGCTTTGCAAAAGACTCCTCTCAAATATTTTTTCATCATCTGTAAATTACATACAACTGTTTTCTCCTGACATTAACATCGATGTGTATATGAATTTCCTCTGAAAATGGTCAGGCATGATCGCTCCGTAGAGAAATGTTTTCTTTCTCTCTCTTTCTCCCTCCCTCTTTGGTCACGCTCCCCAAAGCTTATAAATTCCCAGGAATTCTCTGTGTTAACTTTTTATTGTATCATTTCATCCTAGATGAAAAAGATTACCAGATGCTATGGATGAACCTCCTTCAAACCTCAACTCTTAGGAGAACTGTGTGTTTTCTAAGCCTGAACAGTCTAGAATCCTGGTTCATGGAGGCTTGGGGTCAATCTAAGGGCTGGGTGTTGTTCATGTAAATTCAAATTTATTTCCCAGCTTTAATGCAAATATATAATGACAGTAACACCCTACACTGCTTTCTGGTACAGCTCACCTTCTTTTTTCCTGTCCTGGTATTTTATCACTCAGAAAATGTTCTACTATTTTAGCAAGCAACCAGTCTGGAAAATAAAGCAATTCAAATACCCAGGAATAATGGGCTGCCATAATACCATTGCCCTATTTCTCTGTGATATTTATGCACCAGAGATGAATGCTACTTTGTAATTTCAGAGGTCATCTTGTCCAATCCCCTCTTTCCAGGAAGGAATACATCTAAAATAACCCAGGCAGTGGCTGTCCATCATATTGTGTGGGTGTGGAAAGATGACATCTGACAAGTAATTACTTGCAATATCTAATTTTTATGAATTTTGGAAGTTCCTCCTGGTTATGACCTGGATATTTTTGGCTACATTGGATGCCATTTTCTCAGAGTGGATCTGGTAACTTACAATAGTAGTCATTGCATATTGAGCTAGAAACCACTCGCATAATGCTTTCAAACAATATCTCAGTTTATTCTCAAGACAATCCTGTGAGGTATGTATTATTTGCAGCCCTTTCCAGAGGAGAACCAGGGAACCTGGAGCTATGAAATAGCTCAGCAAGATGACACGGTTAGACTCTTGGTTAATCATGGCAGATTGAACACACTTGTTTACTACTGTTCTATCCTAAAACCTCACTAAAATGACAGTCAAGGGATTTTTAGGAGGCCAGTGCCTTATCCAATAGGCCACTGACTAAGGGGATTTTTAGAGCCTCAAAATGACAATAATAACAGAGAATAGGAGAGTAACAGCAATGAAATTTGGGAAGCTGGAAAGGGATGAATAAGTGTCAATTTAATAGGCCAGAAAATGGTATAACCTATATAGATGGGGGTGAAGCTTAAAGTAGGCAGAGTCCCTGAAAATGGGTACAGGTGGGGCTAAAAGTAGAGTTTGCCAATAGTTTGTAAATGAAGCAATCTGATGCCCCTAGCTCCTCTTCCTCGTCCTAGGAGAGGACTCAACAGTTTTTCCCTGGAGCTACTGGCTTTGGGCAGCATGATAGAGGACAAGAGAGTACGCCACACCAGGGACTGAGTAACGGTCTATATGCTGAATAGTGAGACTGCTGGCCCCTCCCCCAACCCAGCTCTAAGAACATTGGCAGCTGGGTGGATAGCGTCCAGCCAAGAGTCTGGAGCATTCCTTTCTGGGGAAGATGACCAGCTTAGGGCACAAAACGTAAAGATGTTGAGGGCCAGTAATGCCCTGGTGAAAGTGCCCGTTCACTTACCCTCGGGTGAATTCCATAGTCAATGACCGTCACCCCCACACAAAGAGCTGCCCATCAGCTATTTAATGCCTCACTCTCAAATATGACTGGACAGCTAAGGGTCATCAGGCATTTGAGCAAAACCTCTACTATCAAAGCTATAGACAAAAACAAAGAAAAAGCAAAAAACAAGAGGAACTTGGGAAGAAACAAGCAATCCAGGCAGCAGAAGGAAACAGCAATCCTGAGACAACACACACCCAAGCACAGGTGGTTATAATACGGGACCATTCACTGAACAAAAATAATTCTTGAAACTTCAAAGTATGGGAACAGAAAGAAAAATTAGAAAAAGAAAAGAAAATGAAACTAATTAAGGGAATCAGCAAGAGAGTTGAATAATATAAATGAGACTGAAAACAAGAGAGAAAACATAATAAATCAGAAGATCAGGCCAGGGAGTTTAACATCCAAATAATAGTCGTTCCTTCATGAGGGAACAGAGAACATGGAGGGGGGAAGGATGTAATTCAAGAAATTTTCCCATATCCGAAAGACATGAATGTACAGATGGGAAAGGTCCACAGAGTCCCAAGCACAATTCGTGAAATAGACTCATAACCTTGTAGGCACAGTTGACCCTTTTACCTCTGGGAGATGTGTCCCAAGGCCCTCAGTGAGTGCCTGAAACTGAGATAGTCTGAACCCTGTGCAGACTATTTTTTTTCTTATACATACATACCTATGATAAAGTTTAATTTATAAACTAGGCAAGATAAGAGATTAGCAACAACAATAATAAAATAGAACAATTATAACAATATGCCAGCATTATTACTCTTGTGCCATGGGGCCATTAGGCAAAATAGAGGCTCCTTGATCACAAGCTCTACAGCCCCCATGGTGGCCGCCATAACCCAGGAGCTACTAAGGGACTAATGGGCAGGTTGTATCTACAGTGTGGTACTCTGGACAAAGGAATAATCATGTCTGGGGTGGGATGGAGTGGAATAGTACAAGAGTTCATCCTGCAATTTAAAACTTATTATTTCTGGAATTTTCCATTTAATATTTTCTGAGCATAGGTGACTGAGAGTAACTGAAAACCCAAAGGCAAAACTACGCATAAGGGCTGCTGTATCTGTGAAACTTCAGACCAGGAGGAACAAAGAGAAGACGCTAAAAACTTCCAGAGGGGAAGGAAGGGGATCTCAGGAATCAGAATGGCATCAGACTTCTTGAAGAAGGCAACATTAGATACTAAAATCCATGAAGGAATGCTTTCAGAATCCTGAGAGAGAATTATTTATAATCAGAATTCTATACACAACCAAACCATCAAGCAAGACAGTTCCAGAAATGCAAAGTCTTGAAAACTTTAATTTTTATTTATTCTGGGGTACGTTTCTCCAAAATGAGGGAATTATCTAAGGAAGATGAAAGACGGGAAAGGAAGCAGGTGATCCATCTGAGGAAATAGCCCAGAGAATCCCCAGGGTGACATATGGGAAACCCCAGAGTCACACCTTGGGAGAAGAACCAAGGTGGCTGGAGAACCACTGGGCCAGGCTGGAGCAGGAGTCTGGAGGGCTCTGCCAGGTGGGGTGGGGGCTGTCTCCAGAGAAAAGATCCCACCAATATATCACCAGATGAGTCTGGGCATGTGAGAGATTGCTACTTGTTTTTATTTATTTTTAGTTAATTAATTATTTACTTTTTAAGTCAGAGTCTCACTCTGTTGCCCTGGGGTAGAGTGTCGGTGAAATCATAGCTCACAGCAACCTCAAGTTCTTGGGTTCCCGAGATCCTCTTGCCTCAGCCTCCTGAATAGCTGGGACTACAGGCGCCAGCCACAAAGCCCGGCTAATTGTTCTATTTTTAGTAGAGATGGGGTCTCACTTTTGCTCAGGCTGGTCTCGAACTCCGGAGCTCAGGCAATCTGTCTGCTTTGGCCTCCCAGAGTGGTAGGATTACAGGTGTGAGCCACTGTGCCAGGCCAAGATTACTACTTTTGAAGGAAAGGTAGTGAGACCTCTGTTAAATACAGAGAAAGCCAAGTAAACGAAAAGGTGATTATTTTTAGCTGCAGGGAAAGCAAAATGCGTATAAGAAAGAAAAGACAGGCTCGGCGCCTGTGGCTCAACCCGCTAAGGCACCAGCCATGTACACCTAAGGTGGTGGGTTCGAATCCCCAGCCCGGACCCGCCAAACAACAATGATGGCTGCAACCAAAAAATAGCCGGGCGTTGTGGCGGGCGCCTGTGGTCCCAGCTACTTGGGAGGCGGAGGCAGGAGACTCGCTTGAGCCCAGGAGTTGGAGGTTGCTGTGAGCTGTAAGGCCACAGCACTCTACCCAGGGGGACAGCTTGAGGCTCTGTCTCAAAAAAAAAAAAAAAAAAAAAAAAGATAGAAGTGGTTGTGTCCAGAGGCAGAAGAATGCTAATTTGCATTCTAAAGCTTGTAGAACCACTGGATTTCTCAAACTGTGTATATGTACAACTAGCTTTGGTTTCTTTGTAATAAATGTAATGGCTAGTGGTTGCAAAATTGGTATTTGAACTCAATTCTTGTCTGAATCCAAATCTCTTTCTATTATCTCAATTTCACCTCTCAAAAGAATTGTTTACTACTATTTGCCTTCTGACTGATTTTCTTTAGACTCAATTTGTACAAGTGACTCAACAATCTACAAACTCCATGAGGGCAGGGTCTGTGATTATTTTGCTGACCATTATATTCCCAGTGCCCAGGGCAGCACCTGGAAACTAGCCTCTCAGAAAACATTTACTTGGCATCAAATCTATTTTCTCAATCTCTCAGTGTATTGATTTCCATTCTTGAATGTCCACATCCCTCTTAAAGGCTGGTTCTGTGCTTCACACAGGTGTGAACGCCACAGCAGGTGCATAGGCAGGAGTGAATTGGAGTTGTGTGATCCCCCTAGACTGGAGAATTCAGGATCTGAGTGATGAGAGTTCACTGCCTAAGCTCTCTTGATTTCCCTGAAAAAGGTGCCATTATTCAGCTGCCCTGACTGTACCACAGTGGCTAAAATTTGATGGCTGTCTGGTTCCCCTCGATGGAGCAGAATCTGGTGTAGAATTTAATTTGACTAGATGTTACCTTTAAGTCGTTGGCCTAAGGATCCTCCCTTTCCTTCCTTCCTTTACTCCCTTTTTCCTTCCATCCTGTCCTTCCTTTCTACAATGAGTATATATTGGGCACCTACTACTTACTGGGCACAGTGGGGAGACAGGGGGGAAGACACCTGAGAAAATAAAAGGTGAGTAATATCCTTGCTATTGAAGAGCCCATAACCACGTGAGAGAGCTGGGTGTGCAATCAGCTTCCCAGCAGGAGCCAGGAAACAGGAGCTCAGCAGCACCTGGGGCACATTCAGGATATAGAAATGTGGGGGTAAAGTGTGTAATACCAGCTGCAATCAGGGAAGCCTTGGCAGGCAGCTTGGGGCTCACAGGGAGAGAGCCAGGGCTCTGGATGTGGGGAGGACAAGACAGAGGCTCACAGAAGCCTCAGGGCCTCGATGGCAGAATTTGGAAACAGAACCCAGTGCTTCCTGCAGACCATCCACTGAAGGGTGGGGTACAGCATGTCTGCCTGACTCTACCTCTCTCCCTGGGGACTGGGCTTGTGATGTGACTTAAAAATCTCCAGACACAAGGCCACAGGCTCCTGCCCACCTTGGGCCTAGGAATGTGCTCCAAGGCCTCTGCGTGAGGCCCAGCTGTCAGGCTGGCTTGGCTGCAGTCATCCAGAACTCACTGAGATTACCTTAAGTGACAAGGAGAACTTGTTCTTCAGTTGGAGGGATGTCTCACAGAGCCCGAGGGCAGGGAACTTGAATCCAGAACTGCAGTATTGTAGGAACCTTGCACATTCTTTCTCTCCATTGCTTCTTGGCTCCCCCCGGCCTATGGCAGCTTGTTCCTCTGAATTCCAGTCTGCATGCTAGAAAAGAGCCCCAGATGGCCCCTGCAAAGGCCAGCTAGATGGAGGCTTGGGGAGGAGATAGGACAGACGTAGTTAGGTGCCAAGTTCTGGAAGGGCAGAGGAAAGATCCCAATGCTATGTGTAGAGCTAGAATTCATCTAATTGAGCTGGAGTTTAGGGTCCCGGCTTCCTTGAGGGAGTTTGTCTCCTGCACTCTCCAGGCTGGGTGGGTGGCTGGGCTGGGAGTCCTTCAAGGGAATCTTCAAAGAAGCCATTTACTCGTATTGGAACAAAACCCAAGCTTGCACAGCAGCGGACACTGCACAGTCTGGAAAGGTTGAGGAGGGTCCCAGTTCCTCCTTGGGGGAAAATCCATCTCCTCTTATTAGTTGTGTAGCCCCCAGGTCCATGTGACTATTGAACACTTGCAATGGAGCTGGTCCAAACTGAGATGACCTGCGAGTGTAAAATACACACTGAATTTTGAAGACTTAGTACAAGGAAATGTAAAATATCTCACTATTTTAATATTACTTTTAGAAATATTATTAGTATTAATGTTAAGTGTTAATGTTTTTGGATATATTGGGTGAAATAAAATATATTAGTAAAGTTAATTTTACCTGTTTCCTTTTATTTTTTAAAAAATGTGACTATTAGAAATATTAATTACAAAAATGGCTCACATTATATTTCTATTAGATATCACTAATCTAGACTCTAAGCCTAATGGGTTGCCTTTATGGAAAAGAGAAAAATCTGGCTTGGTGTCCATAGCACAGTGGTTATGGCACTGGCCACATACACCGAGGCTGGCCAGTTTGAATCCAGTCCTGGCCAGCTAAACAACAGTGACAAATGCAACAAAAAAATGGCTAGGTGTTGTGGCAGGCACCTGTAGTCCCAGCTACTTGGGAGGCTGAGGCAAGAGAATTCCTTAAGCACAAGAGTTGGCAGTTGCTGTGAGCTATGATGCCATAGCGCTCTATTGAGGGTAACATAGTGAGACTCTGGCTCAAAAAAAAAAAAAACAGCAAAATCACACAGGCTCAACACCACCTTAGAAAGTAGAGGGAAGATGTATATACAATTTCAATGCCCCTGTTTACTATTATTTATCATCTTATCTTGTCAGGGACCAGACCCACGTGCCATCCATGGCTTCCCCACACTCTGCACTGTCTGCTCTCAAGCTGGCCCTAACCATAGGAGACAAGGTGAGGACAATGACTCCTGACATAAGGCCCTGTGTACCTTCCAGGGCCTGGAGACATTCTCAGGGACCTACAGGCTATTCCACTACTCTGAAAAGCTTGACAGAAAGAAAGTACACAGCCACCCAAGTACTGCCACCTTGACCCATGAGATCATTGTTTCATGACTTGGGGCTAATATGTAGTAGCAATCTGGCCAGGCAAGGTTGGTGGTCTCAGTTTATCAAAAGCTCTAATAGTCAATTTTAAACCTCCCTGATTAATGAACAGGTTGAAAACTAGTTACACATAAAAATGTAATTGGATAGACAAAAATCTTTTCTCATGTTCTGTTCTTAGCCATGTTACTAGAGATGACGTTGGTAACGGGAATTTTGGGAACCATGAACAGAACAAATTGTATTCTTCAGAGTCTTGGTTCTTGAATGTTCTGTCTCCATGTTTGGTTGGTAGGTGACAGAATTCACCTTAACTTTGTTCCAGGACGTGTCCTTGGCATCCCTCTGAAACTCACAGAATTTTGAGGTTTGGGAGGCTTTCATCATTTTGCCATCTGGGATATCAAAGCCCCGTGACCACCCCCCACGCTCTCATTCAGCTCGACTTCCTCCACACCTTGGAATGCACCGACCTTTAAATTATGTCATCACTGAGAACTCAGAGAGGTGACCACAGATTCCTTAGTTTATATGCAGTTCTGTGAGCCGCTGTGACACTCACAGAACTAGTTCTTCACCCTCATCCAGACTACAGGTGCCTGGCCTCCACCCAGCACAGTAACATCCCACTGTCCTGGTCCTTCACCTGAGCCTCCTGCTCCAGCGCCCATCCTTGGGAAGGCGGCATTGACAGGGGTTAAGTGCCCGTGCTCTGGAGCAGACTGCCTGGATTGAGCCCCCACACCTTCCTTGCTATGAGACCATGAGCAGATTGCTTAATCTTCCTGCAACTCAATTTTGTTATTTTTAAGCCGGAGTTCATGACAGCACCTACCTCACTGTCAAGGATAGGCTCTGTATGTGCATATGTACGCAAAATCAGACCAACTGGCTCTGCCCACAGAGCATGATGCTTACTTCCCCCAGGTTTCCCCAGGGCTTGGCAATCATTGTGCATGTATGTAAAAGTTGAACCAAGAAATACATGTGTCATGGTGCCTCTTTTTCTAGTAATAGCTTTATTGGGCTAAAATTCACATGCCATACAATTCACACTTAAAGTGTACCATTTAATGGTTTCTAGAATATTTCAGAGTGTGTGGCCATTATCACAATCAATTTTCGAACATATTGACAACTCTAAAGGGTCAGTGCCACTACAGCCTCACCGACACTGCATGCAAGAAACAGCTGGGACATGGATTAGAAGAGGTGGACCTCCCATAGGTGCAGGGAAGCCCTGAGTAACCTCTGTCTTGGCCTCTTATTGAAACAGTATACAACAGGTGTGGGGAGCCCACATGCAAGGTCATATGTGCTTAATGATCTCTCTGAGCTCTTTCCCCACTGGCTCAACTCCCACCCTGTTGCACCACAAATGTTCAAGGTCTAATACCTAACTGCTAACAAGTCAGGATCTTACCTCATTAACACATGCAGTTGCTTGAACGCTTGTCTCTGGGCTGCAAAACATCTTCTTGCTGGCCAGGGGATTGTCCCACTCCCAGCACCTCCGTCAAGAACTGGTGATTGCTCCTACAAGCTTGGTGCTCAGTCTCCTACAGTGAAGAACAGCCCCATACTCTTTAGGAATCACTCTCCATTTCCCCTAAAATATGTCCAGACCTGGGCAACCACTAACATACTTTTTGTTTTCTCTTTGGATCTGCCTGTTTCGGATGTTTCATACAAATGGAACCATGCAACCTGTAGTCTCTCCTGCCCGTTTATTTTCACTTACGTTTTCAAGGTTCACCCGTGTTGTAGAATGTGTTAGCTCTTCATTCTCTTTCATGACTAAATAACATGTTGTATAATTATTACCACATTTTGCTTGTTCATTGATTCATTGATGGATGTTTGGGTTGTTTCCAGTTTGGGGTCATTAGGAATAATGGTACTATTTTGTACAAATTTTTAGTGGACCTATGTTTTCATTTCTTTGGGGTTTATACCTAGGAGTGGAATTGCTGGGTCCTCTGGTGAGTCCACATTTAACCATCTGAGGAGCTGCCAGACTGTGTTCCAAAGTGGCTGCACCATTTTACAGCCCCACCAGCAGTGTAGGAGGATTCTGATTTTTTTTTGTATCTTGCCAACACTTATCATTACCTTTTTGATTATAGCTACTTCGGCATATGTGAAGTGGTATGGCATTGTGGTTTTGATTTACACCTCCCTGGTGGTTACTAATGTTGAGCAGATTGGCAATCATTTATCCATCATTTTCTTATTATCTCTTGGACTCCCACTGTGGGTATTACAAACCTTTTGCAGACTTCAAAAGGTCCCAATCCCTCCCATCCTCTCATCTCCAGAAATTGCATCTCCTCGCCATTCTCAAACATCTTTGTGCATTCATTCATCCTCCCACAAATATTTATTGGGCATCTGTTTTGTGGCTTGCGTTGATGCCTGGAATGTACAAATGAATAGGCCATGACCTTTGCCATTGCCTGTCAATTGTGCTTAGTCTAGTGGTAACACTTACAGCCTTGTCTCATGGGACTCCTCTGCTTAAAATACTTCAGTGGCTTCCCAGTGCTTTCAGGATAAAATTTCATGGCAAAAGTCATGGCAACCATGAAAACCGTGAATGCTGGGCTAGCCCAGGCCATTTCCCTACCATTCTCCCTCCTCAGATGCTCTACTATCCACTGAGGTTACAAAGGAATAATTCTGCCTTGCAGCTCTGCTCCCAAGCTTCTCCATGGCTGGGGATGATTCTATGGATCCTTGCATTTCCTGTAGCCCTAGGATGATGAACATGAACATTGAAAGTACTCAAGAGCTGGATGACCCTGGAGTTAGTGAATGAATAGATGGCCAAATAAATGAATGAATGAAGGGATGCAGTTCTGCCAAGTAGGGCGATTTATGTTAATTGTTAGTTGGCTGCAGTTAGGCTCTATTCTGATCCTTATTTCAAACTGTCCCACCAGAATGATGAACCCAGCCAGCTGAGCTGAGGAAGTTTGATTTTAGTCTTTGTTGAGACCCTTCCACTCCCATTGCTGCTGTGGACGTGTTTCTCCCATGTTTTGTGTGATCAGGAATTCCTCAAGCTTAGCACTGCCTGCCACGTCTTGGCTGCACCAGACACTCACATAGCTGGCTGGTAATAGGAAGAAAATAGAATCTACTGAGTGTGGGTAAGGTCTCTGCATCAGACTCTCCATGCATTCAAATCCCACAGCTACCCATTAGGAGAATATTCAATTTCCTTTCTCGAGCCTCAGTTTCTCAATCTGTAAAGTAGGAGAAATAGTCATTATCACTGCCTTTGAGGGTGGTCAGGATTAGCTGAATGATATAAGGAAGACACTTGGTACACAGTAAGTACTTAACTAAGCAGAGGGGCCAAGAGGCTGCCTCACGTTGCGTGTCCTCGGTGGCCTACGAGGGAAGATCTGATTATTCTGTTTTGGGAGGGGGAAGGGAAGAAAGAGCCAGGGAGGAAGAAGCCTTGGGTAGCTGCGACCATGAGTGGGCATCTGGGTCACCATGGGCTCTTAACAGTTTGGGGGTGTTGGGGGGGAATGAGGCCAGTCCCATGGGGAGTATGGGCTGGGGATGTGGCAGTCTCACCGTGGATGGCCGAGAGGATCCTGAAATGGGGGGAGGGAAATTGAGGCGAAGACCCTGGGGTGAGCTCTGCCCTGGCGGTGAGCCCGGCCCTGTTTCAGAAGCCCTGTTTTAGCCCTTCATTGGGATATTATCTTCACAGCAACCTCTGAAAACACTCTCTGCCATGTTGATTGTCTCCCCCCAAACAACATTCTCAGTGAGTGGCAAAGGCTACCACTCCAAGGAGTTTTAACTAACAGTATGTTTCTGTCTGCACTCTGTAAGCTTTTAAGCAAAATAACTTGACATTTAACATAAGGCAGCCACAAAGTAAATACGAACGTGTTAAGCAGTCACGTTGAGGAGCTGATATTGAAATTTTCAAGGAAGGCTGGAGAGTTCCAACTGTCCATGCCTGGTGTGCCTTCCCCTTTCACCTGCAGATAGATAGGGCGAAGGTTTGCGCCATGCAGCACAGGAAAATGTCCCTGTCCTGGATAGTTTTTTTGAGGGATGGGACGGAGGGGCGGAAGAGGGCTTGCTGTGGGGTATCCGGTCTGGCCTGCCCCATGGAAGACAGGATGCAGGCAGGCCAGGCACCCCTCCAGTGCAGCTGTTTTCTATTTTCAAAAGTCTATATGTATGCACAGCCAGAGACGCATTGTCCTGCAATCTAAACTGGAGCAGGAGGAAGCGCCTGGCATTGATGATATGTCTGTCTGCTTATTCACTGAGAATGCTGTGTAGGGGAGAGAGATGATAAACACAGCAGAGAGAGGGATTTCAGAGGGCCCCGTGAAGATAACATCCTGATGAAGGGCTAAGATAGCCGTGGCTTCTGAAGCAGGACCAGGCTCACCACCAGGGCAGAGCTTACCCCAGGGTCTTCCTCTCAATTACCCTCCCCCCATTTTAGGATCCTCAGCCATCCACAGTGAGACTGCCACACTTCCCATGGGACTGGCCTCATCCCCCCAGCACCCCCAAACTGTTAAGAGCCCATGGTGACCCAGATGCCCACTCATGGTCGCAGCTACCCAAGGCTTCTTCCTCCCTGGCTCTTTCTTCCCTTCCCCCTCCCAAAACAGAATAATCAGATCTTCCCTCGTAGGCCACCAAGGACATGCAGCGGGAGGCAGCCTCTCGGCCCCTCTGCTTAGTTAAGTACTTACTGTGTACCAAGTATCTTCCTTATATCATTCAGCTAATCCCGACCACCCTCAAAGGCAGTGATAATGACTATTTCTCCTATTTTGCAGATTGAGAAACTGAGGTTTGGGGAAGGAAATTGAATATTCTCCTAATGGGTAGCTGTGGGATTTGAACACATGCAGAGATGTGTTGAACCCATGTGGAGTCTGATGCGGAGATCTTATTACCCATACTGAGTAGATTCTATTTTCTTCCTGCTACCAGCCAGCTGTGTGAGTGTCTGGTGCAGCCAAGATATGACGGGCAGTGCTAGGCTTGAGGAATTCCTGATCATACAAAACATGGGAGAAGCATGGCCACAGCAATGATGGGAGGGGAGGGGTCTCAGCAAAGGTGCCTCTGTGGCAGGAGGGCATGAATGAGCAAAGGCACTGTGGCCGATGCTGCTGTACATCCCGGTCCCCTCACTCTCCCAGTCATAGAATTGCCTTTGACTCGAAGGAGCTGCCTCGCTCAATGTTAGGTCCCCTCCTAGGGCAAGCCTGAATTCAGGGATGGTCTATTGGTGGGCACAAAGGCTAGCCTCCTTGGCCTGCACCGAGGACAACTCTGAAGAGTCACCTAACTCCAGAGCGCCCTGTGGGATGGCTGAGCCCTTGGGTGTGCCTGCATCACAGGTCAGTCCCTCTCTCCACCAATCCCACTCCCCTCCAGCTCTTAGGTGTCTCCCAAGACCCCTTCTCACACAAGTTCCTGCCTGAGAGTCTGTGTCCGAGGGAATTCAAGCTAATGCAGGCACGGGGGTAGGTACCATGTTCTGGAAAGTCAAGATAGTCCCAGATTGGTAGGGTGTAGTGTATTCCTGCCTCCAGCTCCCCTCCAGCTCTTAGGTGTCTCCCCTTTCTCATGCAAGTTCCTGCCTGAGAGTCTGTGTCCCAGTAGTTCCTCCTGCATTTTGATCTCAACACCCCCACTGGACCTACATTTAGTTTTCTTGAGAACCTAGCCTGGTGGCTCAGAGTCTTGACTTGTTATCAGAATAAACTGCTTGAGATTTAGAGAAAACAACAGTCAATAACTCAAATAAACAACAACAAATAAATGTTTGGGAATCATTTTCTTTATTGATGCTTTTGGAATGTCAGAGCTAAAAAGCAATCTTAGAGAGCACCCTGTCTAAAAGACCTCAGTTATCATGTGGCAGTGTGAAGGCCCAGAGAGGTGACATGGCTTCAGGCCAACACAGATAGTGCCAGAGAGCTCGGCAACCCTGAACCGAGGTTCCCTGGCCTCTCTGCCATGGTCTTTCCACCACTGCCAGGGGAGGGCTGTATCTCATGCTACCAAGGACTATAGACTTAAGCCCTTGATGGCTTAACTCATCTTTGTTCTCCCATGGGGACTAGGAGTGCAAATGTGCTCTGGAAGAAGACCACTGCCCAGCTTCCCCCAAAGGTTCCAGCAATTCTCTACCAGGCTCTGCACCTGGGGAGCCCTTGTTGCTGGTGCCAGGCGCAGTGAGGCTCAGTGTCATTCTAGAGCCCTCTGCACTTCCTCTGCTTCTCCTCTCAATCCCAGATCAAATCTAAGATCAAGCTAAATACAGAAGCCATAGAAATCATAGTCAAGGCAGCTCTCCTGACACTGTCATGGCTCAGAGTTAGTGCTGGTGCCCGTAGGGGGTGGCTGCTTCTCTTCATCCCATGCCTTGGGCCCCTCCCTTCTCAGCAGAGAGGATTACCAGGTGGGCTGACCTTCAGTTGTGTCACCCGGTCTGACTAGTGATAGTCCTTAGCCACAGCACTCTAATCCCACTACATGGGCTACTCTAGAACATCCCTCTCTGGGAGGTGGCAGTGCTCCGATGGGACTATGAGGTCTAAAACGGAGACTTTGTCCCTCTATCTGGTTCTCTGGGCTGGATAATTATTAACTCACATAATCAGACTCCACATGAACTTTTCTCTCCAGATGAGGCACATTCCTGAAAAGATGCCTTAGAGCAGTGTCTCCCCAGCAGGGCCTGTGTTTTGCTGGCTTCCTATGAGCTCTGTTCTATCAGGGACTCTATGGGGTTGGGAGAGGCCGTGTCCAGCTAAGATGGAGAAACACTTCTTCCTTTGAAGATTCTCCATGCATATTAGAGCAGTAAGTTCTGTCTCGAACCCGCCTACTTTGTTTAACCTAAAATTTCCCAATTTTGTTTGACTGCAGGAATTTTGCTTTTGTTGTTTTTCTAATGGAACACCTTTTAACCTCCTTGGAGGGACTTAACCTCACCTCTTTCTAAGCCCAATCTCTTCCCTCTGTCTTGGTTCTTGCACCTGGACTTTCTGTCTGGGTTACTGGAGTCACTGTTCTGCAAGTGACCCTGACGGACCTTCTTCACCCCAGAGTCAGGCCTTCCTTGCTCCCTGCTCTGGGAGGAGTGACCAACTATCCCGGTTTTCCTGGGACTGATGGGGTTTCCTGGGACATGGGACTCACAAGTGCTAAAACAGAGAATCCAGGCAAACTGGACCTCTGGTCTTTCTATCCTGAATCTTACTCCATGCCCGAAGTCCTGAGGCTCCCTGGCAGCCAGCCTGGGACTGCCTTGGCCTCTCTTCCCGCCATGTTGCAGGGCTCAGCCTGCCTGCTAGAACTTGCAGCTGTTCAGTTGCAGCTGTTCAATCTTAAACTCTCTGCTCCTAGCTATTGATCGGGGCTGTGACTAGGAGTTGCTTTAATACCTCCCTCCTGTTCTCCAGTTAAACTCAATCTCCTCATCAGCCCCTGCAGCTGGGCAGACCCTGATGTTTCCCTCCTGCCCCTCTGAGCAGACCTTGGCCCCAGCGCATCTGCCCCAAGTTGATGTGAGTAATCACAGCATGAGGGTATCTTGTGGTCTGACAGGCATGAGGGAGCTAAGAGGCCATCAAGAGAGGCCACGGTGATGTGATCCAGCTGAGAGGGAGCTGAAGGGGCATGAGCATGCAGAAGGTAGAGGGAGACACAAAGAGAGAGTGTGTCGTGTGCAGGAGACAGGATTCTGCAGCCTCCCAGCCCCTCCTCCCACCCCATCCTGTGGTTGCAGTGAAGCGGGCTTTGGGGATTGGCACCTGGCACCATGACTGCCCATCTCTGGGCCACACAGGTGTTTCTGACGTCAAGAGGAGGTGACACGGGAACTAAAGAGTGCAATAAAGTACTAAGGTGAGTCACAGCACAATTGATGGAGGGATTAATTGGTTCCTTGTTTTTGCTGCTGTGGGTATTCCTCCTTATTCCTTCTCCTTCCCCCAAGCTTTTGTGTTCTCTTGATCCGGGGCCTTTTGTGTAGGTCTATATCAGCAATTTCTTTTGTTTTTAAAGCCCTGACTTATTGAGAGATTGCTGACATCTGCTCTTGAAGAGGAGGGATGAGATGACCTGCTGTTGAGTGTGGGAGGCAGAAATTACCAGATCAGAGGGAAATCTGGACCAGAAGTAGATGTTCTCTTTCAGGTCCAGTGAGTAATGGAGCTCACAGCATCCCCACCCAGAGGTTCTGGGATCTTGGATGACTGCTGTGAACATCCTATAGCCCTTGGACCTGGCAAAAGACCACTCATTCGCCCAAGAATGATCCACTGGATGTCTATTCTGTGCCAGGCACTGTTGTAGATGCTGGTAATAGTGTCATGAGCAAAACAGACGGAAACTTCTGCCTCATAGACCTTGATTCTTTTTTTTTTTTTTTTGAGACAGAGCCTCAAGCTTTCCCCCTGGGTAGAGTGCCATGGCATTACAGCTCACAGCAACCTCCAACTCCTGGGCTCAAGCGAGTCTCTTGCCTCCGCCTCCCAAGTAGCTGGGACCACAGGCGCCCGCCACAACGCCCGGCCATTTTTTGGTTGCAGCCGTCACCGCTGTTTGGCGGGTCCGGGCTGGGGATCCGAACCCGCCACCTTAAGTGTACGTGGCTGGCGCCCTAGCCGGTTGAGCTATAGGCGCCGAGCCTAGACCTTGATTCTTAAGGGAAATCTAGATGCAAACTAGATGCCCAAGACTTGGGCTTTTATCTGAAGAGCTGTGAAGCTATTGCAGGAGTTTGGGCAGAGCAGTGTGTGGTAGACCTCAGTGCTGCAAATGGACTTCAGGTGGGCCAGGGCAAAAGCAAGGAGACCAGTTAGGAGGCTGTTTCAAAGATCCAGGAGAGAGGTGACGGTGGCTTAAACCCTGGTGATGAAAAGGGCGTAGGGTCTGTTTGCCTGTTTGGAAGGCAAAGCCAGATAGATAACAAGTAGGATATGAGCAAGGGGAGGGAGGAAGATGACTCCAGGGGTGTTGGCCTGAGCCACTGGAAGAAAGGAATCCCTACTAACTGAGCTGCAGAAGGATGTGGCAGGAACAGGGTGCTTTTGATGGGAGGAGGGGTCTTGCACAAAAATAACAGAGCCCCCCACATCCAGGACAGGACTACCACCAGCCCATGTGGCTTTGTGTGGATTAGAAAAGCTTTCTCTGGTAGAAACAACCCCTTGCTGGGGACACATCTTATCAGAGGGAACATGAACTCTTCCAGCCTGAAGCCTTTGTGCTATGACCGACCTTCACAATCATGTGCAGAGGCCCTGCTGAAGCAACTATTGGCACATCAGAAAGACCCCTGCCAGCCACAGGGGAGATGGGGATCTGGGGAGAGCAAACTGGACTTAAGGAAAAATTGTTCATATCCCATGTTTTATGGTAAACTTCAGTTATAAGGGAAATCTGTTTGCCTCGTCATTAGAGGAATAAAGGCAGAAAAATAATGTTGGGGAGTATAGTCTTCTTAGTATTAAAGAAATGAATGCTGCTTGGTTTTGAAGTTATATGATTCTCTTCTTACATGCTAAGAATAGGTAAGTCCTCTATTTCAATCTCTCTTAATAGAGCAAATAGCGGAACAGAAAGGCTTTTATTCCTTTCTAAAAGTCTTACATTAGCACTGGTATGGAACGCTCGATATTTTCGCTTTGAAGAAATTGTTCCAGATCAAAAGGAGTATGCTGTCCTCTTTCACGCTCAGTGTCATGAGCAGGCAATTCATGGTTTTCCTTAGAAGGGACTTTACTTTTGTTGAGAGCTATGACCTACTATGGTCCCAGACTTTTTATTTTATGATCTCACTTGAGCCTCATGACAACCCTAGCAACTGCTATTATCTTCGATTTTATAAGTGAGAAGATTCAGACTTGGAGTGTGGCAATGACTTGCCCAAGACCCCTCAGTTAGTACGTGGCAGAGCAGACCCGGGCAGTGCAGCTCCAAAGTCCATGCTCTCTGTGAAATAGTGTTTGTCCTGCTGATTCCCCTGATGTGAGACCTAGAATCCCACAATCCCAGGGCCATAGATTTCTGGGATT
>NW_003852406.1:10044552-10060428 GCF_000181295.1 Otolemur garnettii
TCAAGCGAGTCTCCTGCCTCAGCCTCCCAAGTAGCTGGGACCACAGGCGCCTGCCACAACACCCGGCTATTTTTTGGTTGCAGCCATTATTGTTGTTTGGTGAGTCTGGGCTGGATTTGAACCTGCCACCTTTAGGTGTATGTGGCTAGCGCCTTAGCCACTTGAGCCACAGGCGCCAAACCATCTCGCTAGTCATCTTTGATGAGATATCTTCACCAGTGGTCTCAGACTTTAGGCCTAGTACAGATGCTGGATGATAACATCAGAAAAAATTGGGGGCACTTATTAGAATAAATATTTCTGGGCGTTATCTACTCAAGTGGAATGTCTGTGGGTCAGAGCCCAGGATGCATTATGAGCAAGCCCCCAGGTGGCTTTGGTGTGCAGCCTGGTCTGAGAACCACTGGCAGAGTCACGTTCCAGGGATCATTCCCATGCTTCCCGATTTCTTTCTTTTATCCCCTCTCCTTGGCTAGTCAACTCCTTGGCTAAAGTTGTTCCTTAGCTTGAGTTGAACTTCATCTCCCCGCAGCTTGAACCTACTGGCCCCTGTCCCCTGTCTTACACAGAACAAGTCTATTCTCTGTGCCATAGTGACAGCCATTCAACTATTGAAGTCACCTAATGTGTCTCCCAGTGTTTTTTTACTTAGGAAAAATATTCCCAGTTCTGTCATCAGCATCTCCCATCACTGAGTGGCAAGTTCTTACACCATCTGGGTCACGTTTTTCTGAAATTATTTGGGTGTTTCATGTTCCTTTAGACTGTGGCACCCAGACCTGAAGGCCACATTCTGGGGAGGGTTGTGCCAGCACCCCACAGTAGGGACTCTTCCCTTGTGCTTCTGGACTCTGTATTCCCCTGATCCAACTTAGGTGAGGTGTTCTGGGACACAGAAGGATGGGTTTCTGTGGAGCGACTGGCCAGACTGAGTCCCACAGGTATCTTTAGCATGGGCTGCTGCTGAGCTGGGTCTCCGAAGTCCTCTACTGTGCTAGTGTTGACTTTGGATCCAAGGTTGGGATCATACATGAATTTCTGCCAGATTTCTTCTTGTCAGATTTTGCTCCTTGCTCCAGCCTCTTCATTTTTTGGATCCTGCCTCTTCCATCAGTAGATGGGGTCTTCGTTCCTCTAATTTTTTCAGGCTGGCTGTATCCTCACTCTTTTGTTTCAGAGTCTGCAGGCTGCCCAGTGGGTTATGGTTATTATTACTCAAGGGATTTACTCTGAGTGGTGACATATCACATACCTACTGGTATCTGAGTTTACATAAAGATATAATATATAGTGGATACAGTTGGTGCCCACTCAAATCTCCCCATCCCTGTTACCTGCTCCATGTTTCTACTCCCTGCCTTTTGTGTCTTTGATGCTAACTGTCTGTACCTGTCCTCCTCCGGAGGATTTTTTTCTTTTGTTTTCCCCAGAGGATTTTCTACGGACATACAGTTTCTTTGTCCCTATGGAGTGCTGCAATGGCTAGGGAGTTCACCCTTCACCTCCATCCCCAGGGAACCTCAGCTGAAGACAGACAGGTACAGAAGTACAAATGCCTCAGCTCTTTTGTCTTGAGGTAGAACTATCTCTGAGCTGCAACTTGCCCTCCAGAGCTGCCCAAGGGCTCAGGGAGAATCTGGAACTTTACCTCAATTTGTTCTCTTACTTGTTTCTTCCCCTTCCTGTGTCCCCTACTCCCTTCCTGATTTCTCCTGAGATGACGTCTTTAATGGTCACCTGTGTGTGAGTCTTACCTTGGAGTCAGCTTCTAGGAAAAGGTGACCTAAGAAGACAGTCACAGAACAAAAAGACACATCAGACGTTCTATGTGAATATGCATGCATAAACATTTCAGGGCTTCTTCTCCTTTTATAAAAGTTCCAGAATATTATAGGGGTATACTCGTTTTACTTACATAATTTGCTTTTGTACATTTTAAGTCAGGTATAAGTGTGCCCTTTACCCAGAGTGTTTGCATTCACCCCGGTTAGGTGTGGATTTACCCAACCTACTAGATTTCCATTGAGTTTTGCTTCCATGTGTGCACATAGGTGTCGATTGGTGCCAAGTATCAAGTACATGTGGTGTTTGTTTTTCCATTCGTGTGATATTCCACTTAGAAGTATGGTCTCCAGTTCCACCCAGGTTGTTACAAAAAATACTGGACTACCGGGTGGTTCCTGTGGCTCAGTGGGTAGAGCGCCAGCCCCATATACCGAGGGTGGCGGGTTCAAACCCAGCCCTGGCCAAACTGCAACAATAACAACAAAATAGCCAGGTGTTGTGGCGGGTACCTGTGGTCCCAGCTGCTTGGGAGGCTGAAGCAGGAGAATTGCCTAAGCTCAGGAGTTGGAGGTTGCTGTGAGCTATGACGCCACAGCACTGTACCAAGGGCAATAAAGTGAGATTCTGTCTCAAAAAAAAAAATACTAGACTGCTGTTAATTTTTTCTGTAATGGCTGAATAGTACTCCGTAGTGTACATATACCACATTTTATTAACACATTTATGTATTGATAGGCACTTGCGTTTTATTTTTAAAGTAAAAGGCATTCAAATTTTTCTTCTTTATAGATTGATACTTCCTTTTTGGTATAGATTCAAACTCATATTTTAATTTGTACAAATGATAATTATTGATTAGTTAACAATTTTGGGGAACAAGTCTACTAAATTACTTAGGGAAGCGCACATGGGCTACAAAATGGGTTGCTCTTTATTTTTTGATTTCAGATTAATATGAGGGTACAAACGATGAGGTTACAATGTTCGCATTTGGTAGGTAAAGTCCCTGTTGTGGTTGTGTGCAACACCCAGGAGGTGTGTCACATACCCTTACATGGTGCCCGTTAAGTGGGAGCACACCAATCCCCTGTCCCTTCCATTTCCTGCTCCCCCCAGCTTGAACTAAGTTGAGTTTTTCTCTTGTGTGGGCATGTATTAGTTCATCTACTGACTTCATATTAGTATTGAGTACATTGGATACTTGCTTTTCTATTCTTGTGATGACTTGCTCTTTGAATCACGCTGCTCAGGATGGTTCCTGATTCCTTTAACATTTCTCACCTGACATTACTCTTTCTCCTTTGTTATTGTTTTTTTTTGGCATCAGGTGGAACCTGCTTCCTCTTAATCACCAGGATGTCTTCCTGAGAAAATAAATACATACGATGTTTGCCTTTGCATCTAAAGATGTTTTGCTATAAGCTGATAGTAGCAGCTACTTGGAAAGTCAGAATGATGCCTTCTTCTAGACTTCAAGATTTGTCCCTTTGTGTTTGATGCCTGGGGGAGACCCAAGGCTGATAAAGTAATCATTCATTCTTTACTTCATTCATTTTCTCCACTGATCCCTCTTTTCTCAGGATCTATAGAGGTATTGGTCAACTCTTCTCTTGGGTGACCTACAATTCACAAAAACCCTCCAACTTTTGGTTGGTCACTAAGTTCTGTTGATTTTCTGCCTTTTGAATCTCTCCTCTCTTTTCCATTCCACAACCACTGACTGCTCTAGTATGGAGCCTCTTTATGTCATATTAACGCTATTCCAGTATACTCCTAAGTACTCACCCTCCAGTCTCTGTCTTCCATACACAGGCCTCTCCCTGCTGCCTACCATCTTTCTTAATGTAAATCTGATCATGTTACTGAGTGCTTACAAACTTTGAATAGCTCATCGCCTACAATCAAGTCTTATACAAGGCCATGGGCACTCTGACCCCATTGTATTTTGTCTCTGGCCATTCCCATGTCAGTTCAAACTGAACTGGCATTTCCCAGGCCCTCTGACCAACCCCACTGTTTCCTCTAGCTCTTAGTTTGGAATGCCCTTACCTTTTCCTCCTCATTTTTTACCACCAGCTCCCATGCCACCTTCTGTGGGAAGCTTTTCCTGTCCATCCTGTTTGCAGCAGCAGCAGCTTGTCTTCTGCCACCATAATGGTCTGGACATGTCTCAAGTCTGGCCCCATCCCAGCATGGAAGGTGACTTGTCAAGTTCACAGATGCTGAATCCATCTTGCTTGGGGTAGAAATTTAGTTCCATGGACCAGTTACTTTACCTCCCTGTGAGTCTATTTTCTCATTATACAAAAGAGGAGACAAAATAGTTCCTACCTTCCTCATCAAGTCGTCGTGGTGATTAAATGTATTGATACATTTTTAAGCTTTTTGAAGACAGTATGTGCCATGTAAGTGTTAGCTATAATTTTACTTGCTAAGTGCATATCTCTGTTTCCAAATTGATCATTAACTCCTAGGGAGCAGGGGCTGTCTTACTTGTCTCTGTGTTCCCAGTGCCCAGCATAGAGTAGGAGCTTGGTATATATTCGTTCAATGAATTGTCTCATTGCAACTCTGCCAGTGGCTTGTTTTTTCATTGGGTTAAATGATGAGCTAACAGAACTATTTTCAAGTTTGTATTCCCCAGGTTGGGTTGGCAGCATGATCCAGCCCCTGTGTCTAGACAGGCTTATAAAAGCTGTGTATCTGGGTGACTAGGCTGGGGTATTGGGTTCCTCTCAGTCTGCCTCCCTTATCTCTATGCCTTGTTCCTTGTTTCTCGGATTCTCTGTGAATGTGGGGTGTTTCTTGTTCTACTTTATCCAAAGGGGTTTTGTAATTCAATACACTTGTCCTTGGTTAGAAATGTGTCCTTTCTCCATTGTGAAAGTTTGGTCTGCTTGGCATTCAGGATGGGAGAATATGCCAAGACATTGGGATGTTGTCACAGCCAAATGGAAGAGGAAGAAATAGAAGCTTCAGAGACATAGAAGTGAAGACGGCAGAAAATACCAAGAAGCCTGGCATCGCTCAGGCTCGCCTACTCTGTGCTCTCATCCAGCAATTCAACTTCTGATTCTTTCTGCCAAGAAATAGTGATAGTCTTTGTTGCTCAGGATTTTGCTGGAGAAATGAGTCCCATCAGAAGCGCTTTAACTAAAAATGCCAATAGAGTTTGGAAAGAGTTAAGAGAAAGCAAGAAAGGCAATCCAGAAAGCAGAGGACTAGAGGATAAGAAAGAGAATTCTAGGAATTGGAATGGGAGAAGGAGTTCCAGTACCATAATAGATCACAAGAAAATGAAGGGAATTTGTACAGACAGCTGAAACTTTTTGCACACCTCTGCTTCAGCAGAGGAATTTAGGACAGCACCGAGGCCCATGTGGCTATTACTGTGGGTAGGAAAGGATGACAGCTAAGATGGTTTTGTCATAGCTCTTGTTTTCCTGCAGCCCAGACTCTGGCAACCCATCATTACCAACGCTCAGGGAGTGCCTAGAGTGAATGTGGCATATTGAAAGGGAACATGGTGACTTTTGACACCAGAACCCTACCCCTGTCCTGCCTCTGCCTGCTTCCCCACTCTCTGACCCTGGAGGACTTCTGGCTGGGGCAGAAGTTCTCAGCCTTTGATTCCTCTTTCATAAAAGCATCACTCCTTTTAAATTTTCTTCTCGAAGAACTATTCATAGAAACAAGTAACTGTGACGTCATGTTTTACTTTATCCTCTCCCTTCTAGGTCCACCTTCCCATTGATTTCTCAGTCCTACTTGTGTCCCCATTTTCTTTCTTTCCCATCTTTCCTTCTTTCCGAGGCTCCCCATACTCCTCTCTCTTGCAGTTCTTTGTGATCTCAACTTCCTAGGATTGGCCAGGTAGGGAAGAACAGTGGCATAAGCCAGAGCCTGGCATCTGCCTGGTCATACCACCCACAGCCTTTGGTGACTGACAGCCAGTTTGGGGAAACTGACCTGGCTGAGACAGTCCTGGGGCTCTGGCTGCTTCTGCCAACAAAGTGCTTGGAGACCCTAGCCCAGCCTAGAAGCTGGTTGGCAAGGATCTAAGTTTCTGTTTCGTTTGACTGTGAGTACATTGAAATCTTGCTCTGTTCTATCATTTCTTCACTCATTCAACATTTAGGGCACCTGCCTCATGTCAATTACCTGCTCTAGATATTGGGCTGGTGGATATGTAAACAAAATGCCCTCTACATAGGGCTCCCAAGCTGGTGGGAGAACTTTTGTAAAGAACTATAATGCAACATGAAAAAGATTACATGAGTGATATGAAGAAGGCTTGGGTGGATGGAAGGAAAATGTACCCAGGGACCACCCTTCCTCTCAGATGTTTACTCCATCTGGGGTGGTCACTTGTGTGGTCACCATGATTTAAGTAAACATCCATCGTACCAGGTTCTTTTGACTTTGTCTAAACAACAGCCCATTTCCTTTCTCCTCAGGCCAACAAACAAAACAGCAATAGCCTCTCTCTACTGAGATAACTATGCAGATGCCTCTCAGGCTGGTGGCTTTCATCAGCCACATTTTGACCCAGTTTTCAATCTTCCAAAGCAGGGGGCTGTGTGGGAAATCAAATGGGTCTCTCACGAATGACCTCTCTTTGGAAGGGGTGGTGGATGGAAGATGCAGAGAGGGGCCTAGAAGAAAGCAGAAGGTCTGGAGTTAGACCAGACATCTAGACCCAGCTGACTTTACCTAATGTTTCTGGCCTTAGTTTCCTCATTTGCAAAATGGGGGTGATGACAATGAACACCTTGTAGGGTCATTGTGAAAACTGGATGAAAAAATACATATTAAAAAACACTTAGAGCACAGGCCTGGCTGCAGGCAGGATGATGGTGGGGATGGTGAAGCAGGGGCTCTGTGACTTGAGGAGTCACTTCTATACACTGGCCTCAATTTCCTCATCTGCAAAAGGAGTGGGTTCCATAGGATCACCCATAATTCTATCTGGAGCCATTTCTTCAGCACAGGGGGCATTCAGGGAAGGGCAAGGTCTGGCCCTCACCCTCCAGAAGGAAAGGGGACAGGCACACATAGATGACTCTGACAGAAGATGTGGTCCCCCAGTGGGTGCTAAGTTCCTGAGCCCGAGCTCCTGGTGAACTTGGTGAGGAGGCAGTGCTTGAACTGGGCTTTGAAGGACCAGTAGACAGACACTGTGGCTTCCTTTGCTGAAAAACTCTTTGTCCTCAGGATAAAGACCACAGCCTCTAGGTGAGTACGCAGGTCCCTCACTCCCTGGCCTCAGCATCCTCCTGCTGCTTCTTCACCATTTGTGCATGTACTGTGATCCTTCCAGTTCCTGAGACCTGTATCCTGTCCCTGCCTCCCTCCCTTCTTTGCACCTACCAGTTCTTTTGGCCTGGAACACCTTCCTAGAAGATAGTGGAGGGGACAAGCAAGACACTAGGGTCATACTGGGGGTTCACATCTTAGCTTGCCCTGGATGGCTGGTGGATCCTTGCTATGTTACTCAGCCCCTTGGTGAACCAGTGTCCTTACGTGCAAAATGGGGATACAAGATGACAATAGCGCTTACCTCAAAGGATGCCTGTATGGATTAAATGAAGTAACACATGCAAAGTGCTCGCTGGCCAGGCCCACGGTCGTTGCATAACTACAGTTGTGACGAGCACTTTATGTCTGACCTATTCGTACCTTCTTGCATTTCAGGTCCTAGCTTAGTCATCACATCCTCATCACCTGTTCTGGCTCAGAGGGCAGCGTGTGCTCCTTAAAATACACGGTTTCCCCTCTCCTCCACAGTGTCAGCCCACCAGACGGCAAACTCCAGTAGGCCAAGACTCAGCCAATTGTGTTGGCTGCAGGAAAGAACACATGATAGGCACTCAGTAAAAACTGAATGAATGACACAGGAATAAGGTCCATTGATCCGAGGGTGCCGCAAGGGGGATCAGCCCAGGAGACTGAACGGGCATGTGGACTACGACTCTGCGGACGGCAGAGCGAGTATGGGCGTCCAAGATGTCCAGGGCCCCTTCCCACCTGGGGACCGAAGGCGTAGCGCGGTGGGAGAAGATGGCACTTAACTTCGGCCGGGTCTGGGCCCTGGGGAGAAAATGCAGTCTGACGGGTCAGACAAGCGCTCTCGGCCCCGCCCCAGCCCCGGCCCGGCCCCTCCCCGGCCAGGGCCCCGCCCCCAGACCCGCCCCCTCCAGCTCCCGCGACTGCTGCAGCCAGTGGCCCAGGCGGTCCCGCGTCGCCCCCGCACAGGACAGGCCCCTCACGTTTATTCGGCCCGGAGGAGCGCCGGGATCCAGCCTGCTAGTGGCCACCGCTGAGGGATGCTGCGCTCCACGTCCACGGTCACCCTGCTTTCGGGTGGCGGCTCCCGGACGCCCGGGGCGCCCAGCCGGAGGGTGAGTAGCTGGAGGGGGAGCCGCCGCCTTGTTGGAGTCGTTCTCCCCTCCGGTGGGCCCCCTCTGTCGAAGTCTAAGGACGGGGACTCGCGGGAGCCAGCCACTTTCTGGCTGTGACCCTTCCTCTCTAAGTCACAGGGGCGCCCCACTGGCTGGAAGGAGAGGGCTTAGGGGATTTTATGGAATTCCCAGAAATTTCCTCTCCTTCCTGCCTTCTCTATCAAGCCAAGTTTATTGGTGGCACCAGTTTAAAAAGCAAGGAAGACATTTCTGCCGTGTCCTTACCTTGAGACCCCAAAGTAATGGATGTATTTAAAACCCAAACTTTCCTTCGGGGTCACTTGTTTGAACTGATCATAGAATAACACTGATTCTGTAGTAGGTTTAGCTAAGGTGGGGCACCACTTTGCAAGCTAGGGGTCAGCTGGCGGTCCAGGAGCCCAGTTCTGTAGGACTCTGGCTTATGCAAACCACTCACTTTCTGTTTTCTGATTTAAATACTAGCACAGTGGTAGCCCTGAGACTCCGGGCACCATTTCCAGGGAAGGTCGCCCTTGGGGAGCAGGGTTTTTCTGCATTCGCAGTTGCATCTTTTCTCACCTCTCCAGATGTTCTGTGAAGGGAATGCTAGGCGTCCGCAGGTTGTGCCTTTCACACTCCGTGTTTCTTCCAGGATCAGGCTTAAGAGACACAGCTGAGGACTTGGTGTATGGCTTTTAAATTCTTCCACTTATCATGATGTTCAATACTTATTATTTGGTACTGTGATTGAGACTTTGGTGATCACGTTTCCCCACGCTTAGCTAAACAGGTGGTTAAGTCCAAATCAAAACCTTTTGGTACTCCCATCTGTTTGCTGGTCTTGGATATACTTATTTGCTTTTATATTCCTCAAGCAAGTGATGGGGGCCACCTCATAAGCTGTCTTTCTTTAGCTCTAGAAACAGGGGTGTCCAACCTGCAGCCTATGGGCCCATGTGAATTATTTGAGGCCTGTTTTGCTTATCAAATGGTGTCAGATATCATGAAAATTATGCAAGGAGTTTTTTTGCTCATTAGTTTTTTAGTGTTTGTGTTTTAAATTCATAGCCCAAGACAACTTTTTCAGTGTGTGGCAGAAAAAAAAAAAAAGGTGGGATATCCCTGCATCTAGAAAGGTGTTGTGTTACTCTTAGGTATGGGCCAAGTGATGGGTTCTGGAGGTAGTGTGTGTGCACATACACACTAGACACTTAAGGGAGATGGAACTCCAGTGGTCCAATCACTAACTTCATAGAGTAAGATCCACATTAGGTCCAACTGGGTTTCCAGGCATAGTCCCAGCCTTACTCCATGAAGGGATTTGCATTTTTCTATACAAATCTGCCTCCATTGCAACACAATTGCCATTGAGAAAGAATGAAATTACTGAAAAGCTAGCCCTGAGCCCAGATAGGGTCACAAATGTGATCTGATTACTTGCATTGCACAAAATTCTGTAAGTTCCCCTCCAGAGGTGGGGACTGTTTGGGGTGGCTAACATAATATTATGGGTGGGTTTAAATGTGACTACTATATACCAGATAACATTTAGGAAGATTTTTCTAATAAAATATTTACTTTGGAGTATTTATTTTAATTATGAGTGCTTTGGTGTCTGGCACACAGTGACACACTATTGACATACTTTGCCTTTATTTATTTTTTGAGATCCTATCTCACTCTGTCACTCTGGGTAGAGTGCTGTGACATCACCATAGCTCACAGCAACCTCAAGCTCCTGGGCTCAAGTGATCCTCTTGCCTCAGCCTCCCTATTAGCTGGCATTATAGGTGCCCCCAACCATATCCAGCTAGTTTTTCTGTTTTTAGTAGAGTCTGGGTTTCTATCTTGCTCAGGCTGGTCTTGAACTCCTGAGCTCCAGCAATCCACCCGGCTCAGCCTCTAGAGTGCTAGGATTACAGGTGTGAGCCACCGTGCAAAGCCAGGCTTTGCTTTTTGAATAAGATGGCAGAACTACTTTGGACTGGAGGACTCTGGGCTCTGAATCAGACTGTGCCGGGCTGTCCACTTTTTCTTGTAAGAAGATATCTAAAGGTTCTAGTGTTCTCTCTATCCTTACAGTTTCCAACTCTGCTCATGATCTGTAGATGTCACAGTTACTTACTATCTGTGTAGGGGGAGGCATGATGGGAAGCTGTGATCCATTGGTTAATTGGTTTATTAAACATTCACAGATCTCGTTCTGTGAGGCAGGGCTGGGTATGGGAGTCCACTCTGCTTGTGGAGGCAGACATTGTCCCAAACTATCATCATACAAAGTGATAATGGTTATGGTGGCCTGCAGGGTTTATAGCTATCACTGCAGGTGATGTTTGAGTTTAATCTTGTGGGGTAAGTAGAATTTGTAGGGGAATTGACATTATTGGTATTAAAAGGAGGAAATATTCATATGGAGTACTTAGCATATACAGTCATGTGCCCCATAATGACGTTTTGGTCTAAAATAGATGGCATATATGATGGCGGTCAGAGCAATAGGCTATCCTGTATGGTCTGGCTGTACTGTCTAGGTTTGTGTAAGTGTGCTCTATGATGTGTGGTCCTTGACAAAATCGCCTAACGATGTGTTTCTCAGAATGTAACCCTATTGTTAAGCGGCACGTGATTCCTGTATAATGATGGCATATTGGACCTGCTTTGGGACCAAAACGTTTATGTTTTAGCAAAACAAGAACAGGATGTCTTGAAAATAAAATTGTAGACCAAACAAACAATCATTAAAAGTGTTCCTGAAGTTTAAAGTTTTTCAATAAATACTACTGTTCTATCATTCCTCTCTGATGACAGACAAGTGATGGTTTTGGATAGTAACACGTTAGCCATGAAAAGTGTATTTCTGTTTCATGCGGAGAGCTTAGGGACGGCAGGGGAGACCAGGCTATGTGGCTCCAGACACTGAAGCCAACCAAAAATGGTGGTGACAGCTGACGGTGAGCAGGGCCCTCTCTGAGTCAGCTGCCAAGGGCAATGTGGTCAACCCAACGGTCCCCAGTTATCCTTTAGTTCAAGGCTGCCACCTGTAATTTGTATTTCCTTCTTATCTGAAATGATCTCTCAAGGAAAGAAAAAAAAAGCAGGTGCAGAGAGTAGTTTCTGTCAGCTGATAAACAAAGCCCTGAGAGGCATTTATGGATATCAACCAACAGGAGTTGTGAAATTGAAAAAAAAAAAATCTGCTTTCAAACCAGTTATGTACTCACTAAAAATAGTTTTATCTATGGCAACAGCAGGAAGATAAATTGGCTGGAGAATAACCACAGCCAGAATGATGACCTTAGGGAGTGGGGGGAGACCTTTTTCTAAAGCATTGACATTGTTTCAAGCTTTTGCCAGGAATTTCACAAATGCCAGTTAATCCGCTGAAGGAGCCTTTGAAATGAAAGGTCAGTTGTGTGGCCAGGTTGTGTCCTTGAGAGCTGTTAGGTGAAAGTGGTGAGGGAGGTGTGAGACCACAGACCTGTTGTGCTTTCTTGATAAGAAGAGACTATCGCCTGGTGTTGCTGGTATCAGGGCCCCTCAGTGGCACATAAAACAAAACAAAACAAAACCCAACAAGGTGTGGGATAGGATTATCTCCTAGCCTGTCCTTGCTGGTATTTCCTTCTATTCATATTTGGCAAAGGCTTTCCCTATTAGAAACTGTCCCATTTCTGTCTGATTGACTTGAAGCAATCCTCCTTAGCTGGCCTGTGGATGGGTCTGACAGGTTTTTGCTCCACTTCCCTCTCCCAGTAGACAGAAACATCTGTGCACATAAGCTCTCTATCATCCTCTAGGCTCTGAGGAGGGGACACAGGATGTTGAGGGACCTTGGTGTCTGGTGGAAGGAAGCTGGCTGCAGCTTCCACTGGGGGAGGGGAAATAGGTCCCACTGCACCCAGAAAACAGACTGGCTGCTCACCGGGATCCTCCTGAGCTAGCCCCCGGCAGGCCAAGCAGTGAGGTTTTGGAACCATGGCATCCTCAAGGCTTATACAAAAGTCTCTGACAGTAAAACATGGCAGTTGTAGGCTCAGAAAAAAATTGTCCCAAGCTCTATGCTTTTGTTTTTATATCTGGCCATGTCCCATGTAGGATGAACTGACCAGAGTTCAGGGGACTCTTAAGGAAATTTTATTTTCCCAAGATATTAAAGGAGACCCCCTAGGGGTTCGACCGAGGGCATGGAATGTGATATTGACCCATAATGTGTCTCCAGGGCCCTGGGTCGCTGTTGTAGTTTATCTGCGCTGTGCACCCACATCAGAACGAGAGACATGGGGTTGGTGCCACCACCATGCTCTAGTCACTGGGGAAACTCTTCCAAGTCAGTGAGCCTCGGAAGCTGTTGTCTAATTGAGTTCTAGGCCAGTGCATCCTAAGACAGCTTGCTTGAGGAGTTTAGGGCCTCTCCCTCCCCAGTCCTGGCAGGATAGGTGCTTAGGCAGAGGCAGGTCACCAAGGTCCTAAAGGAGCTACGTTAATATCCAAATGGCAGATAGCAAAACAGGAAGAGAAGCCTTGGGACGAAGCCAGCCCATTACCTCTGACCCACCTGGGCAGGAAACAGGTGACAAGTGCACGGGACTCCTGGCCCAAGTGGAGAGTTTGACAGTTCTGGGAAGTCCTCCAAATATTCCAGTTGCCTCATCCTGCCACACAGTTGGAGCCTCATTCTTTTGCTTAAGTCAGTGGTTCTCAACCCTGGGTTCACATAGAGTCCTTGGGTGCCCAGGCCTGAGCCCAGACCAATGAAAGGAGAACCTCTGAAAGTAGAGAGTAGTGTGAATATTTTTTACGAAGCTTCCCAGGTGATTCTAATGCATAGACAATGATAAGAATACTTCTTTAAGCATCACTCCTTCCTAACAGCTTTCTTGTAAAGGCAGACACTCCTGGGACAGGGTCTGGAAAGCTCCCTTGGGTCCTGTGGGATGGAGGGCAAGGTGGCAGTGAGGGCAGGGCTGGGGAGTCTTAACACTCAGGGTCACACTAGTATTGTGTGTCTTCATCCACCTGTGTTTTCTCTCTGGATCTTGGCATTTCAGTTACATTGTGTGCCTGGTACAGAAATGAGCCAGAGAGAGCCGGAAAGAGAAGTTGCCTTCTTCTTATTCGTGAATTTTGTCTAAAGACAGGAGAGAGGGGCTTTATACCACCTGGAAAAAGTGGCCAAGTATGACGATGGGGGCAGCCAGCTGCTGCCCCTGGGCCAGATCTTGACCTTGGCCTGTTTTGTATGCCTTTGAGCTAAGAATGGTTTTTACAGCTGCCTGCAAAACCTAAATATTTACTGTCTGGCTCTTTACAGAAAAAGTTTGGCCTGTCCTGATGTAGATAATTGGGCTGCAATTTCAGGGCTAAGCAGAATGAAGAGGCCTAATCTAGATGGAGCATGCTCCATGCTGCAGATCCCAGAGATCCTGCACTTCTGCTGAGCTGCGTGTGGGGTCTGTTCCCTCTGTCATGCCTTCAGGGGCCACACTTTCTGTGCTTTGGAGGCATCGGACAGGCATCAACAAAGTGGACAAAGCAAGCGAGAAATATAGATTCTTTTGGCTAATTTCCTTAGGGAAATCTGATTAGCAAAATGATTAGCAAACCCTGCTATATCCCTGGGCTGTCTTCAACGCCCCTGTTTATTTAGATGGTTGTTTCCCCCACCCCGGGCAAGCCCCTGTGCTAGAAACTGAGAACCTAAGGTGCTGGATCTCCAGAGCACCTGGTGGGTGAGAGACCCAGGCCTACTGCCTCCACAGATGAGTCAGAAATAGAACCCCAGAGGACCTGCTTTGCTTCCCAGGTGCCCTGAGTTGCAAACAAGGGCTTGGTTGTGCCTTTTCTTATGGAGGAAGCCTGAATACTGCCCACCTCCCCTTGCCATGGGGGGATGGTTTGTAGAAAGTAGAAGGCTCCCTAGGGAGTTTCAGGTATATTTTCCTTATTTTGTTTCAGTTCAGCCAAAAAACCACCCGAATATTATTGAGCAAATGCCCAGTAAATGTTGATACCACGCTAAGCTCCGTAAGGGCCATATAAGCCATTGCAGTACAAAGCTTGCTTATTCTCTCCCTGGGGCTTCCCTTCCATCCATTCTGTGGTGCATGGAACATAAGAGTGCTTAATAACTGATATCAGCCGAGTCATTGAAATGAACTCAGATTTGAATGTCTGTCTCTTCCTCCCGAGGTTTGAATGGCTCCTCTTGTCTTCTTCCCCATCAGGCATTTGTAGATTCTTAGAGTCTCCTGCTCCGGCATAGGCCTTTGAAATAATCTCATGACCCACCAAACTCCTTATGCAAAAGGGAAGGTGAAGCCTGGAGGCTGAGTGATTGCAATACCCTTTTCCAAAAGAATAACTGTTACTAACATTGTGCATTAGGGAGATACCCCTGAAAAGGTAAAAGGCCTCAGGCATCTACAAAAGACCACCCCTTCTGACCCTGCCTAGGAAATTCTTTGCTGGCCTCCCCCAAACAGGGGCGTGGGGCTTGTAACTTTATGCCTGCAGGTGAAGTCTACCTTCTAAAACTAAAGTCTGTCCACACTGGTCAAGTTGATTACAAGCTTATCTTCTCACATGTAGAACATGGACAAGACCAGAGCAGTCGTTCCTCCACCTGCTCAGGTACATCTGCGTAAATCATTCTTCCTTTACTCCCCGTTTCTCTTCAAACCTTCACTGTGTCTTATGTAAAATGTAGATTTCCAGGTACTTACTAGAGTCTCACAAGAATGTAACCACTTCACCTCACCACCTACCTGCCCCTCCTCCCTATGGGTCTTTCCACCCTTTAAGGAAATACATAAATACTATACCTCCTGAAAACCTCTTCAGGAAAACAGCCACAGTCTCAACTATGACTTGTGTTTTCCCTGGATGTGTCCTAAAGGTGGCTTAATCAACCTCAAGTGATTGCGATCCTCGCCTTAGTCACTTATTTCGGTTGGCATGCCCACTTATTCTCGGAACATGCCAGTATCTGACCAGCCTGCAATGCCTTGTCTGATAGCTGTCTGTTGTTATGGTGGTGGATTCTCCTAACCTCACTGACCTAAGAAGTCCTTCCTGCCCTATACCCAGCTCAAATATCATCTCTAGGAGTCATCCCACTGAGTCCCACTTTCAATTAAGATTAGTGTTCTCCTTCCTCTATATCCACAGGGTGTCCATAAAGTTTGTGTGTAATTTACTCTGTTAAACTATTTTAAATTGCACACGAACTTTATGTCCCTGTCTATATACCCAGGATAATAAAGAACACTTACAAAGGGCTTAATATGTGACAGAAACTGTTCTAAGCCCTTTACATATATTAGCTATTTTAATATATAGATAATAATAAAGATGGAGGGACTATCTTTTTTTGGGTAACAATCTTAAGAGGACCATCTTGTTTTGGGTAACAATCTTAAGAGGGTATAGCATCATTAGCTCTGTTTCACAATTAAGATAACTAAAGCACTAAAGATCAAGTAGATTTCTAAAGATTTTATAGCCAGTAAGTGTCAGAACCAATATCGGAACCTAGGAAGTGCAGCTCCACTGTGCTTTAGCCACTAAGCTACCCCGACTCTCAGTACCTTGTATTGGTTATACCAAATGTTCTTGATTGTCTTGTTTGGGTGTATTTCTAGATTATGAGCTCCTGGGGACACAGCTGTTT
>NW_003852406.1:10060539-10060920 GCF_000181295.1 Otolemur garnettii
CAGTGATGGTCAGGGTAAGGTGCAGCTCTTCCTTCCAGTTGTTCAGAACTCAAGGCTTGAGCCAGATGCTGTGCCCTATCTGCCTCTCAGGTACTTCCCAGCCTAGGACAGATCTCAGTATTGTGTATCTGAGTTTCAGGAAACCGTGAAGACCTACATCATAGAAAGCTCAGTGATAGACAGCCCTGCCTTGGCTGAACTCAGAGGGAGACTTTCCCGTGGGGTGATTGCTGAAGGTGAGTGGATTGCTGAAGTGAGTGGATGGAGACAGTGCCAGGTCAGCCTAGTAGGTGTGTTTAAGGGTTACTTTCCTTGGTGCTTCTGTTAGGAATTCAGAGTACCCTCTAGACCTTAAGGATACCCTCTTTGCTGATCCTGAGG
>NW_003852406.1:10061238-10071074 GCF_000181295.1 Otolemur garnettii
AGCCGAATTAGTCTCTTTTTCTCACTGTTTCTTTCTGGCACATTCTCTTTCAATCTTTATTATTGCTATTACTACTATCACTATTTTAACTAAAACAATCACATATACTTGAAACAGGTGCAAGCAACACAAAAATCCCATTTTCTAGAGATAAACACCATCCACAGTTGGTTGTGTTTCCTTAAGACTATTCTCCCGCAACCCCTAAATCTACACAAGTGTTTTTAAAAAATAAAAATGGGATTATTCTTAACATTTTCTTCTGCAGCTTTTTTTTTACCCTTGAAAGTACACTTGGCCCTCTTGTAAGGAAGATGGGTGATCCTATTCCAAGCCGGGTTTAAATCGCTCCTGACCAGCCAGTCCACCAGTGGGTCAGCATTTGTTAAAGAGAAACTATCTGTGTGCCTTGGTGTTTCCATCAGAGCACCTTTATTGACAAGCGTCAAGTTAGGACAGGGCCCTGGGTGGAGCCTTGAGCACCTGCTGCAAATATCTTTGCACTCAAACATTTCATTTTACAAGTTCATTTTATTTTATGCATTCTGTTTACCTGGTATATACTTCAGCGTATAAATGGCTCAGTGTGAGAGCTTGATGCATTAATATAAGGTGTGCTCAGCTCCATAGCTAGTATGTTGAGGAATATCAGTGTTCTGGGTGGGCAGATGTAGAATGAGCTTGAGCAGCGGGAGGGACCATCTTGTTTTGGGTGATGGGATCCCTTGGGTCCCCTTTCTGAACACTTTATCCCTGTAGAGCAATCACTCAACCAATCGGCATCACTTACAATGCTAATGTCTCAGATCCATTGACCAAATTGTCATTTTCATGGAAATAAGTCTGCGAATTCCAGTAGGTCTGCTTCATTTTTGAGCATATAGGATGACAAAATGGTCATAATATATGGATGATAGTAAAAATATCTAACATTCCTAGAGGCTAACTATGTGCCGGACACCCTTCTTTTATCCTGTTTTACCTCTGAGATTCAGACAGATTAAATAACTTGCCCATAGTCATACAACTAGTAAATTTTGGAGCCAGTGTGTGTGCATGCGTGTGCAAATGTGTGAGCATGCATGTGTGTAATGGGATGTGGTTCAGGGAAGAAAGCACTTCCTTTTCCCAGCAGAATTATACCACAGATAAGACCCAGGGTAACAGAGAAGACTGTTGAGCATCACACATTTGGATTGCCTACCTGGTGTGAGTTACACGTGGATGTTTATGCAAATACCAGACTGGTTGTAACCAGGCTGAGGGGCTTGGAGTCAGAGGATTGTCTTTCTTTGGAGGGCCTTGAATTCCTGTCAATGTTAGTGCCTGTCTGGAAAGAGCTACCTGCTGCTATGGCTTGGTTTCTTTTTGGCCAACATGGATGGTGGTGAGATTCAAAGGCTGGTTGCAAAGTTGGTTTCATAAGAGGCAGTGATAACCTTGGGGGATAGGCTACATCTGACCCTGGGGTTACTGCGGGATGAAGTTTACCCAGATGAGAAAGAGGATGGAAGAGGAGTCCCAGAGCCAAGTCAGGTGACTTAAAGAACATGATTCATTCAGGATAAAAGTGGTTCAAGGGACAGCAGGACTGTTTAGAGAAAGGGGAATTCTGCTGCAGTCCGAGGACAACTGTGGGTCTGTTAAGTAGAAATTCTGAAGAAGCTCAGTTTCAGGGAGGTAGAGGTGCCTGGTAGCCAGAGGGTGCCTTGGAGGGAGGCGATGGTGTATATGGAAGTGCTAACATGGGTTTCAAGGTTGGCATCTCTTCTTTGAAAATTAATAGGGGCTTTCCAGACTGGTTTCCAAGTGCATTGTTGGGTGTGGGGTTCCTTCATAGATGGGCAGGGTGGACTTGAAAGCTCTTTTATAATCCTGTCCAGCCCTGGGCTGCAGGGTAGTTTTGCTCAGAGGCCACCTTGTAGACCAGTGCAGATCTATGACCTTGTAAATGAGGCTGGGACAGGGCTGGGGAGGGTTAGTTTGCCAGGATTGCCATAAAAAGTACCACAGAGCCAGTGGCTTAAACAATGCATTGTCTCACTATGATATTCATAAATCATCAAGTTGTAGCTTCTCTCACTGAATGGTATAATTTTAAAAAAAGAAATAGTGCAATTCTAGGCTTTTTTTTTTTTTTTTTGACAGAGTCTCACTCTGTTGCCCTGGATAGAGTGCCGTGATATCAGAGCTCACAGCAACCTCAAACTTTTGGGCTCAAAGGCCAGGCACAGTGGCTCACGCCTGTAATCTTAGCACTCTGGGAGGCTGAGGTGGGTGGATTGCCTGAGCTCAGGAGTTCACGATCAGCCTGAGCAAGAGTGAGACTCCATCTTTAAAAAATACCCAGGCTTTGTGGTAGGCACCTGTAGTCCCAGCTACTCAGGAGGCTAAGGCAAGAGGATCACTTGAGCCCAAGAGTTTGAGGTTGCTGTGAACTATGATACCATGGCACTCTACCCAGGGTGACAAAAGTGAGACCCCATCTCAAAAAGAAAGAAAAAGAAAAAACTCTTGGGCTCAGGTGATCCTCTTGCCTGAGCCTCTTGAGTAGCTGGGACTACAGGTGCCTGCCATCATGCCTGGCTAGTTTTTCTATTTTTAATAGAGATGGGGGTCTTGTTCTTGCTGAGGCTAGTCTTGAGCACATGAGCTCAAGTAATCCGTCATCCTCAACCTCCCAGAGTTCTAGGATTACAGGATTCCACTGTAATGATTTTTAAAAATCAGCTAGGAGTCTTTATTCCAATATTTCTGTGAGCTTTGTTGGCAGCCTTTAATCTCAGAGATTAGTGGCAAATATTCATGGTGGCATAGCTGATTAAGGAGTGAGATACTTGATTAACTCATAATCATTGTGTTCTTAGTCTCCTATGCTTTTTCAGCTAGCTGTCTTACCTTACCTGAGTCTCCATTTAGCAAAACACAGGCAGCTTTGATTTTGCTTTTAAATTGTTGTAAAGTACTAATAACTTAAAATTTACCATTCTAATCATTTTTAATATATAGGTCAGTGGCATTAAGGGCATTCACATAGTTGTACAATCGGCACTACCATCCCTCTCTAGAACTTTCTCCCTCTTCTGAAACTGAAATTCTATGTCCAAAAAACACTAACTTCCCATCCTTGTCTCTTTACCCCTGGCAACCACCATTCTACTTTCTGCCCCTAGTTTACTCCAGGTACCTCGTCTAAGTGGAATTGTACAGTATTTATCTTCTTATGACTGGCTTATTTCACTTAGCACAATGTCCTCAAGGTTCATCCATGGGTTAGAATTTCCTTCCTTTTTAAGGCTGAATCGTATTCCATTGACTGTGTAAGTCACATTTTGTTCCTTCATCTGTTGGTGGACATTTGGGTTGCTTTCACCTTTTAGTTATTGTGAATAATGCTGCCATGAACTTGGGTGTTCTTTTAAAAAGAAAACCTTGTGTTAAACACGTACATGTCTATTGTAGTAAAATTAAAATATAGTCAAGGAAAGAGTACTCTCCCACCCCAATCATCTGAAACCTTTCCACTTTGGAGAGAAAGTGACCCCTTTGGAAGCAGGCAAAGCAGGCTGTGAAAAGCCCGAGGTCACCTGGGTCACCCTGAACCCTTTGGAAGTGGGCAAAGCAGGCTGTGAAAAGCCCGAGGTCACCTGGTTCTTCCTGCTCCACCGCTGGCTTCTGACTGGCCTCTCCTCTCTGTCTCTTCCAGGCAAATGTCTGCAGATTGCGGCTGACCGTACCTCCAGAGAGTCCAGTTCCTGAGCAAAGTGAAAAGAAGATTGAGAGAAAAGAGCAGGTGAGGCATCTCTGGCAAGGCTTGGGGAGGCCCCAGTCTTTGTGCTCTTAACCAGCTCCGCCTCCTGTCCCCTAACCCGGCTGTTCACACAGGCTCCCATCAGCAGCTCTGATGAGAAGGCCCGCTTGGCTTTGGGGCCTTGTCTCCCATCTTCCCACCAGACAGCCTGCTCTCCTAGCCGGCTCTGCCAGCGTCGTGCCCTGCTCTTGTTTCTTGGTGAACACTGTGGCTCTGTGTTGATTCAAAGCTGTGGGGATGCTGGCCTTAGTGACAGGTGCTGTGGTGGGGAACGTGGGTTTTCCTGAAACAGCCCAGTCCACAAAGGGCCCATTGTGAGCTGCTGGTGGGGCCAGTGTCTTTCTCAGCAGCTTAGAGCAGCAGCCGGGGCCCAGCTCACACGGGGCATAGGACGGGCCAGCAGACAACTGTGGCATGGGGAAAGGGCACTTTCTTGGCTGGGGGAGGAGGTGTTCAGCAAATATTTTTGTGCTAGCTTGTGTGCTAGTGCTGGGGCCATGAAGATAAGTATGTCCTTGCCTTGAAGAAACACGTAGTTTTCCAGGTGAAACAGGTTTACGTATTTATTCACTGTATAAATGAACAGTAATAATGCAATGTTTCAAGTGTTAGGGGTCCAGCGATGTAAGAAGGGGACACAGAGAAGGGAATAACTACTTGGGAGTTCACTTTGGGGCAGAGGGTTAAAGTGTAAAGAGGAAGTCCTGTTACCTCTAGGCCTCAGGTCCTGGCCAAGCCATTTTACTCAGTCACAAGCAATTATTGGGCACCTACTATATTCCAGGCACCGTTCAAGGCAAAAGGAGTAGAGCAGTAAACAAAGCAACAAATAAAAAAATAAAATAAATCTGTCAACCATGCAACTTACATTCTAGTGGAACAAGAGTGAAGAATCAGCAAAATGATTAAGCACATTTTATAGGGGTTAGGTGGTAGTAAATGCTGATGGAGACAAATAAGAGAAAAGCATAGGAGTGGCAGGGAGTCAGTGTATTTTTTCTTATGCTTATATTTTACATGGATATACAATAAAATAAAAGAATATAATATAGTATAATTTTCATAAATAAAATCATGAAGTAGTGGCTTCTTGAAATGTAAGCCTTGCTTTAGCGTTAACCAATAATGTGGTCAGTTATACAAAAAAGGAAGCTTTTCATTGACTGCTAAGAGTTTAATGATGTCCCTGAGTTTCCAGCAGGTCTCTGTGTCCCCTCCCCTTCTCCTCTAGCCGTCCTCTCCCTACTTCCTGCCCAGGATGGAGAGTTGCCTGTGCTAATGCCAACGATGAATGACAGGGAAAGGAAGTTGGGAGGAAGGAAAGCAATACTGTGAGAGAAAGGAGAGAGAAGGAAAAGTTGCTGATCTGCCTGAAAAGAGAGGATGCGTGGGACCCTCCCACTAAAAGGGTCCAGAGAAGCAGCTGCTTCCGGTTGAGCGTGGACAGGATGAGTTGGGTCTGGGACCCCTGGTGCTGGATGCCTGGGGTCATAGCAAAGGGACCTGGCAGTCAGTTTGAAAGGGCGCTCACTGGCCAAAATTAGAGCAACTTGAGCATGGAAAAGAATGACAGTCGTGGGTTATGACGCATAGAATTATTTTTACAAAATCCATATAGTAATAATCAGAAAGGGGAGGGGTTAAAAAAGGGAAGGTTCTTCTTCATAGAGTGTGAGCCAATACATTTAGAAAATCTCTATTTTGCAAGCCCCTGGTAGATTAGAAAATAGATAGAAAAACTAGTAGGTCAAAGATTATTGCAGAATAGATGGAAGAAGTAGTTGGTGAAAGGGTATTATAGAACAGGATATTCATGTGATCTCAGGGTATTACCTCAGCAGATTACTTACTGATTCTGGAGGGACAGGAACCTTCACAGTGAGGTAGGCTGGTGGTCAACATTTCAACCACGTGATCCACGCTAGTGTAACCAGTAGTGGGGCAGCTGATGTTACGGGACCTGCAGCGGTGTGATTAAGAAGTACACGGTATTACCTATGTTATATTCATGCCACACTTGTTTAACTGAATCTAATAATAAGGAAACAGAAAAACCTCAAATGCAGGACAGTCTGTGGGATAACTCCTTAATAAAGTCAATGTTATTAAAAAAAAAAAAAAAAAAGAGGGCAGTGCTTGTGGCTCAAAGGAGTAGGGCACTGGCCCTGTATGCCGGAGGTGGTAGGTTCAAGCCCAGCCCCGGCCAAAAACTGCAAAGAAAAAGATGAGACTCTGTTGTAGGTTAGAGAGACTAAAGAGACTTAACATTAAATGTAATGCGTGAACCCTGATTAAATATTAGTCTCCCCAAATCTTTGAAAGACATATTGGGATAATTATATACTTTCGAATATGAACCATATATTAAATATTAATTTTCTTGTGGCAGTGGTACTATGGTATGTACTTGAACTGTTCTTTCAGATTCTCTATAGCTTCAAACATTCTCCAAAGAAAAAGGCTGGGGGTGAAGCTCGTAGCCAAGCAGAGAAGGCCATTAATGCTCTGACTTCAGCTGCTGGGTCCTTGTTGAGGAGCGGGACTGAGGGGGCCTCTGTTGCTGTGGGGATTTCTCCTTCTGCCCTCACTGCTCCCTTCCCCTTCCCCTTTTAAAGCTGATGATGGTCAGTGAAGCAGACCTGGGCTGTGTCCATGGTGATGCACCTGCTTAGAATACTTTCTGAAGAAGGGCCCAAGCTGGAGTGAGGGGCAGGACGTGGGTGCTGGCTGTGCCCTTCCAGATGCGTAGTAGGAAGTTGCAGAACTCAGTGTGTTGGGGTCAGACCCAAGCTTTGTGCCTGGGAAGATGATGTTTGGGAAGGGTTTTGAGTGCCCTGGAGGACCTGTTGCTGCTGAAGAATCAAGTATTCCCACAGAAGGAGGCTCATGTGTTCAGCTGTGTCAAGTGGCGTCGTTAACCAAGTTGTGTGTCGATTTGCCTCTTTATCTTGAGCAGTGCATTTAGAACTTGTTAAAGCAAAAGGAACTCTCTTTTTGGGGGGGATCAAAATGTTATACTGAACCCTCACAGGTAAAGTAGTCATAAGTGGCACTGGTGGGGACCCAGGTCCTCCCAGCCTTCCTTTACCCCTCGCCCCCCAGGCACCCTCCCGTGGGTGCCTGAGAACACCAAGGCTCTGAAAAGCACCTGGGGCAGCGTGTGTACCAGGATGCTGCATCTACGGGGTGGACCAGGTGCAGTCCCAGTGCCAGTCTGCGACACATTGGTGACTCACTGCTGAAGAACTGGGGTAGAGAGGAGGAGGGTGCGGCAGGTGGTTCCCTGGGAACGAAGTCCTTGGGTGGTGGCACCCCTTGAAGGCCTTGATGGCAACAGGGTGATTTTTGTCACCGTGTCCTGGCCGAGTTCCTGGCGTGAGTCACTGGGAGCCAGATGCTTGCAACCAGCAAGGACGCCCTGAGGGGGCTGCTTCCCCTAATGTGGTTTCAATGTGGCTGCCCCTCCCTGGGGCCCGCAGAATTTCAAGGTGCCAAAAACTCTGATTACCCTTCCTGGTTCCTTTGGGGGTGTGGGGTGTCTGTGGTGTACAAAGGCCCAGGGCTTGGAGCTGGCTCAGATGGAGGAGTTGGAAAATGTAAATAGTCTGAATGACTTCTGCTGAAGGGGGACATCTTGGATGATTTCCGGGGCCCTGTTAGAGCCACAGCTGGCAGAGGGCAGGCTGAGCCTCATTCTTTGACACTATCAAAGATGCTTATATATCTTGAAATATGGGGATCCCATGGTGCAGCCCACCAAGCTTCTTCCACTTGGGCCATTCTGTCCATTGTTCTCAAATCATGGGAGAGGGAGGTGACTCACAGTGGAGCTGTGTTGCAGATGGCACGTTTTGCCCAGCTCCACAAATAGATGTTTGGACACTCCTGGAAGCAAATTCAACATATTTGGCATCTTTTTATGGGGTAGTGGATTCTTCAGGTGTACTTGGGAAGCTTCCTCCCACTATGGCAGGTGTCTGATCGGCCTGTTCCTTCTAGTCATTCTCTTCAGAGGACATCAACTGCCCTGAAATTGCTTCCCACAGGCCGTAGGTGAGCTCCAAACACTCAGCTTCCTCTTTAGAGTAGGCATAATAATGCCTGGTTGCAAAGAGTAAGTGAGTTCATAGATGCAAAGTCAGTATCTGGCTTAAGATATGGATTAGAGAAGTAATGACCAAATGCCAATCTTTGTTCTTTAAATGGCAAACCCAGTGGCCCTTGGTCTTCGCTTTTCTTCCTTTATCTCTCTGGGAGTCGTTCCCCTTCCTAAAGCTTCCCATCCTGCCTTTTCTTCTCAGACTGGGCCTTCTATGTCCTTTCTGATGTCATTCTGTTCTTCTGCTCCACCCATATATACCCAACCCTTGCCTCCTGTCTACACAGTCCTGACCTCAGAGACCTCATCTTTGTAGCTTGGAGCTGGCCCACATGTCATCTCTGCTCTCCTGAGCCCTGTCTTGCTGTGGCCATGCTGGTTTTCAGTGTTCTGTACATGGTGCTATTTTTATATACCAAAATACCAATATTTTGATATTTATTTTGTTATAACAAAACACAGTTATTTTACTTAGAAGAAGAGATATCATCATCTTCTTCTGCCCTTTGTCTTCATTTGCCATTTCCTCTCAAAGAGGGTCAAGGCCCAGGACTGTATCTCAGGTGGGTTGTTTGAGGTTCTGGTGAAAAGAAATTATCTTAGAGAAGGAAAGATCAGGCTGTAGGAGATAAGGGATTCAGCTCTGGAGGAAATAAAGGGAAAGAGGCAGAGGTAATCTGCCCTGGGAAGGGGGTAGAGTTGGGGAGACTGGGTGCTGGCACCTGCCTCTCCTGTTCCCTCCTCCCCAGATCCCTACCCCCTACAATGACTCCAGCAGGTCCCCTGGAAGTGGATGGGACCCAGATTGGCTCTGAGAGAAATGCAGATGACAAACCTAAGACAAGACACTTGGTCCAGAAAGGGAATATAAACTTGGGGAGTTTCCTCACTAGAAGAGGGATAGAGGCTGGGCCATGGCTCACGTCTATAACCCTAGCACTTTGGGAAGATGATGTGGGAGCATTATTTGAGCTCAGGAGTTCCAGACCAGCCTGAACAATAGTGAGACCCCATCTCTACAGAAAATACAAAAAGTAGCTGGGCATTGTGGCTCATGCCTCTAGTCCCAGATAGTCTGGAAGCTGAGGCAGGAGGATCACATGAGCCCAGGAATTTGAGGTTGCTGTGAGCTGTGATGATAATGTCACTGCACTCTAGCCTGGGTGACAGAGAGCGAGACACCCAGTGTCAAAACAGAACAAAATAAAACTAAACCCAGCCAAACGAACAAATAAACAAAAAAAACAGAAGAGGGAAATAGAACATTTCTGAATGAGTGTGCCTATGGTCCATTCCGAATTTTAATGCAGCGGGGACTTTTTGGTATCTGTTCATGTAAATGACCCAGCCTCACTTCTCTGTGTGTATGTGAATGCCTCTGTACACATTATATTCAGATTTCACAGAAATACATATCTATACGTACATGGAGTGCTCAGCAGTGGATGGCTAGGTGCCAAGGGCAATCTGGATGTCTGGAGCTCAAGGGAGGGGTAGTCACAGCCTCCTGGGGCAGTCAGGGAAGCTGTCAGAGGGATGATGGGCCTATAGCTGAGCCTGGAAGGACAGAATAGACTTGGATAAAGCAGGGAAGAGACTCCAAGCATGGGCTAGGGCCTCAGCTACAGGACGTCCAGACTGAAGCTGTCTTTTTACTGTCTTCTCAGGCCCTAGCTCCCTGCCTTGTACATTGTAGGTGCTTAAGGAATGTTTGTTGATTAGTTTTATGCCTGTTTCCTAGGACTGACACTCCCCTGTGCATATCTGTCTCTGTGTCTACTGTTGCATAGTAGAATTAAAATTAGTAGTAGGTACTTTTGAAATTAAATAACTATTGTTTTCTTTTCTTTCAAGACAGAGTCTTACTATGTTGCCCTCGGTAGAGTGCTATGGCATCACAGCTCACAGCAACCTCAAACTCTTGGG
>NW_003852406.1:10071813-10085078 GCF_000181295.1 Otolemur garnettii
GCAGTTAAGGGCAGCTCCTGTGGCTCAAAGAAGTAGGGCACCGGTCCTATATGCTGGCCTGGCCAAAAACTGCAAAAAAAAAAAAAAAAAAAGAAATTAAATAACTATTGTTTTCTTTTCTTTCAAGACAGTCTTACTATGTTGCCCTCGGTAGAGTGCCATGGCATCACAGCTCATAGCAACCTCGAACTCTTGGGCTTAAGCAATTCTCTTGCCTCAGCCTCCCAAGTAGCTGAGACTACAGGTGCCTGCCACGGTGCCTGATTATTTTTTGGTTGCAGTTGTCATTGTTGTTTTAGCAGGCTCAGGCCACTCTGAGCCCACCAGCCTCGGTGTATGTGGCTGGGGCCATACTCACTGAGCTATGGGTGCCAAGCCTATAACTATTGCTTTCAAAGAACTCTGTGAATGTGTGTATCCATAGTCCTGTCCAAATCCATATGCAATGTATTCTTAGGAGCATATGCAGGTGCGTGCACACACACATGTGTGTGCAAACACATAGAAACACGAGAGCTTGTACCAGTTATTACAGATTTATCATGTTGAATTAGGGTCTCACATGTATTTATCATGTTGAATTTTAGGGAGCTGGTTCTGAGTCTTAGTGTTGGTAAAGTCCTTTGCAAATCAAAAAATAGTTTGAAGCAGATAATATTTTACATAGCAATTAGCATTCCAGCTTTGAAGTGTGCTTTAGTGACCAGTTTTTTTTTAAGTTATTGCCCTCTAGACCTTTGGGAACCCTGACTGAGAGAGAGAGCAGATATGTGTGTGTGGATGTGAAGGCAGGGACTTTCATAGCCCAATAAAATGTTGAAAAGGAGGAAACCCTTGCCAGGAGGTTTTAAAGTCCCCTTTCCTTTAAAAGCCCTGGATGAGTAAGTCCAAGTCCCTGGTGCGACTGTTTATACAACATCGAGGGCTGTTGCCAGGTGGGGGAGTATGCTGCCATGATTCAGAGCTTCAGCCAGGAGCCCAACTGCCCTTTGTGACAGTGTGCAGGGACTCTGTGTGCCTCTCAGAGAGGACAGCCCTGGGAGGACCAGGAGAGGCCTGGGCATCTAGTCCCAACTCCCTCATCAACTACTGCAGTCGTCAAGGGCAGTGGGGTCATCTCGAGGAGCCTCAGTTTCCTCTTGGAGCAGATGGAAATGTTAGCCTTGAGCCAGTGTTTTTCTGAACATGTCTTTAGCTGTGGAACTCAGCTCAAACTGCTATGTGTGGAAGTGCCATTGGGACACAAGGGGTAGTGTCTGTGGCTTAAAGTTAAGGCCGGGGCTCTGTTGGCTGCCCCCAGCCGCCCTCACCCCTCTGCCCTACAGCCTTATCAGCTGGTTGGGGCTATTGTATATAAACCCACTGGCTGTGCCTTCTGAGACTGTTGCTTCTGTTCCTAAGAACAGAAACCATGGTCAGGTGCGAGGGGGGCATTTCACTGTCAAAGTGAATTTGATGACTATAATGAGAACAGCAAAAGGACATAAGGAAAGAGGGGTGGACAGACGCACAGAATCATCCAGATGGACATGTAGCATTTAGTTGGAACCCAGATGCTCAGAAGTATAAAGAAACCACAACACTGATACCAGAAACCACATATCTATCTACCAGTTGGCCATCAGCACACTAAACACTCTATGTATATTATTCCATGTACTCCTTAGACTGTACCCTGAAATTGGTGACAGTATCCTCATTTTTCTGTTTGGGACCCTGAACAGAAGCGAAGTACAGAATACAACTTTGCACAGGGCACACAGCTACCGTAGTAGATCAGTGGTTCTTAACTTTCTCAATGCCGCGATGTATTTTCATTGTTACAAAGGGGTCATCACCCACAGGTTGAGAACCAGTGTAGTAGATGGTAGATTGGCAATTCCGCCTCAGGGTGGTCTGCCCAGGTTGCCATGGGAACAGCAACTTGCAGGCTTCTCCTACCAGAGGAAGTCTGTTTAGGAGATTTACATTTTATCAGTCAAGGTTACCTAAAGTGTGTGCTATACCCCTGGGTTCTAGGAAAGCCGTTCCTGATTTTTTCCCTCCCATGTATTCTCTGCCTTTTTCCTGGCCTTGTTGGCCCTACACAGCTGCTGTCTGCACAGAAGCTGTAAAGTACTATCTTGAGGAAGTTATCTCCTGTCACGATGCTGTCATTACAGCTGCCATTCTTTCGGAAACTTATTTTTGGCTGAAGGTCTTTCATCTCCTTCTCATCTTAAGCATTCTTTTTCTTCTTTTGAGACAGTCTCACTCGTGCCCTGCCCTGGTAGAGTGATATGATGTCATAGCTCACAGCAACCTCAAACTCCTCGGTTTAAATGAGCGATCCTCTTGCCTCAGCCTCTGAAGTAGCTGGGACTACAGGTGCCCGCTACACGCCCTGCTAGTTTTTCTATTTTTAGTAAAGATGAGGTCTCGATCTTGCTGAGGCTGGTCTCAAACTCCTAATCTCAAGCAATCCTCCCACCTTGGCCTCCCAGAGTGCTGGTGTTACAGGTGTGAGCCACAGTACTTGGCGTCATCCTAAGCATTCTAAGTGATTTTTTTTCTGAGCATTAGTTATTTAGGAAGTAGATACTATTCAGTCTGTCAGATAATTGGAAGTAACAAATTAATTTTTTTTAAGAGGCCTGGTCTTGCTGTGTCACCCTGACTGGAGGGAAGTGTCTATTCGCAGACTCTGTCATAGCTTAAAAGTAGACTTGAGCTCCTGGGCTCCAGTGATCCTCCTGCCTTGGCTTCCAGAGTAGCTGGAATGACAGGCTCAGGCCACTGTGTGTGGTTAAATATTTTTAATAAGCCAAAGGTTTTGATTTCTCTGATAATAAAAGGCTGCCCACCTCCTCCCTATTTCTTTCCCAGGCTGTGGGAAGGCCCCAGGAGCTCAGCTGTAATGTTCATTTTTTTGTCACAAGAAGGCAAAACAATGTCAAAATAATGACCTGGGACAAATAATTTGCTAAGATGAACATGCAGGTCAGACAGGCCAGAGCACATTCCTGACAGTTCTGGCCTCTGGCTGCAGGATGGACAGGGGGCCTAAGGCTCTGTGCTCCCCAGTCCCTAGCTGGCTGCTGCCCTCTGGCTGGAGAGAAGAGGTCCAAAGCAAGAAGGTTTGGAAATAACTGGGTTTCTATTTTGCAAGTCCTTTGAGTCATTTTAGGGTCCTTCTAAGTCATGTTGGCAGTCGGACCTGTGATCAGCCTCCTGTCCTAGCATCTGTGGCCGGAGTTGGCTGTGGCAGTCTGCCACCGTCTGTTCTGATTTATGTGGAGCTGTGTTTCTGCTGTTACTTATCTCCAGAGACCAAAGGATTTTGACCAAAGAATTTCTTCCATTGCACAGGTTGATCCTCTGTGTCTAGGATGGCCACATACTCCAAATATTCTGTCTTTTTTCCTTCAAAATGTAGGGTTGGAACATCTCTGTATGCTGGATACCAGGGTGTGGGAGTGAGTGTGGGAGATGCAGTTCCTGTCTTGGTGGAGCTGGCTGCGTTGTAAGATCATACATTTGGATGTAGGATTTGAATATTATCACTGGCCTTGATAACCAAACTCTCCAGTGGGCAGTAAATCCCTTAGTGTAGGAATTTAGGCTAGGTTGCTTTTCTAGTCTTTCTTTCTATCGCACTTGCTGCTAAATGCATCTTTACAGGAAACAGCCATAGTACAATCCTGTAGGTAAATTTTAAGCTATTATGCCAAGGAATAGCTCAATTTGGAGATTCCGTGTTACTGGTTATACCTGTTGCTAATGGCGGCTGCATTCCACGTAGGGACTATGCCCTTTTAGTTGGCTGTTTCCTTTTTCCTTCTTTAGTAATATATATTTTTTTATTCTGTGCATTTTTTAGGGCTTTTGTTTTCAAAATAATTTTGCCTAATATTGCTTCATGCCCAGGAGGCTTTCAATAGGTTTGCTCTACATTTAAAAAAAAATTTATATTTTAATACCAACCAACATCATAAGTTAAACAAATCTTAATTTTGGCTAGTTTTGAACATAATACAAAAGGAGACAATGAGCCACTGACCCTTCCCTCCAGCTCCACAAGCCCTCAGCCCATGGCCAGTCCTGCTTGGTCTACACGCCCGTCCATTTCCTCCACCCTGGACAAAGAAATAAATAGATGTCATAAATATTTCAGCATGTTTCTCTAGCAGATAAAGACTGTTTCCCAATAGTATCACAATGCTACTAACATGCCTAAAATAATTAAAATTTATCTTGTAGAAAGATACTGTAAGGATATGAGAAGAGAAAAATTTAGATACAAATACCTTGCCCAACATATCGGCTTTTTTTTTTTTTTTTTTTTGAGTTTTTTGCCTGGGGCTGGGTTTGAACCCACCACCTCCGGCATATGGGCTGGCACCCTACTCCTTTGAGCCATAGGCGCCGCCCCATATCGGCTTTTTTTCCCCCTGTGTTTTCTAGTCTTCACCAAAAGCATACCAACATTTGTTAAACCAATAGTAGTCTCTGCTCCTTAGCCACTTTTCTGGGTATACCTGTTGTGAATTGGGCTGAACATCTCTGCTCTACCATCTGAGAGGAACCAAGGGGGCTCCCTTCAGCTGGACCCTATTTATGAGGTCTGTGGAATTCCCTAGAACCTCTTTCAACTTTTAAAGCTCCCTGTTCATTCAGCAAATATTTGTTGAAAAACTTGTGTGTCAGTTGCTGTTAGATGGTGGTAGTTATTGTGGAAAAGAAGAGAAAGAAGGGCCTCGACCTACTGAACTCACAGGTGATAGGGAAGGAGGCCTCACCTATGTAAGGACACCAGTGGTCATTTGGTGTCTTGGCTGAGTGTTGTGGAGAAAGGTGAGAATAGACCAAGGATACAGGCCCGGGCTGGAGGGTCAAGGAAGGTGTTCTGGAGGGTTCTTAGGGTGTTCAGGTTGGCCCCTAAAAGAACAGAAGGGAGGCAAAGAGGCAGGGTTGGTGTGGGGAAGTAGAGAAAAGTCCCCCATTCTGGGCCTGCCTCTTCCAATTGGCCCAGGACCTGAGGGCCAGCCTCAGCTTCCCCACCCTTTGAGACTCTGAGATGCCATGGAAATGCGAAGTCCAGTTCTGCTCCTGACAGCTGTTCTGGAAGTATTGCAGAGCTGCTATTTGGAGAGACATTTAGAAAGCACTTTCAGGCTCTCACTTGACAGCGCTAGTACATTTACACAGAAGGGTTATTGTGAAGATTAAAGAAAGTAATATACTATAAAATTGCTGCACAAATCCCTTTTCCTTCTCTCTCATTGTGACGGTGTCGTGGCCCAGTAGCTCCCAGGCTGCTTCAGGAGTCCTCTCCTCCAGGAGTGGCCCAGCCACCGCCTTGCTCCTGAGCAGAGTCCTGGGACTGTGCCCTTCCCTGGGGCCTATTCTTTAGACCTGGACACTTATAAAGACGATCAATTCAAACATAATGCTTTTTAAAAAAGAATTGCCAAAAATGATAATTCAAAGGGTACAGAAGAGCATCAAGGAAAAAGTAAAATCCCATTTTAGTGAGGAAACTGTGATGAAAAATTTGGATTCTATCCTTTTGGAGGTTTTACACACATAAACATAAACGCTCTTTTTTTTTTTGACGGAGCCTCAAGCTGTCCCCCTGGGTAGAGTGCCATGGCATCACGCTCACAGCAACCTCCAACTCCTGGGCTCAAGCGAGTCTCCTGCCTCCGCCTCCCAAGTAGCTGGGACCACAGGCGCCCGCCACAACGCCTGGCCATTTTTTGGTTGGAGCCATCATTGTTGTTTGGTGGGCCCGGGCTGGGGATTCGAACCCGCCACCTTAGGTGTATGTGGCTGGCGCCTTAGCCACTTGAGCCACAGGCGCCGAGCCCATAAACACTCTTAAAACAAAAATCAGTGCTATGAAATGTATTATTTTTTCGCTGAGTGTCTCTTAGATGCCCTTACATGTGGGTAGCCTTTGTGCCCTGCACAACCTTGCAGGCTGTGTTCCACAGACCTTTGTCCTTGGTGTCGTTTGTGTTTTCCTGCCTGTCTGTGGCCCTCATCATCCTGTCTGGGTCAGGAGCAGTGATCTTCCAGCCACCTGAGTTTTCCTGAGTCTTTTGCTTTGCAGAAATGCATTTCATCGGCTTGTTTTTCAGGAACTGGGTGGAGTCCGTGCCTGAAAGAACATGCTTTTGTTTTCTGGTATGTGAGTAGTTTCGTTAGAGTTTCCTCTTCCTAGTTGTATTTCTAGTGAATTAGGGATACCTTAATGCCAGCTCGTCACTCCATTACAAATCATTAACAGCTCAGTTTCCCAAACGTGCACACGAATGTCACAAGTTGAGTCAGTGCCTGTGAAGCCCAGGTGTGAGGGACTCAGGTGGGAGCGTTTACCAGAAACAAGTACACATACAAAGGGCCGCAGCCCTTGCAGTCCATCTTTGCTCAAGCATGTGCAGAAGGGTGAGAGGCAATGGATACTTCTTTTTCTCTTTAAAAAGCTCCCATTATAAAACAAAGCAAAACAAAACAAAAGCAGTACAAAAAAGGGCATAAAGACCAACGTGAAAGTCATCCCAATCTCAGCACCCTGTATCAACCCGCTGCCCTTCCTTAGAGGGGTCTACTGTTAATAATGGATCCTGTATCTTTCTAGACTTTTCTTTGATTTTACAAACCTGAATGAATGAGGTCATAAAGTACTTGCTGTTCTGTCATAATGAGTGATTTTGAATACAAATTACTGTTTTGTGCGTCAATAAATTTTGATAAACACTGGGAAAGAATGGATGCAAATGTGGCTGAAACGTTAGCTGGAGAGCAGTAACGATTATGAAGCTGGGACTTCTGTGCTGTGGCATTGTTGAGGTTCAGGGTCAGCCCCAGGGAAAGCTGGGAGAAGGCCGGTTTGCCGGTGAAATCTCAGTTCTTGGTGTTGTTTTTTCCCTTGCCTCTGTTCCCTCCATGTGGTGAAGGCCCTGCTCTCACCCCTGCATCTGACCTCAGCATGGGAGGAAGACTCACTGTCAGACAGAACCACACAACCAGGCTTGAGTCCAAATGTGTGACTGTGAGCAAGTGGCTTAATCTCTCCCACCTTCAGTTTCTCAGCTGTGAGTGGAGAGGACAATTGCTACATCACAGAGTGGCTGTGAACATTAAATGTGCTTAGGAACACGACTGGTTTATAAAATGTGCTCAAGAAATAGAGGGGCATCAAGACTTGAACATGTTACCTTCCTCAAAGGTATTTGCATTGAACAATGACCAAAGCTTTAACTGAAGGGATGAAGGGTCAGCCAGCAGGAGCAGAGGGATTCTGCCTGGCTTTACAGAATAATGTCATAAATGGTCACAACAGGTTTTGTACAAGCCTACTTCTTTTTCTCAGAACTTGACCCCTGGGCCAGCTGTCCTACCCTCAGAGGACAGCTTAGCTGCCAGGTGATAGCCAACTTCCACCTTATGCATTTCAAGCCATGTGTTCAGTGATGAGTTTGAAGCCACACAGAGGAACTGGTTCAAGGTGAAAGGTGGCATTGATAAGAGCAGCAGATTTCAAACCCTTGCTCTCCTTATCAGAGATAATGGAAGTCCATCAGGCACCTTTGTGGGAATTAGGAATGAGCGCCCCCTGTGGGAAGGTGGGGCTGTGCAGATGCCCTACGAGGTCAGTGGACAGGGCCTTATAGAAATTAACCCACGGTGCTCTTCCTCCAGGGTAAATGCAAGCCCCAGCCCAGGTCAGGTGTGACTTGGGGAGCTGAGACTAAGCTGGATTTCTGCTCCTCTCTGTCCCCACTGCCAGGCACCTGGTGCTGGGCACGACCTGCATAATCATACAGTGAGAACCCATTATGACAACTGTTTTCATGAGGACTCAAGAGTCATTATTTTTTTCCCCTCTTTTCTTTCTTTTAGCCTGCTGACCTAAGCAAGGGAGAAGCTACCAGGAAACTTCCTCAGGGTGTTGTTTATGGTGTGGTGCGAAGATCAGATCAAAACCAGCACAAGGAAATGGTGGTGTATGGGTGGTCCACCAGTCAGCTGAAAGAAGAGATGAACTACATCAAAGACGTGAGCTGTTTATGGGTCTATTTTTTCTGGTTTATATTTTACTTGCAGCACATCAAAAGATGGTGTTGGAAGAATTGATGTCAGGATAATACGGCATTTGAAAGAAGTCTTTGTGTTGCCATTTTAGGTAGAAATGTTTCTATGTATGTCCATAGTGAAGTTATAATAGAAAGTAGAGATGTAATTCTGCAAGGTAGGGTAGGTCGATCTTCTGTGGGATAGATGTTACTGAGCAGGTATACGCGGGAGACCAGATGGCTTCCTTCTTCCATGTGCAGTACGGAGGCTCTTAGGGGGTTTCGCTTATTACACTGAATACATCTAATGTATAAATTTGGACAACTGTATACATTTGGATGCTTTTGATTGCAAATAACAGAAAAGCCAACTCAAAGAGGAAATTCATCTCCCATAGGGATAAGTTTAGAGGTGAGTGGGCGCCAGGCGGGGCCCACCTGGACTCTAGTTCTCTGCGTTTTCATTTCTCCCTCTTCCTGTAGCCTCAGGCTCAAGGGGTCATCTGAAAACATGACAGTGTCTGGAGGAAGAAGAGAGGCTCCCCACCTCTGGATACCTGTTAGAGGCTCACACTGCACACCCATTAGATTACCCTTCTGTCTAGTTGGGCAGGACTGGGTCACTTGCCCAGTCTGAGCCCATCCCTGGCAAGAGAGGCAGGAAACTCTGGCTGGTACAGGGCTGTCACTCGGGCTGGAGCAAATGCTGTGCAGACAGCCGCAATGGTGTCATTCAGCCAAGGCCATCAGTGCCATTTCTTTGTATTCAATATTTTTTTTAATTTCATGTTCTTCTGAGAAAATTTTGAAAATATGAAAGTCAATGAAGAAGGACCCAAACTGCCTCAGGGGCGGGCCTGTGAGTGCACAGACCTTGCTTCAGGGTCTGGCTTATGTTTGGCCCAGCGTGTCACTTGGCCCCTGTGTAGGTTTAGATTGCAGGGACTGGACTTAACCCCTCAGGTCAAAACCTCAGTGCTGTGAACGCCTTTTTTTTTCTGTGGGCTTGTGGATAAGATGCAAAGCCACTCTGTCTCAGCCTTTGTATGAAATTTTAAAAGAAACATTTCTTTACTGAATTTAGAGAATAGTAATAAGTAGTAGAACAGTAATAATTAAGTAGAAAATATAAGGAAAAGCCAGAAAGGTTATGAAGTTACATATACACACACACAAAATGTGTGTGACACACTCCAGCCTCAAATCCCGAGTTATCCTGCCTCCCAAAGATAATACCATTTGAAGTGTTTCGTTCCTGATTTTCCTATTAAGAATAGCTCAGGCATTCTAAATTTCCCGTATTTTTCTCAAGGAGATATTTAAATTTTCCTCATTTAAATGCTCCAAACAGCATAGTATTGCTTTGAAGGTAAACCTTCTTTCCAAGTAGGGTACAGAGTCACAAATTGCCTAAGATAAAGATGGCAGGTTGAGGCTGGTCTGAGCTGTGGATGACACAAGCCAAAGTCACAGGGCTGGCTCTAACCTGGAATTACCAACCTCTGCCATGATCTGTGATTTAAAATTAATTTCTAGGTCCCTTCTTCTAGAGCTGTTTTCGAATCTCTCCCTGGCCTGGTCATTCCTGTATGTTTATAGGTTTGTTTGCCCTCTCTCCCTTGGGAGTGTCCCTCTGACCCTATTGGCTTCCAGCCATGTTTGTTGGTGGGAGTGACACCCAGCTCAGTATGCTACCTGTTCCCCACCAGGGAGTGGCAAAGTGCCAACTCAGAGCCACAAATAAAAGCCATCCTGATGGCCTGGAATGAAAGTCATGGTTTTGGCCTCATTTTTCCAAAGTGTTTGTAGTTAATGGCAAGAAAGTAGCCTCTATTATTAGAATTCATCTGGGGAAGGCTTAGTGGAAGGCTTAGGGTCTTGACTGCCCCTTTCCCCCAAATCTCCACCAATATTCAGTCACCCCTAATAAACATGTAGTTTAATTTAAAACAATATGCTTGCTATGCAAATACATCTTCAAAATTGTACTCTTTTTTTTTTTTTTTTGCAGTTTTTGGCCGAGGCTAGGTTTGAACCCTCCACCTCCAGCGTATGGGGCTGGTGCCCTACTTCTTTGAGCCACAGGCGCTGCTGCCCAAAATTATACTCTTAACACTGTTCCCTAAACTCTTGCATTCTAAGCAAACTGCTGCCCTTAATCCCTTCCTAAAACAGAAATTCTGGATGGTACTTGGAGAAAACTCCCTTGAGACTTCCTGTCCTGTTTAAGGATTCCTGAGCGTTTTGTCCATCCTAGCGACACAGAAGAAGGGAGGAGACAGGGAGAGTTTCTATGGACTTTTGTTTTATTTTTAAAGTTTTCAAGGCCTTGTAATTCCTCTAACAGTGGTACTATAAAGAAACTTGAACGGTGTTTGTGTGAACAGTGGGGTTTTTTGTTGTTACATCGAGTGCCTTGTACATTACTGGTGATTATTGAGGAACTGACTTTCACATTTATGGGCTCTCTAAAACTCACATTTTCCTACCTTACATTCCAGATATTTAATTGCTGTTTGGCAGAAGTAGGGAAAATGAAAGGTCACGTTTTGGTTTTTTGGTCCTTTTATGTGTGTTTGCAGGGTTGACTTGTTAAAAATTTTGTACTTGTGAAAATGTGTAATAGGAAAGAAACAAATCTTGCCCAAATACGGGGTGAGAGTGATAGGTGAGTTTCAACAAACCTTTTTTTCTTCAGAGTTTATTATTTGGATAATTAATATTTATTGATATTATAATCATATGTGTATGTATATATAAATTATTTATTTTTTTAGCTTTTTTAAAATTAAATCATCGCTGTGTACATTAATGTAGTCATGGGGCACAGTGTGCTGGTTTTATATACAATTTGAAATATTTTCATCAAACTGGTTAACATAGCCTTCATGGCATTTTCTTAGTTATTGTGTTAAGACATTTATATTCTACATTTAGTAGGTTTCACATGTACCCTTGTAAGATGGACCATAGGTGTGGTCCCACCAACTACCAGCCCTCAACCCATCAATATATAAATTATTGTTTGGATAATTCCCTTGGTTTCTTACTAGATGTCAGGGGTGTTCTTCCTTACTTTCCTGAATGTCCTGTTCTTAGGATTTTTTTTTTCTTTGTGGGAAACCCCTCTTCTTAGGGTTTCTTAAAAGTTTTAAAAATCTTGCATGACAATGTTATAGCTTAATCTCTAACCAGCATCTTTGTGGGCTGCAGGTGAGAGCCACTTTGGAAAAAGTGAGGAAGCGAATGTATGGAGACTATGATGAGATGAGACAGAAGATTCGAGAACTCACCAAGGAACTGTCGGTAAGTTAATATTCAGTGACGTGGTAAGATGGAGGTGTGGTACAGGTCAGAACTTTCTGGGGTATATAATGAGTATATAATGTTACAAATAAATGGAATCATATTTTAATGAACTGAGGGAATTTGGTCACATAGTGAAATTTATTATTTAAAGGACAATTTTTGTGGCAAGAATAATAATATTTACATTTGAACCATTCCCACCAAGGTCAGGAACAAGACTAGGAAGATAGATATCACTGCTATTATTTGTTGTACCTGAGATGCTAGCCAATGGAATTAAACAAGGGAAATAAATTTAAAGGTTTAAAAAGAGGACAGGTAGATGTAAAACTATCACTATTTACAAACTATGTGATTATATAACAAGAAAGGCCAAGTGAATTGATGAAAAAAACTACTATAAACAATGAAAGAATTCTGTAAGACAGCAGGGCATAAAATTAATACAGAGAGATTTCAATAGATTGAAAAAAAAGCTAAGAGAAAAATAGCAACAGAAAATATTAAATATCTAAAAACTTTAACAAATGGAAAGACACATCATGTGTTTAGAGAGGAGGAGTCGACGTAGGATGTCAGTATTATCTGGGTTAATGCACACATTTATGTGATTCAATAAAAATACCAACAATACCAATAACATTTGGTTTTTATTTTGTTTTTTACAAATGGACTAGGTGATTCTTAGGTTGTATAGAAAATAAATACGAAGAGTTGGGAAAATTCTGGGGAAAACCATTGAGAAGGACTAGCCCTATCAATGTTAAACTGAAGAGGCCTCAGAGATTAAAATATCAGTGAAAAAAAGTCCCAAAATGTATTACCCTAGTATATGATAAATATAGCATTTCAATTGAAGGAGGAAAGAGGACTTATCAGTGTATCCTATGGGCATAACTTGCATGCTGTTGAGACCATCTTATACCAGGACCAACTCCAAATGGAACAAAGATTTAAATCCTAAAAGTAGAACTTAAGGCTTGGCGCCTATAGCTCAACCGGCTAAGGCGCCAGCCATGTATACCTAAGGTGGTGGGTTTGAATCCCCAGCCCGGACCCGCCAAACAACAATGATGGCTGCAACCAAAAAATAGCCAGGCGTTGTGGTGGGCGCCTGTGGTCCCAGCTACTTGGGAGGTGGAGGTAGGAGACTCGCTTGAGCCCAGGAGTTGGAAGTTGCTGTGAGCTGTAATGCCATGGCACTCTGCCCAGGGGGACAGCGTGAGGCTCTGTCTCAAAAAAAAAAAGAACTTAAAAGTGTTAGTACAAAACGTGAATTCATTTATACCTTTGGGGTGGCAAGGCCTTTTCTTATTATGACATAAAGTCCTAAAACCGTGAAAGAAAAGGTTGATAACTTTGACTACCTTAAAATGAAAAACTTTAGTTGAGCTGGTAAAAGTACCCAGCTCAGAGTCAAAGGACAGAATGGGAAAGATGATTTTACCTTTTTATCATAGATAGCAGGCTAATTTTCTGAATATTTAAAGAGCTCCATTGACTCAAGAAAAATCCCACAACTCATAAAAACAGGTGAAAGATTTGTAACAGGTAATTTATCATGAAGGAAAGATGGAGAGCTTTTAAATATTTGACAAAACTTTAACCTCACTCACAGGAAAAGAAACCTAGATCAAAACCATCCTGAGATTTAATTTTTACTCATGAGACTGGCCAGACTGTATGAGTGGGGCAAGACATTGTCAACAGAGCTGTGGGTAAGCAGGAAGGTTGCTGATGGGAATGCAATTTTGTATTCTCTTAGGGAGAGCAACTTGGTACTATCTATCAAAATGGCAGATGCCTTTGGCCCAGCAATTCTGTTCCTAAGAATTGTTCTACTGACTCTCACATATGAAAAATAACGTATGATGAAGTTCTTTTTTTTTTTTTTTT
>NW_003852406.1:10085507-10094911 GCF_000181295.1 Otolemur garnettii
TGGCTGGCGCCTTAGCCGGTTGAGCTATAGGCGCTGAGCCGATGAAGTTCTTTATTGCAGCATTTTTTGGAACAGAGAAAAGATTGGAAACTTACTTGTCTATCAGGAAGGAAGAAGTAAAATAAATTATATCTCTGCAATAGAGTATACACATTTGTAAAAGAAATAAAAAGCTCAACTGAGCCCTTCGAAAAGAGTTATGGAAAGATTTCAAAGATACAGAGTAGGTGAAAAAAGCAAGATGAAGGAAAATATGTATAATTTGATACCATTTGTGTGAATGGGACAAATATCTATTGGGATTGTTCTGTGTGTGCACAGTGGTTCCCAACCAGGGGGCACAATGGGTGGGATGGTAACCCAGCAGATGGGGCAGGAGTGACGGGGGATTTATTTCAGGATATACCTTTTATTCTTTTTCGATCTTTGTACCAAAAATCGAAAGAGCTTTTACCTACTCAAAAATTTAAGAAAAATAACCTTCCTTTAGATTAACCAAGCTAATGCTTATGGACATTTAAAAAAAATTGTTATTAGTAATCCTAAAGATAAAAGTCCATATCTATATGACATACTTTTCATAAGAGTTAACATCTGCAGGAAAGAAAGGTGATTATAATAGTCATGCATTAGAGTTCAGTGTCTGGCTGGGTGGTGATATTATCTGCTTAAGTAAGACCTACTGCCCTGATTAGAGAAGTGGGGGACCCACCTAGCCCATTCTCACTGGCATGTAGGAGATTTGTGACATTCTCACCTACTTATGGAAATTCACTGTCATCCATTGACAGACACTAATGACTGTCATCAAAGCCAAAGGATTGGATTTGCAATAAATGCATAAACAAGGCTCTGACCTTTGCTTTCTGTCACCATCTCCTACACACCCGCATTTTCTCATGCTAGAACTGTCCCAGGAGCCCCGTGTCTCTGCCTCCAAGTCTCTGTTCTCCAGCCCATCCTACATCCTGCAGCCAGATTAAGTTGCTAAACTCCTGCTACATAAACACGCCCCAGAGCATGCCACACACAGGTGGTCCTGGCCTGGCGTTTCAGCTCTCTCTCCCACTCCCCAAGAGCAGCTCCTGCCCTCTGCCTGCCTGGCTGTTCCCTGCAGCTCCCCTGGCTGCACATCTGAGCCTTCCTGAGAACCCTACCCCTAGTTCTACTTGTATCCAGCCTCTTGCTGAGATCTAGCTCAAGCCTGGCCTCTGATGAAACTTTCCCATACATGTTAAACACACGCCCAGTAAGACAGCAACAGCAAGAGCAGCTCCTAAGAATTGGGAGGCCCAAAGCAGACCCTTCCTTGGTGAGTAGAAAGGGCAAGATGGCAGAAGATTCCATCTGGGTTCTAGTTCTAGCCACGTCCCCTCTGGGCTGTTGTGAGCAAATCACTTAACCCCTCTGATTCTGTTTCTTATGCAGGGCCACGTTCTGACTCCTCACAGCGCTGCTGTGGGGTGAGTGAGGCTCTGTGGGTGAATGGTGTGTGTAGATACTGTGCAAAGGGACCATGTTCCTGCCTCTCTTCTCTCTGGGTCATGCAGATGTAGATTTTCATTTAAAGCTTTGCTTTCCATATTTGAAGTGGATGCAGCTTCTATTAGAAGGGCATTGCAGCCTCATGGAAGATTGCTGTGGGTGTATATGGATTGATTTTGTGTAACTGTCTCCTCAATCTGTCCAGGTTTCCCACGCCCGGCAGGACTATCTAGAGAACCACATCCAAGCCCAGTCGTCTGCCCTGGATGATTTTGATGCCATGAACTCAGCCTTGGCGTCGGACTCCATTGGCCTGCAGGTACTCACCTGCTCACTGTTAGACGGGTCCCTCTGTTACAGGCCAACCAAGCCCAGCCCAGTGTGGGCCCTGTCCCTTTGCTGAATAGTAACTCACAGTGTGTCCTCAGCTCAGTATGTAGAATCTTCTAAGCAGAGCCACAGTAAAAACTGTGCCCAGAAGACGGTGAAGGAAGTTGATGGAAGGGCATCCAAACTGAGACTGGAATGCTTTGTTTTTGCCCTCACTGAAATGGGGGTTTCGATCCTGAGTTCAGTGTGATGTCAGTGGATCTACCAGGTGCCCAGATGGTCCTCAGCATCAGTGCCCAGGACAGCACGTCAGCCGATTTCTTTTTCTATCCTCAATGTTATAGGAGGCCCAGCCAATCTCAGAAAAGACAGGTGTAACCAAAGACATCTGTACCCTTTACATGGCAAGTCATTCTTAAAGTCTTACTTTTTCTTAATTTAGAAATTATTTTGCATCAGAGAGAATCATGTGTATTTCAAAGACTGTCTTCTAGTAGCAGAGAGGAAAACAGAAAGATCCGGTCTCCTATGTTGGTGAAAATGTGTGTTGTCACTCAATTCAAGGCACTGTTTTGTTGCCTGATTTGATTTGCTAGGAGCTAACTATTCAAATGCTTCTACTCTTACTCTTCCAACCAAGTCCCCTATCTCATATGCAAATTAACTTTAAAAATGTCCAAAACAAAGCATTGTATTTATTTGAAATAGCTTCCCTTGGCTTCAGTTTCCAAACATATGAACAATAGTTTCGGCCCCTGCCCCCCTTTATTTGGCTCTTATCTTTTTACCCTCCTCTTAAAAGTTCCACAGATGATTTCAAATCCTTTCCATCCCTATATAAATAATTTCTTAGGTAAACATACACTTTTTCATGTTGAGATTCTCCACTTCCCCTTGATCCTAGTATTCTCTAACAACAGCTGACAGGGCAGTGGTGACTACAGCAGGGCTGGGCCACTGTCCAAGAGTGGGTCTGGATGGGCCCCCTGTTACAGTATGTCTGGGATGCCCACTTCTGGTGGGGCCTATGGGTCCCACCCTTTTCCTGGCTTTCTTTGGTGTGTGCCAGTTTCCCCCAGCCTCAGACCGAGCCCCATGTAGGGTCTAGGTTACCCAGTAGCCTTTGTTTTCCCTTCCTTCTGTCATCACGGGGGCTTGCCAAGACTCCTGTTCCTTCCCCCTAAGACATAGCTCACTCCCAGCCGAGCAGGAAAGGCTGTATCTCACCTGAATTCAGACTTCAGTGGTATCTATGCTATGAGTCTGGTTTTTCTTTCTAGAAAAAAATTGCAGGCATTTTCTGTCAATTCTCATTCTCCATCTGGCTGACACTTCAGGCATTTACTGCAGAGGTCAGGTGTTAAAAGGGTCAGCCCTAATCCCAGTTCCCTGACTGATTCCCAGCTACTGTCCAGTGTCTTAGTTCTGGATAGCCAAAGGAGCCTTATAACTATAAGATCATACCGTCATTATGGGAGGTGGGTGGCGGGGAGCAAGGCACCATCTCACCATCTCACATCAACTGAGTCTGAAGGTAGACCCAAGATCCCAGCCTCTTACTCCGCCCCATTCCACCCACTTTCATTGCTATCCACAGGAAGACCAGACCCTGGGTTTTATTTCCCAGAATGCCAGAGTTACAAGGAACTGTCCAACCTCCAACCTCTTTGTTTTGTGGATAAACACACTGAGGCCAACAGAGGGAAGGGACATGAACAAGGTGTCTCTAGCTAGTGGCCAAGCCAGGAGTAGAAACATCCTGGTCTCCTGGACCAAACTGTGCATGTTAGTATGGAAATCAAAGTAGTATTTGTGAAGCCAGTAGGCTTGGGGACGGGGTGACTGTGATAGGTGGTTTCTAAAGTCCCTTGGAGTTCAGTGTTTTATGATTCCTTGTCTCCAAGTGGCTTCAGTATTTCCTTTAATATGTAATCACCTTCAGAAATTCTTTCTCCTGATTCAAGTAAGTTTAGGAGAGAGAGGTTTATTACTGTCCAATCTCTTAAGAGAGGTTTATTATTGTCAAAGTGAGGTTGAGGAGTTTGGGAAGCTGTAGAGCCTGACCATCTTACGAAGAGGACAGAGGTGTTGGAAGCTCTGCCCAGCACCAGAGTTCCCTGATCTTCTAATTTGAAGTTGTAGATGACTTGGGGAGTGGTAGGAGGTGCTCCCATAACCCAGTGTCCAGTGGTAGGAATTCTGTGGGAGCCATTTCTCCATAAGAAGAGTTAACCAAATAGAAACCAAAGCGGTAAATAGCAACACGATTGATTCAAACATTCCTGCTCCTGTGGGTGGCCTGGAGCAATACTCAACAGGCTTTTGACACTTGTCAGGCACTTACCTAAGTCACCAAACTCTATTCCTTGGCACGCCTTCTTCACCACTCTTCTCTGCCTGCGGGAGGAAGCATTTGGAGGCATGGGTGTAACTTCAGCCAGATAGTTCCTATCCTGGCAGGCAGTCTAGAAGTGCTGAAATGAAAAAAGGGGAATATCTCCATTCTGTAAAGCTTAGGTTTTGTTTTCTGATTTCATTGTGGGGATTTGGAAAATACAGAAAGAAACAAAAAAGAAAATAAGCATGCAGAATCCTATCACATAGTGCAAATGTCATTTGGATTTCTTCCTGGTCTTTTTTTTTTTTAATGCATAAACACACATTTGAAAAAATGAGTTTGTTTTCAAAGTGGGATATACCGTATTTATGATTTGCAAACCTGTTTTTTCCCCCATATCAAATGCAATATTACAAACACCTTTGCTTGGGAAGACTCCATTTTAATCCCTTTCCATCCACCCTAAGCAGTGGCAGGTGGTGTTGACAACAGCTGTGGGATATGATGGAGGAGGCTCGCTATCCCGCCATCCTGGAGGGGGGCCGACCTCTCGGCCACCGTGAGAGGCCTGCAGCTCCGCACACCGCAGGGTCCCAGGCTGGCAGCTGCTGTGGCCTGTGCTAAAGGCATGTCCCAGGGGATGGCTGCAGCCGTGTCTTTTCATCCTTTAAGAACTGGTTTTGCTTTTATTTTCACCCAAACAGAAAACCCTTGTGGATGTGACTTTGGAAAACAGCAACATTAAGGATCAAATCAGAAATTTGCAGCAGACCTATGAAGCATCCATGGACCAGCTGAGGGAGAAGCAGCGGCAGTTAGAAGTGGCGCAAGCGGAAAACCAGCTGCTGAAAATGAAGGTAGCGCGGAGCTCGGATTCCCCGCTGCTTCCTCCTCCTCCTTCTCCTTCCTCTCCTCCTGCCTTCAACGCTGCCGTTTCCTTTTCTCCCCTCTCTTCTTGTGGCCATCTCCCTCAGGCTTGGGTTGAAGGCACGGAGGAGGTGTCTGAGTTCATAGTTGTCTGTCCAGATTGGGGGGACTCCATAAATGTTCCCAGCATGCACTCCTGCCTCGGACCCCACGGCCTCAGGGGCTACTTGAGACAGTCAGGGCCCTTACATGACCGAGCAGGCAGGTGGGTACCCCCAGGTCTGGGATCTCCGAAGTTTGAAGATCTCTCCCTTTTTTGGGGGGGGGGGGAGGGAGAGATGTCTGTCTTACTGACTTATTATTAAACTAATAATTTTCTTTCTTTATTTTAAACATCTACATGTGTTTATTAGGTTTCCACTTTTTGCCTTCACAAAGTTAAAAAGGCTTAAAATTTTTTTTTTCTTTTTTTTTTATTGAACGGTAACTATGTACATTAATGCACTTCTAAAAGGCTTAAAATTTAATAACAATAACAATGGTTAAGATAAGAAACAAAAACCTCGTAAAGAACAAACGAAGATAAAATACATTCAGAAAAGAAATCAGATGATTGCTGCATTGAAATATTAAGCAATAATAATAATAATGCAAAGAAAGTAGCATTCACGTTGTCAAATAAGAGTCTGTCTATTATAGAATGCTTTCACTCTGAGGTTCAGTATGGAATCGTCAGTTAACTTCTTATTTTTTTTCCAAAGTCTCAAAAAATAAACGACTAACATTTATAAAAAAAAAGTAAAAGATAATTTCAAAAAACAGATCATGCCGAATCTTATAGACAATAGAAAAAGAAGAAATACTTCAAAATCATTCTACTTCATCTGGATACACCTGATATTAAAATTGGAGAAAATATATTTTTATAAAGGAGAAATTAACAAACATATTTCACTTATAAATGAGGATACAAATCCTAAACAACATATTACCAGGTTAAATTAAAAATTAATGTTTAAGTAATGTACTTTGGTCAAAATTAAATACAATTTATGTGAGAATTAGTCACTATTTTCTTTTATTTCTTTTCTTTTCTTTTTTTTATCTTCTTCTTTTCCTTTCCCTCACCCCCTCCCTCCTTCTGTGTCTGGTCTCCTCTTCCCCCATGCCCCACCATGTCATTAATTGTCATTAATTGTCCTCATATCAAAGTTGAATACGTAGGGTTCATACTTCTCCATTCCTGTGATGCTTCACTAAGAATAATGTGTTCCGCCTCCCTTCTTATTTAGATTTTCTGTGAGGGCCCAAGGTCTTTCTGTCTGGCTGGATAATAGAGAGCTGAGGAGTGTGTGGGTTCCCTGGTACTAGGGCTCTGGGCCCTTCTCACGGCCAAAGTGAGGGTGACTAAGGACTCTGGTGCTGTTCCTCTTGCCTCCCAGGCTGTGTGTATTCCTTAGCTGGACTTCTAATGACCTGGAGGCATTCGTGTCCCTCCCAGATTTGAAACAGGGATAGACTTTTTACCCTGTGGCAGGAGTAGACCCATAAATGGCTCACAGAAGGCACTTCACAAACTATGTTCTGAATGGATTCTTCTTTATTTAAGTCTGAGGTCTTTTTTTTTTTTTATTTTTTATTTTTATTTTTATTTTTATTTTTTTTTTTGAGACAGAGCCTCAAGCTGTCCCCCTGGGCAGAGTGCCGTGGCATTACAGCTCACAGCAACCTCCAGCTCCTGGGCTCAAGCGAGTCTCCTGCCTCCGCCTCCCAAGTAGCTGGGACCACAGGCGCCTGCCACAGTGCCCGGCTATTTTTTGGTTGCAGCCGTCATTGTTGTTTGGCGGGTCCGGGCTGGGGATTCGAACCCGCCACCTTAGGTGTACGTGGCTGGCGCCTTAGCCGGTTGAGCTATAGGCGTCGAGCCTAAGTCTGAGGTCTTAATATTGTGTTCAGCATAGGCTTAGAGTATCTCGTGGATAACGTATCTACATTAAGTATTGCTCAAACCAGGATATGTTAAGAGTGTGAACAGTAATTTGTGTTTTCCTTTGGAAATACTCCAACCTAGTTTGGGGAACACTACGTGGGCTGTTAATTAGTTAGGGAAACCAGCTAGGCAGTATGGTCCCTGCCCCTGTGGGCTATCCGAGGTGGGGGGCTGGGGAGGGCTGCCACAGGTCCCTGCCTAGTCTCTGTATCTCCACCCCTGGGGATCTGCCAGCCCAGTCCAGTGAGCCCAGCACAACTATCCCAGGAAGCCATGGAGTAGTGAACGGGGCAGCCTTCTCTGTTGCTATGTCATATATTATATTTCTGAGTAAGAATTACTTTGTAAAAAATCTTTGTTGCTGAAAAAGTCTGAAATCACCGCCTTTTTTATTCCAGCTTAGGAACTTTATCTAATCATTCATTGCACAAGTATTTATTGAGTATCTATGTGTCTGTCCCATTTATTCCTGTTTGTTCCAGAGATACTGTGTCATCAGGCATCTGGGGACATCGTTAGCTTGCTTCCAGGCCTTTAAGTCCAGGACAGTTGCCTGGTTTGGGGACTGATGCTTGTTTTTATCCTGACCAGCAGAGTTAAGGAGGGTTTTCCCTACTCTTCCTCTTATTTTGCCCCACAAATTAAAAAAAAAAAAAATAAAAAGAGTCCCAGGGACTGAGGGTATTTCATATGACCTGGTGCAGAGTGAATAGGCCTCCGGGGACAGAGCTCTTTTGGGCATTCTATGCGTGCAGTAGAAATTGAGCCCAGGGCACACTGGGTCTCTCTCTCTCTCTCAGCTAAAGATAGCCTCTGCTCAGGATTTTCTGCTGGGGGCTTCTTGATGCCAACACTTGCCTTGTGATGAGAAGGGAGAGTTAAAGGGCATCAGGAGAGATTTGTCACATCTTTGACATAAACATCATGTAACCTGTTAAAGTTGGAAACCACCTCTCACATCCAGAGGTTAGGTAGCCAACAAACTGGACCCTTTGGAAAAATCAGTGATGTGGAAGCAAGGGACAAGAGCAAACCTTCAGATCAATGGCATAAAGTCCCCATGTGAGGACAGGACTCAGACAGATTCCACCCACCTAGACCCTGCCCACCCACAGCTCTGCTAACCTCATCTAAGCTGGGCCTGCCTCTGACCACTAGGGGTGCCCACTTAGCATTCCCCATACTAGGTTGGAGTATTTCCAAAGGAAAGCACAAAGGCGTGAAAAGATTTCTTATCTGAGCTTGACAGAACTCTCGGCCAGTGCAAGGAAGGGGTTTGCTTAGGGAAGTAAGTTTACACCCTCTGAAAAACTCACTTGTGTGGAGAACCTTTGTCACGATGCCCAAATGAATCAGTGCAAAGGCTGTTTCCTCTTTTTCTGTGACTCTGCTCACCTTCTCCCTCCTGTCAGTTCCCACTTCTCTCTGCTACAGGACCCAGCTGGTGCGTCTCCCATCTCTGTGAGTCCACGTGGGGATGTGCCGAGCGGAAGCTGCCATCCTCCTGGATTCTGCAGAAGCCATAGGTCTGACACGAGTTTCTTCGCAGGTGGAGTCGTCCCAGGAGGCCAATGCCGAGGTGATGAGAGAGATGACCAGGAAGCTGTACAGCCAGTACGAGGAGAAGCTGCAGGAGCAGCAGCAGAAGCACAGCGCTGAGAAGGAGGCTCTTCTGGTGTGTATGGTGTTGCTGCGGCGCGACATCGCTGGGGGAGCCTGTGTGCTTGATTGTTGGCGAGGTTTAAATGGCAGTTTCTTCTTAGAGGAATATTCACTTGCTCATTCACCTCCCCCCATCCCTTTCAACCCCCTCCCTGCTCAGAAAAGCCCCTGATCTCTGTCCCTAAACACAGCACACCCCTTTCTCCAGCTCTTCTGACCACCTGCCAACGACCAGGCAGATCCTGGGCTCACCTGCCGCCCTGCCCCTGCTCACTCCATGTGTTCCTTTCTACCTGAGATTTCCTCCTTCCCTGCCCTTGATCCTGGGTAAACTCCTGAGAGCCTTGAAAATGCCGCCTGTCCATGCACAAGGTCTCTCCTGTTCACACAGCTGGAAGTGTCCTCTGTCCTTGGCAAGACACTCTCTTTGCCATGGTATTCTGTTATAACTGTCATTAGAGTTGGATAGCGTGCCCACATTTTGGTTTCTCTAGAATAGTGTAAGCTCCTTGAGGGCAGGGACTCAAGGCCGGCTGGCTCATCTGTGTGCTTAGAGGCTTAATTAAAGTGCTGAATGATTGACTGGGTTTTCTTCTTAGGAGTGAGTTGGTGCCTTGCAATATGAGGGAAAGATCTGGGAATTCTGCATTCCACTCCCGATCTGGCTCTAATTCCCTTATGGCAAACAGAATACCACTTTGAGTAGATATTGAATGTTTTTTTTTTTTTTTT
>NW_003852406.1:10096046-10114568 GCF_000181295.1 Otolemur garnettii
AAAAAAAAAAAAAAAAAGTTCTGGTTTTTCACTTGTTACTATTTTGATGCCTTTTAAAAAATATTACGTAAATTTGATACAAATATATATTTAGCAGCCTTGCCTTGCTGGTATCCCAGGCATTAATTGAGTTTACCCGTTGAGTAATCAAACCCTATTTAGATGTGACATCAACACTGCAACCCTGTTGTTCCCAGGGGTGTGTCTCAAGGGTGGCTTTTCCCTGACATGCCAGAGACTTGGAGGAGTAGGGAGGCCCCATTTCTCTGGGCGTGTGGTCGGCAGGCTGATGGGTGGGGTGGGAGCACCTAGGATGACAGGAACTCAGCTGAGATCGTGCAGCCTACTTAGAGAAAGGGAGGGGCTTGGAAATTAGGCAGGAAGTGGAGAAAATGGGCGGAAGTGGTGGGAGAGACGAAAGAGGAAAGGAAGGGAAGGAAGAGAAAGAATGGGTGACCTTCAGCAGGTGACAGCTGACTTCTGGGGAGGGCCCGGGAGTTGAAGGCTAAGGCTGTGGCTGCTTTCTGAAAACTAGCTCTCAAGCTACAGGTGAGTTTATAGAGAACGGTGACCTGCCAACACTGTGACATTACCAGTGCCCTGTCACTCCCTCTGGGTGCTGAGAATCTCCACCCTGATGACGCAGGCCGGGGCCAAAAATGTGAGCAAAGCCACTGTATGGGCTTCCATGAGATTCTGAGAAGAGGTCTCCTTACTCCATCATGTCCACAACATGGAATCCTCTATGGTCCCCTGAGAAGGGGAGTACCACCAGCGTGGGCACTGCATTCAATTCAATGCTTTGGACCTTCAGGACTCACCAGGGGCTCCTTTCTAGCTAGTATTTTTATTTGGGAGAGACTTGAGCAAACTAAAGAGTCATTTACAATCTCACCTCTACCCCTTGAGAAAACAGAATCCCATCATTTCTGGAGGAGCAGATGGTAGGACTAATGTTACAGTGGATAGTGGTGAGGCAAGGCAATGAGGGACCTTTCTAGAACTTGGGTGAGGTTTCTCCCACATTACTATTCTCCTGCCAACAGTGGAGGATGCTGCTTACCTCCTTCTGGGTGACAGATTTTCCCTGGCATAAAGCAGCAAGGTGAGCTGGTAGCCATGGGCACAAGGTCACCCTACAGACAGACTGTGTAGTGGTTGGGAATACAGGGTTTAGAATCAGGCAGACCTCAGAATTGAGCCTTGCTTCCCTTTCTACTGTGGGTAGTTAGTTACTTGACTTTTGCAAACCCAGTGTCCTACTCTGTAAAATGCTGGTAATGATATTCTTATTCTTCAGGCTTTACGAGAAATAAATGAGAAAAAAAGCACAGTGCCTGGCGCCCAGGAAGGGCTCAGTCCTTTGTGGCTCAGATTTTCATTTTATTACGGTCTTGCCTAAGTGTCTGCCCCCAGACCCTTTTTTAGCTGGATTCATTTTGTAGCTTAGCTTCTTTGTACCCTTGGGATTCTAGTTTCTCCCCACTGGTTCCCATGTGGAGCCTGTATGTGAATGGGTGAGAAGCCAGAGGGGTGGCTAGGTCAGCCCTGTCTGCCAGCCTTTAGGTGACACAAAACGTTCCCCAAGTGGAGTTGTCTGCTTATTAGTGGTTCAGAATTTATTGTCCTTTTTCTAAATCTTCCTTTCTGTTTAGGCTAGAGAAACACTGTATTTATTTAGCTGAGACTAGATATACTGATTACAGACTTTTCAGAATAAATCCTTGAGATCAGGAATGTATTCGCATCTCTGCCCCATGTGATGTGAACAGCATGTCCACAGGTGGGAACTGTGGCAGCGTTTGTGTCCTGCTTGGGGTCTTGAACTCCTGAGCTCAAGCAATCCACCCTCCTTGGCCTCCCAGAGTGTTAGGATTACAGGCACAAGCCACCCCACTCATCCTACCTTTGTTATTCTAAATATGTTGGTGGTGACTCACTCCTCCTAGACCCCTTGGTATGCTTCTGTGTAGAGCTTCAGAAGTTGTGGGAGATAAGTCTTCCATGATTTGCTCTTAATAATTTCATGGGAAAGAGGTTTGGAATCTATATAACTGGTAAGAATGTGCAGGGTCAAATTTCTGAACATAAAGGTGAGGTACAGCAGTTCCCTGAGGAGCCCCTAAAGTCAAATAACCTCCTCCTGGTTAGTGAGCAGGCTTTGTTCAGCTTCCATTTTAAGGACATGTATTATGCTCATTATCTGTCTTGTGTTGCTAGTGCAATTTTAGTTATGATGGCCACCATGTTGTCATTAGCGTTTCCCCACTTTGTCTAAAGAAATAATAGCAGATCCTTTTTTTGTAAATTTCTAAATTGATATACATACAACAAAGTGTACAAAGTACCCTGCTTGCTACCTGGATGTCTCTTATTGCTGCTATAACTAAGTATCACAAAATTAGGGCTTAAAACTACACAGATTTATTATGTTACATCTTCAAAACTCACAAGTCCTAAAATCGAGGTTTCGGTAGGGCTGGATTCCTCTTGGAAGCTCTAGGGGAGAACACATTTCCCTGCCTTCTCTAGCTCCTGGAGGCCACCTGTGCTCCTCGGCTGGGAACCCTATCCTCTGGCTTCAGAGCCAGCAGTGGGGCATCTGTCTCCCTTCCCTGATTGCAACCTTACTGCCTTTTCCTTACCAAGGTCCAAATGGATAACCCAGGACAATCTCCCTATGTTAAAACCCTAACTTAACCACATCTGCAATGTTTTCCATGTGAGATCACATATAGATTTCAGGGATTAGGATGTGGACATCTTTAGGGAACTGCTATTCTGACTAGTACAACACATTTTTACAAGTGCACACACTTGTATAAGTGCTACCCAGGTTAGTAGATAGGTTATCGTCAGAATTCCAGAGCCTCTTTTCTTGATGATTGAGAAAATAGTAAAGAATTTTGTAATATCACAAGCCACTGATTTAGAGTCATGATTGTTATTATTTAGAACTATAATTTTTCACAAGATGCCTGAGCCTGGGCTGATGGAATACTTTTAAAAATAAATCTCAGGCCAGGCATGGTGGCTCATGCCTGTAATCCTAGCACTCCAGGAGGCTGAGGTGGGTGGATTGCCTGAGCTCACGAGTTCAAGACCAGCTAGAGCAAGAGCGAGATTTTGTCTCTAAAAATAGCCAGGTGCTGTGGTGGGTGCCTGTAGTCCCAGGTACTTGGGAGGCTGAGGCAAGAGAATAGGTTGAGCCCAAGAGTCTGAGGTTGCTGTGAGCTATGATGTCATGGCACTTCCATGGCATTGTTGAGGATGACAAAGTGAGACTGTCTCAAAAAAAAAATCTTGAAGGTTTTATGTAGGATATGTGTATTTGTCTCATAAATATACCTATAAATGCACACCAGCACATGTAGTACTGTTGAGCTTTGTTTGGCCTCTGGGTGAATGGGCCAGGGAGTACACCTTAGGGTGTAAAATCCAGGGAGTGTTATACACACTTGGACTCCTTAGTGCTAAAACTGCTTGATGGACCTTCTCTGCCCAACTTGGAATGCACCAATAAAAACATCAGCTCCTGTTTGTTTTAGGAACGCCATCAACTGCAACTCCAACTCCTAGAGCATGAAACAGAAATGTCAGGGGAGGTAACTGCTTCTGACAAGGAGAGGTAAGATGTGAGGCCCTTTATCTTACAACAGATCAAGATGGTAGACATGCTATGTTTTTGTGGGCTCATCAGTCCCTTGCATTTTCATTGATGTGGTTGTCACCTATAACAGATTTGTACACATGTGACATTGGGCTGAGAGTTTCTTTAGAAACATACAGCCACATCGTACAGCCCATGGTTGGTTGTTAGTGCAGCAGAACATATCAAAGACTGTCACCAGTGCAAAGGTTCAGTCTGTAAATGTTCTCCATAACCTTGAACTCCACAGGATATAGCTTCTGGATGAGAAAACTCATCAAGCATGACTAATACCATTTGTCCTGGAAACTAATTTTAAAATGTCTTGGTTTCCAAACATTGCTAAGTAAAACTTTGCCCTGTCCTATGGCTGTGAGGATACAAAGGCATGTGTGAAAAATCTGGGAATAGCACACAGTGTCTTCTGGAAATCAAAAGGAGCTCTCTGGTGAAGGACAGCAAGGTTGGGATGATTTGAGTATTTTGGGCATGTTACTTCACCTGAGAGTCTTGCTTATGTGTGACTTGGCAATTTGTTTTCAAAGGAGAAGCAGGTTATGGTGAGAACCGTGCCCATCTCATTGGGTTATCACTGTGAGGGAACTGTTGGGCTTTCTGCCCGCCACATAGTATTTGCTGCAAAAAAAAATCTCTTTTCCTTCCCATTTGCAGCTTCAGAGTTTTCAAAGTCACAGGGGGCTTTGCAGGTCTTAAATATAGTGCTGGGAAGGAACCTGGCAGAGGGGGAAGTGGGGAATAGACTGCCAGACTCTTCCTCCAGTGCCCAGCTCTGGTGGCCCCAGAGAAATGAAGAGTCCATCTGTTGCTTTCTTTGGTTCCTTTAAACCAAGCAAAGTCAGAGAATAATTTGTATTTTAAAAGTATGAATTGTTTTGGGATGGGGCTTGCTCTATTGTGATGCCCATTTACCCCAAATTGCTCCATGTATTCCCCATTTACCCCAAATAAATAATGTGTACAGCAACTATGATTCCACACTCTCCATGACTCTGCCATTGATTTTAGATATTTTGCTGTGTTTGCTAGATCCTTCCTTCTCTGTCCTCCTAAGGAAGGTCCTTTAATGGGCTTTCCTATATTTTATTAACCCCGAAGCAGAGAGCCTCTTGTATCTGTATAAAAAATAATGGTCCTTATAGAGGATAAAACTTGCAAATGGGAACTTGCAGAAGAGTCCTGTCCTCCTTCTCTGCTGGGTGGTGGCTGGTAGTGAGTCATCTGAGATGCACACAAAGTCAGATGAGGGCATCTCAGGGTTCATCTCTTGTTCCTGCCACCATTCTCTAAAGCTGTGACTTTTTATGCCGGTGTTGCTGCTTTGGTTTGGGCCTCATTTGCTCTTTTCTTCTCTTTGTGTTAGGTATCAGCAGCTGGAGGAGGCATCAGCCAGCCTCCGTGAGCGCATCAGACACCTCGATGACATGGTGCATTGCCAGCAGAAGAAGGTCAAGCAGATGGTTGAGGAGGTGAGCACTTATAAAAGGCCATGGGCCCGGGATTGCTTTCTGTGGTGGGGGAACATCAGCCCCAGAACAGACTCAACTCTCCGCTCGGTTTACAGTGGTTCATAGTGATCTTGCTCAGCCTTCTTGGTCCCCCATGGACTGATGATGATCCCTCTCAAAGGGAGCTTCTCCAGATCAAGGGTTACAGTTGAGAAAGCTGGAAGTGAGTGGGAAGCACACCCTCTTTGACAGGGCAGCGATACCCTCTGTGGGTGCCTATGGGCTCAGCAGACGAAAGGGTGTGATGTGTGAAGAGCAGGTTGATGTTAGCTGCGGTCTCGGCCTCCTCCCAGACCCGCCTGCCTCTCTCTCCAGCTCCCACCTGTGTCCCTTCTCCTTTTCTGGGTGTGCTTTTCTCTTCTGCCTCTTTCACCCTCACTCCCTTTCCTTGTTTGTTTCTCTCTCTTTTCCTCCTTCCTTCCTCATTCTCTTCTCCCATTCTTGTTTCTTCACCATCCTTTCTTTTTTCCACCATCCTTTCTGTCCTTAACTTCCATGTAACAGGAAACCAATTTATGTATTTGCTGGACAGGGCATGATTCACTATTTTATTTTTTTCTAAGCGAAAAACAAACCCAGGTAAGTTGACCATTTGTATTTCTCTAAGAGGAAAACAAATTCTTTTAACTTGTATTGGTGTAATCTGCCCCTCCGATGGTGGTGCTCAAAAAAGGAAAGTCTGTGCAGTGGTGAAGCTGCTCACATGATCTTATAGTTTCTTCTTGCTCAATTAAAAAATCTGATTGAAAAACCTGTTAGAAAAAAATGCAGTGCGTGCTAACAGGATTATAAGAATTCTCTTGGGTCTAATTCTCTGGCAAGGAAAAGAAGTTTCAGTTTAATTAAATAATTGGTTGGCAATGGAAAACTGGGGGAAAAAGCTTTCCTTCTATTAAGCGCTACTGGGCAGCGTCAATGGCTCAAGGAGTAGGGTGCCAGCCCCATAGTCTGGAGGTGGTGGGTTCAAGCCCAGCCCTGGCCAAAACTGCCCAAAAAAAAAAAAAAAAAAAAGTGTCTATTAAGCACTACTCTAAAAGTTTATCTGTTTTATTAATGAATTATTAAAATTAAATGTGTATATACATCTCATAAAACTATAGACATGACAAACAAATACAAGATGAAAAGTATATCTATTTTTATTAATCCATAAAATATTGGGGATATTAGTGTGGTAAGGGTGTTGTGAAGATGGGCAGGGATGCTCTTGGATGGTGTGTCCAATATATTAAGGATAAACACTTACTATATTAGATAAAATCTTGCCCCCAAAGTGGAAGTTCAATCACAATGTGTTGACTCTTGTAAGCCTCCTCTTGGTTCACACACAGGACTTTAAAGGGGATAACAGAGTAACAGAGGAAGCCAGGCAGCACCTTTGACGCCCCTCTGTGCAACCAGGCAGTAGCATGCTTGTGACAGTGACCAGGACAGAGCTCCTGCCTGATCATCAACACTAGGTAGATGTCAGGAGTGTGTTTCCCGAGGAAAAACATCATTTTGTCACACTTGGCATCTCGGTGAACCTTGGCTGTCAGAGCATAGATCTTTAGCTTCTGCACTCCACACACATGACATCGGGGCCAAGGGCGATCCCTTGTGTTCCCCACGTGACTCCTTAATTGTGGGGTGAGGCACTACAGTTTTTTCACCTCACCAGGAGGGGTGTCTGTGTTGTTCTTGCATCTCTATCAGAGAACCATTGAACAAGACCTCATACGAGTTGGCTTCTGATTCAATTAAACCTTGATTTAGAAGGTGCTAAGACTGGTACCAAAATTGGAGACATTTTCTTTTAAAGATACTTTCAAAGAAATTTAGAATTCTCTGCTTTCTATACTTCCAGAATATAATAAACATATCAATTTGAAGGGGTGGGGGAATTATATGTATAACACATGCATATATGTAACATATATGCACATGTATAATATGTGCTGTATGTGTGTACACATATACATTACAAAATAGTTGCTTATACAGATCTGTTCATGCCTTGGTTTCCTACCTGTGATTTGATATCTCCCAAATAAGCATCTCTAAATTCTGATATGGTCTGGAAGGCCCAGTCGTTGGAATGAAATCATAGACTAAAACTTAGGACACCACCATCAAAGTCCACACCACCTGGGGACTGGCTGGGTTTCAACAGTGAATGGAAACAGAAAAAAGAAAGAGAGAGAGAGACTTTTATTCTTAAACTATCTAAATCAAGTATAAAAATCATTTTGTTTGTCCAGTATACCATGTTAACTTACACCAGAAAGGGAAGGTTTAAAATATCAAAACAATCGCATACAAGAGGGAATGAACGTACTTTTCTTTTTTATTTCGATGCAAAGCCAGGCCACAACCACTAGGTGGCACTTTCAAAGAGGCAAATTGCAGCTCTTCATCCAAAAAGAAGAAAACATTTCTAATATTGGCTGCCCCGGGAAGCTATTTAGCGCTTCATCTCGGGCATATTACTTATGATGTAGGAAGTTGATTTAGAAGTTCTTAAGTGTTCCTCCAAAATGCTCTGTAATCTGAAAGGCTTGTGGAGGACGCATGGTGATGTTGGGAAGTGCTCCTTGTATAAAGAAATCTCTGTTTTTTACTGTGCTGGGCCTGTTACTATGCTCTCAGCATTGTCATTTCTGATAATGAGCAAAATCAGCAAATTATCATTCAATCGCTTCAGATCATTTGGACCACATTTTGAAAAATCCAGACTACTGAATTGGTCACTTGTGGAATATGAAACTCTGCCTTTCAAAGCATGTTTTTATCTGTGAGCTCTGGCTCCTGAGGCAGAGAGGCAGCCTTTAAGTGTAGTGGATGTTAGGGCCGGTTTTCCTTCCCCTGTGGAGTGTGAAATCTCCCCTGCATCACAGCCCCACATTCCCTGAGGATGGGACTCTAGGCTCCATCCGTGGATACTATCATTTTGGTCATAGTGTCTGTGAAGACACTTAGTTTATCAAAACGATGGGCTTGTTTTTCCAGCTCAAAATTCCTACTGAGGTTTTAGAATCCTTGAATGTTGACTGCTGTATTTCTTCCCACCTCAGTGTAACTTCATTTCATAATAATAATAGTAAATGAAAAAGAAAGCAACTGGCCCAGGGTTTGTAAGTGCCTGCGTTGGAGAGTCAGGACTTGGAATATGTAAGAAGAGTTCATGGCGGTGGGCCCTGTTGAAATGAAGGACTGGTATACATCTTGTGAGGTCTTACCTGAAATGTGAGACCAAATACCCTCCCTAGTCTAGGCCTTTCTACTGAACTCTTTTTGTTGTGGACATCAGGGATTGGACTATCTCCTTCCCATCACTAGTTATTTCAGCTGGTTCTGACTCTGGCAAGAATAAAAAACAAGCAAAACCAAAAAAGCTTCATAGATGTCCCTTTTATACATTTAAGGGTTTGCTAAAAAATTACAGAGAAATACCAAAGGACTAGCACAAAACAGCCCTCGAGGAGAAATTCATTCATTCATCCATTCAGCAGATACCACCAGTACCTGAGCCCTGCGGGCAGCAGTGCAGATAAAAACTCTGTCATCATGACTCTTACCCTCTGCTCTTACCAGAGGCCAGGGTAATCCTTGCCCTTGGGCTCCATTCATCTACTGAAAAGTCTTGTTGGGCTTTTCTACTTGTTGGGATTGGTCCTTGGCCTTGAATAAGGCTGCTTCCTTTAGGTTACCAGGACAGGTGCCAGGAGAGCAGGGAGGAGGAAAAAGCAGGGAGGATCCTGAAGCCAGAGCTTCAGGGAGTACACCTTGACCAGTCAGCAGGGCCATTCACACCTCTTTACCTGTGCTCACCGCAGCCCAGGTTGCTGCCAACCAGAGAGATTTTCCAACTCTGGAAGGAAAAAAAATTCATATGTGACTTTCCGAATGGTGGATTTACATTTTTGCCAGTGGGCAGTGATATAATTCAGCTGAATAAATAATTTAGTAAGAGTTCCTTGACTATAGTAGAATTTCGGTAAGTTGACCACCCCACAGACTGTAACAAACTGGTCTGAACATAGGGAGCTGGCCAACAGAAAGAGCTAGGCCTACCATGCTGATTGATTGACATATGTGGTGCATGTCCGGTCCTTGCAAATTAGGTCAACTTAAGGAAATGGTCCATGTAGGGAGGTGGTCCGCTATGGGGGCTCTACTGTATGTCCCAGTTCAACCATAAGGCATCCTTCCATTTTTTCATGTCTACATTCTGATTTCCCATGAGGTTTATGATGTGCAAAGTGTTTGTTCTAACAAAAAGTTACTGAAGGGAGTTTGTTTCTTTAGACTTCTCTGCTGAAAGCCGTTGCACCTCCCCCCTCCCCACATTGCTATAATTCAGATGTTTAATAAGTGCAAAGGCGCAAGGAACTGATTTTGTCATTAGTGCTTCTCCAACCAGGCTGCAAATTAGAGTCACCTGGGGAGCTTTAAAAAATGCCTGGATCTGGCAGATGGGGGTGGGGCCCGACTAGATACTGGCGGGTTTTGTTTGTATTTTAACACCACACATGATTCCAGTATGCAGCCAGGACTGGGAACTGATACCCTGTAGTCTCAGATCACTGGTGAGGCCCTCCTTGCTGCGTTCATGGTGTTAGTGAATTGGCCAGCCTCCCACCAAAGGTCCTATACTTGAGGCAAACTGGCCATGACTTGGGGTAGGCAGTGCTCGGCAGGAGAAAGCCAGGGAGATCAGCCCCCAGGGGCCAGGAGCACTGAAGTGCGAAAGCTGGTTTAAGTCTGTGACAGTCTGGGCCTTCTCAGGGGACTTTACTTCTTGCCAACCCCAGTCCTGGGAAGATTCTATGACAGCTTAAAAGCTGTACTGGCCTGGCAGGATCCAGGTAGGAAAAACTTCCCAGAGGCTGTTCAGATCCAACTGGAGAGAAGCTGTTACTAAGGTAGGGCGGGTAGGATACACTTGTTAAACGAGTGTTTGTGGAGAATCCAGTTCACCTAAATCTCTGGAAGCTAGGAAGCTACCACTAACAGACAATAGCTGGTTCTCATGGTCCTCCTCCTGCTAGCCTGCTTTTGTGAGCCTGCCCTTGCCTGGGTTTAAATTATCCACTTCTGTCTAGATAGAAGATCTCATGCTTGGCCATGCTATATCTCTTCAGAAAGAGAAGAACAAAATACCGTGGTGAAATACTATTAACAATAACGGTTTTTCAAGTGCAAGTCAAAGCAGAAACTTTCTGCAGTTTCTAAGAAATGGTTTTGAAAGTATTTAATGGTCATCTCTTAGATCTTTTAGGAAGGATGCCACTGCCGTAATATAGAGGCTCCTGGGGAAAACAAACTGGACCAGGGAGAACAGATAGTGAATAACTCTTCAGACAGTTGAGGCTTTGAGCTTCTGGCTCTTTGGCTAGTCAGAAACACAATCTTCTGGCTCCATGCCTGTGGCTCAGTGGTTAGGACGCTGGCCACATACACCCAGGCTAGCTGGTTAGAACCCAGCCCGGGCCTGCTAAACAACCATGACAACTACAACCAAAAAATAGCGGGCATTGTGGCGGGCGCCTGTAGTCCCAGTTACTTGGAGGGTTGAGGCAAGAGAAACACTTAAGCCCAAGAGTTTGAGGTTGCTGTGAGCTGTGATGCCACGGCACTCTACTGAGGGTGACATAGTAAGACTCTGTCTCAAAAAACCCAAAAAACAGTCTTCTCTCTCTCTTTTTTTTTTTAAAGCCCTTTAAGTTACCTTCCCAGGCCATAAATCCACAAGCATACAATGAAGGGTGGCCTAGAAAAATAGCAGTGAGCGTGGACTTTAGAATTAGACAGACCTGCATCTCCTAATTGTGGAACCTTTGAAAAGTTATTGGTTCCTTGCCTATAAAATGGAATTAATACAATATCTGCCCAAGAGTGCTTTTTATTGGAGTTAAATGAGATGATGTATATAAAACATGGGAGCATGTTATTCGGAACATAAGACGTGCCCAGTAAATACCAGCAGCTATTGTTACTACTGCCAGTGAAAGAGCTCGACTGTGTTCACCTGAAGTCGAGCTGATCTCCTGGCATTACACAGGGCTGCCCCTTGTTCTTCCCTTTGGGAGTCTTGTGGGCCAATTTGAATCTTTGGGTACGCTTATCTCTTCTCTGCTGTGGTCTGTGCTGCTTTCTGGCTTAGCTATCAGTCTCTGTGTAGAATATTTATACACAAAGCAATTTGTAAAATTTGAATTCTGTCCTTTCCAAGCATCTTCCTTTGTAAGTGGTCCAGCCGTCTGCTGGCATGTGACTCATTTTAAAACTATTGTGTGGTGCTCCGAAATGGGCAGCACGCAAAAGCACACTTTTGCCGAGCGCCCTGTGTTTGGAGGGTTCTGAGTACATCCTGTCCCTGGGGATTAGCCAAGCAGGGGGGTTGGGGAAAGTGTGTGTAGCACTGAGCCCACAACCCTAACCCACTCGTTGAACTGTCTCCAGATCATGTCACACGAGCTCTTCTCCAGATTTAGTCTCCGGCTCTTTGGAAGATGATAAATTGGTAGCCTGCTCTGGGTTGGAAGCGATTCCTTTTATTTTTGGTGATTAGAAGAACACTCGCACCCTCTCTGCTGGGAAGAGATGGCATTTCTCTGTGATAAGCCCATGGACAAAACAAGAAGGACGTGCTATCAAAAGGAAAATTTGACCTTGCGTGGCTCTTATTTGTGAAAATACCCACGTACTGTCACGTCAACCTGTACAGCCTCAAACTGAAGAGTTGGGAGAACTCAGAGATCCACAGTGTTTTTAGAAACTTGGGTTCCTTATGTCAAAGAAGGTACTGCAATGAAAAAGACGACTAAAAAATTCATTCAGAAAGTGCCACGTGGAGGCTGGCCGAAGAGCTTGGAAGATGAATCCTTATTTACAGAAAAGCTACCAAGGACATCCACTAAGGAGCTGGGAAGTGAGCATGAAGACCAGTAGTGCCATGGGGAGGAAGTGTACCCCACCAGATCACATCCCAGAAAATATAGAAGCAGCCAGGCATCCATGTGGTTACCTGGTATCTGTGCCACTTACATGAAAAGTGGCGCTGAGGTGTCTTTTCTGATTGGATACCAGCACTAGTCATCTCAGCACCCTTCCAAGAAAAGTTCTGTTTGCTTGTATCACTGTAGGCCTTTTGCCTGAATAGACAGCTCGTCCAGCTTCATGAAAAGCAGTATGTCTGATGAAAAGAGAAGTTTATTTGTCTGAAATACATGTATATTGAAGTGAACTATATTTCACATGCACTTTATTTTTATAGGGGTCTTCCTTGAGCCGGTCATTGGTGCTGGTATTCTATCAGAGTGTAACAGTCCTGCTGAGAACCAGCAGTGGCAGGAGCCCTAGTAACAGGCGCTGTTAGCCTGCATGAGCTGGTAGACTGAGCCAGTGGGGTGGGTGCATCCAGAGGCCCAGACCCCTTAGCCGTTGGCTAGGTCTCCCCTCCTGCTGATTCTCTCTGGCACCTTGGGTATGTAGACGCTTTTGGTTCAGTATTTGCCTTTGGTGTTTCCTGTAGATCAGCGGTTCTCAACCTGTGGGTCACGACCCACAGGAACTGTATTAAAGGGTCGCGGCATTAGGAAGGTTGAGAACTACTGCTTAGATGCTCTGCCCAGCTTACTCTGCTCTTACCCAGATACTCTGCTGGGTCTTCAGAGCTCTGCTAAGGAGAAGGAATCAGACGTGAGAATCACTGATCTCGACTTGCCCTACTGTCGTTACCTGCTTTCTTCTCCACCTTTGCTGCTATCCCTCGAGTCCTGTGAACTTGGAGGACTGCCCGTCAAACCTGAATTACGTGCTCAGATCCTGCCTCACCACTCCATCCCCACCCTCTTCTCAGCCTGAATCTTTAGCCTTGCAAGGCTGCAACTCTGCCTCCCGGTTGCTTTCACCCCCAAGCAAAGGGGGTCCTCCTCAGAAGGCTGACAGTTTTATAGATGAAAATGTTGGGATTGCAAATTTTAGTGTTTAACATGGGATTATTCGCTTATAATCCCTTATAATCTTACATGCTTTATCTGAAATGTGAAGAGTTTAGAAGGTATCGGAAAGGAACATGATTGTGTCAGCCTTTTTCTGTCTCTGTGTTACAGAAGTACTATAGGGTTATATTGGCAGGCGTTAATGAATGGGTTTGTGGTATAAATTGTCTTTGCAAGAGACAGGTCTTTTCTTTGGACATGTTATTGAACCCACAATTTAATTTTATTAAAACTCTTCTAATTGGCTTTGAACTATTTCCCGGAGACCCAGGTGCCAGGTTGCCCATAGAAAGTATGTGAGTAGGTGAGGCTACATGGTGGTTCATGTGCCAAGTCTGGTTATTGAATGCTTCTCCTGTTTCAAGGCTGTGCATATGGATGTCACATTCCCACATTAACCCTACTCGATGGGAGGTATTATTTGTCGTTTTTTTTTTTTTTCAGCCCAGGAAGCTGAGGCTTAAAATCTTAAAAAATAAGTAGCTGACAGTCTCTCAGAAAATAATGGTGGTGCTGGGCTACACACCCAGACCTGTGAGTCTAAAGCTAGCCTTTCTTCTTCTTTTTTTAATTAAAAAAATTTTGAATTACAGAAAATTATAAAGAATGATGAAAACAAAAACCCATATACCTCTGTAGAATTAACAAATGTTAATATTTCTGGCACGTTTGTTTTTGTTTTATTTATTTTAATATAATTTTTTTTTTTTTTTTGAGGCAGTGTCTCACTCTTGCCCACACTAGAGTGCCAGGGCCTCAGTCTAGCTCACAGCAACCTCAGACTCCTGAGACTTAAGTGATCCTCTTGCCTCAGCCTCCTGAGTAGCTGGGACTACAGGCACTCACCACAATGTCCAGCTAATTTTTTCTATTTTTAGTGGAAACGGAGCCTCACTCTCACTCAGGCTGGTCTTGAATTCCTTCCCTCAAGCGATCCTGCAGCCTAAGCCTCCCAGAATGCTCGGATTACAGGCATGAGCCATCATGCCCAGCCTGTATTTTTATTTTTAATAAAAGATAACATTACAGATGTAGAAGAGATTCTCTTTTTACTCTTCCCCAATTCCATTTCACTTCCTTCTTCTGCCTGCCTTCTTTCTTCAGAGACAATTTGGCCTGTATATCTTGATGCTTTTATTACATATATATAGCTATTATTAGCATATAGCTTAGTTTAACGTGCTTAATAACTTATATAAATATGAATTTATAGTATAGAAAGTATATTTTATTGTACATATTTTGCAATGTACTCTTTCCCCCAGTTTTGTTTTTGTTGTTATTACATTTAGATCTAAGTTGTTCACTTCAATAGCTGTCTAATGTTCTTTTATATAATTATATTGTAATTTATTTATCCTATTGATAGATATTTTTATTCTTTTACAAACAATGCCAAACATGTCTCCGTGCTTCTCTTACTAGGAAATACACTTAGAGGAGGAATGGCTGGGGCATGGGGTTGGCACAGTTTCATCCTTGTTGGGTACTGCCCTGTTCTCCAGAGTGGCCAGACGTTTCCTCTAATGGCATGTTTTTTCCAAATGCTCACCACCACTTGGCACTGTGTGGACTGTAATTTTGGCTCGTTACAAAACAGCATTTCGTCTTAATTTTAATTTGCATCAGCTTGATTACTACTCATTACTAATTATGAGGCTGAAAAACTTTTGGTAAGCTTATGCACTGAGGGTTTCCTCCTTTATGAACTGGTTGTTTGTGTCTTTTGTTCATTTGTATATGAGGGTGCTTATCTCTTTTCCTCCTGACTTGTAGGAACTCTGCAATGTACCAATGTTAGTCATTCATCAAAAAATATTTAAGGGCCATTATCTTCTCCTCGCCTTGTTTGTGTTATCTTTTATATGTAAGTTTTTAAATACTGATAAAGTTAATCTTTTTGGCTATGTGGTGTGTCTTGTTTGTTATAAAGGTATTTTTCTGTAATAGTTTTGGAGTTGTTTTTCATCTTGAGGTCGTTAATTACACCCCTCGTCCCTTCCCGACTCTATTTTTCTCCATGGCACTGGTCATCTTATACTCGGCACTTGTATACCATGCCCTGAGCTGCTTTGCCTATTTATTTTGTCTGCTGTCTGTTTCCCTCACTAGAGTGTGAGCTCTGTAAGAGCAGGGCCCTTTGTCTGCTTTGTTCATGTCTGTATCCCTGACACCTCAAACAGTCACCGGCATATAGTTGATGCTCAATAAATATCTGTTGGACAAATAATCTGTGTGGAATTTATTTTTTGTGTATATAAGTAGCGCTCCTTTTGTTTGTTTGTTTGTTTGTTTTTGGCTGATGGAAAGTTTGTTTTGTTTGTTTTTCTAACAGCATTGCCTTACCGATCTTTTTCACGTCCCCTTTGTCAAGCTGGAGTTGTTTCCCTGCACCCCTCTGTTTATTCTGCCCCTCTGCTAAGGATAGGAAACCCAGTCCTGGGTTTGGGCTTGGGCATGGGAGTGGGGATGGGGAGGAGAAGCCAAGTGCAGCTCAAGGGAGCTGATGGGACAGTCAGGAAACGTTTAAGAAGTGCCTCTTATGAACCCGGAGAAGAAATGGGTTAAGGACTTTCCGGCTGACGTTTAAACTCATTAGAACTTGAGCAGCATGTGCGGAGTGCTGGGAATGCAGAAGCTGGAGAACATGGTGGTTAAGTTCATAGGTTTTGAGTAAATTAAATCTGGTTTTGTTTCCTGAGTGAACTAAATATGGTTTTGCTTCTTCCCTCTGCTTCTGACAAGGGCTTGTATCTTGAGCAAATTACTTTTCCTCTCCATGATTCGGTTTCCTCATCAGTGACATGGCAATGGTCAGAATGGTACCTCCTCCAAAGGTGGTTAAGGATTGACTGCTGTGATGCATGTGAAGTGCTTACCACAGTGCCTGTGATAAAATTGACTCCTGGGGTGGGTGGAGAGTCTTTAGGGAGGAGGTGGTGTTGGACCAGGTCTTGCAGGAAGGGGTGCATTTTTCTAGGCAGGGATCAAATGGGTGGACATGCCAGACCCAGAGTAAACAAAAACAAAATCATGGAGACCAGGAGGCAATAGGGTGAGTCTAGGGAGCATTAATCTAGTTTAATTGGATTGTAGGAGGAAGTAAGAAATGAAGTGGCTGAAAATGTGGCTGAGACCAGTTGTGGTGGGCTATCTGCACCAAGCCAAGAAAAATATCCTCTATTACTCCGCTCATAATCCCTCAATGGCTCCCCATTGCCCAGTCAGATCTGAGCCTCAGAGTGGTGCATCTGGCAGGGGGATGCTGGGCAGACGGGAGTGGGGAAGTGCAGGGAGGGCAGCTAGACGGCTCCGAGGGCGCTGGCTAGTGAGAGAGAAGGGCCCCTGTGCTAAGCCCTTGACCTTTAGGAACGGTTTTTAAAGTACCATTTTTTATTTTTAAGTTTAGATTAATATGAGGTTACAAATGATAAGGTTACAATGTTTGTGTTGTTAGGTAAGGTCCCTGGTGTAGTGTGTCCTGCACCCAGAAAGTGTGTCCTATACCCTTACATTATGTCCATTACGTGGGAGCACCCCATCCCCCTTCCTCTCCTCTCTTTCCTCCCCCTCCCTAAAGTACCATCTTTTAAATATCAGCTTTGTGCCAGGTGTGGCACTCACCACCTCCATATACATTTATTACATTATTCTGAAAGAATTCTTTCACTGGATACTCCAGTTTAGGATATGGGGTGCTGTCTCTGAAGCTGCATCCGTCAAGGACAGCATGGGAATAAATAAGCCGCTCCCCTACCTTTCCATTCCACCTGCCATAAGAGGAAAGTAGAACAGCCTGAAGACTTAGAGCCCCAGCAGATCCTTCATGAAAGACGTGTCAACATTCTTCCCAGCCCTGCCTAGCTTCTGGGGTGGCCCTGCAGTGACAGGTTGTCATCACGGGGAGGACGGAAGCAGGAGAAGCTCTGAACAGCACACAGTACGGTGTGAAAGAGCTAAACCCTTAGTCTTAGACTCTGATTGGGGTTTTACCTTCAACCCCAGCAGCATCTAGATAATTGTTGAGGGAGTGACCGAATGATGGGAGTCTTGGAACCTCAGTTTCCTCATCAAGTGGGGATAACCCCTTAGTGTTGTTCCTGAGAATCGTGAGCTAGTCCAGCAGAGTTCCTGATACTGTCAGTGACTGCTCTCAGATTGGGAAGCCAATGTAACCATCTTCCCCTGACATATCTCTAGCCAGGCCCTTTTTAGGGGTACCCAGGAGAATCAGAGTACTTGCTGTTGCTCTCCTTCAAGAAAAGTCGGGTTCCCCTCAATGTAAGATAGAAATCAAACCAAATTAGATTATTTTACCTCAGAAGCCAGTTTCAACTGATGCTTTTGAATGGTGTAGTTCTATTATTATATATTACTTCAAACTTAATAGAAAAAAATTGATTAAAATATGTACCATGTTCCTATCTAGCCTGGCCGAATGCCACAAGACACATTAATTGAAAATGAGTTTCCACAAACCCAATCAAGTATCATGAAGATGAAAAATGTACCTTTTCCCCTCCATTCCTTCATTGATTTTTCATTTTCCCCACTCAGAGCTTCATTTAGCAATTTTTCAGTTTTGTTGTGTTGTGGCCTTAATTCATTCCCTTCACTTCCCCACAAATGAGATAATGTACCATTTTCTTCCTCCTTATTAAACTGTTCTCTCGGGCGACATTAGTGCAGGGGAGATTCTGATCTTGTCATATTTCTCTATACATTATTATTTTGTGTTAAAAAGAGGCTAAGCTTTTATTATTTTTAGTCTTACATTTTGTGGTGGCTTTTATCAGAAAGAATGCACTTTAAAAATGTAATAACTGTGAAATTGCAGTGTTACGAGACTTCTAAAATAGAATTAAGGGAAGCTGTAGCAAAAATAAAAAAACCTTTTCAGAGGAAGAGTAGAAAAGATCAAGTATTCTCTTTCTTCACAGTGGGGCATATGGGGGGCATCAAACGTAATTCATCTCTTATTGAGGAAACGGGAATAATGGTTTGCCAGATCACAGAGGATTGAAGCAAAGAGAGAAGGTGGCTGAATCCTGAAGGTTATCGCCTGTTCTGTTCCGTCCCTGCCCCAGTCTTTTTACCAATTCACTGGGTTTCTAGGAGTTTTGAAAATAATAATAGGAATCTTTAAGCCTCTTTCTTGTGAAATTTTCAGATTTTCTGATAATAGAGCAGCATTTATTATCCTTGAAAAACCTCTAAGAACTCACAGTAAAGTATCATATTGCTTTATTTTCACCTAGAATTCCTGCCCCTGATAACGTCATGTTGATTCGACTGGCACTTATACATCTTTGATAAATTTCCAATGGGAAAATAACTTATATTATCATAAATGCAGCTTAAA
>NW_003852406.1:10114661-10118229 GCF_000181295.1 Otolemur garnettii
ATGACACACGTATACCACATAACACACACAGCCCCCACACCCCAATTTTAAATGAATGTGCTGCTGGGCCTTAATTGGTGATTCTTAAAATTGAAAATAAAACAAATTTCAAAGAAAATAAACACTGATGGCATAGTTAGTCTGGATGTGAAAAATCAAATTCCCTTTTCCTGACAAGATTTTAAACAGTTCAATTAAGTGTGATTATCAATTATATTTTTTGTTTTTGGTTTTTAATCTTAAAGAGTTTATTTGGGCAAGCAGTGATTCATGAATTAGGCAGCAGCCAGGTTGCAGGTGGTTCAGGGCTTCATCTAGGAAACATGAGGGGAAAACTTTTATGTTTGTGGAAGTAAGACAAAGAAAACACTTGACTGTTTAAAGTAGAAGTCCCTAGGTGGAGGTTAGTTGGTGGTTTTGGATTGATGAAGTCTAGTTCAAGGTTAGTCTCTGATTGGTTAAATTAAATTTGGTTTTCCTAAGCTATAACTACTTGAGTCTGAGTTGGGTTTCAGTTTGCTTAGATGGGAACCCAAGGCACTGGGGCCATCTCAGCCTAAGGGCCTCCCAGTAAATTATTCTAATAGCTCTCCCCTCTTAGCCTCTCATTGATGAGAGACTGACCAAAGCAGGGGTGGGACACCCTGTTACCATCATGGCTGGTGTGTCTTTGTCCTGGTGTAGAACTAGTAAGTGTTTTAGGAGTTTTTTTATTTTGTTCTTTTGAGATAGGGTCTTATTTTGTCACCCTCGTTAGAGTGCTGTAGTGTCACAACTCACAGCAATCTCAAATTCTTGGGCTCAAGAGATCCTCTTGCCTCAGCCTCCTGAGTAACTGGGACTATGGGCACCCACCATAGCATCCAGCTGTATTTAGAGGTGGGGTCTCACTCTTGCTCAGGCTGGTCTCCAACTCCTGAGCAATCCACCCAGCTCGGCCTTCCATAGTGCTAGAATTATAGGCGTGAGCCACTGTGCCTGGCCTGTGTTTTAGGAGTTTTAACATGACTGCTAGTGTCAAAGAGGGGAAACAGTAACTCTGGTCATCACGTCGCACTCCCAGTGTATAATAAAGCTGAGGTGCCTTCTTCATGCCCTCTGTTTTGGTGTAAGACCTTTTTAAACGTATTTTACCATTTGCCAATTGGTGAAAGAGAACACCCCAAAGCACAATCTCTTAACAAAACCCCCATCAAGTGCTATCTAATATTTAAAATTTATTCGCTGCTGTATTTCTTCATTAATTTCTCTTCACAGTCCCTGAGTTTGAGATTGAGTTCATTACTCTTGCACGATTTGGTGGGTACTCTTCACGTAATTCCTACTGGAGAGTTAGATCATTTTCTGACATCTGATGTGAAATGGTCTGTGTTCTGCATGTTACTGATGGCAAAATGTTCCCTTTTTTTGAGAACTGAGAAGGCTCACAACTTTCAGGGTTGCGCTGAGTCCGTAACAGAACCTTACTAAGGTTTTGTACAGTTTCCTTTTGGTCTGGTGGACATACAAGCTCTTTTCAGAACAAGCTGGGAGGAATGCTTTTTAATTAGCAGTCTGTTTCCCAAGCAGTTCGTAAAAATGTGCAGATGGATAAGGGTGTTTTCACCTCTTTTATGTAAGATCATTGATAGACTGAACATTTGTTCCCTGTGGTTCTGGGGTCTAGCAAGGGAAGGATATAAACAGTGGATGGAGTATCAGCGATGTTTCCTACCAGGGGTTGTTCAAAGGGCAGAGGTATCACAGAGGAGGAAGCCACACAGCCACCTGCAGGACTTGGGAGACGCTGGCCTGGGAGGGGACTGTGAGGAGATGGCCGATAACAGCAGTTTTCCTGGTGGAGAAGGGGATGGGGAGTGGGAAGGTGTTCCCAGGGGAGGCACCAGCTCGTGCAAAGGCATGGAGGCAGGACAGTGTGTGTTCCCTGAGTGGTGAGAGGATGGAGTGAGTGGATTCAAGGTAGGGGTCATTGTGGGGTGGGACGAGCACAAAATGAAAGTGGGAAGACAGAGCAGGAGCACAGAAAGGCTTCCTGGGCGGCGCTAGGGAGTTTGACCCTTGGAAGTTTGGGAGCGTTTTTAAGTAGAGTGAGATGCACAGCATTCCTGGGGCCTGGACCTGGACTTCTGTATTTTGCAGAAGTTCCCTCCACGTGATTCCCAGTTGTGGCTGTGGTTAGGGGCAATTGCTTTCTTCAAACCCTCTATGCAGATAACCCAATTGTGGCTAATATGAGGGAGAAAGCCATTATCAGTTTCAAGAATTAAGAAATTAGAAGAAGTTTTTTTTTTTTTTCCTTTTTCAACCTTAACCATTTCTGAGTGCTCAGAAACAGAAGATGCCTACAGGCTCATTTACATCAAAGGAACATCTTGGTTGAACACCTGTGGGCGTGTTCACAGTCAGAAGGTTTAATATCAAACCGGTGTATAGCCTTAGAGATTAGCATTCTGCATGATTGATCAGACAGCAGGGCACAAAGAAACATGCTAATTGAGACAAAAATTAGAAAAAAGTTAACATCATTTAAAAAGTTCTAGACTTTATCAAGATATGTTTGTTTTTTTCCCTTTGTTTTCTCAAGGCTCTACTATTTGATACTTAAATTTAGCTCTTGCAAGAAGATTATGTTGTAGTATAAATCAAATAGGTGGGGTGAGGTGTGGAAAATGAGTGTGTCTAATTGTTCAGTTCTTAATTTGATTTGAGCCCTGTACCTTGGGCCACTTACTACCACCTGCTGACAGCTATACCTACATGCAGCTTTGTGAAGGGTAAATAAACCGCTCCAAGGTTAAATTTACACACTTAAGTACATCAGAAAGTGAGAGTAAAGGTGCTTAGTAGACGTCACTGGCACACCACCTGCAGCGTACCCTGAATTTTGAAGTGGCCACCAATTTGGGGGGTGGTTTGGGGACATATGTTTTGCAAGGCCATCCCTGCCTCTAAGGGTCTGTCTGTTCTATGCAATTTTTCCCCCAAAGTCTAAGGGATGAACAGACGGATTTGATAATTCATTCATTCATTGTCTGAGAATATAAAGAGGACCAGGGTCTTTACTCTCAGGAAGCTCACCATCTAGGGAGAGAGAAATACCAGTTATCACATAATAGTAGCTAGCTTTTGAGTGCTTATCATGTTGTAGGTGCTATAAGAGACAATATTTCAAAGCTCTTTGAAGTTGGTAGTGAGAAATATCACTTTCTATATAGATGTGTGATTTAGAGATTGTGAAGAAAGAACCAAAGACTTGGGAGTTAGACATTACTAGAGGGTGATCAAACCCAGGAGCATGTGAGTGTGGTTATTTTAGAAGGGTACCTGATTTGAAAGAGGGCATGAGATGTGTTCCAGGGCAGATGGCAGGGGATACTAAGTTGGGATTCAAGGTTGGCACCCTTGTGGGGGATGCAGGCCCAGCTGTGCCCTGACTTGCCAGCTTCAGCATCCTTTTTTCCTAGAAGCAAGTCAACTCTGGTCACAGAATACATGTACTGGACTAGAGGCATCTGTGAGAAATGCTCATGGATGAAAGCCAATGTCTGTGAACAGCATTCATTCAGCA
>NW_003852406.1:10118249-10121947 GCF_000181295.1 Otolemur garnettii
TTTTTTTTTTTGAGACACAGTCGCATTCTGTCACTCTGGGTAGAGTGCCATGGCATCATCATAGCTCACAGCACCCCCAAACTCTTGGGCTCCAGAGATCCTATTGCCTCAGCCTCCCGAGTATTTGGGACTACAGGCGCCCATCATCACCCCTGGCTAGTTTTTCTATTTTTAGTAGAGACAAGAGTCTCACTCTTGCTCAGGCTGGTCTCGAACTCCTGAGCTCAAGCAATCCACCTGCCTCAGCCTCCCAGAGAGCTAGGATTGCAGGTGTGAGCCACTGCTGCTGGCCTGCATAGTCACTTCCTGAAGCATCATTTGTTGAAAACCATGACCCTTGTTAGAAGTGTCAGCATCCCAGATCCTTCTCCTGGCCAGCTCCTCCACCCCAGACAGAAGTGCCTCTTCAGCCTAGTGTTGGCTCTCCCCTCTCTCATGAGACCATCCAGAGGTCTTCTCCCTACAGTGCTCTCTCTTGATGATGTCCTTGCCTTTGATTAACTTATTTTTAACACATTGACTGCCATACTAGGAAAAAAAAATTTTCCCGGGGGGCTACAGTGTTTGATTAGGTCGAGCACATTAACTGCCATGGGAGTTGTATTTAACTCATGCTAGTTTTGAGCTGAGGGCCCCATGAAGTATGTATAATTCACACATCTCTTAACCTAATAAAACACTGTGGCCTCAAAGACAAAATTTATTTTTTCTATTGTAGTAGTCGATGTACAAAAGATGTGTGTGTGTGAGTGAATTACATGGTCTTCACAAGGCCCTGGGATCAAAACTAGGGTAACTTAAATACAACTCACATGGCAGTTAACATGTTACACACAATCTAGGGGACGATGATCAGCAGAATTATCTTGTTATCTCCCTAGAGCTGTTCATTAGGGTATTCTTCAACTACATGTCTTGCTTTCCTCACAAGATACAAACTACTCTGATTTCTCCAAAGATAGTGAAACTAGTGTATTTGAAAAGACTTTTTATTCCTAGCACTCTGGGAGGCTGAGACAGGTGAAGTGCTTGAGCTCAGGAATTTAAGACCAGACTGAGCTAGAGCAAGACTCTTAAAAAAAATAGCCAGGTGTTGGGTGGGAACCTGTAGTCCCAGCAACTCAGGAAACTTGAGGCAAGAGAATCACTTGAGCCCAAGAGTTTGAGATTACTGTGAGTTATGATGCCACAGCACTCTACCCAGGGCACCAGAGTCTCTCTTTGTTACCCTCAGTGAAGTGCTGTTGGCGTCTTAGTTCACAGTAACCTCAAACTCTTGGGCTTAAGTGATTCTCTTGCCTCAGTCTCCTGAGTAGCTGGGACTACAGGCACCCACCACAATGCCCAGCTATTTTTAGAGATGGGGTCTTGCTCAGGCTAGTCTTGAACCTGTGAACCCAGGCAATCAACACGCCTTGCCCTCTCAAAGTGCTAGGATTACAGGTGTGGGTCACCATGCCCAGCCTAGAAAAACAACTTTTTATGTTATTCAATTAAATATTATCCCCGACCTTCTTGGAACCTTTTAGTTAATTTCAGGACCCACGTTGCCTCTCACTTAAAGATTTTAAAGTTAGATTTTTAAGGTCTTAATACTATAGAAAGGAATGAAAGAGGAACACTTGGAGAATGATTTATGAAAATTATTCCTATAAAAATTGAAGGAAACTTACACAAAACAAACTTTTTGGCTTTTTATTTTATTTTTGCTTTTTTGCCCAAGTCCCTATCGTAACCCCAGAAGGATTTCACGTACCTAACTTCGCTTCCAGCTTTTACTTTCGTCATTATAAACTTTTGTTTTTCTGCCCCTGGAGGCTTTTTGTAAACACTTTTCCATTTTGCCGTGTACTTGTTTTTAGTGTTTGTGTAACACACTCCATCAAATTGATATTTCAGAATTTATTACCCATTCCTTTAATGCTAGACATTAAGGTTATTTCCATTTTTCTCTCTATTATAAATAATGGGAGCAAGAATATCTTTATATATATAGCCTTTCCCCTGTGTTTGAGTTATATCCTCGGGATAAATTCCCAGGAGTGGGATTAGTGGGTCAAAGGGTACGAACAGCTTTATGGCTCTTGATATTTATTGCTGAATTGCCTAAAGGGTCATTCTAATTTACAGCGCCACCTGCGACACCCGAGAGTAGCTGCCCCCTCCAGCCCTGCCAACACTGTTTCTTTAGTCACTGGTTTTAGGCGAATTTAATAGGTATTCAAGGGTAACTCATTACTGTTTTTAATTGGTAATTTCTTTAATTATTATCAACACTGGACATTTTTTCTTCAGGGCGTTTCTATTCTATGTTGTACGGTTCGCTTTTTATGCCAGAAGATTACATTTTTTGACACCATGTGGAATTTAAAGTATTTTAGCCTAAAAATGCCAAACGCAGGAAGAACAGGGGAGTAATTGATGGAGCTCCCTACATGACCCAGGTTTAACAAAAGCAAGTTTGGTCTGTATTTGCTTTATCTGCCCCTTTTGTTCCTCATCCCCCCACCCCTTTGTGTAGTATTTTAAAGCAAATCCTAGACATTCTGTGTAACATTTCCTTCTATAAGAAAATGCATGGATTTTTCTTTATGTAGTCATAATGTCTCGGTCATTCCTAGCAAAATTAATGACAATTCCTTGGTATCATTTAATCCCAATCTGCAATATGCTTTTTCAAAGTGTCTTTTGTGCCGATGCTTTGTTCCAATCAGCATACATTAGGTTTACATTTAGTTATGTAAACTTAATCTAGAGCATGCTTCCCCATCTCCAACTTTTGCCCCTACTCAGTGACTTTCTGTAGGAGCTGAGCCAGTTGCCCTATAAAAATCCCTACATTCTGGATTTGACCTTCTATTTTCTTCCTAGCTCTAGAAGCTTGATGAGGTTAAGTTTCAGCTTTTGAGTGAAGGCAGGGTTATTTCATGGATGGTGCTATACGCTTTATTTTATACCACTTCTGGTACATATAGTATCTGCTTGTCCCACTTTGGGTGATGCCACGGCTGATAATAGATTCTGGTGATGACAGTCCAAAATACAGTTGGGAAGTTCTTCATTAGAGTTTATCATCACTGTTAAATCTACAGACGATGGTTACTTGAAACAATTATTTCATGGAGATCACAAAGTTGTGATTTTTCTATTTATATCATTCTTTCCCCATTGATTAACTAGAACTTTTCCTCATAAACTAGGGCTTTTAAATCAGAAAATGAAATTTGAAGAAGTAAGGCAAAATAAATCTTTGTCTTTTTCTATAAATTGCCAAGTTTCCAAGTAAGAAATTGGTTCTTTGTCATTGATTTTAGAGTAGTCGGGACTATAGGTACCTGCCAGAACACCCAGCTAATTTTTCTATTTTTTGTAGGGATGGGGTCTCACTCTTGCTTTGGCTAGTCTCAAACTCCTAAGCTCAAGGGATCCTTCTGGCTCAGCCTTCCAGAGTGCTAGGATTATAGGCACAAGCCTCCACACTCAGCTCTTTGTCACTTTTGATGGTGTCCAATTATAAAATATTCATGTTCTTGGCTTGGAGCCCATAGCACAGTGGGTATGGTGCCAGCCACATACACCGAAGGTGGCAGGTTCAAACCTGGCCCAGGCCAGCTAAACAACAATGACAGCTGCAACAAAAAATTAGCCAGGCATTGTGGCGGGTGCCTGTAGTTCCAGCTACTTGGGAGGCTGAGGCA
>NW_003852406.1:10123101-10127429 GCF_000181295.1 Otolemur garnettii
CCAACCAAAGTCCCGTATGGTCCCTGCTGTTGGCATCACAGCTCACAGCAAACTCCAACTCTTGGGCTTAAGCCATTCTCTTGCCTCAGCCTCCCAAGTAGCTGGGACTACAGGCACCTGCCACAAATAGCGTGCGGCTATTTTTTGTTTCTGTTGTTGCAGTTGTCATTGTTGTTTAGAAGGCCTGGGCTGGGCTCGAACCCGTCAGCTTCAGTGTAGGTGGCTGGCACCCTACTCACTGAGCTACAGGCACCAAGCAACTGAGAGAGTTTTTGAAAAAACAATTTTGTAAATGCTCAAATTTAATCTACAAGATTGTCGGAAAGTTAGTGCATTATTTATTGAACCTACATACTGTTTCCCAGCTATTGTCCAAAACATGGCCTGGTAGAGTATACTCGTTCCTCTTTTTAGGAAACTCATGGTTTGTGTAGGGAGATGTGATATATGAATTAAAAACAAAGAGTAGCCCAAGGTAGACTATAAGAACAAACATAAAAGCCCAGCTCAGAGTAAGCCTTTTTTGCTTATTCCATGCCAAATTTCATTAACATTTTTAATGACGCTTTCCGTGATCCTTTTCCCAAACCAAAATTTTTAACACTTGGTTGAACCAACATGAATGTATTAAGAGAATAACAGAGCTGAAAGTTTGAAACGGGGGCTGAATAATTGTTTTTTGAGGATTTGAGTCTGCATTCCCCAATGCATGTTCTCTGGAGGGTCTGTGGGAAGTTTTTTTAAGGGCTACACAGCAAAATCAGTGTGGAAATGTTGGGTTCATGAAATCTAATGAGCCGTGACTCCAAACTGTGCCTGGTGTCTTATCTGCTCACAGAACCTCCCTTTCATGGAGCACGTCATGGTAATACCGTTGAAACAGTATTAAGTATAAGTATAAATAACAGTAAACAGAATCAATGAACAGGTTCTGTTTAAATGAAAACTGAAGGCATCCCTCCAGTGGAGGAATGTGTACTTATACATTTTTCTATTTCTGGTTAACAGTTTTCGATCTGTTTCCTTTCTAGATTGAATCACTCAAGAAAAAGGTGCAACAGAAACAGCTCTTGATACTGCAGCTTCTAGAAAAGATATCTTTCTTAGAAGGAGAGGTAAGAAGCTGTGTTGCTTTAAGTTGATGTCTTCCCTACCATTAAATTTTATGTTGCTACGCCTACCACTGGCACTTAATTAAAAATATGGCTATTTCCTGGCCTTATAAAATTGATTGAAGGTTAACTGCCAGCCCTGAAAATGAGGATCTGACAGCTGGGTTTTCTTTAGCATCTGACTCTCCTCATTCCAGCTTGCACACCTCTGCTTTTTGGCTCTAATTTTTCTTGTTCAAGCGAGCCTGATAAGCTGGTGATTAATGTTGATAATTAATTACCCGCATTTGCGTCATGCTTTCTTCTTGGTGAAACATTTTCACATACATTTCTCTCCCCAACTTGAAAAAAGGTAAAACGTGGATTGTCATCTCTGTATTGACAAATTTTCATCTCTATAATAACAAATGAAAAAAACAGAGGCACAGAGAGGACAGGTGATTTTGCTCAAGGACCCCCAGCTTAGGGCTGAGCTGTCTGTCTGTCAACGCCGGAGCCAGGCTGGAGAACAGTCTCCTAACCCAGTGCTCTTCTATCCCCTGTACTGGTCGTGTTAAGGCACTTAATTTTACCTGAAACTTTAAGATGCTAAGTTTTCTTGACTTACTGGCTTTTTGAAAGTCATGTGGAGATTTTTGTGTAGGTTCCAGAGAAGGAAATTACAGGGTTTGAAGAACTTTAAGAGGTTAAGTGTTAATAGAAGGAGAAGCCAAAATCTATCTGCTCTAAAGTCTTCTTATTAAGAGCTTGGCAGAGAGCCTTTTCCTTTTAAGACCCCATGAAAAGCTGGTTTGCTAAGCACCTGGCTTTGCTTGTCTTCCTCATTCTAGTCCTTCCCCAGCAAGATAGCTGAGGGGACGTGGATGAAGCATGGAGGCAGGGAAGGAATGACTTTGCCCAAGCACTGTTAGTTACTTTCCACAAGCTCTGTAATCAGACTTACCCAAGTTTGAACCCTGCGTCTGCTTATTAGTTGGGTGATGCTGGGGACGTTTCTTCTAATGGTAAACTGGGGATCCTAACTGCACCTATGTATGTGTGACAGTAAAATGAGAATGTGTAGAAGGTTCCTGGTGTATACTAAGCATGCTGATGATTTTTTAACTTCTTGCTGGTTCTCTATTCAAAAGGATGCCATCTGAGTTGTAGAACCCAGCCCCCATTTTATACATGGGGAAACTGAGGGTCAGGGATGTTAGGGAGCCTGCCCAAGGTTGGGGCCTGAATCCAGAGCCTGTGATTTCCACCGTCATGCTTACAGGGGTGGCAAGCTGGGTCTTCATTTACCCTGTTTGGCTGCCTTACAATATCCCAACCAAAGTCCCGTATGGTCCCTGCTGTTGGCTTTTATCACTACTTTGTTGAATTTTCCCACCCCCTTACCAGGGCTTCCTGAAATCACCTCCCAGATAGGTATTCTTCAGGATAGAAATCCTTCAAGGCCCAGGGGTCTCAGTCTCTTGAAGACCACGCTCAGTCCTATCATCTCCTCCATAGCCACTGGGCCCAGCACCAGCCTTATGAATGAACATTGACATTGCTGAAATTTCTGTCTGAAATTGCAGCTTCCTGTGGGAGGAATCATACCTTTCCAAGTGAGAGTCTGAAAATGAGCATCCTGGGGAAAGTCCATGTGTCCAGGCAGAGGGTAGTTCTAGGAAAGAGGAAAGAGATGCTGACGAGAGAGGCAGAAGGTTCCCAAGACAGTGGCCACCTCTGCCCCATGCTGCTCAAGCAAGCTTTGTCCTAGTGGGGAGATTAAATGCCCAAGGCAGTACTGTGTGTAGAGAGAAGCCTCACACGTGTTTGTGCTTTGTTCAATACTTGATTTATCAAACTCATTCCTTATCTTAGACCCTCAGATATGTCCCAGGTTTACCTGGGAGGGATCTCAGGAAGCCCTGGTAGGGAAGTGGGGAAATTCAACAGGGTAGAGAAAAAAGCCAGTAGCAGAACCTTACTGAGGAGTTCACCCCTGAGGGCAGCTGAGGCTCACTGGCACTGGGGTCTCTGGGGATGCTGTGGAACTGGCCTTTGAATAATCCTTACCAAGAGGCCAGAGAGTCAGGGCGTTATCCACTAGTTACCATCAACGCCTGGCTGACGTCTGCTCCTGGGTGTGTGACAATTCTGGCAGACTCTGGTAGCAGAGGAAGCCTTCAGGTAGGGAGTCACAAGTGGCCTGTCAGGACAGACAGTGCCCAGAAGATATGGCTGGGGCTCGAGGTGTCAGTTATGTTTGTCTAATTCAGCAAGACTTTCAAAACTAGTTTTTCTTGAGTATTAAATAAACAATGATTATACATTTGCTTGACTAAATTCCCTGAAGCTATTTAAATTCCAAAGCAAGTTTAGGATGGCTAATTCCTTTTGGCTACTTCAGACATCCGCCTTACACGGCTAACAAGACATATACAAAGTAAGTTACATAATGATAAATTTAATAAACATTTATACTTAAGTCTATTCTAAAACATTCAATATTTAATATGTAATTTCTTTTTTTATTGTTTCTGATATATTTTTAAATCTGAGGCCATTGTTTTACTCACTTTAATTTTTCTTAGGGTTCACACCATTTTGATTCTTGGTTGGGTTATGGGACTAGGCAGCTTCTCCCAAGGTGATTCAATGTCAGGACTCCTTATCATTGCGATATATTGACCTGGTCTTTAGCACTATTAAAAACTTATGTGTTCTTTATTAATATCATACTTAGTTGGGCCATGAAGAGATTTTATCTCCTAGGAGATGAGCCGTTCAGTTGGAATACTTGGCTTTCTTCTGTGGCCATTTGACTAGTTCATCATCTTACACACTCTGCTGACTGCCGGTCCTTGCTAATGGCTAATGACCACTTATGCTGATGAATTGCTGCCCCTCTTTCCGCCTGGTTATTTTATGACTACCAAGCAGTCCTTCTATGGGCCCTGAAATCCTGCAGCCACCTAACTTTTTTTCCTTTTCTTATTCTTTCCAAGTTAAAACAGAACATTTATAAACAGAATACAATCAATATTCTATAAAAGAAACTACGTATTCTTACATACTAATGCTTCTTACTTTAAAAACTCAATAAAGGCTCGGCGCCTGTGGCTCAAGAGGCTAAGGCGCCAGCCACGTACACTTAAGGTGGTGGGTTCCAATCCCCAGCCTGGGCCTGCCAAAAAACAACAATGAGGCTGCAACCAAAAAATGGCTGGGCGTTGTGGCAGG
>NW_003852406.1:10127860-10132900 GCF_000181295.1 Otolemur garnettii
CCAGCTACTTGGGAGGCTGAAGCAAGAGAATCACTTAAGCCCAAGAGTTTGAGGTTGCTGTGAGCTGTGACGCCATGGCACTCTACCAAAGGTGATCTAGTGCAACTTGATTTCAAAAAAATTATTATTATTATTATTTCCTTCTCCATCTTTCTTTCTTTTTTTTTTTTTTTTTTTTTTTTTTTTTGATGCTCAAATTGTCACAACTTAGCCAGAAAGAGTTCTTACACATGAATTTCTTTGCCATGTAACAGGGTTTCAGATGCTCTTGAAGTCATCTTGTTATTTGGCAACAACAAGATGTTTTAGACCTATTTTGGTTTTTGTCCTGGTCCAAGATATGGAATTAGCTTGTCTCCAAGGAGCTCTTGTTCATTTTAGTTGAGAACTATATTGAAGATCCTATCTGAGCATGAGATTTGGTAGTGGACAAAAGCACCAGGCCTATTGTTAGGCCAACTGTTTTTATAATTAACAAGTAAAAAGTATATATATTTATAGTATATAACATGTTTTGACATTGTGAAATGTCTAAATCAAGCTATTTAAGATATCAGGCCAATTATAATAGTGAATGAACCAGGGACAATATGTGTCCTTTTTGAGTTCACAGTGATGTTTTCCAAATTTATCTAATTATTTTGATTTCTAAGACAGAGTTCTGTTAGCCACTAAAAATTTCTATTATGTTGACTGGTTCTAAAATCAGTAATTTTTATACCATGATGTTCCCTCCTCTGCCTTAAACCATGATGATGCCAATGATGGTGTTTTAGGCAACTTTGAAAATATTGGTAGATAATCTCAAACCTCAGCTCTGCCATTGACTACTCATGTGATCTTGAGCAAGTTACCTGACGGCCTTAGTTTGCTCATATGTACATAGGAAGCCACTTTGTCAGATGGCATCCTCTCCAGAGAGTTGTTATGAGGGTTCAGTTAGTTAATAATACTTAGGTGATTACCAGAGTATTATGGTAAATGCCACATGGGATGCCTGTTTTTTTAATTGCCTCCGTCTCAGGGACTCCTCTCTTAGTCACTGAGACACGCTTACAGATTTGCAGACATGTCCCATAATCATTTGTTCGTATTTGCTCATCCCCAAGGTTGGAGGCCATCATCAAAACTCACTGTGTGAGAATGTAATAAAGAGAATTTTGTACTTAGGTGAACATGAGCAGGGCTTGGACGGGTCAGGTCCTACGAACAGGCCATAGCGCCCAGAAGTCCTATGTCTATGGCCAGAGAGTTCTTTCTGGGAGTGTGAGGCTGTGAATCTTATAGGCTGGCAAGATTCCATCTTATTTTCACCGTTGATCCCAGTGTTTGTAGAATTCCTAGGTGCTTGGGATCCATATCAAGTCTTAGAGTTGGAATGTCATAAGCTGATTATCTTGTATGATGTCATTTCTCCTATTAATTGTTCTGGCCGCGTGCCCAGGTGGTATTTGGGGATTTGTTGATCACATCTATGTTCCTCTTAGCCATGGTGCTGATGGTTTTAAAGAAGCAGCAGCTATTTAATCTCAGTTTCAGACTGGAGAGCCTTGGTTCTCACACAGTCCTACTTAGTTCAGTCTTACCTATCCCTAGGAACATTTTAGCAGTTCCCCTTGATGAGCATGGATTTTAGGCCTGCAGGGCATATCCGGGGGTGTACTGGAGCACCATACTGGCTCGTGAAAGCTGAACATGTGCATCACTCCTCAGTTCTGCATTCAGTGATGTCATATTGGCAGTTTGAAATTAGCCATGGAAGGAGTCTTTACACCAGAGAAATTGGCATATACCACAAATCAGGGCATTTTCCCCTGGAGATCCTATTGTTAAAAATTGACTAGCACACCATTAAATATTTAACTGTAATTTTATCTAAGTGTTCTGGGTTTCAATCCTGACACCTCTACTTACAGCCTGACCCACTTGGGTCAAGTGACCGTTACCCCTCCAAGCCTCAGTTTCAGTATTTGTAAAATGGGGATAATCACACCCACTTGAAATAATCTTGAGTAAATAAAATAATGTATACAAAATACTTAGAATTGTGCTCGGCACAAATGTCATTCCTTTTTTTGATTACTCAGCATTTTGGAAACGTAGATTCTTATCCACATTCTGCTGTTATCTGTGCGTGACCTTGGGCAAATCATGACACCAACCACCTGGATTCAATTACTTCATCTTTAAAAAAAGGGAAGAGAGAATAACAGAAGGCTTAGATCATCTCTGAGATCCCTTTATTTTTAATGTTTGAAAACCTTGTTGGCTTTTTTCCCCAGACCATAGCAGGAGTTGGGCAAACAGTAAAAAGAACAGTATCTGTGATCCTGGGCTCAGAGAAGAGGCCAGGCCAGGCCCTTTCCTAGGTCATGGCTGACAATCTAGAACCCCTCTTCTTTTCTTTTAAAATGGAGAATGTGGACTACTTTGGTCTTTGGATCCATCATTTCTACTTACTTATGTTTAAACTCATTAGATTTTGAACTGCCCCCCTTTCTCCAAAACACACATCAGACTCCCAAAGGCTTGCCCTCGCCTGGCCCTGTCGGGCTACATTTTCATCAACTAATTTATAACCTTCCTGCTAACAAAAATATGCACATTCTTTTTTTTTTTTCAAACAATTTTTTATTTCCTCACCTTCTGGAGAAGAAATACCCATACCCTATTTCCAATATAGCAATGTTCTTAAAATAAAATCACAAGTATTTCTCTTCATAAGGTTTCTGAAACTTTAAGCAGATTCCATTACATTTTTCTCTGCTCAAAATCGTTAACTTACAGGGAAATCCAAAAGTCAGAGGCAAGGAGTCAAATGTCTTGGTTTTGTCCATCCTGCATTTAATGTGTGTTGTGTGGTACATAAACCTCTTAGCGTGTCTGTTGTGCATTCTTGCGACTATTAATAATTTTCCTGTGTAATACTGGGGCGGCAGCGCCAGGCACCAGGGCTCCCCGTACACATTGTATTGAACACACACTCTTATTTAGTGCATGTGCTAGAGCTCTTGACTGCTCGCTCCCCTGGGCTTGAGGAATTTGGGGGAGGAGGTGACAGCCATACATTTGTGACATAATTTCCCCAAAATGCCCAAAGGTGCCACACCAGATTCTTCCTTTGGGAAAGGCACAGAGCCTCCCGGGCCACTGGTGGTATTCGTTATGCATATAAACACAAGGGGGTGGTATGTGAAAGGAGGAAACCCTTGCAGTTTGCTTCTCAGTCCCAGAAGCCGTCTTATGGAGCACAGTCCAGGAGGCAGTCCCAGGCTGTTCTTCGTCATTTATTTACTTTCCTTGTATTCTGTAAGGCTGAGACAGCTAGTCTTTGCTTTATTGTATCAAGCCCTGTAAATCTTACTTTTTGAGTATTTCGTAAATCTGTCCCTCCCTCTCGAACTCTCATCCTCTGTCCATGTTTAGGCTCTCATCATCTTTTATTTTTCCTTAACTCTGTTGTGTGTGTATTAATTTACATAAACACAGTGCCTAATTTAGGGAGTTCTAACAGTGGTGTACAGTGTGCCTGTGAAGTCACCCCATAATCAAGACATGTAAAATTTGCATCACCCCTCAAGGATCTGTTTCCCTTTGCAGTGCAGCTCTCCATTCATCCCAGGCAACCCCTGGTCATTTTTTGTTTCCGGGGTGTGTGTGTGTCACTTCCTATCACTACAGATTTGTTTACACTGTATGTGGCTGCAGTCGTACAGTCTGTGCCCCATTGTGACTAGCTTCCTTCACTCCGAACAACGATGTGAGACACATCTGAGATGTTGTGTGCATTACTTTTTGTTGCAGAATAATATTCCATTGTATGACTGTACTGCAATTTATCCGTTCATCTGATAAACTACATTTGAGTGTTTCCAGTTTGGGGCTATTGTGAATAAAGCTGCTTTGAACGCTACTGTGGAAGCCCTTGTCTGGACATGCGTTTTAATTCCTCTTGGGTAAATTCCCAGCAGTGGGATGGCTGGGTTGTAGGGTAGGCATAGGTTTAACTTTTTAAGAGACTGTCAAACCTTTTTGCAAGGGGGTCATAATGTTTACATTCCCACCAGCAGTGTGAGTAGACCAGTATCTCCATCCAGACTTAGTACTGACCACCTTTTAATCTTAGCCCTTCTAGGAGGTGTGTCGTGGTGTCTCACTGTAGTTTCAATTTGCATTTCTCTGGTGACTAGGGAGGTTGAGCATCTTCTCTGTCTTTTTTATTTTTGAGCATCTTTTCATATGATTATTGGCTACATGTCGCCTGTTGTAAAATATCTGCTTAAATCTTTTGCCTGTTATTTTACTGAGTTGTTAGTTTTCTCACTGAGTTTAAGAATTCTGGATTTGAGTCCCTTGTCCTATATACATACATAGGTATAATACTGTGAATATTTTCTCTCATTCTGTGACGTGGTTTTTCTTTTTTTGATGATATGTATTAAAGATATTTTTTATTTTGGTTTTATCTTAGATAAAGTTCAGTTTAATCAAGTTTTAAAAAATGATTTATGCTTTTTTTATCCTAAGAAATCTTTTCCTACCGCAAGGTCATGAAGATTTTCCCCGGTCATGAAGATTTTCTCCTGTGGTTTCCTCTCAGAATTTTATAGTTTTGCTTTTTGATTTAGATGATGCCTTTTGAGTTGATTTTTGTGCTTTGTATGAAGTAAAAATGTGGCCATCCTTTTTTCTCTACAGAAAAGCTGCCCAATTCTTTCCTTTTAGTGTCCCTTCAATTTTTTATGTTGATTATTTGTGCCCATTCTTGCTCACTTAGGGTCTCTCTTTCCCCCTTTTCACAGCCTAGTTGGGGGTTATCAATTTTGTTGATTTTTTTTTTTTTTTTTTTGGTGGAGATAGAGCCTCACTCTGTCATCCCAGGCTAAAGTGCCATGACATCACAATTCACAGCAACCTCAAACTCTCGGGTTTGAGCAATCCTCTTGCTTCAGCCCCCATGGTAGCTGGGACTACAGGCACCCACCACATTGCCCAGTTAGCTTTTTCTATTTTTATTTATTATTATTATTTTTTTTTTTT
>NW_003852406.1:10133365-10136983 GCF_000181295.1 Otolemur garnettii
GTCATTGTTGTTTGGCGGGTCCGGGCTGGGGATTCGAACCCGCCACCTTAGGCGTACGTGGCTGGCGCCTTAGCCGGTTGAGCTATAGGCGCCGAGCCAGCTTTTTCTATTTTTAATAGAGATGAGGTCTCGCTCTTGCTCAGGCTGGTATTGAACTCCTGAGCTCAGATGATCCCCCCGCCTGGGCTTCCCAGAGTGCTAGGATAATGGGAATGAACCACCATCCCTGGCCAATTTTGTTGATATTTTTTAAATTACAATAGCTTTATCAATTTTCTCTATTGTCTGTTTTCTATTTTACTGAATTTTGTTCTGTTGTTCATTATTTTCTTCCCTCTAATTATTTTGGGATTACTTTGCTGGTTTTCTTCCAACTTCTTGAGGCAGAACTTTAGGTCATTGATTTTAGACCTTTCTTATTTTTGAATATAAGCCTTTAAAGTTATAGATGTCCTTCTAAGCTCTGCTTTTGCTGCATCCCACAAGCTTTGATATATTGTATTTTCATCATCATCCAGTTCAAAATATTTTCTAATTTCCCTTGAGATTTTTCTTGGAAGTGTGGATTATTTAGAAGTGTGTTTTACTTCCAAGTGGTTGAGATTTTCCTTGATATCTTAGTGTCTTTTTGTTTTTAATTTAATACCATTATGGTCAGAGAACATACTTTGTATGATTTTTCTTTTAAGTTTATTGAGACTTGTTTTGTGGCCCCACATATAGTTCCTCTCAATTAAATATTGTGGAAAAAATACATTCTGCTGTCGTATATTCTGTAAGTACCAATTAGGTTTAGGTGGTTGATAATATTGTTTAGATAACTTATGTTTTTCTTGGTCTTTGTATAATTGCCCTATAAATTGGTGAGAGAGAGGTGCTGAAATACTTTATTGTCAGGTTTTGCTTTATGTATTTCGAAGCTCTGTTATAAGGTACCTACATATTGTTAATTGTTATGTCTTTATGATAAATCAATCTTTTCATTGTGAAATGTTTGTCACTACCTTTTTAATACTCTTTGTCTGGAAGTTTTCTTTTTATCTGATATTAATACAGCCATTCCTACCTTGTTATGTTTACTATATACCTGGTGTTTCTTGTTCTGTCTACTTATTTTCAACTGATTCTTGTCTCTGTATTTGAACTCAATCTCTTACAGATAACATATAGTCGGAACTTGCTTTTTTATACATTCTGATAGTCTCTGCCTTTTATTTAGAGTATATAGTTAATTAACATTTAATTGTATGGATATGATTGGATTCAGGCCTACCATTTCATTATTTGCTTTCTGTTTGTTCCTTCCAGTTTATTTTGCTTGCTTGTTTGTTTTGTTCCTCCTTTTTTAACTTCTTTTAGATTATTTCAATTTTTTTTTAGAACACTATTTTAATTTATCCATTGGTATTTTTGCTGTATCTCTTTTCTCTAATATTTTAATGTTTACTCTAGGTATGACAATAAGTATTGTTGACTTTTCATAGTCTACTTAGAGGTAATGTATCGTTTCTGGTAAAATGTAGAAGCTTATAGTGATACAGGTTCACTTATCCTTCCCCCCTCTGTTGTAATTGTCAAATATATCATACTTGCATGCATTGTAAACCCACAATGCATGGTGTTTATTTTTGCTTTAACAATCATATGTATTTTAAAGAAATTAAGAGAAACTAGCGTCTTTCATACTTATTCTATTTCTGATGTGCTTCATTCATTCCTGAAGGTCTGACTTCTGGTATCATCTCTCTGCAGCCTTAAGTAATTTTTATTTTGCATTCCATATAGGTCAGGCAGGTGGTAAAAAATTCTCTTAGTTTTTCTTATCTGAAAGTAAAGTCTTCACTTCATCTTTATTATTGAAAGATACCTCGAGGCTGATAGTTCCTTTCTCTCAGGATTCACTGTTTCTTGTTTCCATGGTTTTTGATAAGAAATCTGTGGCAATTCTAATGATTGTCTCTCCGTATGGGTTGCTGTCAAGATTTTTCCTTTGTTATGGTTTTCAGAAGTTTGACTCTGATGTGTTTCTCTTTGAATTTACTGGGGTTTGCTGAGATTCTTATATTTATAAATTTATGACTTTTACTAAATTTGGGGAGTTTTCAGCCATTACTTTTTAGAATATTTTTTCTACTTCAGTTGTTCTCTCTTTTCTGTTATTCCGATATCCTTATGTTAGACTTTAAAGAATTTTCACAATTCCATGAAACTCCATTTGTTGTTTTCATTCTTTTCTTTGTCTACTTTTGATAAGATAATTTCTATTAATATATTTTCAAGTTCACTGACTTCTTTTATCATCTCCAGTCTTTCCTTAAGGCCATCAAGTGAATTTTTTATTTTAAATTCAGATACTGTACTTTTCTATTCTAAAAATTTCATTTGGTTCTTTTTTTTCTATTGATTTTTTTACTACTTTATTAATTGCAAGCATCTTCCTTTCGACCATTGATCATAGTTGTTATAACTATATTAAAATCCCATCTGAAGATTCTAGCATCCAGGTCATATCAGGATTGGTGTCTGTTGATTCTCTTTTCCTTTGGGAATGATTCATATTTTCTGACTCTTCATATGTCACATAATTTTGGATTATAATCTGGACATTGTGAATGCCTTGTTGTGGAGTCTTTGTATGATGTCTCATTGTTCTGAAGAGTAGTGAGGTGTTTGTTTTGATTATCTGTGATAGGTGACAGGTCAGATCTCAGTTCAGTTCTTTAAGTCATAGCTGCAAACTTCTTTGCCCCACACATGTATAGTTCAGGGGTCTAGTAGAGGCCTGAGCTGAATCTATATGTAGAATTTGGGGGTGCTCCCTGCTCTAACTGTCCTTTCTGGGATTCTCCCTTACTCTGGGGAGTCCTGGGCTTCTTCCTTTAGTTTCTCCTGCCAGGAAGATGATCTTTCTTTTGATTTTCCCTATATCTGTGCTTCTATCTCCATGACTGTGGCACTCACAGACCAAAGCTACAAAGAAAACAAAACAAAAATGAGCAAACCACAGAGAATACAGAGGAGTGTCACTTGCTCCAAGTTGCACCTCATCTCTGAAATTTACCTGTCTTCTTTCAGTTCTCTAGAGATTTCCTTAGTTGTTTTTGTATCTTTTACTCTGAGTGTATAGCTATTACTTGTAGCATGTCTGTGTGCCAAGCACATACTCCTGTATGCTGGAAGTGTAGCTCTCAGTCTTTCAGCTGGATGTAGCAATGCTTTCCTATCGTCTTTTTTTTTTTTTTTTTTTTTGAGACAGAGTCTCATTATGTCTCCCTCAGTAGAGTGCAATGGTGTCATAGCTCACAGCAACCTCAAGCTCTTGGGCTTAAGTGATTCTCTTGCCTCAGCCTCCCAAGCAGGTGGGATTGCAGGCACCTGCCACAATGCCTGGCTGTATTTTTTTGTTGTTGTTGCAGTTGTCATTGTTGTTTAGCAGGCCCAGGCCGGGTTCCAACCTGCCTGCCTTGGTGTATGTGGCCGGCACCCTAACCGCTAAGCTACAGGCACCAAGCCCCTTCCTACTGTCTTTAGTATTATTCCCCTCCCATCCAGTTTTCACTTTGAAGCCAAGTGGTGAAAATGAATTCTGGTGCTGATGTTGCTCTTACAAGATTGGAT
>NW_003852406.1:10137003-10150750 GCF_000181295.1 Otolemur garnettii
TTCCACAATCCTGCAATACCCATCTCCTTCACCTTTTCTGACTTTCTTTATGTTGCCTCTCTCCAGGAACTCCAGTCATCCTTCTCCCCATTGGGAGGGAATTGTCCCTTTGAGTTCCTCTGAGTTCCGTAGGTCCCCTTGCAGTGATACTTACCACGTTGTTCTGTTTTCTGCTCTATTGTCTGTATCTCCCCAAGACAGAGCTCCTCAAGGGTGGCAAATCATTCCACACCTCTTTAACTGCTAACTACATTCCCCCACCTAATTTCACATACTGCATGATATATAATATTTCTACTGATTGCATTACATTGTCATGAGTACAGAGTGTTCATTTCTGTGCTTCTGTGAGTGTCTGGACGCACACAGAGAGTTCTCAAGAAATGGAACAAAAGATTTTGGGCTACTTGTCCACGATTCATTGTCTACTAATTGGGGCATATTTGCTAACCTTGTCTTGTATGCCTCCTCACTATAGGTGCTGCACCTAGCATTCTGTGAAATCCCCATGATTAATTATTAGTCTTTGTACTCAGAAAGGATAAGGCAGCGGGATTGCTGGAGCTTCCAGTATGGACAGGCCTCTTCTGCTTTTCTCTTTCCATGCGAATGGGAAAGTTCACGTATTCCTGAGGAAGCAGTGTGTATGTGTGTGTGTACGTGAATGTTGTTAACTCCTGGCAGTAAGCCAACAGCATTCTTCCATCCTGAGGATCAGGTGATAGATTCAGATCTGTCATAGTTTGTCAGCTGCTACGGAATCTGGAATGCATTCTCTTCTGTTACACCATTTCCTATTTATCAGAAGGGATCTAGAGACCTTTACATCGTGTATAACATAAGTTTGCACAAGAACTGCTACTTTGCTCTTTCTTATCACCCATTCAGAGCAGGAGCTTCTGAGCTGTAAGTGACATTATTTCTCTCAAAACAAATAAGCTTCTATTTCTTTTCTGGCTTTGTGTGTGTGTGTGTGTGTGTGAGAGAGAGAGAGAGTCTCACTTTGTGCCCTGGCTAGAGTGCCATGTCGTCAGCCTAGCTCACAGCAAGCTCAGACTCCCAGGCTCAAGCAATCCTCCTGCCTCAGCCTCCCAAGTAGCTGGGACTCCAAGCACCTACCACAATGCCTGGCTATTTTTAGAGATGGGGTCTCACTCTTGCTCAGGCTGGTCTTAAACTCCTGAGCTCAGGCAATCCACCTGCCTTGGCCTCCTAAAGTTCTAGAATTACAGACATAAGCCACACCGGGCCTGGCCGTGAGCTTCTATTTATATAGAACGTTCAAACTTTCATGTGCTGTCTATTATTGAGAATGGTGCTTCATCTTCAGCTCCAACTTCAAAAAAAAAAAAAAAAGACACGTGCTTTAATTTTTTTTTAGTTATGCAGCTAACATGCTTATTGTAAAAGCCTTGTTATACATTTATTTATTCAGTAAATATTTATCTTCTATCTCATGCATGCCATGCTTCAAGAATACAGCTAGGAAAATAGAGTCATTGCTTCATGAAAATTTAGTCTAGCATTACAAAGAATTATGTAGAAGAGCTTTTTGAAAAGCGTCCAAGAAGCTCCATACACAAAGATAAGCACCATTAGCCTCTCCCTGAATTATTTTGTGTGTTTTTGCTGTTTGGGTTTCAGGCACTGTCACTTCATCTATTTTCATTTCAATATCCTCAGCTCTCCGGTTCCTTTGTCCTTCATTTCCTCTATGGGGCAAATCTCCAATTCCTGAGCATCTACTCTTCAGTTTATGTAATGTTTGGCTCTGGCCTAGAAAGAAACTATTCCATATGCTAATTTTAATCCCAAGGAGCTTGTTGTACTTTATATGTTTGGGATTCTGAATTTTCCACACCTATGAAATCCTAATTATTACGTTTTAGAGGTACTTCCCACTAAATTAAATTAATAGACTTACTCATTTTATAGTTTCATGAGGGGGTATTAAAAGCTGGGCTGCTCTTTATTTATGATGGCAGAGAAAGCGACAAATATCTAAATGCCTGTCAACAGGTGACTCGTTAAATAAATGATGTATCCATACAATGGCGTACTATGAAGTAACTCGTTTGTTGACATAAAGAGAAAACGAATAAACATGGAAATTTATCTACCGCAAATTGTTGACTGGGGGGGAAAAAGAAGATTTAATATGAATAGATTAGGATATTTTGTTTGTTTTCATGTATGTAAAATTAGAGGCTCATGTATGTACATGCACAGAAAGTTATCGATAAGGACTCAATCAATATATTTCTTCAATATAAACCTGCTGTGTAAGAGATATGCAACAAACACATCGTGATAGATGTCCTTGTCCCAGGGGAAGATCACAAAATGCATATAAATTGTATCATGCGTATTTGTGGGGCAACATACTTGATTTACTAAAAGTGCTTTTTTCTCCTTCGCTAGAATAATGAACTACAAAGCAGGTTGGACTATTTAACAGAAACCCAGGCCAAGACTGAAGTGGAAACCAGAGAGATTGGAGTGGGCTGTGATCTTCTACCCAGGTATTTAGGAATTTCCTGTTGGGGGTACTAACATTCCTCTTTGACTTAAGAAAATAACTTTACTGGGCTGTTCTTAAAATTCTGGCATTCTTTCTTTCAATAATATTCTGCAAAGCTAAGTGGTAGCTGCTGAGGGGTCCCACTGGTTTGTGGAGGAGCAGGGGTTTTTGTGCAGGTGGAGAGAAGAATGAAGTAAAGACCTGGGGAAGCCATGTGAGGGAGAGATGGGCTCTGTGAGTGAGTGCATGCATTTGTTCCTTCCTTCCTTCATTCATTCATCAAATAGCTGTTGATGAGTATCTGGCATCAAGTATCTTACTGGTGCCAAATAGTTACGATATGGAGAGGAGTGAGACTGGGCCCCTACCCCAGAGCACTGTCAGGAGGGAGAGACAGGTGTGCAAAAGACATTTAGGATAGTAGGAGAGGGGCGTACAAGGTGCTGTCATGATACGGAATAGATAGGGTCTCACGCTTGAGCAATATTCCTCTACTCCCCAGTGCTGTATAGCTGTATTGTGAAACACAGATCCAGTTCATAAATGAACGATCTGCTTCAGTCATCAGCACATGTGGGATAAGTGTACTGGTGTGTTGGGTTTTGTTTCCAAGCTGGAGAACTGGCCTGTTCATTGTTAAGCTGCTGCCATGCCTGCGTCTTTCCCTGGTAATCAAACCCGGTAACTTGCATTTGGTAACTAACTCACGGTTTCTGGTGCTCTCAACTTAGCACAAGAAGGACACAAAACAAGTTTCTAACAAGGATGCTGATAACTTGTGACTTGTGATTTAGGCAATCAAAATCACAAAACGTGTTATGTCCTGTGTATGAAATGGTGGATTCTTGGCTAGGCAGAGGCATGTGTGTACTGTGCTAGACACAGGAGTCCAGGCAGATGCTGAACCCTGGAATCCTGAATGTGCGCTTCTGGTGGGGAACAGTGATGCTGATCACAAGCTGGGGGTTGGCACACCTGGCACTAGTCCTCCCCGTCACTGGCACGGTGCTCTCAGACAGGCTTTTCTTTGCTGGGCTTCCAGTTTCCTAATAGGTAAAGTCAGTGATTTGGCCAGGTGCCTCCCCTATCCCTGCCAGATCTAACATTATGTAGTTAAGTCCTCATTTCCCTACTTTAGTTTTATTTATTTATTTATTTACTTATTTAGGTGGGAGATAGAGTCTCACTCTGTGGTCCTGGATAGGGTGTTGTGGCATCATAGCTCACAGCAACCTAAAACACTTGGGCTCAAGTGATCCTCTTGCCTCAGTCTCCCGAGTAGCTGGGACTACAGGTGTGCACCACTACTCCTGGCTAGTTTTTCTATTTTTAGTAGAGACAGGGTCTTGATCTGGCTCAGGCTAGTCTCAAACTCCTGAGCTCAAGCAATCCACCTGCCTCAGCCTTACTTTACATTTTTTTTATTCTTTACTAAGTTATCTTTTTTGTTCATTAAAATGTGTCACTCTTAATTCTCAAAGATCAGCGTGAAGCTCTTTGACTGCCACTGTTTTCATTTACACTGCTTGCCTTCGGGTAGAAGCAAAGCCATTGTATTATTCTAATATAATTAACAGTTAATATTTAAAAAAAAAAGAAGAAGAAAATATATGAATAGACTTTGGGTCTCATCAACGTGTGGTACAAAGTACCTGATGAAAATATAACTGAAAAGAACGATCGATTGTGTTCAGAGACCCCCCCCCCTTTGAAATAATTTGGCCATTTCCCCTCTTTTTTGTTATTCAAAAGCCAAGTGGCTTGGTCCACTCTAATTGCCCACATAGTAAATCTTGTTTGGCTAAAGCGGGTACAGAATTATGTCTGAAACCAATAAATTGTTTGTTTTCTACTTCCCACATTTTGGCTTAAAACAAGCTTTTCAATTTGTATGCCCAAGTATCGCCCGAAGCCAACTTTTATGGCTAAGTTATGAAACCACAAAGCGGTTTTCATAATGGAAGTGCTGACAGACCCTTAACTTATGGCCGCCGTGAACTTGGAAGCCACTTCAGGATCTAAAAGCAGCTTTTCCATAAATGTAACATTCGGTTTCCCCCAGGATCCATCTTAGCAGTTTAACTACCTAGGTCAATCAGCAGAGGAAATGAAAACTACATTTCCGCCTTTCCGAAAAGGCAGAATAATATTTCATTCGTTTCCTCGCAAATATTTATTAAGTGCCTACTATGTGAAAGGCGCCGGGCGGGTCTGGGGGCTGAGTGAGAAACAACTTTGGGGCAGTGGTTTTCCACCTGCGCTTCTTGGGACAGCCTTACTCTGAGCTGGGGCTTCTAGAGAGGCCTCAGGATGTCCCAGAGTATAAGGAGGGTCAGGGAGGAGCTGGCCTGTGGGACGTCCTGCCCCCCAACCTAAGAAAGTCAGCTTTTAATCTGTTTTGTATATTGGATTCCAAGTAAGATTTTATTAGAATAAAGAGTTCTGCGGTCAAAAACACATTGGAACTCTCAATCTAGTTTAATCCTCATTTTTTTTTTGAGACAGAGTTTCACTGTGTCCCCCTTGGTAGAGTGCCTTGGCGTCACAGCTCACAAGCTCAAACTCTTGGGCTTAAGCGATTCTCTTGCCTCAGCCTCCCAAATAGCTGGGGCTACAGGCACCCGCCACAATGCTCAGCTATTTTTTGGTTGCAGTTGTCATTGATGTTTAGCAGGCCTGGGCTGGGCTTGAAGCTGCCAGCCGCAGTGTTTGTGGGTAGCACCCTACTCACTGAGCCCAGGTGCCGAGCCCATGTTTTCTGGATACCAAAATTGACACCCAGAGAGACAAAGTGATTCAATGAAAGCCTCACAGCCAGGATTAGAACCAGGCTTTCTTGAGTCTTGCTGTGGTACACTTGTAGTTTGAAAATACATAATAGAGAGTTGCTAACTGGTGTTTTGTATATTCTAATGAAATTCGTAGTTCATACTTGGGCTTCACATCTGCGTCTAAGTACTAAAAGATTCTTCAGTATTTTTCAGAATATTTTTGCTCCTTGAGAATAGTTTAGATCAATGAAAATATTAAATTAAGCCTTAATTAAGCAGAAGTGTTTTGTCCTTCTTCCCTGTTCTTGTGCTATAAAGCACTCATGAGGGTGGTCCAGTTGGGGAGTCTCAGGCTGCCATGATTCCCCGCCCAGCCAGCTGCTAGCTGAGCACAGTGTTGGGCAGGCTACTCAATCTCTGGAATGTCTCCACTCTTTCATCCTTGAAAAGGGAGTGATGATGATAATATCAAACCTCATTGAGTTGCCATGAAGATTAAATGAAAACAGGTATATTGAGCATGTAACATCATAACTGGACCAAAGTGCAGCACTTACTAAACAGTTAACTATTAATATGATTACTATTAACAAAACCAAAACTTTGATTTTGTATGTAAGACATTGTATAAATGAATATAAATGAATCTGGGTAAGCTAAGACAGTCTCATTAATTTTTATTGGTGTTAGTGATTTTATAAAATGGATTGATGGCCTAATCAAGTGTATAGTGCTTGAGTATGCTTTGGGTTTTTCAACTGAACTTGAACTATCAGTGGTTTGAAGCCCTTTCTAGACACCGCATAAAACTCTGGAAGGCCCAGTGACTGATGAGGTTTCTGTCAGCTGAAGCAGGAGAGTGGTCCCCATGTGTTCCAAGCACCGGGCACACATCTTGTTATAGAGTAGCATGGCGTGTCTGACACACGTCCACACAGCTGCAAATGCCATATGCTGTGCTCTTGCTAATAGCATTTGACTTACAGTATGGCTGCTCTATTTGTTTTTGTCCTGCTAGAAAAAACAATTGCGTTTGGTTATCTTCAATAAGGATTTGTTGAATGAATGAAAAGTACACACTAAATGGAAAAGTTAGGAAGCTGATCTTTATTATAATCTAATTAAGTTACTTAATAAAGGCCTTGAGTGAAGTGACCCCTGCTTATGTTTGTGTTTCTCTGTCTATGTCCTCCCTAAAATGTAAGACCCATGAGGACAGGGTCTTACAATTCATTTCATGGATTGTGGTCTCCCAGGAACCTCCTCAGGACAGTGCCTGCCGTGTAGTGGGCAATCAGTCAGTGTTGCTGAATGGAGCCATCTCCCTGTGACATTCAGCGGCCCTTCCTAAGCAGAAAGGCAGGATCTCTCAGCCTGCTTCTTACTCTTGTAGGACTTTTCTCTCCTGGTTCTCTCTCTACCTCCCTGGCCTGTCCCTCTCCCCTTCTTCCTTCAAGATCCCCACCATGGGAGCTCCTTATGGCTCTGTCTTGGTTCCAAAAGTTCCCACAGAGATCACATCCGATCTCAGAGCTTGCCTCTCCCCTCTGTAGCTGAGCCACAAGGGAGTGCTAACATCTCTCTTGAAAACAAGTCCTCAGCCTGCTGGGCGCTCCCAGCTAGTGCCTACATGGACTCCATACTTGCTGTTGCATCACTGAGCATACCAGCTTTTCTTTCAAAGTCACTTCTTCCCAGTAGTGGTTAAGAATAGTACTGACTTGAAGCAGGGCACAGTGACTCATGCCTGTAATCCTAGCACTCTGGGAGGTCCAGGTGGGAGGATTGTTTGAGCTCAGGAGTTTGAGACCAGCCTGAGCAAGAGCAAGATCCTTACCCCCTCACTAAAAATAGAAAAAACTAGCTGGACATTGTGACTATAGTTGCAGCTACTCAGGAGGCTGAGGCAGGAGGATCGCTTGACCCAGGAATTTGAGGTTGCTGTGACTTAGGCTGATGCCATGGCACTCTAGACTGGGCAACAGAATGACACTCTATGTCAGAAAAACAAAATGAAACCAAACACAAACAAACCAACAAAAAAAAAAAGAAAGAAAGAAAAGGAAGGAAGGAGGAAGGAAGGGAGGAAGGAGAAAGAACCCACAAGAATAAGAGGAATATTGTCTTGAAAGTTAGACCAGGATTGGAGTTGGGTTCTGGGTCCTGCTACATCTGCAGCTTTGGCAAATTCCTAAACCTCTGTGAGTCTCAGTAAGGAAGGTATTGGTGGTGATCATCTCAGAAACTTGCTGAGAGGGTCTGAGTGAGCTGACAGGCATAGAGCATAAGTGGCGGCACATTCCTGTTTCTGTAGATGCCACCACCACTTTCCCAGTCTCTAAGCTCAGTGAATGGCAGGTGCTTCCGAGCCTGGGATTGTTTTGCTCCCACACTCACTTACTCATACTGAGCACACCTCCTGCTACCAGCCTGCCTGAGATTGGTCTTACCCTACAACCACTCTCTGCAGAACCAGCTTCCTGCCCCCACTTTCTCCTCCAGATCTTCCTCTCTTTCATCTGATCTTTGTGTTACATAAATTTCTAGCAAGCAAAGATCTCATCAGAGAGGAAGGAGAGCGGGGAAGGGTGAGAAGGGACTCACTGTGAGGGCAGGGCCTTTTAAACACCTATGTATTTTTATTGTTATTTTTTTCCTATTTCTTTTTAAAGGCTCAGAAGTTTGGATTAAAAATTTGATTATGTTAAAGTTATTGAGAATGAATTCACATCATCTAGCCTTCATTTACAAAGAAAAGTGAAAAAGCAAAAACCGAAAGAAAAGAGACTTTTCTTTCTCCTGTCCCTTGGTAAATCTTAGTTTCCAGCAAACTCATAAATTATGTCTTAAGTGGTGCAATTTGATAAAAAATATTCCCCATGGCCATAAGCGCCTGGCGCGTAGTAAGTGCTTTAAAAGGTTAGCATTTTCCTATTTCTGTTGCAAAGACCAGAACACAACGTAGCCTTTTGTCAAAGCTTGATTGGCTGATTCTGCTATTGTTTCTCCCAGGGGAACTGCCCCTTTATGGATTAATAAAAGGTTAACAATAGCCTGAATGTGTTAAAGGAAATGGTTGAATTTCAGTTCTATGCTTGAGATTGTTTATGTTTTTGAAATCCTGTTGTTTCCTTATGATCAACTAAATAAAATACCCCACTTCTTTTTTAAAAGTTTAGGATATGAGAGCCTGTTTGTGAAATGCAGAAGTTTCACCTTTATAAATATTTCTGCATTTTATGGGCTTTTAGGATATTGTCACTGGAGACCATTTCTGTTATGTGGAATTTTCACAGGAGTTGGCACAAATCGCCATCTGGCTTCTGCCCCTGGCATTCCATGAAACTGCCTGCTCAGGTCACTGGGGACTCCTGAATTGCCTAGTCCCATGGATTCTTCTTTACGGCAGGTGACACTGAGATCACCAGTCCTGAAAACTCTTTTAAACTTTGGTTTCCTTTGTCCTCCATATATGAGGTTATAGCTCCGTGCCTGGACCTTGGGAGCTACTGGGGTCATGGACATGATGGAGATGTGGTTTTCACCCTGAAAATAATTATACCTAGTGGTGGAGACAAATGCATAGACCAATGCGTGCAATAAGATGCTTCCAACCATGAATCAGCAGCTCGTACAATAGTGATTTTCAAGGTATAGAGAGAATAGAGAAGGCACAGAAGATATATTAAATCTCCTGGGGGAAGACATTTGAAGCTTAAAATTTCCCTCCTATGCTTCTAATATACCCCATGCCACTTGGACACGGAAAGTTAGAGCAAAAGGAACTGACTCTTACATTTCTATATGCATTTTGTCATTGCATTAGTTAGATAAGGAATGCAGCTGCTGTGTGAAACAACCCGTGAATCTCAGTGGCTTAGCATGGTCAAGGTTAATTTCTCATGTTGCATCTAAGGCAGATTGGTATGGGCTTCACTCCACACAGTCATTCAGGAACCCAGGATTCTTCTGTCTAGAGGCCCTTCCCGGGCTTTGGAGTCCTCCTAGGTCCTCCACGGTGTCCTTTGTATAAAAGAGAAGATAGAGAGTGTGTGTGGAGGGTTATGTAGGTTTCACCTGGAAGTAATATAAATCATGTCTGCCTGCGTAGTCACATGGCCCACCTAATTGCAAAGGAGGCTGGGAAATGTAATTGAGTTACATGTCCAGGAGGAAAAGAAATGGGATATGTCTCCATCTTAGTTACCAAATTCTACCTCCCAAGCATCTCTAACTTTTCCCTGCTACTTTCCTTCCAGGCTTCCTGTTCGAATTCAAGTTTTCTCTTTCACCTCCTAAATTTTAGTGAGAATTTTCTACTTGACCTTCTGCCTTCAGACTCATCCCTCCGCAGTCAACCCTCAACAGTACCTGAGGAATCTTCCAAGAATAAAAATATGAGCAAATCATGCTGTTCCTTAAAAACCTGTCATGGTTCCCTGTCTTCTTCTGAACTCCTTAGCCAAGCACGCGGGGCCCTTCTCCACTGGGCCTCACCTTTTGCTACTTTCCAGCACTTTCCATTATGAACTCTTTGCTCCAGGCACACCCAGTGTGTCTCTGCTCCACATCCACCACCTGTGTGCTCACCTCCTTTGCTGTTGTACATACTATTCCTCCTGCTTGGAATTCCCATCCCCTCTTTGCCAACCTTGAAGGAATGCCAGGCATCCCTTAAGAGTCATCTTCTCTGTGCAAATTTCCTGGTGATGCCAAATTATTCTACCCTTGGTTTGCCCATAATGCATTCATTCTTTTTTTGAGATAGAGTCTCAAGCTGTCACCCTGATTAGAGTGCCATGGTGTCATAGCTCACAGCAACCTCAAATTCCTGGGCTTAAGCAAGTCTCTTGCCTCAGCCTCCCAAGCAGCTGGGACTACAGGTGCCTGCCACACTGCCCAGCCATTTTTTGGTTGGAGTTTTCTTTTCAGTGTTGTTTAACAGGCCCAGGCTGGATTTGAACCCTCCAGCTCTGGTGTATGTGGCTAAGCACCCTGGCCTCTTGAGCTACAGGCGCCGAGCCAATGCGTTCATTCTTATATTGCTCAGGGTCCTGGCAGGAAGAGAAGATTAAAGAGATTTAAATGAAAAGACGATTTGCAAAAGTTTTGGCAGCTTTAAGGGAAAACCTGAGGGACAAGCGGCATGCTCTGGAGCTAGTTAGAGTGGCAGCTGTTCCTGCCCTGTGTCTGAAGAGGCAGGGGAAGAGAGCCAGGGAAGCTGCACTGTGGCTGCAGCCTGGCTGGGCGGGGACAGATGTCCTGACCCTTCTGTTCACTCGATCCCTGACCCACTCTGCATCTCCCAGGTGGTCAGAAGGACCTGGAAGCTAAAGAGCAAGGTAACCCACTGATGCTGGCCTTCGGTCAGCTTCCCACTGAGCAGCGTGGGAAAGGGGAGAGCAGATCTGAAGAGGTGCACAGATAATACACAGCACAGCTCTTTCTGTCTCCATGGTAGTACCTAGCACAGTATATTAAAATGATTTACATAGGGCGGTGCCTGTGGCTCAGGAAGTAGGGTGCTGGCCCCATATACCAGAGGCGGCGGGTTCAAACCCGGCCCTGGCCAAAAACTGCAAAAATAAATAAATAGTAAAAGGTAAAAAAAATAAATTATTTACATACATATCTTTCCCACCAAATTATAGTTTCCTTGAATGCAAGGAAAGTTTTATGTTTTATGTTTTTCTGAATCATCAGTGCCTAGTACAGACTTTAAAAGTTGCTAAAAATAATGGTTCTGTCTAAGTCTGTTCAGAATTGCTATCACAAAATACCCTAAGCTGGGTGGCTTATAAACAACAGAAATTCATTTCTCACAGCTTTGGAGATCGGGAAGTCTTAGACCAAGGTGCCAGCAGATTTGGTGTCTGGTGAGGGTCCACTTTCTGGTTCACAGATGGCATCTTCTCTGTGTGTCCTCACATGGCAGAAAGGATGCCAGATCTCTCTGGGGTCTCTTATAAGGGCGCTAATGCCATTCGGGAGGGCTTCACCTTCTTGACCTAATCACTGCCTGAAGGCCCTACCTCCTAATGCTGTTACCTCGGGGGTTTGCATAACAACATAGGAATTTGGGGGACATAAACATTGAGTCCATTGCAGGACCCTTTTGTAATGTTCAAAGGAAATATTAAACTGCATCATTACAGCCTTTTTATTTTTTAAGTGTTTAAAGGCCATTTCCTAGGGTTGCCTTCTCTTGTGAAGAAAATGGAAAGTTTTGTCTCATCTTGATCTGCCTTTTCTCATTTCTCAGCCAAACAGGCAGGACTCGTGAAATCGTCATGCCTTCTAGGAATTACACCCCATACACGAGAGTCCTGGAGTTAACCTCAAAGAAAACTCTGACTTAGGCACTTGAGATGCACACTTTTCACGGAAGGACAAAGACCCTGGAACCCTGTGGCTTGAAGTCTGGAAAGGGTGACTGTTGTTTCCTCACGTACACAGCGCAAGCAGGATGGAAACTGCCAAGGTTCTGATCCACTTCTGAGACAGGAAGAAAAGTGAAGGTGGGGGGCAGGAGAGAGGGAAAGGGGATACGAGGTCACATTTCAAACACACAGCCAGCGTCCACCACTGTGCTGCATCGCCGTTCATTTTCCATGTAGACACTGAATCCTATCAGGAGATTCCCTCACAATTTATTTTCTGTTTTGCTGGACTTTGGTTGGGAAGGAAAAGGGCATCAGTTTGAAATTTCATGTTATTCAGGCCAGGAATGTTGGATGCAGTGTGAAGGTTTTGTTTACCCGTAAAAGTATTAGAGGCAGGGTTTCTCTGGACAGAGAAGCCTGTCTACGAGGAGCGTGGGCGCCTGGCAAGACTTGAACCTGGAGGAGAGGACTCCCCGCTTGCAGGTGCCTCTTGATCCTGAGGATCTGTGTTAGGGCTGCGGGAGCCACGGTGAGAGAGAGCCTTGTGTGGCCCAGGCAAGCTTCATTCTGATGTGCTCGTCCCCTGGTTTAATTTGTGCCTTAGGCCTTTTTTGGACCAGCTAAATCACTGTATTTATTTAACTTGTGATTTTTTTTTCTTTATCACTTTAAAGAGAATTTTGTACGTGTGGAAAGTTAATCACTGAATGTTTTCAGTACCAACAGGTGTTTCGTTAAACGAGTAATCCCTTCAGCATGCTCAACTTTGATATTATAACCTGTGCCCACATATGTTTAATAAATATCATATATTTTGTTCTACTAATGTTGTCTCTGTGTTCCTTCCATGACTATGTAGAAGGGATAAAGATCTGATCATGCTCTGGAAGGAGTGTCAAAGTCAGATCCGGTGATCCTTCAGTCAATACGATCTACAGACACATGTAGAAGCCATCAGATTGTGTGTGCGTGTCTTTTTAATTTGCGAAATTGATTTAATTAGCCCACCTTCTGAAAAGAGTAAGGTACATCGATGATTATAAGATATAAAAATAGTTATTACTTTTAAGAATCTTCTTTTTGCCTAAACTCTCCACCTTTTACTCTATTTACTTCAGCAAGAGAAAAAAAAAAGCGATCAACTCAACTGGATAAATCACTACGCATCAGGATAGTGTAAAGAGAAAAATGCATATTCTGGTGCAAATTTCTATTTAAATTCACAAGCTCTTTGGATATTGGTTTTTCCTCTAAAAATCTAGAATAACTCCCGCCTCCTCCAGAGGCTAATGTGCACCTGTCCAGGTAATTCCCACAGGGGACAGGCATGGTGCTGGGCACATGAGCAGCACTCGTGTCATTCTGGAGGCTTGTTCTACAGCACTATTACCCTGGTTGGCCGCAGTCACCTCGGAGGGGCATTTAGTGAAAAGGCCGCCCTTAGGGACAGGAGATGGGGAAGATGGATTCAGAGTGGCAGAGGCTGCTAAGAGCCCAGGCCCCTGGGGAGCCCAGTCTGAAAGCAGTTTGTAAATGAAATGGCGATGACTTACAGAATGTTGGTTTTATGAGATCAAGGCAGACAGGAAAACTGCTCTGCAAACACTTCCACATTCCCTTTCAAAACAAAGCAAGAAAAAGAAACACTGAGTCATTTAAAGTATAAAGAATGTCAGGGACTTTGTATTTTAAAATATATCTTCAACATATGGAAAATTCTAAACGTGATTTGAGCTGTTCAGGGAGACTATTGCAGAGAGTTCCTAACGTGTATAGATGGAAACGGAAAGAAACTAAAAGATAATCCTTGGTCAAAATCAACTCTAGTAACCCGCCACCCTCAACCCTCCATCTGAAAGAGTGACATTCATCAGTGTCTTCCTGAGCAAGGATATTCTGTGCAATCAGGGGGATGAACTCTAATATTACACAGTAAATTTATCTCACTGAAAAGAAAAACAGTCATGTATGTAAGGTTTCCTTTAAATTAAAAATAACATCTTATAATAATGCTTCCAATTAATATTTGCATTCTGGTCCTTCCAGACTTAATTAAAACACACACACACACA
>NW_003852406.1:10151179-10162495 GCF_000181295.1 Otolemur garnettii
CCTAAGGTTGGAATTCTGGAGGTGGAGGTTGTCTTTACTCTTTCTAAAGCCATCCCCTGATGACCCATCTTGTGCACACATTTTTGTACATTTCCTTAATTATTTTCCTAGAATAAATTCCTAGAAAAGGTATTTTCAGGTCAGAAGTTATGCAACTAATGTGTGCATATAGTTGCTGCATATGGTCCAATTTGGCCTATGGAAATCTGTATTTGTTGGAACTCTCCGTCAGGCTGCGAATGTCTTTTCTGACACCTTTGCCAACATAGGAAATGAGAAGTGGAGTACACTGCTTGATTTAGGCAGATCTTCCCCTAGACAGGCAGTGAAAAAAGTTCCTTTGGGGCATTGCTTTCAGATACCAGAGCTTGAGAAACATGCAGGTGTGTGCTGGCGGCCTGGAGGTGTCACAGGGGCTCAGAGGTGCCTGGACAGCTGACAGGAAACAGGATGGAGCAAGTGTCCCCAAGGATCCAGGCCTCATGGAGGACCTGATGCACTGTGAGCCAAGATTAAGAGCCAGTTGTGGTGACAGAAAAAATTCAAGCCACTGAGATGGGTTTGACCATATTTCAAGGATAGCCTTGGGGAGAGCACCAGCTTTTCAGAAGTGGTTGAAGGGTATATCAACTAAGGATGAGCCCTGAGCTGGTCCATATGTTACTCTGAGCACTCACCTCCTGCCCTGTGAAGGCCATTTGCCTGCTCCAGGAACTCTAGAGAGGTCACCAGGGCAAGGAGTAGGGGTGACAGGAAGGGTTGGATTCCTTCCTATCCTGGCTCAGGGCACATTGATGGTGCCATTCATGAGCCGACACCCAGACTCAGAGGCTCAGTTCAGTTCAACCAGCACGTGCCAGGTGCTGGAAAGATGAAAGTGTGTGCCTTAAGACCCTCATGCTCTCCATGACCCCTCTCCTCCTGATTTTCCCCATCTCTGAATCCCAGCAGCACTAAGTTTTTGACCCTCTTTATTCTTCTCACTACTGATCATCACGTCCATGTTCTGTCTCCCTGGTGACATAAGCTCCTCAGGGACAGGGACACCCCTAATCTTTAGGGAAAATCCATTCCCAGCCTTGGTGAGCAAGAAGAAAACTACAACTGAAAAGTATTCCAGAGAGAGCCTCGGCAGGCGGTGGTGGGAAGTGGAGGAGACCAGGAGGCAGTGCACATACACTGAGCCCTTACCACAGCTCTGCCCAGAAGATATTACTCATATTATCACCATTTTGTAGATGAGGAAATTGCAACTCAAAGCGATGTGAAAATTGTATAAAACCACCCAGACCCATCTGATTTTAGAACAGAGGTGGGAGGCCTGGCCGGTCCTAGGTCGGCCATGAATCACAGTGTTTCCTTGGTCAGGTCACTGCAGTGCTCTGAGACTCCACATACAGCATGCAGCTTTGCCTGTAAAGTAAATGGCATTACACCCCGCTGCATAGAGTGCTGTGCAGATCCCCTGATAGCAGGGATACGTCAATTTTCCAGCACTGCATCAGAGACATGCCAATAACTGATACCTGTTAATATTACTAGTAATTACTGCAAGGGGGTACTGCACCAAGAATATTTTTGTCAACCCAAGGAATTCCTTTTATTAGACACAATATTAGTGAATACTAGTATGTGTATTACATTGAATGAATACCAGGGAACAGGACGGTGCACTAGAAAAATAGGTTGGGGGGAAGTGTGGCTGGATGAGTAGGAGATCACATAAACTGCATCTCCTTTTCCTCATATGTGAATTTGAGAATAATCCATCTGACTTTGTCAGGGAAGGACAGGCCAAAAGGGAGGCTAAAGATGCATTTCTATAAAGAGAGATCAGAGGCAAAGAGACTGGAGGGAGATGGCTGCTAAAGTTTAGGGTCATTTGTTAGGCAGGATTAGCTAATTTAGGATGTGAAGTATATAGTGTTCTGTTTTGTTTTTTACATATGGATATCCAATAGTTTTAGCACCATTTTTTGAAAAGACTACCTATTTTCCACTGAATTGCTTTTGCACCATTGTTGAAAATCAATTGGCCATGTATGAACAAATCTATTTCTACACTCTCTCTACTGTTACATTTATCGAGTTGCCCATCTTGAAACCAATAGCATGCTGTCTTGATTGCTATAGCGTTAGGGTAGCCCACACAGTCAGGTAGTATACGCTTTCCTATTTTCTTTTCTTTTTCAAAGTTGTTTTGGCTATTCTAGGTCCTTTGTATTTCTATATGAATTTTACAAATCTGCTGATGTCTACAAAAGGATGGTTGGGATTTGGATTGGGATTGCATTGAATGGACAGACCACCAAGGATAACACCATGACCTTGCCGGGTCAGGCCAGCTCGGAGCAGCACTGAGGACTCCCGGTCAGTAAGCACTAGGTCAGCTCCTGGATATCAGGGGCTGCTTTCCTCTTCCTCAGTTGGAAAGTACCAGTAAAATCTTCCATAATGTGTTTTGATAAAGGTATAGTATAATCTTTGTGGAATTCTGAGCAAAATATTATAAGAAACATTCATTTGTGCCCAAGGGCCATGAAACTGATGTAATTCGAATATAATAAAATATAAATACATGGCAAACAGTTCTTGAGGGTTTTCTCTTAATTCTTCAGGTTTTAACAAAGAGCGTTTACAGGATTCACCTTCCTGAATCAGGGGTGGGAGGGGGGTTGAGAAATAATTAGTAGGCAATTTTTTGGCCCTGGGACTTTTCTTGTAAATGTTTTCTTTGGCAGCCATACTCTTGAGAACAGGAAGTTACTCTCTTGTTACAGATTTAAGACTTCTCTGAGCCAAATAACAGAAAGCTGGATTAGTTCTGAAAGGAGGGGAAGAGGGGAGTAAGAAAACAACTCTATGCTCTTGCTGGAGATTAATGACATCTTGCAAATATTTTAATTCTCCCCTTTCCTCTTAATTTGCCACCTCCTAAACAAAACCCGTTCAGACTGAAAAAACCTTAACTGGTTGCTTGGTAGCCCAATCTTAAAATAAAACATGGAACCCCAAAACTTATCTAAACATTTTGGGGAAGGGTTGACTCAAAGTTGATCTATTTTTGTTATAGAATCCCCAGTGTGAAATTTACAGTGTCAAATGTAGTTGTGACGATGCTAATGTTTCTACGGTAATCATAAAGATTCATAGTTTCCCTTGACCTTTGAAAAATGACTTTTGTCATAGATAACATGTTTAATTAAGTTCTGTAAACAGTGCCTGAATGTTGCTTAAGATTGTACTAAACAATTCTTTAGGAATTATTCAAAATGGCAGGATTATATCCTTTGACTAGAGCACTTATTAGTCTGGCTATAAAACAAGGAAACTGAAAAGACTGTAGATGGGCCTGCTAAGGTAAAATTGAATTAAAATTTGATTTTTACACACGACTCTAAAAAAAATTGTAATCTCAATGAAGTTGATACTCTGTAAGAATATTAATTCCATGAAGTATCTGACAACCATTCAGAATTCTTGTTTTATTTTTTTTTCTGAGACTGAGTCTTACTTTATCACCCTTGGTAGAGTGCCATGGTGTCACAGCTCACAGCAACTTCAAACTCTTGGGCTCAGGCAATACTCTTGCCTCAGCCTCCTGAGTAGCTGGGACTATAGGCACCCATCACAATGCCCAGCTATTTTTTAGAGAGGAAGTCTTGATATAGCTCAGGTTGGTTTCAAACCAACTCAGGTGATCCACCCGCCTTGGCTCCCAGATTGCTAGAATTATGGGTGTGAGCCACTGTGCCCGGCCCATTCAGAATTCTTAAAACACAAAAGGACTAAAGAAAAATTTGAGATGTAGAGTTAAAAAGGACACTTTCCTGCATTATTTTTTACTAGTCATCTAGGAAGTTTCCCTTGTATTACTTATAGCCTCTCTCAGGAGAGAAAAGAGTTGGGCTAATTTTTTTTTTATCAATATTTACATTTGCCTCCCATGCGCAAACTCAAATGCCCTGGTACCCAGGAAGTTTGCCCAATAGTGGAAAAGTTGGGATAATGTGGGTAGGTGCCTGGTGGGGGCTAGGGAGGAGGGTCCCCCAGACTATAACTACATGCTCATCCTAAAGTCACTCAAATTCATAATTTTGAAAACTACTGTGCTGCCAAACAAGTCCATCTATAGACTGGATATGGCCAAAGACCCAGAATTTGCAATGCTTGATTCTCATTATCTAATATTTTTCTTTAAGAGTATTATAAAGAAAATATTAATTCTTTTGAATTGACTTTTTCTTCAGTCTGCTTAAAGTGATGTTCCTCTCACATCATTCATTATAGTTTCCTTGTTTTCTACTATTTTTATGATTCCATTTTTTTAACCCTATGAACAATCTTAAATTGCTGAGAGCTGTCATCTAGCAGACACAAAACTTAAGGTAAGCCCAGGAATTCTAGGTGATTGAAAACATTATCCAGTCCCATAAGACGTGGGCAACTAAGGGAGTCCGTGAAGGTTGATAAACCTGAAACTTCATCATTGTTGGAGGACTATTTATTTAAAGGGAGCTACCTGCTTCCCAGTTTGACTGCATACCAAATATTTCTTCTCAACATTTATGAGCTTAAAAAGTTGCAGATGTTGCCAAAGAATGTATCGTAACATTAATCATCCTAGAATTATATAATTTAAGTGTTGAAAGGCATCTTGGAGTTTGTCTGGTTTAATACTCTCATTTTAAACAGGAGGAAAGGAAGGCCCAGAGCAGTTAATTGACTTGCCACAAAGTTAGTGGTACCCACATCCACTCCCATAAAAGCATAGTTGAGGACTGACAGATTTTATACCAGCACCTTCATTCTCTCATCTGGATTACCTCTGTTGTCCTATATATTGTGCTGGACTATTTTTGCCTTCCAATTTGGGGGAAGAAAATCAAGGATTTTATGTCCTAAATAATTCTCCTGAGTATGTGTTTCAAGGGCATCCCTTCTTCCTCTGCTCTTTCTCCCCCTAGGTGATGCTTTTCAGAGCTGTGTTCTTTTCACTCAAGACATAAATCACTGGCGACCTGATACTTAATTTTGGCCAGGTCTAGTGAGAGGAGGAGTGGTCAGTTTGCTCTAAATCAAGCCTGCTAATGATCCACAATTTCTTTACATAGTAGCCTCGAAGGCAGACATTAGACTCCAAAGACTAAGAGTTACTGAGAGCTGTGGTGAGCTCACACTGTAGTGGACACCTGATTCTTCTTTCTTTTCACTCAAGGGACAGCTCCCTCCTTGGTGAGAGGACACTATGAGATCTCATCCTACAGTGACTTTGCAAATTGCCTCCCTTACTTCTTTCTGTTTTCTCATAAATATATATGCAAACTATCTTTCCTCAAGCACAAAGGAAGTGTAAACATAGTTTATCTGATTATATTTTATGGAGTAAGCAATTTTTGTAGCCAGACTTAGAATATGCAAGGTTCTGTATGTTTTATGAAAAATCTTAGATGAAGCCTATTTTATTATAGAATACTCTGCCCTCCAGCATGGAATTTGAACCAATCCTTAGCAAAGTTTGGATTTGACATCTTCCTACTTTTCTTTCTATCTACATATTATCTAAATCCTGGAAATGAGGTCCTTTGGGGCCCTCCTACAACCCTTAAATCATGACTATAATATTCTGTCTGGTTTGTCCTTCTAAGATAGCTCAAAATTCTATTTTCTCCCTTTCACTTTTAATCAAATTCCACTTTTTTTGTGTGTAACTCATCACCTCAGCCAGGTTTGTATGAGAAAACCACTTGGAACTAATTCATGCTCATATGTAAATGACCCATAGACCATAATCTTTCTAGAAATATCAATGGTCTTAAAGAAAGATCCTTATTAACCAAATTATCTTATTGGTGTAATTTCAGCTCATGTGTCAAAGGGGAACAAAATAAGTCAAGGAAAAGAGGAGGAATTCTAAATCTTGTTTAAGATTTTATATCCTACACTGAGGGGAGGGGCCTTAGATACAATGACTAGTCTGTGTCGAAGGAGCAGTACGTGCACTCTTTTAAGGACCTTTTTTTCTTGTTTGCAACTTGATTCATATAAACATTTTTTTACAAAAGTTCGTTGTTCAGTCACCATTGGTGAAATATCAAATCAACAATCTGTATTACATTTGCTGATTAAAAAGTAAAATTACAGGAAATTTCAGATAACCAAACATTTTATGTCTTCCCACACTATCAAGATCATAAAACACAGTAGTGGCCTGAAACGGGATGTCCATCACTAAACGACACTTCATCACATGAAGGCCCAATGAGAAAAGAGTTCTCTTCCTCCAACTTGAACCTGAGATTTTCTCACCAGAGTCTTTGTATTTTTTTTTCCATGGGCAACTGCCCCCTTGATTAATCCCATTTCCCTTAGTCCTAGTTTTTCCAAGCAGCTGAGCAAACAAAGACGTAGGCGGCCATTTTAACATGCTTCCTCTCTCAACCCCTCTGGGATGGGCCGTCTGTTCATCCTGTTCATAAACCAATGGCCGAGACCGGCTTGGAGAAAGCAGCAAGGATCTTCCATCAGGATTAATTTTAATAGGCCGCTGTCTGTCACCCGGGAACCATCGTCCCAGGAAATGGCTTTAAATTACTATTTGCTGATAAAAAGGGAGATAGGAGCCGAAAATTTGGTTCCTCATTTTAAACAATTTGGATAACTAATGCAAGAATTTACTTTTAATGTGGAGTGCATGCACTTTACAACCTAAACTCTCCAAGCTGGGGAAAATCTTTCGTTGCTGTGAGATCACGGTGAAATATAAAGGGCGGAAATGTGACATTTTGTAGAAGGATAGAATGTTAGAGCTGGAAGGGAGATAAGGCATCTATTTGTGAATTTCTAAGGCCTTTTGGAACTGCTGTTTCTGATTTCTGTGCGGAGAAATTTTATTCCTCTTTCGCCCCCTTCTGCTTTTTTGTTTCCCTCTTTACTAGTTCCTGTCTCTTTCCTTTTTTCACCGTTTTTCTCATACCCAGTTCCAGTTTCTTGTTCTCTTCCTTGTTTCCTTGCCCCTGGCTGGCCAGGCTCCTGCTGTTTGTCTGTAAGGCTCTGAGCTGAAGGGTACCCAGGGCAGCGGGGAGAGTCCAGAGATCCTAGCTCCTGTCTCTTCCCCTGTAAATTCAAGAGGAAGCAGCTTAGGGCACTGACTGGAGGGGAAGGTTTGGTAAAATGGTACGCAGATGTCAGCCTTATTGTTCAATAAAGTATTGGGTGTACCATTCTTAATTAATTTTTCATTAGCTAAGGCAGGTGTTTTGGTTTGTTAGAAAACTCATCATTCCCAGTTGGATGCTTCAAAGAAAAATCATGGCAGAAGATAGAAATCGCTTCATTCTCTCAAGCATTTATGATGCTTGGTTCCCATCCTGTCCCTTCCCACCCATGCCCCTTTCACTCTTGTGGATCATGTCCCTTGTTCGTGGAGAAAAGGTTCTCCACATTCCTTTTCTTTTTTTTTTTTTTTTTTGAGACAGAGCCTCAAGCTATCCCCCTGGGTAGAGTGCCATGGCATCATGCTCACAGCAACCTCCAACTCCTGGGCTCAAGCGAGTCTCCTGCCTCAGCCTCCCAAGTAGCTGGGACTACACGCGCCCGCCACAGCGCCGGCCATTTTTTGTTTGCAGCTATCATTGTTGTTTGGCGGGCCCGGGCTGGGGATTCGAACCCGCCGCCTTAGGTGTATGTGGCTGGCGCCTTAGCCGCTTGAGCCACAGACACCGAGCCTCCACATTCCTTTTCAAACAAAAAAATGTTTGGTGCAAGTAATTCTTTTGAAATGTTTGAGCTGGAGCTCTTGGGCAACAAGACTCATGATTAAAATTAAAAACAAAACAGAACAAACAGAACAAGGGCCTCATTAGGATGTGGGAAAACAGGAATTCTCAGACCATGCCGGGGGAATGCAAAATGGTACAGAAACTTAGTAAACAATTTGGCAGTTTGTTATAAAGATAAACATACATGCACGGTCCGACTCAACTAATGCCACTCTTGAGAGAAATGAAAACTTACATTCACACAAAAAACGTACACACAAATTTATATGGTGACTTGATTCATAATCACCGATAACTAAAAACAATCCAAATATCCTTCAACTGTTAAATGCATAGATTTATACAATGCAATATTCATAGAATGTAACACTATTTAGCAATAAAAAAATAAACTCCTGATACATACAGTGGCACACATGAATCTCAAAACCATTATGCAAAATGAAAAAACCAGACTCAGAAGAAGGCAATGTGATTCCATGTATATACAACACGATGGAAAAAGCAACTATGCTTTGTGGGGATGACAGAACTGTGACTGTGGTGACCATCACAGAACTGTGTGCATTGTCAAAGCTCACACTTGTACACTGAACAGGGTGAATTCTGACTGTATGTAAATTATACTTCAATACATCTGACTTAAAAGACATGGACAGAAAAGAAATTATTTCGCATGTCATTTATATGAAACGATATTGTTCTGCAACTTGTTTTTTCACTTAACTTTAACTTGTGGAGATAAAACTGTATTGATATCTGTAAATGTAGTTGCTTCATTTAAATTGATGTAGTTTTTCTTTTCACTACTTACTACATTGTGGCAATGAATGTTCTGACATAAGCCTTCATTAGCATCATGTACAGAATTTCTTTAAGGTGACACACATAGAGGCTGGATGTTGGATTGTAAGATGGGGACGGGCACTTCGTCACATTTACTAGATTTTTGGCTGGATTCCTTTCCAGAGAGTTTCTGCCAATTCACTCTCCAGTCTGCAATGCATGAGTTCCTGTTTCTCCAATCAGAAGGCTTTTAGACTTTGAAGATTTTTGCTTTACTTTGCATTTCCCTGAAGTTGGGATTTTTAAAAAATATATGTTTCTTGGCTTTTCCAGTTTCCTCTTCTGTGAAGTGTGTGTATTCTTCCTTTTTTTTCTGTTGACCTGTTTTGCTTACTGATTTGTGAGGATTCTTTTTATATTCTGGGTGCTTCTTTGCTGACTACATAACGTAGTAGCTTTCTCCCTTTTGTATGATAGAAGTTTTTGTCTTATTGTACTTGAAATTACAAATTATTTCCTATTGAGATAATAATGTGTGCCTTAGGGAATCCTTCCTAAACTTGTGATCATTGATATATTTTCTGTGAACCTTTTTTTTTTTTTAAAACAGTAGTTTGTTAATTCTCCTGGAATTCTCATGTGTGTTGGAAATAGGAAACCACTTTTTTCCCAGATGGACACTGAATCTCCCTAGCATTATATTTATGAAAACTCACTCTTTCCTTGCTAATCTTAAATCTCAATTCTTACAAATACCAAGTTTCCACCTAGGCATGGGTCGATTTTACTGTTCTCTATTCTGTGGTCTACTTGCTGTGATGATTGTATGAAATTAGTAAAGTGTAATTAAAGGGCAGGCATATAATGGGGGCAAAGCTAAAGCTAGCTTTCTCTCTCCTCAGTCAGCTCTCTAACCCTAAAGTCTGGTCATCAATTGAGTCTTGATTTTTCTAAAACAATGCTGTTTAGCTCCCTTGCTGGTGATCATTACTCCCAGTGACCTCGTGTGGTCCAAATTCTCTGGCTATCCTCTCTTTTAAATTCTCTTTGGTACTAACTCCCCACTAATCCTGGTTTCACTGCACAAGTTCCTGGCACTTGGCCCGTGTCAGTGTGGCTAGTCTAGGTGTAGAGGCTGGGCATGCTCTGTGCGTCCCTGCAGCACTCCCATCCCTGCTCTCTAGGCCTTCCCATATCGGGGGGGGCCATTTCTGCACTGAGAGGCCCAAGTGTGGAACTGAACACTTTTAGTCTTTGCTACACTGACATTGATGTTTTCCACATCAGTAATCCAAGTGAAGGAAGCAAAATTAAATATCTTAAAGAAAAAAAAAGCTACTCATTAGCAAATTAGAGGAAAAAAGCAGAGTAGGCTATATGTAGAAAGACCATTTCTGAGGCTACTGCAATAGTTCTACTCAAGGGCTTGGACATGGCAATGGCAGTGACCATGCGTACACAGGGAGGTGATGGAAGGGGTGGCTGGAGGAAGAGTATACAGGAAAGGGAACGACACAGAAAAGAGTTTCTGCTATGGGCGTTCATGACCAGTTGGGCTGAGAGCTAAAGAATAGCTAGGACTGAATGTCTACTTCTGCCTTGGGCAACAAGGTAGATGGTAAAGCTATATAAAGAGTGGGAATTTAAGGAAGGAAGAATGGATTGTAGGGAAGGAAAAACAAGTTCAATTCTGGACAAGTTGAACCTGAGAAACATTTGGGACTTCCAAATGTTAAGTAAGGCCTTTGCCCTGGCTCTAGCTCTAGCCCCAAAAGACTCACGTGCTAAGAAGCCTGGAGAGATCAGTACCTTGGAGTTTCCTGTACCAGGGAATTTTCAAAAGGAGAAAAGTTGTCAGTAGGGTCAGATACAGTGAGAAGGGGAATACTAAAATGTGTTCCTTGAACCTAATAGCCATGAGAGGTTGATGGCACTAGCAGGAATGGTGAAGAAACAGTCAGAGAATGTTAAACATTCTATTAGGAAGCTTATCTCTGTAATAAGAAGGTAAATGGAAGGTAGAGGGGAAATTTTGACTTCTTCATTGGGGGTATAAGTGACATGCTATACATTGGACATATTTAAAGTGTACGATGTGCTAAGTTTTATCAATGAGTACACCCACAGAACCATCGCCACAACCAAGGTAGTATCTCCATTACTCCCAAATGTTCCCTCCTGCCCCTTTGTCACCCTCCCCCCAGCTTCTCCCTTCCACTTCACGTTATTAGATAATAGCTAATCTGCTTTCTGCTACTACAAATTAGTTTGTATTGTTTTGCAATTTTATATAAATGGAATCATACAGTTCATACTTTTTTTCCTGGACTTTTTTCCAGTATAATTGAGTTTCACCAGACTTGTTGCATACTCTAGTATTTAACTGTGTGGCTATACTGCGATGTGTTTATCCACTTAACTATTGATGGGCACTGGGCTGTGCCCAGCTTTTAGCTATTACAAATAAAGCTGCTATGAACATGTATGTACCAGCCACTATATGGATATATGCTTTCATTTCTCCCAAGTAAACACCTAGCAGCAGAATGGCTGGGTTGAATGGTAGGTTTTAAGAAACTGTTCTCCACAGTAGTTGTACTATTTTTCCTGTTTGCAGTGTATAAGATTTCCAATTGCTCCACATCCTTTCCAGCACTTTATATGGTCAGCTGTTCTAAGTTTATGTATTTCTAAAGGCATGTAGGAGTATCTCATTGTATTTTCCTAATGTTTGATAACATTGATCATC
>NW_003852406.1:10163030-10166679 GCF_000181295.1 Otolemur garnettii
CATCTTTTCATGCACTTTTTTTTCACTGACAAAACTAGACAGTTTATGCCTGGGTGGGGCAAAAATGAAGATTAGTGTTATGACACCTAGAAGCCCCAAGCTATATTTTATAAAAGAGTCTATCCCTAAGTATTGAAAATGCCTTCACAGTAATTATGATTAATGTAAAAACTTAAGATTTTTATATCCTTAAAAGAAAGAAATATTAGAGAATGGTGAAAAAAAAATTTATGAGAGAAGGAGATTCTGCTGATTGGTACCTGCTATGTGATTAGGGAAGGCAGAAAAGTACAATCAGAGGTCCCTGACAGAAAAGACTTTACAACTTTGTTAGGAAAGGAAAAGAAATCACTATACTTAACACTATTAGAGAAGCATAATATTGTTAATGCAGTGAGATTGCAAGTTAAACTAAGCACTATAGTTATGCTGAAAAGAAGGAGAAATTTGGTTTGGAATAATCTAGGAAGGTTTAGGGAGAAGGTGGGACTTGAACCAAGATTTATAATTGGCAAGGGGAGAGGGAAAACAAAAGGGGACAAAATTCTGAGGCTTGAAAGAAAGAAATCCTTGCCTTGAGGGCACCTGTGGCCTAGGTTCTGCAGATGGGAGTTCAAGACAGTGAGAGAAAGGCCTTCCCAGCTGGGGACGAGAGGTAGGATGAGGGAGCTTAGGGGGGAGCTTGCCAAGGAAAACCACCACCTGAGTTACTTAGCAATTAAGAAAACTTCAATTTTCTATATAAAAACACTGACGGGGGGCAGTGTTGGCGGTTATGGGGGCGTTCAAACCTCCCTAGTGTTACCTGATTTTGAATGCTTCCTATTTTATTGTAATGCAGCTCTGGTAGCTGAACTATAAGACCGTAAAAGCTGGATCGCCTGCCTATTACATTGCTTTCCTCTTCTCAACAGCCAGGAACAAGTCTTTTCAACAACTTTATACATTGAGATGTAGGTCTAAAGTGAAGAAAGATATTTTTAAATTGATGTGGTGGAAAAGCAGTTGGTCATCTGTGGTTGAAATTTAGAGCTCTCACTAGTTTTGTCCCCTTGGAATATTCACCTCAGTTTTTGTGCCTCTGTTTTTCTATAGGCAAAATAGGGAATTACTGTATAAAAGACAGCTTCTCAACCAGCTGGTACAGCACCTCCACCTCACCACCATCTCTCATATGGGTCTTTGGAAATGTGTTTCGCGTGTGGGGTGGTGGTGGTATGTAGATTGCTCCCACTTAGGAGGAGTGTCAAGGCAACGAATGGGCAGAAGCCAGAGGCACCTAATGTTCTGCAATGGCAGGCACAACGTTGCAAGGCAGTGAAGTCCTGTTCCAAATGCTATAGAACCCCAATAAAAAAAGCTGATGTTCTGTAAGGAACCTCCCGACTCTTAACATTCCAGGACTTCACGAGCTGGCACCACACAGAAGCCAGGGGCTCCCAAATCCGATCCTGCATTCTCCCCTACCTCACTGATGGCTAAGCCGTCCTCAGATTCCAACTTAAATTTCGCTTTGCAGAGACGCGTTCCCGGGTGCCCCTCCCAATCTTACTATTACATTGTTTTATTAATGTCTGCCTCCTTCCACCACCTGTAATTACACTCCACAGCAACAGAGACCGTGTTTGTTTACTAACAGACGCCGTTGGGCTACGTCCACAGCAGCTCGCAATACTTTTTGAATAAATAAAGGAACAGCTGCGGAACCCACCAACCCACACGCCGAGCGAAAGCGCGCCCCGCCCAGGCGCTGACGTCAAGCGTAACTTCCGCCCCTTCGCGCTCCTCCCGACGGCCCCTTCTCCCGGCCCGCGTTTGTTTCCGGCGTTTCGATAAAGCCCGATTCGGTTCGAAGAAGACGCGTTCTTCCGGGAAAATGGCGACTCCCGCTCGAGGCTCGGAGTCACCGCCGGCCGCGGATTCGGCGCTAGAGGCGGGGCCTGCGGAGGAAGCCGAGTGCCCGCCGCCTCGCCAGCCTCAGCCTCCGCAGAATGTCCTTGCTGCCCCGCGGCTTCGAGCCCCAAGCTCCCGAGGACTTGGGGCTGCGGAGTTTGGCGGAGCTGCAGGAGATGTTGAAGCGCCAGGAGAGACTTTTGCGCAACGAGTAAGCTGGGGTCCCGCCGAGTCACCTCCTGGCTCCTTGGTTTCGCGCCCCCTGGGACGCTCCCTCCCTCACCCCACTCGGTTCCTGTCCCTGGATGGTGACCTTGCCCTCAGTCAGGTTCTTTTGAGTCCTGTGGGCTAGTGGGCGGCCTGAGGCCGCGAAGCCTCGCCTCCTCCTGGAGGAGGACGGTGCGTACCGCCTGTGACGGTGCCCGCGTACTGAACAGCAGCTTAGAGTTCAGCGAGGCAGTAGCTCCTCCTTGCTTTTATTTATTTCTGAAGCGAGACTCTGTTCTCTAAATCTTTTTGTCCCTCTTCCCCCAGTCTAAAACAAATTGTCAACTTTATCTTTTGATCCTATTCTTACAGGAACTGTAGGGAATGGGAAGAGTAGTATATAGAGTTTATTAGGCTGAGAAAGTTAAAACTCTCGTTCAAATGGCAGGCTTAATGGATTTTCGCAGAGGAGCGATGTGATGCAAGTGATTATTTTATTAAGGCAGCTTTGGCAGCTATGTGCAGTGAGAAATAAAAGGCAGAAGACAGTAGGAGGATATTTTCAGATAAGTTTCCAACAGGGGGTTGTAAGAAAGTGAACTAGTAAGGTGGATGTGGGATTGGGAAAACTTCATCAAGCCTAGTATAATTTGAATATGTAGTCGACAGAGACGGCTAAAGTTTCCATTCCTTATGGAGAAACACTAACAAAAGTAAGAAAAACCGAAGAGAGGAATAAGAGAGGAATCAAACCGAGTTTGATTTTTATTTAGGGTGTGCTGAGTTGAGCAGGACAGACATTGAGTTAATTAAAACTGAATACTTAATGCTGGAGAAATGGTCATGAGGCTCAAGAGAGAGAGGAGGGGGCTGGGAACTGCAGAGAGTTAATAGGTGAAATTGTGGGAATGAATATAATGTCGGAACAGTTAGAGGACCTAAGATGTAACCTTTTCTTTTTCTCCAACTATTGTATAGCTAAAGAATACACCTAGCAAAAGGGACAAATAATTACTTGAGGGGGTCCTAGTAGACACAGGTGATTTGACTTTATGAGACTGAGTTTTTAATTTCTAGCAGCAAATTAACTTTTGATCTCAGGACCCTTTTATACTCTGTAAGAATTATGAAGCATCCCAAAGAGCTTTTTGTTTTATGTGTATAGTCTGATGATCATTGATTCATCCGAAATACAACTTAGAAGGTCTTAAAACACAGGCATACTCAGGCATATCTTCCATTTCAGAGCAGAGATGTAATCACACATCATTAGCCTCTGGAAAACTCTACTGTGAGAAAAATGAGAGGAAGATGGCCAATAATACCTTAGTATCATTATGAAAACAGTTTTTGTCCTTAATCATTTCTCCACTGCCCCAGGTCTGGGAGATCACACTTTAAAAACTGATTTTTTTTTGGCTCGGCGCCTATAGCTCAACCGGCTAAGGCGCCAGCCACGTACACCTAAGCTGTCGGGTTCGAATCCCCAGCCCGGACCCGCCAAACAACGATGATGGCTGCAACCAAAAAATAGCCGGGCGTTGTGGCG
>NW_003852406.1:10166844-10176310 GCF_000181295.1 Otolemur garnettii
TTTTGTGTGATTATTTGCTTAAAATACTTCTGCTGAAATTCTAATAAGTTAAATGAGGCAAATATTCCCTATTCTTTTGCATCTTCTCATTTTGGGGGGTATTTGGATAATGATTGTCTTATTTGTTTCATTCCTGCTTAGGGACCATTAGAAGTAAGGTTTTTTGACTTAAAAAATAGCTTTTTTCCCTTTGAAAATGATGATTTACATTTTAAATGTACATCTCAAGTTTTAAAATGTGTCTGTAATCTATACATGTTCTTTTCCATTTGACAGAAAATTCATTTGCAAATTGCCCGACAAAGGTAAAAAGATCTTAGACTCTGTTGCCAAATTGAAAGCTGCCATTGCAGAACATGAAGAGGTTAGAGGAAAAAGCAAACTGTTTCATCCTGTTAGTATAGACTGTAAGCTAAGGCAAAAAGCAGTTGCAGAAGTTGATGTGAATGCAGATAAAGCCCAGAACTCTGACCAGATACTTGATACATCATCATTAGTTCCTGGCAGTTCTTCTGTAGATAACATCAAGTCATCTCAGACAACTTCACAAAAACAGGAACTTGGACATCCTACTCACAGAGGTGATGAAGAGACTCCAGAGGCTGAGTGTACAGTGAATGAGTGTCCAGCTTCCAGGAACACAGCCAGGGTACCTTCTTCATCTGCAGCTAGTGAGCATTTCCCTGGGCATTGTGTTTCAAGGCAAGCAGAAGATAACTTCAGCAGCTCTGACAGCCTGTTTATTGATAAGTTTCAAAGGATCACAATTGAAGACCAAGGTGAACACAACTCTGAAGAAAACACAAGTGCTGAGAACTTGACAGGTCTCTCAGGTCTCTGTAGTGGGACTCAGAAGAAACCTCACTACATGGAAGTGCTAGAAATGCGAGCCAAAAACCCAGTGCCCTCACCACATAAATTTAAAACCAATATGTAAGTATCATTAGAAACAAGGCTATAATAGAAACTTATTTTGTGTGTGTTGAGATTTGTCTCACTGTGTTGCCCTCTGTAGAGTGCTGTAGCATCATAGCTCATAGCAACCTCAAATTCTTGGGCTTAAGTGATTCTCTTGCCTCAGCCTCCCAAGTTGCTGGGATTACAGGTGGCCGTCACAACTCCCAGCTGTTTTTTCTTGCAATTGTCTTTTTTTTTTTTTAAAAAGAGAGTTTCACTTTGTCACTCTTGGTAGAGTGTCGTGGCATCACAGCTCACAGCAACCTCCAGCTCTTGGGCTTAGGTGATTCTCTTGCCTCAGCCTCCTGAGTAGCTGGGACTACAGGTGCCTGCCACAATGCCTGGCTATTTTTTGTTGCAGTTTGGCCTGGGCTGGGTTCAAACCCGCCACCCTTGATATATAGGGCTGGCGCCCTACTCACTGAGCCATAGGTGCCACCCTTGCAATTGTCATTGTTGGTTAGCTGGCCCAGGCCGAGTTTGAACCTGCCACCTTTGGTGTATGTGGCTTGCACCATAACTACTGTTACGGGCGTTGAGCCTGTGTGTGTGTTTTGAGACAGTTTCACTCTGTTGAGTGCAATGGCTTCATAGCTCACTGCAACTTCAAACTCCTGGGTGTAAGTGATCCGTTTGTCTCAGCCTCCTGAATAGCTGGGGCTATAAGAAACCCACTACAATGCTTGGCTAGTTTTTGTTTGTTTCCTATTTTTATTAAGAGATAGGGTCTCCTTCTTGCTCAAGCTGGTCTTGAACTCCTGAGATTAGGCAGTCACTTACCTTGGCTTCCCAGAGTGCTAGGATTACAGGCATGAACCACCTCACCCTACTAGAAACTGTTAAACTCAAAATGTTAGGAGAATGTTTTAAGTTCAGTGGGCTTTGTCTGAGAAGTACTTGTAGTTTGGGGTGAAAATGTGGAGGGGCGGCACCTGTGGCTCAAAGGAGTAAGGCGCCAGCCCCATATGCCTGAGGTGGCAGGTTCAAACCCAGGTCCAGCCAAAAAAAAAAAAAATGTTGTGGAAACAGTGAGACCAACCTGGCTAGAGTGGAAGATTCATATTGAAAATTGCTACTTTAGTTTTGAAACCAAATAATTGGTTTTAGTTTTATTTTATTTTTTTGTTAGAGACAGAATCTTGTTGCGTTGCTCCGGCTGGAGTGCGGTGATTGTGATGATAGCTTACTGCAGTCTTGAACTCTTGTGTTCAAGCTCCCAAGTAGCTGAGAGTACAGGCACATGCCACCATGCCGAATTGATTTTTTTTTTTTTTTTTTTTTTTTTTTTTTTTTGAGACGGAGCCTCAAGCTATCCCCCTGGGTAGAGTGCCATGGCATCACGCTCACAGCAGCCTCCAACTCCTGGGCTCAAGTGAGTCTCCTGCCTCCACCTCCCAAGTAGCTGGGACCACAGGTGCCCGCCACAACGCCCGGCCATTTTTTTTTTGATTGCAGCCATCGTTGTTTGGCGGGCCCGGGCTGGGGATTCGAACCCGCCACCTTAGGTGTATGTGGCTGGCACCTTAGCAGCTTGAGCCACAGGCGCCGAGCCTGATTTTTTAATTTTTTGTAGAGACAGGATCTTGCTTGTTAACCAGGCTGATCTTGAACTCTTGGCCCAAAGCAATCCTCCTTGCCTCAGCCTCCCAAAGTATTGGGATTACACGTGTGAGCCACTGTGCCTGACCTGAAAAGATTTTATGTAGCAGATGGGAGAGTATTAAATTTCAGGATGCTTAGCTAATATTTCATAGAGAAAATTTATTACGACTTTTTCAGAGCCCCTTTGATAAGTCTATGAACTAAGAAAAAAACAATTGCAGAAGCTGGTGGATTGCCCATGAGAAAATATTTAGATATTCACTATATTTAACCATCAGGTACACAGTGTAGTAAAGATTGTGCTCCTCAGAGAGGTAAGATCTAGATGAAGACCGGAGGTTTATATACTTGGGAAAAAGTTAGACTTTGTAGTAATGTCAATTTCAGAGGAAAGGGACCTGAGAGGAGGTTTAAAAAAACCTGAAAACAGATTCAAGAAGGACAGGCAAAAATCTTACTTCTAAGTTCTTGCCATAGTTTTCTTTCAGAGATTTCTAAAAAAAAAAAAAAAAAGATTTTTGAAGAGAAAAGAATTATTTACTTCTAACAAATGGTACCATTCATATCCGGTAACTGGTACTTTCCTATACTGTATTTACAAGGATGTAATATCACATCATCACATAAAAAAATTAAACCTCTACTATACTGCCTTCTGAGGAAAATTGTTCAGTTAAAAATACCTTAAAAATACCTAAAACATGCTTTTTTGGGGGGAGGAGGAGTTAGAGATTTAGTTTAACTCTACCCCACCATTCATTTTTTTTTTTTTAACCTTAAAACATTTTGTGTCTACAGTGTAGAAAATGGGGATTATGCTACATTAATTTAATCAAGTAATCTCTCATCTTATATGCAATGTGGTATCTCCACTTACAGGAAGATGTTTTAGGCAATACATACAACAAAGAATATGATGACCCCAGTTATGGTCATTTAGCTGGTTTGGGAGAAAGGTAAGGGAAAAGGCATGAAGGCTACCAAGAGTTAGGAAGCTTAAGGGAAGGAACCTCCTGTTGCAGTTAGAGGACATCAGGAAAGGCTGGGCCCTGAGGAGATCATAGGCCATACATATTCAGAGGCTGAGAAGTGGCGTGGAGGTTGGAAGTGGGATGAAGTGGTGTCCATGTCTCTTTTCTGCTCTTCTTTTGGTCACTTCCTGGCTTCATATACTGCCTGGATGCTAGAGGCCCTCCTATTCACCTGTAGCCTTCGTCTTCCTAGAACTTTAGGTCTACAAGGCCAGTTAGCTATGAAACTTGACTCCTTGGGTGTTGTGTGTCACCTTAGCTTCATCATGTACAGGGTGGAACTCCTGTCTCTTCCCAACCTAATGGTCTCCTGTGTGTTCCCTCATGATGCTACCACCTCCTTGTTTTTCCCCAGATTATTTTCCTTTTCCCTCATCTAAATATCTGCTTGTCGTGAAGACCTATGTAATATGTTCTTCCCTTCACTTACATGGTGAACACCTGTTATTCCAAAAGTGTTCAAATTTCACTTTGAATCTTTTCTGATAACCTTCCTCTCTTCCCCTAGAACTGGCCATTTCCTTTACGTTCCAGTGTATTGGGTAAAGATGTGTGTCCTAATACCTATAATACTATATTGCACCAAAACTCCGTGTTTATATTTTATTTCTCTTTATTGGACAGTTTGCCCCTTTGCAAGTATTCTGTGAATGAATAAATGAAAAATTGCTTAGTTCAAGTGTAAGATTTTTTTTTTTTTTTGGCCAGGGCTGGGTTTTGAACCCACCACCTCTGGCATATGGGGCTGGTGCCTTACTCCTTTGAGCCACAGGCACCGCCCAAGTGTAAGATTTGAAGAGGGAAGGAAAAGTCACACACACACCCCCCCTATTGGTTAGAGCAGTGAATATTGGTAAACTGCTATTACCTTGGCCATTTGTGTGTGTGAATGTTATTAAATGTGTCTATAAAAAGAAAGTCTGATTGTGTGACACAAGTTTTCCCTCCTTCAGATTACCTTCCCGACACAGTGATTCATCTAGTCACTGTCAGAGGAGAGAGTCTCCTATTTCCTCAGAAGAGCGGCGGCGCAGGGATAAGCAGCATCTTGATGACATCACTGCAGCCCGGCTTCTGCCGCTTCATCATATGCCTGCCCAGCTGCTCTCCATAGAAGAATCTTTGGCACTGCAGAAACAGCAGAAGCAGAGTTATGAGGTATTTGGAGTATTAATTTGTTCTTGTTTGTATGTTGGATTCTGCTTATATAAGTCAGAATTTACTCCAGGTAGTTGAAGGAAGAAGGGATTTAATAGAACGGATTAGGTGCTATAGAAATGGTCAGCTAATGCCATTAGCTCTCACGCCTGTGTCACGAGTTTCCAGAGAGTCACAAAGTTGCTAGAACTGTGAGAAACAGATGGATATGATCACAGGTACCTGCAACATCAAAGTGGTGATTTGCCAGGAATCATGGGGAAACAATTGCAGAATTTCACTCCTTGAAGCTCATGAATCTACCTGCTCCTGTTAGGACAGCAGTAGCATTGTTTTGCTTTCTTCCACCTTGTAAAACCATGAAGCAAAAAGCTTCAAACTGTTCTCAGTAATGGCATCTAACCTAGAGCCCTGCTGTGATTCGCAGGCTTCCATCTCCTGCAATACTGGGGAGGGCATAGAGTGGGTAGGAGAGCAGTGTTGTGTTGCCAACGGACAATGAGACACTGTGCTTCAAAACCTAGTCTGCAGGCCCATGTGAAGAGAGAATTTTCTACTTTTGGTACTTTAATTTTAAATAGCACTTTCTTTAGAGGTCCATGTGTTTTGCAATATGGATGTTGAGAGTTTATACCGAATAATAGTTTGGGTGAAAATAATTGTGAGAACTATAGGGTAAATAGCAGGGGATAGTAATAATTTGAGCCTCCAGGACAGCAGCATCCTGTCTCACTTCCCAGATATTGCTTAGCTAGATTTTGGGTAGGTACTGTGTACCACCTAATATCAAAGGAGAATGTTCATCTGACTTGACTTTTCATAAAAGTGCAGTTGGCATGGGTTGGCATTTTCAAGGCATTCTTTTTTTCTTTTTAAGAGACAGAGTCTTACTTTGTTTCCCTCACTAGAGTGCCATAGCATCACAGCTCACAGCAGTCTCCTGCTCTTGGGCTTAGGTGATTCTCTTGCCTCAGCCTCCCGAGTAGTTGGGACTACAGGTACCTGCCACAACAGTTGGCTATTAAGGCATTCATTTTTTAAGAGCTGTTTTTCTTCCTTTTAGGACACTAAAATTACTGCCTAGTTATGGTGATAGCATTAACAAGTATTTTCTAAATTGTCTCCGAGATCTTAAATGCCAGTCCTAAGAAATTTTTAAGTTGAATGAAACCCGTCAGCTTGAAATTGGTTTTCTTGGCAGAGAATAGTTCCCACTTACTCTTATTCATGCCCTGAGGGGAAGAATATCAAGAAGTTCAAAAACACTCAAATCAGGAATACGCAATCCCATCTGCTGTCAGTTGGTGATAAAGTCATTGTGTGTACATAAGCACATCACCAGTGTCTTGAAGTTTACTTGGACTTTTTCTTGGATACTAATTTATGTAGGACTTTATTTGGAGAGGAATAGTCAGCTTTTTGGTGTTAATTTCTTGATTTTCATTGTGCCATTGAAATGCAGCTCTCAAGACTAGAAGCCATGATTTAATTTAGGAAAGAAAGTTCTGTCAGAGAAGTCAATATGGCAATGGTGACTTGACATTTGATAGGTCAAATTATTATGTGTGTGTGTTTACATACATGTATGTGTCCACATATTTAATGCATATGTGTTTATAACTATTATAGTGCTAAGCTGATTACTCAGTTTCTTTTACAGAGGACATTTCAGTGCAGTGTTTATTAATGGAAGTAAGTGACTACAACTGTAGTGGGCTGGTAGCTCTTGGAAGCATTGCCCTGTTGTATTTGTGGTGGGTAGAGCAGAGCCATCAGACTTACATTACCAAAGAGAGCATTCAGTGGCTAAGTAGGTGTTAAGCCTGTTTCTGATTCTGTTTAAAAAACATTCCATTGAAAAATTGTAAGGAAGAGATGTGAATGTCTTAACTTCTTGCTTTGCTTTTGTTTTGAAGGAGATGCAAGCGAAGCTCGCAGCACAAAAGTTAGCTGAAAGACTGAATATTAAAATGCATAGTTACAATCCAGAAGGGGAGTCTTCAGGGAAATACCGAGAAGTAAGGGATGAAGATGACGGTCAGTCCTCTGATGATGAATTCTGAAGATGGGTGTTGGAATTACCTCCTATATCACCAGCTCTAAGGTGTCATTATCTTACATCAGACTTTCTTAACAAGTATCAAGATCAGTGTCAGACATTTTTGAGGGAAAGAATTTTATAAAATTACACAAAGTAGGCTGTTAAGCCCAGTTTGTCTTTCAGAAGATGACTTTCATGTGCTTGAAAAAGTTTAATATTTGAATATTGTGTTTAACCACATTGTATTAAAGTTTTGCAGAATGTCGTGTGTTGGTCTGATATTATAGCATATAGTAGTGCATACGTTTTTCTTTAAGCCAGATGAAAGCAGATAACTTTGCATTTTCCTTATTCTTACCTCTACCAAATAACATTTATTACATATCTTTCAGTGAAATACAACTTAGTTGTCCTGGGCACTTAAAATGAACTAGGAAGACCTAGTTCTCTCCTTTTCTGGGTAATGGAGTGAACAGTCTAAAGAACTGTACGCATGTTTACATGGAGTTCTTGAGATAGTGGATGAGAGTATTTTGAAGGACAGTCATAGGAAATACTTAACAAATGTCTCTGTTTTCTGTCCTCTGCTAGGAAGAATGTTCTGTCTCTTTGGATAAGGAAAAAGCAGTATTTTGACTAGATCTGGGAGTGGAGGGTCTTTCTGGATAATCAGATTTGCCTGGATGGGCATGAGGAATAGGAAAAGTCCAAGCTAACTGAACAGAGGAAAGAAGTGCTCATTCTTGGGCTTTGTGTACAGGAAGGATAGTAGCACTTGGTAAGGAAGATAATTTTTTTTTAATTTCCATTAAATTGTTAATACATTGCCTTTTTCCCCCCAAAGAGGCATACATAGGCTGCAGAAACCTCAATCTTGTATAACATGTTCATGTCATTTTAAAGGATTAGATAGTTGTCTCCAGAGAAATGAACATGTATGTTATCAAAAAAATTTATACCTATTACGTTGGAGTCTTTAAGAAAGGAAGAATAAAATATTAGATCAAATGCTAATGCTGATGTTCACTGGCGCATAATTAAATCTCAATTTTTTCTTTGAAAGATACTGTTCACATATGAAATCTGACTGAAAATACATTTCGCTCAGATGTGTGTGTGATAGGAAGGGCTCTGTTCCATGTCATGTGCTTCTAGGTATAGCAACTCTTCTCATCTTTCTCTTCCCCAAAACAAATGTGAAAAGCATAGTGCACTAAGTCTCATTATTTTTAGGTTTTAAAACTAACAGTAAATGATTTCACAACATAAAGAGATTTGATATTCTTTCTCTATAGAATGAAATAACATGTTATCTCTGGAAAGCTGGATAACCTGGAAATGTTCATGTACGTGTACACAGTTCACTGTAATCCTCCCATTCAGGGATACGCTATTTCTGTTAACTTGGGTGTTTGTATTTTTACTTATTTTCCCACACGTAGCTATACATTTAAATTTTCAAAAGAGCAATCATAAAATAATTGTTTCATAATCTCTCCACATTGTAAACATTTTCCCACATTAAATATTTTTCTTTTTAGATAACTGCAGAATATTCCATTTCATGGGTGCACCATAACCTTAAAATCAACTTCCTGTTATTTAATAATTAGTATATAATCTGTAAACAAGCAGTCAACATCTGGAAAATAATCACATCTGTACAAAATGGTTTCTGAAGATAATCTTTCTATAAGTAAACTAGGTGAAAAGGTGTGTAAGTTTTGAGAATTTTAATGTATATCATTCATTATAAAGATTGTGTCTATTTACCTTCCCTCTAAAATACATCAAACTCTCAGAATCAAAAGTTACTATTTAAAATATTAAAATATTTGCAAATTGGACAATTGCCGAAAAGGACTACTTTTAAAATGTATTTTTTTTTTTTATTAGTGAAGGTTGAGTGTTTTTTCATGGTCATTGGCCGATTTTTCTTTTGAGAATTGCTCATTCACGTTTTTTCTGTTACTCTCTTGGAGCATTTGCCTTTTGGGGGGGTTCATAAGTTCTTTAATTAAATGTCCTTTGACATGTAAGTATTTTTCAGTGCGTTATTGACTGTTTAATTTAGTTTCTGGTGTCTTGATGTAGAAGTCTTTTTTAGGGGTCTGCTTTTGCATGTGTGCTTTTCCTAACCCCAAAATGGATAAATATGCTTATTTTCTCCTAGTATTTTTTTTTCACTTTTTATACTTTAATTCAAATGGAATTTTTGTTTATATACATGAGTTTATCTACACAGCTTTGGAATGAAAAGGAAATTTTTGATTCATCTCAAATTTATTTGGGGCTATTAACATGAGGTAGGAATTTGATTTTAAATTTGTCAAAGAATTTGCCAATCGTTTCAATATCATAAACCACTATTTTTCCTCTGATTTATAAAGCCATTTTATTCCTGTCTATCTTTTGTGTCTTGGGCCTGTTTCTGGGCCTTCTAATTTTTTTCCAATTAATGGCTTTAACTGATAACATTCAGTAGTACTATTTAAGATCTCCATTTTTCTTTTCCATTTTGTGAACTACAGCTTTCAGAAAAGTACGTAAGACAAATGTGCGGTTTCATAGATAAAGCAACAGCTTTGCAGTCACAAACCAGATGCAGAGAAGCTACTGCTAGCCCCTCAGAATCTCCCTGTGTGTCCCCTTTTGATACCTTCTCTGTCTCCCAGAC
>NW_003852406.1:10176661-10188681 GCF_000181295.1 Otolemur garnettii
CTCACAGCAACCTCCAGCTCTTGGGCTTAGGTGATTCTCTTGCCTCAGTCTCCCAAGTAGCTGGGATTACAGGTGCCCGCCACAATACCAGCTATTTTTTTTTTTTCCTGCAGTTTTTGGCTGGTGCCGGGTTTGAACCCACCACCTCCGGTATACGGGGCTGGTGTCCTACTTCTTTGAGCCACGGGTGCTACCCTGCCCAGCTATTTTTTGTTGCAGTTTGTCCGGGGCCGAGTTTGAACCCACCACTCTTGGTATATGTGGGGGGGGGGCACCCTCCTGTCTGAGCTATAGTTGCCGCCCTCCATAAACACATTTCTGTAGGGTATGTACTTTGGAGAGGAATTGCTGGGTTATAAGGTATGCATGCCTTTAACATTGCTGCCACTTCCTGTGTATGAAAGTTCCAGTTGGCCAACATTTGATATTGCCAGACTTTAATTTTAGCCAATATTTTTTTATAGTAGAAATTCATTGTGGCTTTTTGATTTCTGTAATTAAGAATGGAATATGAGCATCTTCATGTTTATTGGCCACTGAATTTCTTCATTTGAAAAGTACCTGTTGGAGTTTTTTTGTCCATTTTTCTATTGTGTTGTGATTGCTATTTTTTCCCTCACTGATTTGTAGAATATATTCTGGATTCTAATGTTTAGTATTCAGTTAAAGAATTTGGTATTCAATTGGTTATCTTCTTGTAAATATCCTCACCATTTCTGGGGATTACTTTTCATTCTCTTCATGATGTAATGGTAAAAAACATATTCTTAATGGCAAATGTTTTATGTTCAGTGACTTTAATGTCTTAGTTTAAGGAATCTTTTCCCATTCTGAAGTCATGAAGATACTCCTTTCTCTCTTAAAATCTTCATAGTTAAAACATAGTTTATAATTTTGGCTTTAGCATTTAGGGTTTTGATTCCACCTGGAAGACAAGGTATTGGCGAGGGAGGAGTCCGACTGAGCAACTGCTTGTCCTGGCGTTGTGGAGTTCAAAGGCAGTGCTTTCCAGATGCTCCTTGCTGCACTTCTGCCATATATCCAACATCTGTGTGTGTCTGGTACTTTCTGAGTTCTCTCTTCAATTCCATTAACTCATTAGTGCTAACATTACGCTGCCTTGTTTATGATACCTTTATGATAAGGCTGGAGCAAGGCCTGACAGCTTATTATTCAAAATGGCTTGGCTATTTTTGGCCTTTATATTTTCATATAAATTTTAGAATCGGCTTATCACATTCCACACATACGTAAAATCCTTGGTGGTGCAAATCCTTCCTCATTCCCTTTCCAAAATGTTTGATATTCTGTCATTAATTAAGTTTACCCCTAACAATCTGTATTTTGAAACTTAGGGACTTCAGAATCTTGCCATTTACTACAGTATACTTATGTAGCTCTTCTCTGAGGATAACTATTTTTAGTTTATTTAAGTTAAATAGGAAATCATAATGTTTTCAGTGTGAACACCTAAAGCAGTGGTTCTCAACCTTCCTAATGCTGCAACCCTTTAATACAGTTCCTATGGGATGCGACCCACAGGTTGAGAACTGCTGACCTAAAAGATTGTGTAGTTTTTATTGAGAAGATACAGCAAGTAAGGAAGAGAAAGGATTTTTAAAAAGTAAAACTTAGGTTTAAAACAGGAAAATAGAGTGAATCTGTAAGAGTCATCAACTCTCCTTGACCTCCAATCTTCAAGTGACTGTATGGAGAGAAGGAATGAAGTGCTAAAGTTTGAGTTCAGGCTGACCCGTGGAACACATCGTGAGGATTAATCTCATTTTATAATAGTCATCTATAAGAGTAATAGTTTTTCATTTTCATAGGACCTGTCTCTAATCTACCTCCCCATCTCTGGGGAGTCAGGAGGATTGTTGTGAGCCATTGTGGAAGGTAGATAATTTGTGGGATTAGCTCTATTTCCTGAAACTGGGATGTTAAGGTGATTTGCTCAGGGGTCACTCAGAGGCAGCCAAGAAAAGAACCCAGCTCTCAAGATTTTAGGCCCAGGACTGCATGGCCTTGCAGGTGAATACCACAAATCAAGATTGCATTCAGGCTTTAAAAAAGTGCTAATGCTAGGCAAGAGCTCAGATTACTCTGAGGGTATTTGTCAAGTGTCTGTGACATAAGAGAGTTTTGTTTTTTTTCTTTTGGTGATTTTTGTATTTGGAATGTTTTTAATCATCTTGGGACCCTACAATCATTTTAATCACAGCCAGAATCTTCACTCTTGCCCCCTTACATGATAGTCGGCTACATAAAACTTTTTAGAAGAGATGTGAGGGTATCAGGTATCAGGCTTTCCTCGGGCCAGGTAAATCTGGCAGTTTCCTCTTTCCAGGTTTAAGGACATTGTTCGTGACACCAAAAGAAAGACTTGTTAAGCAAAAAGAATTCTGTCTTTTAACAGAAAAGGTTTGGGGTACCTGTGCTAAATAAAAGGATTATATCCCACTTTTATGGGGAGCACACACAGTCATTTATAAAATATGGTGAATCATATCATAGCAGCTTGACCAGAGGAGGAGAAACTTTTAAGGCCATTATTTTAATTTCTGGCTAAAGTGAGGAAGCTTTGATATGGGACCGATGAAATAAACCTAGTGTTGGATAATACTGAACTGGAGCCAGACCACAAATTAGATGTGATTCTGAAAGCACAGCATAAAAGCCTGAACAATTAAATATGATCTATTACTTCCCAGATGATTTTAGAAAAACTTGGAATAAAAAAAAAGAAAAAGAGGGTAAGCCACTGGAATAGCATTAGATTATTAGATTTAGGATTTAAATGCCACTATTTTCTTTGAATCCAGTGGGAAGTTATGTACTTGTATGACTATTAAGTCTGTAAGATGAGGTCAGTGACCCCTTATCTAATGTATGGGGTATGTAGTTTCAAAGTGTGGTCTTTATAGAGTACTTTGAGGTCCAAAAGATTTTATATGAAAACCTTATTGTAACGATGGTAACAATTATGATTGAAGTCGTTTAGGAGGTACCTTTTGCCATATGAAGTAAAATGTTTTAAAATCACCACCATATGAAACTTTTAATTTAGTGTTAAAATTAACTGAGAACAATAGGGACTCCCTAAAAAGGCTATTTTGACAAGGGGAAATTAGTATATTGAGCTAAGGAGAGACTCCGCTTCATATGGAAAAATTTCCCATTATTAAGGGAAAAGAATGAGAGTTGTAAATCCAGTCCTTATTTAGAGCATACAGAAATACTCCTTAAAAGATGGAGACTCAGCTTGGTGCTTGTAAATTTTGTCTGAAAATATTGCTAGTAAATACATCAGTTCTCTTAATTAGTACCACATATATTTGTATTGAGTTAAATAGCTTTCTAGTGATTGTGTTGTAAAAATGAAACCATATCTTCTGTTGATTATTTAGATTTTTAATAAAATATATATCTTTTCTTCCCTTTAGCTACTTTTAGTAGGGTCAAAAGGAAGCACTATTAGGAAAACTATAACCTCTTATAGAAAGTAAATCTGAGCATCAATTAACATCTTTAGTTTTGTTTTCTGTTTTTAAATTTAAGATTAATATGAGGGTACAGAATGAGTAGGTTACATTGTTTACATTTCTAAGGTAAAGTTCAAGTTGTCAGGAGTCCTTCATCCAGCGGATGTGTTGTATACCTTTTCATGCTTCACAGTAGGTGAGAGCTTCCCAATCTCCCTTCCTCCTCCTCCACTTGAATATAACTTGTGTGGGTGTGTAGTTGTTCATCTACTGGTTTTATATTGGTATTGAGTATATTGGATACCTGCTTTTCCATTCTTGTGATACTAAGGAGAATGTGCTTCAACTTCACCGAGGTAAATACAAAAGATGTAAAATCTCCATCTTTTCATAGCTGAATAATATTCCATAGTACACATGTACCACAGTTAATCCATTTATGTGTCTGTTGATGGGCACTTGAGTAAATTAACTCTGATTGCATAAAAGATTTAAATTTAAGACATGAAACAAACAAAAAATCCTAGAAGAAAGTGTGGGATAAACTTTTGACGTTATTGGACTGGGAAAAGAGTTTATAAAGAAGACCCACTTGGCAATTGCAGTAACACTAAAAATAAATAAATGGGACATGATCAAACTAAAAAGCTTCTGCACAGCTAAGGGTACAACAAGTAAAGCAAACAACCTTCAGAATGGGAGAAGATATTTGCATGCTATAAATCTGACAAAGGCTGATAACTAGAATCTACAGAGAACTCAAATTAATCATGAAAAGAGCAAACAATCCCATTATAAGTGGGCAAGACACTTGAACAGAAACTTCTCTGAAGAAGACAGATGAATGGGCAACAAACACATGAAAAAATGTTCATCGTCCCTAATCATCAGAGAAATGGAAATCAAAACCACTCGGAGATACCACCTAACCCCTGTGAGAATAGCCCACATCACAAAATACCAAGCTGCAGTTGGTGGTGTGGATGTGGAGATGCGGAAACACTTTTAAACTCTGGTGGGATTGCAAACTAATACAGCCTCTATAGAAAGAATTATGGAGAATCCTCAAAAAGCTAAAAGTAGACCTTCATTTGATCTCACCATTCCATTACTAGGTATCTACTCAGAAGAAAAAAAAAATCACAAGGACATTTGCACAAGGAATGTTTATTGCTGCTCAATTCACATCTTTAGTTTTTTACGGAAGGAAAGATGTTTAGCTATCATTTGTGCCCCATCCTATAAATGGGGAAATTGAGGCACAGAAAAGAATGGAGACTTGCCAATGGTTGGGTAACTGGTTCTGATAGCACTAACCCTTTTTTCCCTAGGCCGATACTCTTTGCTGAGTCATCTTATTATTCTTTAACACATTTTTATAAAATTACAGGAAAAGCACAGTGCCAGAAATGTATTTTCTTATTAGATGATCTTTTCCTGAAGAAAAGCATAGCTTAGCAGGTGTCCTCAAACTACGGCCCTTGGGCCACATGCGGCCTGCCGAGGACATTTACCTGGCCTGCCGGGTGTTTTTGCTGCCACTGCCTGTCCTGCTTAGCAGCCGACTTGTCCCGGGCCCGCAGTCCAGCCCTCCAGTGGTCTGAGGGACAGTGAACTGACCCCCTGTTTAAAAAGTTTGAGGACCCCTGGCTTAAAGGAATGGGAAATAGAGCAGGCAGGTTTTGGGGAGTTGGAGGTGGTAGGAGAGCAGAGGAAAAATTGCGAATAAAGGAGCCAGATGAGTCCTGAGCAGTTCAGGTGCAGCACGGCTGTGTAGCTTGGAAGAGGTGTCCATCACACTGTCTTCAACTTCTCCCTTCCTACTTTCTCTTGAATCCACTTCAATTTCAAATGTTTGCTCCCAGCATTCTCCCGAGAATACTTGTCAAGGTCACCAGTGAGCTCAATGCTGCTAAATCCGATAGTCAATTCCCTGTTCTACTTTCTCTTGACCTCTCAGCAATATTTGACAGAGTTGATCACTCCTCTGCCCGGAACATTTTTTTTTCTTGGTTTCTGGAATGCTAGTCTCTGTTAGAGATACAGGCATGCCTCAGCTTATGGCACTTCATTTTATTGTACTTCTCAGATATTGCTTTTTCTTAAAAAAACAACAACAAAAGTTTGTGGCAACCCTTTGAACAAGTCCTTTAGCACCCTTCTTTCCAACAGCATGTACCCCCTTTTTATCTCTATGTCATATTCTGGTAATTCTATCACTACTTTAAATGTTTTATCATTATATCAGTTAGGATCTTTAATGTTGTTATTGTAATTATTTGGGGGTACATACCACAAACACACCCCAGTAAGAGGGCAAACGCAATTGATAAATGTGCGTGCTCTGACTGTTCTATGTTCTCCCCCTCATCAGGCCTTCCTATTCCCTGAGACACAGCAATATTGAAATTAGGCCAACTCATAGCCTTATGATGGCCTCTAAGTGTTCAAGGGAAAGGAAGAGTCTCAAGTCTCTGATTTTAAATCAAAAGCTAGAAATGATTAAGCTTAGTGAGAAAGGCATGTGGAAAGCCAAAATGGGAGATAGGCAAAAAGCTAGACCTCTTACACAAAACAGCCAAGTTCAGAATGCAAAGGAAAGTTCTTGAAGGAATTTCAAGTGCTGTTCCAATGAACACATGAATGATAAGAAAACATAACAACTTTATTGCTGACATGGAGAAAGTTTCCCTGGTCTGGATAGAAGATCAAAGCAGCCACAGCATTCCTGTAAGCCAAAGGCCTAATGCGGAACAAGGCTTAACTCTCTTCAATTCTATGAAAGCTGAGAGAAGTGGGGAAGTACAGTTTGAAGTTAGCCAAGATTGCTACACGAGGTTTAAAGAAAGATGCTGCCTCTATAACACAAGAGCAAGGTGAAGGAATGAGTGCTGATGTGGAAGCTGCAGCAAGTTATCCAGAGGTCTAGCTAAGATCATGGATGAAGGCAGCTACACTAAACAACAGATTTTCAGTGTTGAAACAGTCTTGCATTGGAAGATGTCATCCAGGACTTGCCTGGCTAGAGAGGAGTAGTCATTGTCTGGATTCAAAGCTTCAAAGGACAAGCTGACTCTTGTGAGGGGCTAATGCAGCTGGTGACTTTAAGATGAAGCCAGTGCTCATTTACCATTCTGAAAATCCCAGGCCCCTTAAAAACGATGCTAAACTACCTGTGCTCTGTAAATGGAGCAACAAAGCCTAGATGATAGTACGTGTTTACAACATGCTTTGCAGAATATTTTAAGCCCCCTATTGAGACCTACTGCTTAGAAAAAAAGATTCTTTTCAAAATATTAACAGTCATTGACAATGCACCTAGTCAACCAAGAGCTCTGATGAAGATACACAAGATTAATGTCTTCAAGCCTGCTAGAACACATATCCATTCTGTACCCATAATTGTCCTTTTCAAGTATTTTTATTTAAGAGATACATTGCAGGTGGCTCACTTCTGTATTCCCACCACTTTGGGATGCAGAGGGGGAAGGATTCCTTGAGTCTAGGAATTCACGACTAGCCTCAGCAACAAGGTGAGACCCCCATCTCTATAAAAAAATTATTTGGGGTGGTGCCTGAGGCTCAAGGAGTGGGACACCGGTCCCATATACCTTAGGTGGTGGTTTCAAACCCAGCTCCGGCCAAAAACTGCAACAACAACAAAATTATTTTAAGGAGAAATAGATTTCATAAGGCTATTATAGGTGCTGTAGATAGTGGTGGATCTGGGCATAGTCAATTGAAAACTTTCTGGAAAGGATTCACCATTCTAGATGGCGTTGAGAACATTTGTGATCCATGGGAGAAAATCAAAATATCAACATTGACAGAAGTTTGGAAGAAGTTGATTCCAATCTTCACTGATGACTTTGAGGGCTTCAAGACTTGAATGGAGGAAGGAACTGCAGACGTGGTAGAAATAGCAAGAGAACTAGAATTAAAAGTGGTGCCTAGAGATATAACTGAATTACTGCAATTGCATGGTAAAACTTGAACTGATAAGAAGTTGTTCTTCTGGATAAGCAAAGAAGGTGGTTTCTTGAGATAGAATCTAATCCTGGTGAAGATGCTGTGAACGTTGTTGAAATGATAGCAAAGGATTTAGAATATTTCATAAACTTAATTGATAAAGCAGCAGCAGGATTTAAGAGGATTGACTCCAATTTGGGAGGAAGTTTATCTGTGGATAAAATGATGTAAAGCAGCATTGCACACTACACAAATATTTTGTGAAAGAAAGATTCAAAGCAGCAAACTCTATTGTCTTATTTGAAGAAAGAGCCTCAACCACCCCAACCTTCAGCAACCACATGCCTGACCAGTCCAGCAGCCACCGACGTGGAGGCAAAACATTTCACCAGCAAAAAGGTTATGACTTGCTGAAGGCTCAGATGATCGTCAGCATTTTTAAGCAATAAGGTATTGTAAAACTAAGGAATGTTACATTGTTTTTCAGATCTAATGCTATTGCACCCTTATTAGACTATAGTTTAAATATAACTTTATATGCACTGGGAAACTAAAAAATTTGTGTGACCTGCTTTATTGCAGTGGTCTGGAACCGAACCCATATCCCCGAGGTATGCCTGCGCTCAATGGCTGCTTCCTCTAAGTCCCCTTTTTCAGATTCCGTCTCATCTTCCCAATCACTAAAGGTTGAAATGCCCAGGGGGTACTCTCCCTTCTCCATCTGTGTTCATTCCCTTTGTGACCTCATCCACTCATGGTTTTAAGTACTTTTTGTACATGATGACACCCAGGCTTTTATCTCCACTTCAGGCCTTACCCCTGAACTCAGTTGTAAAGAAAGTCTCTGAGGAAAGTTGGAGCCTCTTGGGGGTGATAAAGGAGGCAGAGTTCTTGCTTTGCTATTAAGACATTGAATAATCTTGACTGAAAATTCAAATTTGTGAGCATTTCTTTTGGAATTTTTTTTTTTTTTTTGAGACAGAGTCTTACTATGTCGTCCTCAGTAGAGTGCCATGGCATCACAGCAACCTTAACCTTTTGGGCTCAAGAGATCCTCTTTGTCTCAGCCTCCCAAGTAGCTGGGACTATAGGCACCTGCCACTATGCCTGACTATTTTTTAGAGACAGAGTCTTGCTCATGCTCAGGCTGGTCTCGAACTCCTGAGCTTGGGCAATCCACCTGCCTCAGCCTCCCAGGGTGCTAAGATTATAGATGTGAGCCATTGCGCCTAGCCACTTCTTTTGAAATTTGACCCTTTCACTTTCTAAGATGAGGGATTAGACCTAGTCAGTGTCTCTGAAAATATGTGTCTTAAAACAGAAATCCTGTGAAAAAGTGGAATTTAGTGCCCAAATGAACTGTCACTCTTGCCCCAGTTATTACAGGGGCCTCCTCCTGGTTCCTCTGTCCACATGACAGTGGGTCTCCTCAAGGCAGCCAGCATGGGTTTTAAAGACGTAAGTCAGATCAAGCCATTTCTCTGTCACAGTCCTCAGTGGCCAAAGAAGAAGAAAAGCTGAAGTCCTTATGTTGACTTATAAGATGCTCTGGTGACCCTGCCCTCAGCATCTCTGACAGTATCAGTTGGCTCCCACCTCACAGTCCTTGCTGCTGTCCTAGTAAATCAAGGCCTGTGCCCAGCCGTTCTCTCTGCTTGGAATGTTCCTTCTCCAGATACCAGGAGGGCTGGTTTTCCTATTTTCTACCAGTATCTATTCAAATGTCACTTTGTCAGGGATGCCTTAGCTACCTGCCTTTTCTCCATGGAATTGTATGTTTTCCTGTTTGTTCCTTGTCTGATTTCATCTGCTAGAGTACAGGGATTTTTGTGGATTGTGTTTTATTTATTTTATTTTATTGCTACATTCCCAGGCTAGAATTGTGCTAGCCACAGAATGGGCACTCAATAATATTTTGATATCTGAGTGAATGAATGAGGGAAATGGGAGGGGAAAGTGAGCAGTGGAGGAGAGGACGTGTGGGCGTGGCTCGGCCCTGCTCACTTCCCCACGGGGTCACCCCCCCCCACCCCGCCCCCAGCCCAACGGGCTAACAGGGCCTCCCAACATGCAGCAATTTGTTGTTTAGGAAACAATTTCAAGTCTGTGGTTTCCCTGAACTCCCATTCCTTCCCTGAGATATAGATATTCTTATTCCAGTGTTCTCCATTCTTCCATGCCCTGAGCTGCTGTTCCTGTCGTGTGAATGCCAGACAGTCAGTACTTGGCGTGGCTTTCACGGGAGGCAGGGGAGGGCTGGTGAGGATGGAGTTGGGAAGAACCCTGCTTCATGTCACCACGGCCTTCACTGGGACCCGGTGCGGACCCTCCCTTTTGGTCCTGACAGCAGGGCGGGGATGTGCTGCAGCTTTCAAAGATACTTTCCTTCATGAAAAAGAACAGGGAAGCGACAGCAGGTGAGGGTATGGCATCTTTCTAGCTCTCGACCTTCCCACGTCTTAGAGTGTCCCTTCCATGCTGCTGCCCCACAGAGGACAGGCCCGGTGCTTAGACATCTGCCCCAGCCTGCAGCTCGAACCCAGCACTTACATCCTGGGTGACATTGGGCAGGTTTCTCACTTGCTCCACCTCCCCCATCTGAAAGGTGGCAATAACCATAAGAGTCTCGCCTTGTAGGCTTGTCATGAGGAAGAGATAGAACTAAGGTATAGGACAACTGTCCTGTTTCCATACTGCTCCACCTTCCACCTGCTTGCCCGCAGATTCACTGCGTTACAGAAGAGAGCAGCCTCCAGCTGCCCTGCTAGAGGCCTCTACACCAGCGCCTATTGTAAGCACCTAGTAAACAATAGTTGTTACTATTGGGGAGCTTGTCCAAAGTCACATAATAGCCAGAGGCGCAGCTTCTTTGCCCTTCTGTCCTCCAGCATGATCCTGATTCACATGCCATAGAAACACTGGCATTCAAAGACTGAGTCCCAAACATTCCTTCAGGAGTGGAGGTGGCGCTGTCAAACTGGGGTTCCTAAGTCTGGGAGCCAGGGTGGGAGGACTTCACAGGACCAGAACAGGCCTGAGGAGATAACAACACGTGCGTTCGGCTTTGGACTTACTGGTGCGGGGCTCCTGCAGGAGGTCTCGCAGAGAGGGGGAGGGCCACTGGAGAGCCAGGCCTGACTGACTCTTGGGAGAAAGGTTGTGATTGGCAGTCAGGGATGAGGCTCCTGCGTAAGAGAAGGTGGGCGAGACCCACCAGTTAGACACCCAGGGAGAGCACAGAGCACAAAGAGGAAGGGCCGGTGGCAGAGCTTGGGGAGCACAACTGCGGGTAAGCAGGCCGGGCTGATGCCAGCAGATTCCCGCAGGACTGAGTGCAGCCCTCACGGACCTTACCGCGCTGCCACGTGCACACCGGAGTCTTAAAAGCAGACAGGCCCACAGGGCAAAGAGAGGACCCAAGGCCTCATTTCCAGACGGGAGGGCCAGGAATACACCATGAAGAGGGTGTTTGAACTAGGCTTTGAACCATGGGCAGGGCATGCACTGCGGGTAGGGAGGTGGTTAGGCCGCAATGCAAAGCAAGGAGGCAGGGAAATGTGGGAGGTCTGGGAAACCAGGAGGTTGGTCAGAAGTACTCACAGAATAATGAAGAATTGGATTAGAATTCAAGAGCATTTTTGAAAATATGGGAGTCACAGATTAAAGTTTAGAGGCAACTAAGCTAAGAGCGTACTCGAAGGCACACTTTTGTGGCAGACATGGAGATGGAGGTTAGTGTGTGGGACCTGCTGTTAGGGAGAGCACCTGAAAGAATCACCTGTGTCAGGAAGGGGGGAGGGGAGCAGGAGCGGCTTGGGAGAAGCTGGGCCTGATGAGCTTCAACAGTGTTCAGAGAGGTTTCCCTGTGGGACATATACTGGGTTGAATGGAGGCCCCAGTACCTAGTCCTAGCCCTCAGTACCTGTGGCTGTGACCTTATTTGGAAATAGGATCTTTGCAAATATAATCAAACGAAAGCTCTCAAGGTGAAAATCATGCTATATTTAGAGTCAGCGCTAAATCTAGTGACTGGCATCTCCTAAGAGAAAAGGGCGGGAGGTACAACACGCAGGGGAGAAGGCCAGGTGAAGACAGAAGCAGGTGTAAGCATCTTTAAGCCAGGGAATGCCCAGAATTGCCTGCAGCCACCAGGAACCAGCACAGAGATGTGAGTCCCCTGCAGAGGCTCCAGAAGGAGGGATCCTGCTGACACCTTGGTTTTAGGCTTCCAGCCCCCACAAGCTTGAGAGAGTAAATTTCTGTTATTTTAAGCCACCCATTGTGGTAATTTGTTATGGCAGCCCAAGGAAACTAATACATAAGTACGGAACACTAGGTCTTTTTACCACGTATGATTGATCAATCACTGGATGTGAACTCCCCCAGGAAAGAAGCATGACCTTGGACAAGCCAGTTTTCTTCAGCCAAAGCAATCTCCAAAGAGGGCTGACAGCTGAGGACCCTTGGCTGGCAGCAGTCCCAGCAGCTGGGGGAAATACATGTGGTCTTCATCCCTGAAGGGGGTCTGGGCAGCACATTACAACAGCCACTTCTCTGTTCCTCAGTTTC
>NW_003852406.1:10189119-10192661 GCF_000181295.1 Otolemur garnettii
GGGCACAGCTCCCTGCTGCCTGCAGCTAATTGGCCTTGGAGGCCCCAGGCACAGTCCCAGCAGCTGCTGACATGGCATTCCTAAGAAGTGGGAGAGGCCAGATACTATCATTTTAAAGAGGACAAAGTGAAGGACAGAGAGATTAGCTGATTTGCCCCCTTAATTATGTGGTGAGCTAAGATGGAGCCAAGAATTAAATCCAGATTTCTCAAGTCCCACATGGGCTGCATTCCTTCCCTCGGAACCACCCCCTCCCTGGATCCCAGAAACACATACCTGGGTTGAGTTCACGGCTGTGCGTGTGTCTTTTCGTAGCTGCTCTCTTCACGTTATACTGATTCTTAAAAAGAAAGGGCGAATAAAGTGCTCACCCCTAGACAATGGCCACTTACTGGGCAATACCAGAGAGGGTACACACGTCACTTAAATGCTGTGAACCGCATTTCATTTTCAAGAAATTTTGGTTTGGCACATCTAGAGCCCAAACAGAAGAGCTCTCTAAATGTGACCCCTACATTTCTTTCCAGAAGAATTTGCATACGGAAGCTTTGTAAAATTACTAATGTTAAGAGGAATTTTCTCCTCCTATGAAAAATCTGAGACAGAATTCACAATGACACATTCTGGGACCAGGAAGGGATAGTGGCCACCCAGAAATTTCCATAGGCAACCCAGGGACTTGACCTGAATTATGCACTTAATGTTTTCTCCAAGTGCAGTGGTTAACCATTTTTAGGTCAGGTAAAGTTAGCGTCTATATTTAAAAATTACGGACAACACAAGAAACAAACCAGCTTGCAAACCTGGTTCCTGACCACATCATTTCTATTTCGGTTACTCTTTTCAGAAATCCACCCAGGGAAATGCCGTGTCCTGTGAGAGTATGGGATCACCTTGCCTGGGCTCCTCTGCTCTGCCAGGCTCCTTCATCTCAGCCTGGATCTTCTTGGGACACGTAAATATTTCTCTCTTATGTCTTCTGGTGTTGGTGGGCAGAGGTGTGTTTAGTCATTCTTCCCTTCGAAGAGTCGACAAGTTCTTTGAAGCAAGACCCAGCTTGTTGGTTTGTTCATTTGGTTATTGATTCAGCCATCCATTCCAGGGATGTTCACTAGCGCTGAAATACCATAGACTATAGAGTTAATTCCTTGACCTCTTAAAAGTAATGGTCTATGGGGCAATATTAATAATTACAAGTGTGGGATGTATCATGGGAGGGTACTATGGAAATATGAATTCTACTGATCCTTGCTCCCTACCAAATAAAAAAATGTAACTGATCTCCTGTACTCAAAAGACCACAGAATGCTCTGGCACATCACCAGGTAATGCTGTGTTACTGCAAGTGTTGGGTTTAAAAGTATATTCCCTTTGGGCTCAACTTGATGTAAAAATAAATTGATTTGCAAGAGAGCAACAAAAATACTGTGAGGAAGAGAAGGGTCCTGGGCTCTTGGGCTAGGAATCGTACATAGTGGGTGATGGGGATGGTGGTGAGGTGTGTGGGGGGCGGGGGGATGCAGCACACTTCCAGCATTGCTGTTAGCAAATTGAGTGCTTGGCCGTGTCACTTGACTTCTTGTGATTTGAATTGTCCAGTTTCTGAAATGAAGGCATTGTACCTGGCCCATGTGTCCCCAAACGTGTCACTTTAAAACAGAAGCCTTGAGAAAAATGGGATTTGGTGAGTCAAATGAGCTTGGGAAATACAGCATAATCTCTGCCTGTCTTTACTCATTTTCCCATGGAAATGACAAATCGTCTTAGCATATTAAAAGTGTGAGAGACCCTAACATAAGAGGCTTGATTAACTTTATTTCACCCAGTGTTTCCCGAATGTATTTGTCTAGAGATCCAATTTACGTGAGAGCAATTAATAAAGAAATGTTGGATTAGATGTTCATTGAAAAACTAGAAAACATTTATTGAGTGAGTACTTTGTGCTAGGAAGTTACCTCTTGAACTGTATGACGTGAGTCTGCGAGCCTTAAGATTTAATCAGATAAACAGCACAGGCAGAGATTTTCCTCTAGATAATACCTTCTAATTAATCTGTCCACAGGTCCCAGGAGCGACTTCCTTCCAGAGGGCACAGTTTAGTATCATCAGTGGTTGCTCACATCTGGGCCAAACTTTTTCAACACCATGTATTAAAGTTCAAATCAGATTTAATACTTTTTAATTAACCTGGTGAACAGCAGAAGATAAATAGCATTTATCTCCTGCCAGTCTTAACTCCCACCTGATCCTAGCTTGGCAGGTTGGACCAGGCTTCAGATGCACGGGGCTCTCCTGAATGTTCATGCAAACGTCATTGCCCCATGTCCTCTTTCTTTGGGTTGGAGATGCTTTAACAATCTGGGTAAAATTCAGTTAGTTTGGGGAAGAAGGAACTTTCTGAATATGTTTCTTTTGTGCAGCTGATTAAAAAAAAAAATCCCCGTCTGATCAGCTAAAAATTGACTCATTTTGTCCTTTGCCACTTTCACACCCAGGGAAAGGAGATCGTGTGATATATCACTAAACATTCTCCCAGGTGTCATACTCTGCAGACCTCAGGAGTGAGTTTTGCCAGAGAGCCTGGTGTCCTTTATTTTAACGTTATTTTACTTCAGGTTTTCAAAAGAAGACAAGGTACATGAGAGGGAGAGAAGGAAAGAGCCTGCACAAGGGCTCCTGGTGAAAACGCCCACTGCCGGTTCTGACTTTGCCTTACATAACAATAGGAAAAAAAGAATAGGAAGCTGGAAATCTGCGTGCAAGCTAGGCATTCTGCGATCTGGGTTCTGTATAAGTCTTTCATTCTCTTAAATGGACTCTATGCTGCTGATTGTGACGCCTAAGTGATAGCTGCTGATAAATATTATCTTTGTGAACACATTGGGCATCCTCGTATGTCAAGTGTGCAGACAAATTTTTTTATGCAAGCCCAGCAGATTTTTGTGGCGATGGGCCAGGAATTTTAATGAAAGAAAACATCAAAGATGCAGAAGAAATGAGAATATTAGTCAAGGAAGATACACAGCGATGCTCTCTGATAACCCCTGGGATTGACATTAGAACTCTGTGGGAGCAACTTAAATAAACATCTGGACACCGAGTTTAGACATTTTTGGTGACAAACCCCAGATAGATCTTTTTGACTTGCAATAATAAATATTTCAGAGGCTATATGAATCAACCGAAAATCCTGTTTTCAATTATTCTAGTTTTATAAATAGAGCATAGTTAATTATTCAAGTATAGAATTTCTTTTGAAGATTAGGTGAATTTTATATTTCCTTTGTCCATATTATACTTCATTTTTATTATTCATATCAAATTTATGTCTGTGTGTTCAAAAGTAATATGGTTAGCTTGCCTGATACTATTAAATCAGAATCCAGCTGAGCTTGATTTTTTTATTATTTTATTTTCGGGAAAGACCCTTTTACAGCCCTCTGCACTGCAGCTCTGGGAATATGTTCAGCATGGCAGCCCCAGCTAAGGACACCATGATAGTGAAAGGGGGAAGATGGGCTCCCTACTCTTCTTACCAAACT
>NW_003852406.1:10192820-10200457 GCF_000181295.1 Otolemur garnettii
GCTTTAAGAGTCTTGAACTTTATAAACAACTCAGCTGAAATAAAAATAGCTATGTTATTGGTGACCAAAGCTACTCTGATGGTCCTATTGATTGCTGTTATAAATTACATAATATGAATACAGGCTTTCCCTGAAAAATTGAAAATAAAAAAGGGGACTGTGATGAATTCCATATATCACCCCCAGAGAGCCTAAATGTTCATGCATTAAAAGTTAGTAACTGTGGCAGGTAGCCCCCAATATTTATGACCCACTCTGGCATTGACAGTGTGGCTTCAGAGGGACGCGTTGACTAGCGGGTGGCTTGATGACTGCTGGCCCCTTGTTGCCTGGTGCTTACCAGAGTGCCCTTTGTGAGATAATTACGTACCTACTTGCTCCTCCTGTGATCCTCCAACAGGGCTTGACACAGATGCCCTTTAAAATGCTATGAATAAACAGGTCCTAGCTCTGCTTTGGAAAATTTCAGGGGACAGAGGCTTTAGGCAAGCCATGTCTCCACTAGTCCAGTTTCAAATCTAGGACATGATAATAGCAGCCGACATTCTTTGGGCTCCTGCTAAATGTAAAACACTCTATTAGGATCTATACTAAGGAAATATATGTATATAATATAAAAAGTCAAATAGAACCAGAAGGTTTATAACAAAAACCAGCAATCCTCTTCCCACCCCATCCCATCTCAAAGCAACTACCTTAGTTATTTATCTCCAGATTTCTAAATACTATGCTTATGATGTGATTGTTTTGTTTTTAAGATAGACATTATCTATTGGCTGAAAAGTGTGGTTTAACCCTGTCCCCCATCTCCCCCCTCACTCTTCTGCTCCCCTATTCTGCTCTCCCAAATTTTTAGCTACTGAGAAATTTGATGACATCCTCCTGATTTTTTTGTATTTCAGTGTTAACATTATAGTAACTATAAAGAATATTTTCTATTAACAATATTTTCATGCCATCATTAAATTATACTTCCTCTTTTATATGACTTGAATTTGCTTTGGATTCCATAGTCACTTTGTTTGTTTAATTTTCTATGTACCTAGAAAATGAAGGCTTCAACTTTCAACAGAAGCATAAAGCTCCTCTCCACATTGCCAAATGAATCCAACTCTCTTTCAGTTCTCTTTTACTTGTAGCTATCCCTGCTACAATCTTCTGTCCTGCTCCACCCTGCACAGAAGGGTTTCTTGGTCATTCTGAGACTTCCCTGGACTCTCCCTCTGGAAATTCTCACTGGAAAGACCTTACACCTGTATCTGATCTGTTTTTAGGACACTGTGTCTTTGCCTGTCTTGATCTTCTCTGAAGTTTTGAAGGAACATACTTTCCAGCAAATAAAGAAATAGCAAAAAAGGCAACATAGAGGATGAATTTTTTTATACCTTGAAGTTCAGATGGTTTTATTCTACCCTTGTTGTTTGGCTGGGTATAGAATTCTAAGTCAGAAATTATTTTTCCTTAGAATCTAGAAGGCATTAATGCCTCTACTGTCTTTTGGCTTCTAGCTACAGAGAAATTTGATGATATTCTGGTTCTAAGTCCTTTATATGTGACCTCTTCTCCCCTTCTCCCTATTCCTCTCTTTCTTTCAACATTCATGGCCTTTTTAGGACAGTGATTTTCAACTGGTATGCCGTGGCACATTGGTGTGCCATGAGAGGATCTTAGGTATGTCATAGAAAGTTTTAAAGATCATTAATTAAATTTTTAAAAAAGAATTTCAAAGCACAGCAAGTATACATTTTTAAACTTTTTTTAAATCAACATAATTTGAGCGTGCTGTGGAAGTTTAACTATTGGTTCAAGAGTGCCATGAGATTAAAAAAAGGTTGAAAATACTGTTCTAGGATATATTAAAGTTCCATGATGATTTCTTTTGGTGTCAGCTCCCCACCACTTTTTCCTGTGGTAGCGTGGGGTGGGTTGGTATTTGTTGGGCTTGTATAATCTAGAAAAGTATCTCTTGATTTCTGGGAATTTTTTTTTGTATTAGTTGATAGTTTATTTCTTTTCAGTTTCTATCTTCTCATGCTGAAACTTCGATTTGCCATCTATTGGATCTCCTAGATCATTATTATAATATTTTGATTCATATTCATTGAAGTTTCTTTTTTATTTTTTTTCTCCTTGAATTCTCTCTGTTTCTTTCAAGTACATTTTTTTTCTTCCTATTTTCTTTTGGTCTCTATCAGGTTAGAGGATCTTTTCTGATCTCTTCTGTTCTTATATCTAGTGAGTTACTAAAAAGTTGAGGGGAGGCTCTATGACTGGGCCTAGAGTGAAGGTGGCAGCCAGCCTTTATTGGGGAGAGGCTCAAATGTCAGCATCTGTCCATCTTTCGGGGTCTCCAGAAAGTCTCCTGCCTTTGGGGTATGTCGCAGGCTGCCTGCATTCAGGAGGCAGTGTGCAGAGTCTCCCAGTTGGCCTGCAGTCTTCCACTCCACCTCCCTGTCTTTAATAGATTGCCTCACCCTCTCCTTCACTGTGCATTCTTTGAGGATCCCTGACTGTCTGCTGAGTGTCCTCACCTCTCTCTGGTCTCTCTCCAGGGGGGCTGCCAGCAGGTGTAGGGTTTGGAGAAAGGGCTCTGTGGCTCTGTCCATACTCCATGGACATCATCAGTGAGTCCTCTGGGGTTTGCTCTACCCCTCAGTCTGACTTACAAAGAATTGCATTGCCTCTATTTTGGAACTTTTCTTTGTTCAGTGGTATAAGTTGGCTTGCTTTTTATTTGTTTCTGCCCTTTGCAGAGAGTTACATATCAGCTTTTTCTACTCTGGTGCCTGGGTGAATGGGTTGGCACAGTTTTTATCCTTCTACAATCATTTCAGTAAGGGCTTCAGTATAGAGTGGATTTAAATGCATGCATATAGCCTAGCTAAGTGGAAGTTTTTTGTTTTTTTTGGTTTTTTTTTTTGCATTTTTGGTTGGAGCTGGGTTTGAATCCGCCACCTCCAGCATATGGAGCTGGCGCCCTACTCCTTTGAGCCACAGTAGCCCCTCAGAAGTTTTTATTTTTATTTTTTCTTTGGAGGCAGTGATTCTCTGGTCTTGACCTCCTGCCTGCCGCAGCCTTCCAAGTAGCTGTGAGGCATACATCACCTCTCCAGCTCTAAGAGGAAATCTTTTTATTTTATTTAATTTATTTATTTTATCATTATTCTTTTTTCTTTTTTTTTTATTGAATGGTAACTGTGTACATTAATGCACTTCTGGGGTACAGTGTGGTGTTTTCACACACAATCCGAAACACTTCCATCAAACTGGTTAACATAGCCTTCATGTAATTTTCTTAGTTATTGTGTTAAAATGTTCATATTCTACTCATAGAAAGATTCACTTGTACCTTTGTAAGATAAACCACAGAAATGAACCCTTGAATCCCCCTCCCTCCACCCATTCTCCCCTCTCCTTTCCCCCTAGGTTGTTATTAGGTTATAGCTTTCATATAAAAGGTTTAAATTAATTTCATAATAGGGGTGTGTACATTGGATACTTTTTCTTCCATTCCTGTGATACTTTGCTAAGAAGAACATTTTCCAGCTCCATCCATGTGAACATGAAGGATGTAAAGTCTCCATCTTTCTTTATGGCTGCATAGTATTCCATGGTGTACATATACCACAGTTTGTTGATCCATTCATGGATCGATGGGCACTTGGGCTTCTTCCATGACTCTAAGAGGAAATCTTAAGCAATTCATGCAACAACCTTATGATGTAGGAACAAGAGTTGTCCCCATTTTATCGATGGTGAAATAGACATAGTTCAGGTCATATAGCTAGGAATTGATAGCATTGCATCTTAAACCCAGATCTATTTGACCCACTGCCTTGGAGGACTGGACTTACTGGTCCTTAAAGTGGTAGTTTTCAACAGTTTTACATAAGAACCACCCATGGAGATTTAAAAATGCTAATATTTGGGCTATACTGAAAGCAAATAAATCAGAATCTCTGAGGATGAACTCCAGGCACTGATACTTTTTAACTGCTCCCTGGGAGATTCTAATGTGCATTCTGGATGGAGAACCGCTCCTCTGAATTCTTCCTCTGAATTCTCTCCCAACTCTAGGGTCCTTCCATTATTTCTGTTAGAGCAGAGGATTGCTGTGCAGCATGACAGGCAGCAGTCTACCCTTCCTCAATAGCTCTCCATCTCTTCCGCCCCTGTTCCCTTTTTCTCCACTTCTATTCAATGGAGATTTAGCAAATGAAAATACAGGACCTCCAGTTAAATTTGCACTTCAAATTAAACAATACATACCTTTTAAGCATAAGGCCCCTATTTGTGACATGCTGTACTACCAAAAAATTATTTACTGGTTCTTTGAAATTCAAATTGAAATGAGTGCCTTGTGTTTCCTCTGGCCATTCTGCATTCAGAGCCCCTGTTCAGGGAATGTTTGAGTTGGTAGAACCTTCCACTGGAAGTGTCTCCAGGACAGAGCCCTGGTCTTGTTCACCTTCCTGTCCCCTCAGCATGTGTGTCTCTAGGGGTACAATGGCGGGCATCAGGGCACTTAGACACTGGCTGCTGGGAAGTTGTGTCCTCACGGATCCTCCTTTTCTAGGCTCTGAGCTTTCCTTGCCTAGGTGGATCTCCCCTTCCTGGCAAGCCGGGCACTAAGGCACAGTTTAAGGAAGCACTCACTGTCAGGGAAGTGTATACGTTTGGGGTCACAACACGCATTGCCCTGAAAATGGGTATTGTCTTAAATAGCACACCCTAGTCTGGTCCTGCCTCTCAGAGAGACAGCTTCTACTGCTTGGCCCAAAAGAAAATAGGTCTTGAATCACCCAAGTAGCAGGATATGTTTCACAAGGCTCCCACGTGCTTGGTTTTTGTCACCGTTGCACCAACAGTAGCACATGGACAAGCCTGTTTCTCTGGACCATGGGGCCACCAGTGTGTTGCCAACGTGTGAGAGCACGTATATGAAACACATACTGCAGGTGCACAGAAGCATCTCTAAAACTTTCTGAAGTCTGCTGCCAAATATTTATTGACACCTAAGAAAATGGAGTAAAAATGAGAATCAATCCTTGTCCTCAAGGAGTTTGTGGTATATGTCTTAACTTAAAATGATGCACCTATTAATAAAAAAAATCTTCTCTCTAAAAAGCAAAAAATATCACAAAGTCCTTTTCCATTCCCTTTAGCAGAAACAGGGTCGTTGACGTTGGTACCTGGCTGTGTTGCAGTAGAGGGTCCTTAATCTTACAGACCTCTGCTTCTTGGTTTGTTATGATCAGATGAAACAATCTCGGGGACCCATCTAAATTTAAAAACTTCCATGATTTCACATCCTTAGTATTTCATTTCCTACTAAACTGGTACTGATCTCCTATGAGGCGACAAAAATATTTCTATTTTGGATTATTTGTCTTGGTTTATCACTTATTTTAATCTAGTTCCACATCCCAGCATACTTCTTTATTTTAAAGATGCATTTTAATTCCTTTTTCATGCAATTTATCCTTTCTAACTCTTTTTCATGTCCCATAAAAATGATGGATAAGGGAAGGCAGATAAAGCTACAGATCAATCTTGGATTCTGATAATCTAATAAATGCTTTGAGCACCAATCTTGCAGTTTACGACCTCCTGCCAATTGATTTATGGCCTGGTAGTAAATTTTCTCTCCCACTTATCCAATATTTATTGGAACATCTTGTTCTTAACAGACAAAGTACTGTATAAAACATCTGTCAAAACAAAAGCCAATTCAATGAAATATCTTTGACTTTCAAATCTACTTCTCTGGTTCTCTCAAGCATCCAGATTGCAGAACAACGTCACGCATAATAACCTTTGAGCAAGGTTTCAGAAGCTTACAACGTACTGGAAACATCATTAAAACAAAAGTTAATATGAAAGGAGTAAAAAACCCCCATTGACCCGCCCAGGGCCCACCCTGATCTCTGCATCAGTAATGATTCTGTTCCTCACTCTCACCTCACACACCCCATAGTTGGAAAGATTTGCTTCAGAAACAAACTTCATTTACCTGGTGGTGATGAGTTAGTTATTAACCCAAAGATGTATTCACCACCAGGTCCCCTCATTAGTTCATAATAATCCACATTCACTGACAGACTTGATATAATTCCAGCCAAAACAAAGGAAAATAAATTTATGTGTAATTGTTTTAGGCATTCTGAAATACTAAAATAATCTAAGGTTCTCTCCATTACTGTCTTCGAAGGAACCACCAAGCAAGTATACACTGAGACACTTTTCACTCAGTTAAATTCTTTTTCCTATTTGCAAGTCCTCCAAGCAAAAAAGATCCTAATCCCCTAAGAGTAGCAGTGGGGAGATAATCTTGGGCCTTTTGTAGCAGAAATGTACAAGTCTGTACTTCTCTGAACCTTTCCTTGATGTAAGAGTGAGGAATGCTCCAATTAGTGTCCTCCAGCTTTCTTTTTGACCTGCAAACTTCAGAGCTCTGTTCTGAAGGTCAGTTTATAGATGATTTGAGTGTGTGGCTTAGTGAGTCCGGCTGGCAACATTTCTATAGTTCAAATTTCTCTAGAAGTCAAGGTTCCAATTTGGTGGTTGTTGCTAAATGCTCCCCAAATGTAACACGGATCAATGACATATTGAAAGCATATGTATGTTTCCTTCCATATTGATGTCATTTCAATAAGACGGGGAATCATATGTGAAGTGCAGGGAGGCGGGGTGCCAGTGAGCAGACCTGACAAGCAGAAGCAAAGGCCAAATGTATCTGAGGGGACAATGTCACGCGATTCTTGATGTTGACATTGAGACTTGAAATACGTACACATTGTAAGGGAAAAAATGCATCCTGTTGATGGACATCAATAGTACCTGAGCCATTTTCTTTTTCATGTATGGAAATTTCTTTTCCACAGGAAATTTTGGAAATGATTTTGGCTGGAGGCTCATTGTAATTGCCACAGTGGTGGCTATATTCCCCTAGTCTTAACCCTTCAATGTTGATACTCCTGTCTCCACAGGGAGTAGGGATACAATAGATAACTTTCGTCAAGAGATTCTCAAACTTGTTCTCTTCTGACAGCTCATGGGAAAAACACTGGTTAGACTAACACGGAAGTGGAGTTTTGTCATCTCTGGATTGGGAGCTTGTCAGTTCCTCTGTGGCCAGAAGGCATTTTAAATTTCATTTTTAAAATTCAAGAGCTGGATGTGGTGGCTCACACCTGTCATCCTAGCACTTTGGGAGGCCGAGGCGGGAGGATCACTTAAGGCCAGGAGTTTAAGACCAGCATAGTCAATATAAACAGATCAGTCTCTACAAAAAATTAACTGGGTGTGCTGGCACTCGCCTGTAGTCCCAGTCCCAGCTACTCTAGAGGCTGAGGCCAGAAGATTGCCTGACTTCAGGAGCTCGAGGCTGCAGTGAACTATGATTATGTCACTGTACTCCAGCCTCGGTAACAGAGCAGGATCCTGTCTCTAAAAAAAAAAGTAAACTAAAAAAATCATTAGCCACTGAAGGCCAAAAATAGTTTTTCAAACCTTGCAAATTGTCCTTGGGCATTTAGCATTTTAAACATTAGCCCTGAGTTTCTCTAACACTGAAAAAGACTCCATCAACAAGACTCCAGGTGGGCTGGCAAGGCCTGCCATTGGACTCTGCCTTC
>NW_003852406.1:10200744-10201429 GCF_000181295.1 Otolemur garnettii
GCTGAATGACACTGGGCCTTCCTGTACCTCAATTCCTTATCTGTGAAATGGATTTTGTGCACATCAAATAACATGTGCACGCAGAGCACTTAGGACAGTGCCCAGCACCCCCAGGGGTGCAGTGGACGATGGTGTTCTTATTATTAGTGTGATCGTGCCTTCACAATTCCCTCTGCATTTCCACACCCAAATGCCTTAGGCAAAAGTATTAAAACTCCTGGATCTTGATTTAACGCCACCAGAGGAAGCCACCAGAGGCCAGGGTATGTGAAAGGGCAGGAGGCCCATGGCCGTCTGAGCAGCCAGAGCTTGAAAGGCCACACTGGTGGTGAAATAAACCAAAGAGGTCTCAGGAAGGTTCCTGAGCTGTTCTGGGCCCTGGAGATACAGCTTTCGCAGGACAGAGCCTATTTCTGTCCTCATGATGCTTCCAGTTTGGCAGGGGAGAGAGTAGCAAACAAATCACAGCCCCGCCACTCCCCAGGGGAGGTTTTCTTGCTTTTGTTGTCTCTTGCTCTGCCGGCCACATACTTTGCCTTTTCCCAGTGCCGTTCACTCCCTGCATAGCCTCACACCCCAAGTGTGGGCCACTCCTTCCTGCTCTTTCTCAACCTCCCTCGGACATGAGTCCCCAGGACACTCGAGTTCACCCATCCCCTGAACCAAGTCTCGTTCCTCTGGCTGT
>NW_003852406.1:10202087-10210323 GCF_000181295.1 Otolemur garnettii
GAATGGCCTGAGGATCCACCCCTCAGCTGCAGATCATCTTGCTCAGAGGTCGTCTGACTCTGGGCGTCCCCTATACTGCCTGCCTCCTCGGAATCTCCTGCAGTACTTCAGAGCTTCCCATCAAAGGGGTCAGCTGTGAGAGCTCCTGTCCAGCCTCTCCTCCTGCGACTCCTGGCCCCAGCACCAGCCCTGCAGGTGTGCGATCTTGCCTCAGCGTCTGCATTTCCCATTCACTAGACACGGTAAGAAAGCTCAGCCACATCCGGGCTGTCCATGTGGCCACACTGAATTAGAAATGGCTGACAGCCATGTGTGCGGCCGCTTTAGGCATCATCCACCACCAGACCAGCCACGTTCGTGGCTTGTCTTGGCCTACCTCTTCCTCTGCGCCTTCACAAACCCAGTGGTCTGTCCTGTGGACACTGTACCAGTGCCCCCTGGCCGAGCCTTCCCACACGACCCAGGCAACAGTGCTATCCGTGGGAGGCTCACGGTGTTTTAACAACCGAAGCTCGAGATGAGGGAAAGAATGTTCCATGGAGGGATTGCAGATGGCCTTGGACAAGGCACGCCTTGCTTAGCCCCCTGAAATTACACCTGGGCTACCGAGTTCCTCTTTATCTCGACTTTTGTTATTCCCTAGGGTAATGTTCCACAGAAAGAGCTCAGGGTGGGGAGAGTTCCTGTGCTGCTGATAAGGGTGTCTGTCAGCTCCAGAAGAAAGGAGCACCCCTGAACCTGACCCTGCTCTTCTCCTCTTACCGCCCGGGCCTGCCTTCCGTCCGGGGCTCCTCTCCAACAATGGGCGTCTTTCACCCCCGCCCCTTCCCTCCGCCCCCGGCCTCTCCTGGAGCGCGTCTCTTCTCATGGTTTCATCAGCCCCTCTTTGCAGACGACTGCAAGCCGACCTCTTCGGCCATGACCCTTTCCTTTGCCCAGACCGCATTTCCAGCTGCTGACAGGACATCTCCACTCACGGGTCCCCAAGGCCCCTCTGTCTCCCGTGCCTGCAGCAGTGTCCTCCGTCCACACTCTCCCCTGGAGGCGGCTTCCCAGAGCTCCCAGCTAGAAGCTTTGGAGTCACTTATGGAGTCTGCTGAAGCCTCTTGTGTGTCAGGCAGCAAACTTGGGCTCCAGGGAGAGAGATGGATCAAAGTCACTTGGGTCTAAAGAAGAGAGACGCATAAACAGTTCAAGGCGATCCCAAGGTCGGGAGACGTGTGCAGGGTGCTGTGCTGGGCTCAGCGTTGACCGGTCTTGCCTCACCACCCTGCTGCCGTCTTTGTTCAGTTTCCTGTGAAATTATAGCAACTGTCTTCTTTCCTTCCTTGGCTGTGAATTTCTCTCCATCACCAGGTGACTCCAATTCTCAAGGAAAAAAAAAAAAAATCCTCCGGTGCCCCCTCCTTTCTCTGTATCCTTATTTCAGCCCATGAGCTCTGGGGTCAGGCGCACTGTTAGCTCTGCTGTTTAACTGGGGCATGGCCTTAGACTAGATACTTCTCCGTGCCTCAGTTTCCTCATCAGTAAAATGAGAACAGTAATACTAAGACCTATCTTACAGAGTTGTAAGAACAGAATGAGTTCATACAGGCCAAAATTATAATAAGCACTGAGTAAGTGGTGGCTATTAGGATTGTTTTCTTCTACTGCTTCCAAGTAGAAGGGGTGCTCTCTTTCCCCGAGGCCTCCTCACACCTGACACCCTTTCCTGAACCCCCTTGACTTTTCTGGCTGTGTTATACCCACCCATTTCTCAGAGCCAGCTCTGTTCCTTTCTCTTGTGTGGAATGTCCCCCAGAAGCCATCAGATACATCTCTTTTACAGCCTCCCTCTCCAAATACACTGCCTTTCCTTTAAGCAAATAAAAACCCTAGAAGATTAAACCTGGCAGCATTTATCATAAAAACACCACTATCTCCTTGGATCATGAAAGTATACAATGCCATTTGTATTCTCTCTGACCAGGGATTATCAGCAAACTTTTTCTGTAAAGGGCCAAACTGTAGACATTTTAGGTGTTGCAGACCACAGGCCTACAGTCAACTCTCCAGTACTTAGCTTCACTGCCAAGGGCAGAAGCAGCTGCCGCAGCCAATATGAGGCTGTGTTCCAGTAAAACTTTCTTTACAAAACACCAGGCAGGCCAGATTCGGGTCCTGGACTGTAGTTTGCGAACTCCCAGCTCTAGATAAGAGCCAGTTTGCTGGACAAATTCACTACTTGGGGAGGCTCCCTGAATTTTCCTCCTAGGACCCGAGGCCTCCTCCTCGTTTGAACTTGAGTCAGCCTCGGCAAATGTTTAAGTGGCTCAGGGCGCTCCTGTGAGTAAGCGCTCCTTGTCTGACAGCTTTGTTCCTGAGATCAGCCAGAGCAAGGGAGGATAGGACCCAAGGGGCTGAAGACATTTAAGCAAAAGAAAACCAGAAGTTCTTCTCATCCCTTTCTTCCTCTCTAGCCCACGGTCCGTTCCTGCTGCCCTCAGCCCTGGTCCCAGGGGTAAATAAATATACATTTTATAACCACCTCAGACAGATTTTTGTTATTAAGAAAGGAAATTAAAAGTCTCTTAAGTGTAGATAATGTGGGGTTTGCTAGACAAATTGACAATAGCCAGGAAATTTGAAATGTAGGGCTTGAAGCTGCTCCGCTGGGGTGCCTTTGGTTTGCAAGCTCTCTGGGCTGGCCTGGTTTCAGGGTGTGACGCTGCAGCTCAGGTGTCCTGTCAGTAGACACGAAACAGGTTCTGTGGGCCATGGTGCTTCGCCCAGTATTGATCTGGCATTTGTGAGAATAGGTCCCATCCTTTCATTTGCCCTTCCTGAGACCTGGTAGGGGTAGGCAGCAGACTCCCCAAAGAAGGTCCCAACAGCTAAGCCCTGGGTCACCCTCTTTTAAAGGAGTCTTCCTTGTAGCAGTTCTCAACCTGTGGGTCGCGACCCACAGGAACTGTATTAAAGGGTCGCGGCATTAGGAAGGTTGAGAACCACTGCAAAGGGAAACAGAGACATTTCTCCAGGGAACTATCCTGCGTGCATTCTCCGTAACCCCTTTGGTTGTCACCAGGGGAGTAATTATAATTTGAATCGATGGGTACTTGAGAAAAGGTGAACTATTTGCCCTCCCTCAGCACTTGACATTTTGAGCATTGGACAAGGAAAGGTGACTCTGTTTATTTATTGAGCTATTATGGCTTAGTGCTAAGAGAGGTTCCTGCCAAGAATGGAAAGAAACTGTCTTTTTTGGATTATATCTTTAGGCACAAATTGCTTTGTTACTGGTCAATATTGGGGGAAAAAACAATCCACTAAAAGTGATATTCATTTGATATTGCAAGCATTTTCTTATATCTCGCTGCGTATGCTGAAAATAAATGCTTTCTTCAGTATTTCTGACATCTGGTCTTAATATTCAAAAGTCTTTGTTTCATGTACTTTCTTGATAGACGACATTTTTGTGTGTGAGTGTGTGGAGCATTTTGTTATTAGATTCTACGAAATGTTGATATTAATCTGAGCTGCCCTGGTCTTCGTGGAATAACACAAGGCCAGTCTGAAACTATCCTTGGGAGCATCTTTGGAAGAGTATTTTTGGGATCAAGCAACATTATTTTGACAGCCTTCTAAGGACATTTGACTTTATTTTGTGGAAACACTGTGTGCATTTAACCCAGTTGCTACTCACGTCAAATCTCCCCAACCAGTGTATCTGGTGATGCCATGTCAGGAACATCGATGGGTTCAAACAACAGATGTCAGGATTGACCTCCTCCACTCAGTGCTCCTGGCCCAGAGGAATTGGAGAGTTCTATGAGTAGAAGGTGGGAGTGTATTTCAAAGGGGTCTCCTATCCTTCCAGGATCTAAATGGACTCAAATGCTGAGGCCCGTTTTCCTAGAGCTGCCCTTCTCAAAAGAGTCAGCCCATGCTGATATTTATTTATTTTTTAAGACAGAGTCTCACTTTGTCACTCTTGGTAAAGTGCTGTGGTGTCATAGCTCACAGCAACCTCAAACTCTTGGGCCCAGACAACCCTCTTGCCTCAGCCTCCTGAGTAGCCGGGACTACAGGCACCTGCCACAGTGCCGGGCTGTTTTTAGAGATGGGGTCTCGCTCTGACTCAGGCTGGTTTCAAAGTCGTGAGCTCAGTTGATCCACCCACCTCGGCCTAGCCCATGCTGATTTTAGAGGACCAGCTGCTCTGCAGACTTGGCCAGGCCCATGTGCAAAGGTGTAGGGGAGCTCCAGGTCATGCACAGAGTGGTGTCCACTGTTATCATCAGTGCCTTCAAGGGAAAAAAAATGCTCTGATTAAAGTAAAATATATGAGGTTCATGAAAATTCAGGGTGGTGGTGCCATTTCTGTAGAGGAATGGGGGATGGGGAAGTGTAGCGAGGATGAGTCCCCGACATTTCAGACCTGGATGTTCTGGGATCTGGCTAAGGTCACAGAGCCAGTGGATGTTAACTAGATGCGTTCGTGGGACCACGCTCAGTGTCCCCACTTATAAATCAGCCCGGAATGGAGTAGAGAATCCGATCTTCCCTGACCAGAAATGCTGATTGCCATTTATCCTTATTTTCCGTATTTTTTTTTGTATCTATTAATAAAGGGCCAGTAGAACTTTCTAACATAAATTCTCTGGGCCGGTGGAGAGGAGCTATGACCAGGCAGCCATTAAGAACCTCAGGGACACAGTCACGTGCTGGCTTCTGTGGAATGGTCCCCCTCAGAGCTGCCCCTTCTCAATCTTCTTTCCATAGCAGCTGCTTCACCTCAAGGGAATGTCCCAGGCTTGTGTTTTTGAAACCTCATACAATTGTTTGAACTAAACTTCATTACCGAGTTCTCGAGTCACAGATGCTCTTGTCTGAAGTTCACTGAAGAAGAAAATTAAATAGAGATGCACAAAATATCAGAGAAATTTGTCATCCAATTTAATAAATTAAGATAGAATTCGAAACCTCAGATGAGGAAAATCCCAGACCATTCTCAGCCATAGGTTGGTGGTGCCTCAAAAGACAAAAAAGATCTCGTAATCCTCGGGATGAACATTCATTTGGGTACCCGCTTATAAAGACTTCTAAAGTTACAGGGTGCTCTTGGAGTCCTGGCAAGCTTGCCCAACTTGTTTAAATTCTACTTATTGATGGAAGGATCTCTAAAATGTATCATTAGGAAAATGAGCAAGGTGTAGGCCAGGGTGTGTAGTGGGCCACTATGTGGCTAAACATTAAAAACAGTAGCTGTGTCTATATAGAAAATATTTGAAAGGATATGCAAAAGGTGGTGAGTGGCTGGGTACAGCGGCTCACACCTGTAATGCTAGCACTTGGGAGGCTAAGGCAGGTGGATTGCTTGAGCTCAGGAGTTCAAGACCAGCCTGAGCAAGAGTGAGACTAAAAATACGGAAAATTGCTGGGTGTTGAGGCAGTTGCCTGTAGTCCCAGCTACTTGGATGAGTCAAGAGGATCTCTTGAGCCCAAGAGTTTGAGGTTGCTGTGAGCTTTGGGGCCATGGCACTCTACCCAGGGTGACGGTTTGAGACTCTGCCTGAAAAGAAAAAAAAAAAAGAAGCTGGTAAAGTTGCATCAGGGAAGATGAGCCCAATGGCCAGACATCCAAGGTAGAAGAGGGACTTGTCTTTTACTCTACAGCTTTTATATATTTTGAAATTTATACTGTGTACATGACTTAATCAGTTCAAAAAATTAGTTATAACCAGTTAACTGAAAAAATAACTACCTGTTGAGCCCTCTGTCTACTCTCTGCAGTCTTTTGAAACCCAGCTTTCTACAAAAAAAGCTTCCTCTCACCCCTCCACTCCAGTGCTTGACCAACCAATAGGATCCACCTCCCCCATGATTGTTTTATGGAAAAATTTTTTAAAAACTTTGCCTCTGCCCCCTTTTATTTTAGCAGTCATGGCACAGAAATACTTCCACAGGATGGTAGATATCAAAAATACTTTTGCTCTTTAGGTCAATGGCTTTTAATGTTGGCAAACAGGTGCTCTAAGAGCAGAGAGGAGATCTGCTGAACTATCTGGACTCCACTTGGAGAGGGGTGAGCTTATTTGCAGAGGCGTGAGCCCAGAGGCAGGCTCTGCATTGACAGCCAGGGTTAATGCACACAGCTAATGATAAAATAAATGAACGTGACTTTCAAAAACTGTCACGGGGGAGAAGGAAATGAGGGTGAAGGGGAAACTGGCCTCTATAATCCTGTAATATTCCAAATATAATTGCCATCTGACTCAGATCTTCTCAAAGGTTACAGTGCATAGGTCACTGTTTTAGTGGCATATCTTTGTCATTAAAAAAATAATAATTTGGAGGAAATTATTTCACCTCAGAGTTTAAATTCCTCAGTTACTTACTGTCTCTTTTCTTCCATAGATCTATAGCAGTGATTTTTAACCGGTGGGTCACAGCACAGTGGTATGCTGTGAAAAGATCTTAGGTGTGCTGTGTGCTGTGAAAAGATCTTAGGTGTGCTGTGAAAAGATCTTAGGTATGCTGTGAACACTTTTAAGATCATTAATTAAATTATTTTAGAAAGAAGTTCAAAGCACAGTAAAAAAAAAATATATATATATATATATATATTTTTTTTTTTTTTACTCTTTTTTGATCAATCTAATTTATGTGTGCCGGCAAAGGTTAACTATAGGTTCAAGCGTGCCATGAGATAAAAAAGGTTGAAGAAGACTGAGGTATAGGGATCTCCTGGAAATGAAGTGAAGCCTACGTGTTGCCTAGAGTTGGGCTTTGGGAGGTTTGGTTAGGATCTATGGTGTTGCTCTCTTGGAGACAAAAAGTATTGATGGGGTCACAGGCCTGGGGCAGGCCACTCACTGCCTCATTCCTGTCTTGCTGTTCGGTAGTTGTGTAGGTTTAGATAAGCTGGGGGGACATCTGTGAACTTGAGCTTTGGAATCTATACAGTGAGGTTAGTAACACTAACCTGGAAGGGCTGCTCTGAGGATTGAATGTGAAATTGGTACCCAGCACCTGCGTGTGGTCAGCTCTCAGAAATGCTGTTTCCTTTTGATTTGCAGAGAGCTCTGTGATGGGGACCAGGGTCCCCACAATGGCCGCAGCCACATTTCTTTTTACAAGCTGCCTGGGTGAGCCTATCAGGGTCTTGACCTTCCGTGGGAATTGATGAGTGCTCGCTCAAAGGTCTGTGACAGGCTGCAGATGGCATTACCTGTTAGAGACAGAGCTTTCTCAAGACAGGCTTTCATTTCCTTTACTTTGAAAAGTGCTATTTCACAGTCTCTCAGTAGATGTCAGCAGCACAGCAAACATCTCTGTGCCCCTAGTAGAATTGGGTTGGTTTGAAAACCACTTTTCCAATTAAACAAACAAACACAAATATATATATCTACTCTTCCCTTTGCAGTTTTCTTTGGGAGTCCCAGAACCAAAATGGCAAGATCTACTAGCCTCAAAGTAGATCCTTGAGAGGATTACCAAGGTTATGTTTGCATTTTAAAGACAATATTTTATTGTCTGTAATGAAAACATCATCCCTGAGATGGTTTGGGATTATAGCAACCTTTTAGCAACATTTGAAGAATTTTCTGCAAATATACACCACATTCATACTCTAGGCAAGAGTGAAATATAGAAGATGTCCAATATTTTGCTTCTTCCTGTGAAGCAAATCCAAACCATAGGAATGTCTCCCTTAATTTAATTTACTGCTATGTACACACACACACACACAAACACACACACACACACACACACACACATATTATTATATTTGATTAATCCTCTACCACAGACAACTGCAGTGAGGTCAAAGAATAAGGCAGCATTTCTCATCAGGATGAAAGGACTGATTAGAATTCACTGCCTAGCAATACTCTGAATTATGACGTTGAGTATCTAAGCCAACAGTTCTTGGTTCTTGCAGGCCCACCCCTAAGTATGACCTGAACAAGGCCAGTACTGCTAAAACGTGAGAATGTCTCCACTGGCTTACATACCTCTTTTGTCCCCAGTAAAGTATATTCCTGCTGCAAAACTTGACTTCAGACTAGGTTGATTCTTGGATTCTATGTTTACTTTGCTTCTGTTCCTCACAGCTTTCTCTTGACGTTTCAATTTTCAGTGGTTTCATTCTTATCCCAGGCTTTGTTTTGGTTGGAAGGAAGTCGATTGTGTCCAAGGTTTGGAACTTATAGCCGACCTCTTTAAGTAGTGAGTTCCCCGTGGCTGCCCA
>NW_003852406.1:10210832-10228787 GCF_000181295.1 Otolemur garnettii
CTCTTGTGAGAGTACTTTCCTTGTATAGGAAACTTAAGAGGGTGGGGTGGCACCTGTGGCTCAAGGAGCAGGGCTCTGGCCCCATATACTGGAGGTGATAGTTTCAAACCTGGCTCCAGACAAAAACTGCAAAAAAAAAATTCTACGAAACTTAAGAGGGTGCAGAAGAAAACTTTAGTAATCAAAATAGATGCTTTAATACAATATTTAATGAAACAATATCAATGCAAAAATCCATGCTAAACCAAAGATTAAACTTCTAAATAAAGACAAGATCAGTGACATCACCATGCAAAGCAATGATCCTGACTTTATTTAGAAGTTTGACCTTTGGTTTATCGTGGATTTTCTGCATTAATGTTGTACTTAAATAGTACGTATCTTGATTCCTGAGTTTTTCAGTACCCTTCACAGTTTTATACCTAGGAGGATGGCTCCCTTGCTCGGCCTGGCCTTGGCCCTGGAGGTGGAAGAATGCACCTCCCGTGAAGATAGGAGCCCCTTGTGCTTCTCGGAGACCCCATGAGTTCACAGATGGGCAGTGTTGCCTCACCCCACTATCTTTAGGAGAAAGTAGGCTTCCTGGGAGAGGGATTGAGGGCCAACAGGACTGAGTGACCAGGATTTGCAGGGCAGGTCAGGGAGCTGGATCCAGGGCAGGGCAGGCCAGGCCCAGCATTTCTGCTAACCTCTCTAAGGAAGCGCTAGGTGATTTGCAGGTTTCAGTGATTCAAACTCCTACAGCCTTTTTGGTAAGAAACCAACAGTAAAAGAAAAGAATGTTTCTCCATTTTCAGGATTAAAATGAAACAAAACCAGAAACTACTTTTTCTTTTCTCTTTCTTTTTTTGCTAAATGGACTGGAGAATATAAGACAGTGCAAAAACCTGTCTCAGGCAGAAGGGGCAGAGGGCGGATCTCACCCAGTTCCAGGCAGTTACCGTCCAGCATGGCCATAGTGCTGCTTCTTGAGTACAGGACAGGCAGGGACAGGTAGTGTCAATGACAGGGAATAAGGCAAGTTAGCACAGCGTGCTGGGGACTCAGTGGGCAGAGGGATCCTACAGTGAGGGCTGCCTCCTGCTCGTTTGTACAGATAACATGCTTTTTGTAGATTCTTTATTGAAAAAGTGAAAAGCACAATTTAATTCAACTTGGGGGGGGGGTTTACCAGAGAGGGGGATTGGTGTGCTCTCACCTAATGGACACAATGTAGGGGTATATGGCACAACTTCTAAGTGAAGGGCTCAACTACAACTTGGCCTTTACCTAACAAGTGCAAACCATGTAACCTAATCGTTTGTACTCTGAAATTAAAATAAAAATTAATTAAAAAAAAGGGAAAAGATGAGAGTAGACCAGGACGTTGTTATTTATACAACAAGGTCTCATGAAACAGGCTCAGATTTGGACTAGACCTGATTCCAGCCCTACCCAAGGCTGGTTGTGGTGCCTTGAAGAAACTGCAGAGCCTCCCAGAGACTCACTCCCGACCTGCAGATTAGGAAAAGGCACTCTGCCTGCCCTAAAGATATTCGTGGGACTTGGCTGGGTTATATTTGCGAAGGTGAAGAGACTCCACAAAGGCATGGTCGTTGCTGTGGCCGTTACTGTTTGCTCCCTGGCACAGGCAGGGCTTTTACTATGTAACTTGCTGGCCTAATTCAATAGGTAGTTCAGTATATAGCTCAGACTGGCAAGGCTCTGTGATGCAAAGCAGATAATGTGTCTTCCTACTGAGGGTCCAGAAGATGGGACAAATTCTGGCTGGATTACTCCCAGCGGACCTTGCGTGGAAGTGGAGTTGGGGTAGGGCAGTGAGGCAGATTGTTCATGTGTGAGGGAGCTGGGGAAGGGGAAGCCCTTCAGGCAGGCAGGGGCTAGGCCTTGGATGAATGAAGGAACAGTGGAGGAAACATCAGGAACTTGGTAGGAGCCAGGTTGGTGGGGCTGATTTCAGGACATTCCCGGACAGTGCTCATTGGAGTTGACAGCTCCTCCTACTGTCTCTGGAAAGCCTTCCAAGGTCAAATGTACCAGGGAAATATTGCCCGTTAGCCATCTCCCTCTTAGCGACACACAGTAAGTGCTCTGTGTAGCATACAGAAGCATGTGAAAAGATGCTTACTTAGGTTAGCTCAGCGGTTCTCAGCCTGTGGGTCACGAGCCACAGGAACTGTATTAAAGGGTCACGGCATTAGGAAGGTTGAGAACCACTGGGTTAGCTTAACCCAAGTCCCCCCAATCTATTTATTTATAGAATTTTTTTTTTTTTTTTCCAGATCACATGAAACTATTAGCATTCTAGAGATGTAGGAGGAAGATCTCTCCAGGTGGCTCTAATGTATAGCCAGGTTGCGGCCTTGCTACTTAAAGTGTGGTCCACGGACAAGCAACATGAGTGTCACCTGTGAGCTTGTTAGAAACAGATTTCCAAGCCCCGGTGCAGACCTGTTGGATCAAAGGCTGTGGTTTACAGATTCCCCTGTTGATTCACGTGCACACCAAAGTGTGGGCAGCCCTGTTCTAAGTCACATGTTTTTGAACTTGATGTTGGAATCAACTAGATGGTTTTCAAAAATATGGACACCTGGGTGCCATTCCTGGTGGTCCTGGGGATAAGGAACTGGGCAATGTTATTTTGTTTTTTCTATGGTGGTATGGTAAATGTACATAAAATATACATAACGAACTCTACCATTTCAACCATTTTGAAGTATACAATCCAGTGGTGCGATGTACTTTCACCATGTTGTGCAATCATTAGTTACCACTATCTACTTTCAGAACTTTTTCATAATCCCAAACAAAACTCTGTACCCATTAAACAATATGGGCAACACATTTTTAAAAAGACATTTATCTGATTTTAAATGCATGAGAATGTGAGACCCACTTACCCAGACGACTTGCTCCCTACATCTAAAATGTTCACACAAAGGGTGTGAGGCCTTTAAGAGGAAAGCCTGGGCTTTGTATCCTGAAAGAGCGTCATTCAGATCTAGACTCCATGACCTTGGCAAGCCAGCCCCTCTCTGAAGGCCTGTTCTATGTATGTGAATGTATAGTAATCTGTACCTCATAGTGTAGTCTAAGCAAAGCATCTGGTTAAGGGCCTGGGCTGGAAATGTCAATGATGGGTCACAATTATTACTCTGTGATATTTAGAGAGGGAGTTTTAGTTTTGTGAACAGAACACAGATTTTTAAGTCAGAAAAAACCCCCCTGAAAAATCCTGGCTTTACAACTTCTGAATTGTGTCTCATGGACTGGCTATTTTATCACTCTGAACCTCTGTTTTCTTATCTATAAAATGGGAACAATACTACCTACCTCACCTGGTAGGATTATTGTGAGAATTAAACGAGACAACATGTACAGAGCCTGGTGCCTACTAGGCACTCAGTAAGTGGTAATCATGTACATAGGTGAGATGTATCTTTATTATAAAGGGATCCAAGGACAAAGGCTTTAAATGCTGAAATAGTTTTTAAAATGATAGAAAAACTTAGTAAAAATATTGAAACATCCTCTCTTATTGCAGGGCAATAGAGGTTAACAACTGGGATAATTACACATTTGACTACCTAGGCTCTGATCAGCTGTGTCTTCTTAGGAAAGTTAAACTCTCAGGGACTCAGTTACTTCATCTGAAAAATGGAGACCCTGAAAATGGTATTTGTACATTAATCATACAAGTGTGAGTTTGAATCAGGGAGTTTTTCAGATTTCACATCTTCCAGGTACTTATCAAAGCTCTGTTTCTTTCACTCTCACTTTGCCAAGTGGCCCGGGGGTGGGTACACGGTCTCTTCTCCCTCTCCCCAGTCTAGGGCCTCTCCCCTTGCCTGAAGAATCTGACATGTCAGTAACACTGTGAGTGATCATCTTCTTGTTCCCACCGATATCCATTATATAAAAAATTCTTTTCAGCACCCTCTCTGCTTACTCTGAACTCTCAACCAGGTAAAGATCTTTCCTAAACCAGGATCAATTTTGTTTGGGCTAAGAGGATTCTGGTAATATATACATGGTCTGTGCCTCCAGGAGGAAATGTCAGCACGTTACTAATACTGTTCAGAATGTATACTGTCACATGTATTTTCCAATTCATAATAGTATGTGTCAGCTTATTAAATCACTGTGCGGCCCGTGGGATTCTATTTGTAACCCCATGGGTGTTTTTGCAGGCTTGTAGTCAGGATGTATTACGCTTGAGGGTTTGTAGACATTTTTTGTTCTTGATGGCGTAGCTTTGATTTCTCATCAAGATGACTTTGGTTACATGATTAAACCAAATGTTATCTTTTTTTTTTTTTTGTATGGATATTTTGGAACGTAGAATGCTGTTGAATACTAATGACTTAAGATTTGAATACCAGGCTAAAATTTCTATTTTGTAGCTAGATGTTCTATTTATAAGATATCTGTGAAATGTAAGAAATGGAGTCACATTACCAAAAATAGTTCAAAATTGCTGAATATAGTGTGTGTGTGTGTGTGTGTGTGTGTGTAGGCATAATGGGAAATAAATTTGAGAGGGTCCACAGGGATGAGGTCGGGAAAGGCCTGAAATCTTAGGCCAAATATTCATGCTTTATTCTTTGGACCAGGGATGGCAAACTCAGATCCCTTCTGTGACCAGGCAACAATGAATGAAGCAGCAGTGAATGAGGAGGTCAAGTATAAGAAATGACATTGTTGACTGTACTTTTTCTAATCTGATGCCAATTTGCTTATAAAATGTAGAAAAAAATTGTATGTTTACAAAGAACTACATTCTCACATTTCCTTAAATGTGGTCCTTGCACATTATTTGTTCTACTCTTGACAGAGGCAAGGAGAGATTTCTCTTCCGTAAGGACAGTAAGTGTTCCTAGGCTCACGTATGGCAGTCCACTCTCACCCCAGTGTTGGGGAGACAACATGGAGGAGGCTTTGGCTGACAGTCTCTGGAGCTAAGGGCAGCCCTTTAGTCTCTGCCCTTAGCTCCAGATGAGGTGGCTATTCTGAGGGAACATGAGCCTTGTGTATACAGATCTGATTTGTTATTTTTATTGAGACAGTGTCTCACTCTGTCACCCCAGACTAGAGTGCTGTGGTGTCATAGCTCACAGCAACCTCAAACTCTTGGGCTTAAGTCATCCTATTGCCTCAGACTCCTGACTATAGGGCACTTTAGTATACCATGTTGTCTATTAGCAATAACTAAAAGTTGCTTATAAGATAGAAGATTGTGTATGAGGGTTGGGGAGAAGTAGATTTTGACATATAATTACATTCTGATTGTAGTTGAAGAAAACATGGAGAAAAAGCAATCTTTATTGGTTAAACAACATTGCTAAAGGATAAGATGTTGGTTCATGTAAACAGTAAGAATTAATGTGTCCTTCAAGAAAGTAGAAACTACATCTGAATAGTATTAGTGTTATTTTCCACCCACAGCTGTGTATGAAACTCCTTCTCTTCTATTCTTTTTAAAAGATTCCTAATAACCTGTATTTCCATCTTGGCTCTAGCATTAATCACCTGTGTATTAGTGTCCTATTGTTGCTATAACAAATTACCATAATCTTAGTGGTTTGAAACAACATAAATTTATTATCTTTCAGTTCTAGAGGTCAGACGTCCAAAATGAGTTTTATGAAGCTAAACTCAAAGTGTGGGCTAAAACCAAGGGCTATAGTCCTTCTGGGGGCTCTCAGAGAGACTGTCCTGTGCCTTTTTCAGTGTTTAGAGGACACCACATTCCTCCTTTTGTGGCCTTTCTTTGGCTTCAAAGCCAGCAGGGTGCCACTGATCAGTCTCTATCCTATTCTGACCCTCACAGCTGCCTCTTACAGGACCCCTGTGATTACACTGGGCCCATGTAAATAATCCGTGGACAATCTCCTGTTTTTGTTTTCTAGGGATGCCATAATAAAATGCCACAGACTAGATGGCTTAAAAACTAATTTATTTTCTCCACTTCTAGAAGCTTCTACTTTTGGAAGGCTGGAAGTTGAAGATCAAAGTGCTGGCAAGGTTGGTGTCCTCTGAGCCTATCTCCCAGACTTGTAGGTAGCTGCCTTCTCACTGTCTCCTCATGTGGCTTTTTCTCTGGATATCCTTGGTGTCTCTCATCTTGTAAGGACACCAGTCATTTGATAAGGGCCCCACCCTTATGACCTCATTTAATCTTAAATATCTCCTTAAAGGTCCTATTTCCAAACACTTTGAGGGTTTGCACTTTACCATGTGAAGTCTGTGGGAGATATAACATCGCCTCATCTCAAGATCCTTAGTTTAACAATTTCTCCAAAGTTACTTTTTTCATGTAAGATAACAGTCACAGAGACTGGGTATTAGGACATGAATATTTTTGAGGAAACATTGCTTTGGCTGTTGTCGATCTTTTGAACTTCAAATTCCTAATTTGAAGAGCTGGTTATCCTCTAAATAAAATACTATCCTCAACAAATGTTGCAACTGTGAGGCATGGTGGCTCACACCTGTAATCCCAGCACTTTGGAAGAGTGAGGCAGGAAGATCACTTGAGGCTAGGGACTCAAGAGCAGGATAGGTGACATAGTGAGTGCCTTTCTCTTAAAAAAATTAAAAAAAAAATTACACTTGATAAAGTAGCAGTACCTGTAGTCCCAGCTACTCAGAGGCTGATCCAGGAGGATCACTTGAGCCCAGGAATTCCAGGTTACAATGAGCTATTATTATGCTTATGCACTCCAGCAGACATGACAGAGTGAGACCCTATCTCTTGGGGAAAAAAAATCTATAAAGAAAATGTATCTAGATGAGGAGTCCCCAAGTCTTTTTTCTCTGGAAAATCTCATTTATTAGACTAAAAAAAAAAAAAAAGTAATAAAATCTGTGAGAACATTGACCAAAGGGAGAATGAGTATCCTTAAGCTTCTCCTCAGACGGAGTTCACTCCATGGAGCCCCCCATGGCTGTCTCAGTGCCCATGTGGTGAGGTGATGGGATCAGGGAGGTGGATTCAAACTTCTCTCTTGTAGCTGTAAGGAAGGGTGTCTTGAAAACCAGTTGGCTACTTAGGACTCTCTCTGCAGTGAGAATGGACTTCCTCTGGCTGCCCATGCCCCTGAGGTCAATGGAACTCTAACTTTTCTTGGGGCCACACAGGAAGTAACCAAGTAACCAAGGAGGTAAACATGGGCTCCAATAGGCTTTAGGAGCTATGAAAACTAAATGCAAAATCTGACCTGAGATTGGATCCTGGGCCAGAAAAAGGCAATTAGTAGGACAATTGACAAAATTTGAATAAGGTCTATAGTTGAGATAAGAAGTATTACAGCCAAGTTAATTTTCTGATGTTGATCATTATACTGTGGTTATATGAGAAGAGAACATTTGGGAAATCTAGATGAAGCATATATGAGAAATCTTTGTTTTATTTTTGAAAATGTTTTAGAAATCAGATTATTTCAAAGTGAAAAGTTAAAATAAAAAATTAAAATGGCAGACTTTTATGAGGATAATTGTGATTGTGTGGTCCTTCCAAGCAGAGGGAGGGGTCCCTGGGAGGGTCTGCGGCAGCTGGGCCATGGACCCCACTTGGAGAACCCCACGTTCTGTGCTATTGCCCTGATTTTCCCAAAGGACTTTGGCTCACATCAAACTGTTCCATGGAATTTGTTTTGTTCTGATTTAATTTACATGTTGATGAAGGCTGCTGGGGGACCCACCCTTGGATCTTGGGGTAGGGGCAGGAGAGGACAGGCATGAGGAGAACTTTGGAGCTGGACTTGAAAGCTCAGGTGGTCTGGGTCAAAATCAAACTGGCCCAGCTGGCTGGTGGCGAGAACATTCCATTAATAACCAAGTCACCACAGGCAGCTCACGAATTGACAAAAGAATTCAAATACAAGGAAATACACTTAACACTAAACAACTAGACTAATCACAATCTCAGCTTTCTTTGGTGATTCAGAGGGGCTTCAAGATTTTACAAAATCAACATAATAGGCATCAGCAGCTATTGACGGTACATAGAAGTCTTGGCTTTTATCCCGCTCTAGAAAGAACAGAATGTCTCTGTTCCTTCTGATGATCTTGGTATTCTCTTTTATGTGGAACCAACTCATGAAGCAAAAATTCCATCTGAGGACTTTTGGTATACTTCTGTTCAAGACCATAATGCTCATAAAAGGGATGCTAATGACTGAAAACAGGAGTAGCCATCAGACTTTATATTTATTGCCTTTTATAATATGATTTGGCAGAATTTGCATGTAATTTTATAAGTTATTAGGAGCACAGCTTAGAGATCAAAAGAGTAGTATTGCTCCGAGCAGAACCGAGAACAACTGAACAGACTTCTCCCTATGCTGGGAGAAGACTGTGGTTAACTGTACCTGGGAGGGAGAGAAGATGGGCTGCATCCAGTATGAGATGCAGATCCCTCTGACACACGGGGATGAGGTCCTCTGCGAAACTTGCCGTAGAGGTGTGTCCTAGAGTCCAGTTCCAACAGATCTGTGCCTCCTTCTTTGCTATAGGATTGAGGGCAATAGGGGGAGAGGGATAGGGAGAGCTTGGTCTTTTTCACAAACTTGGGACTCACAGTATGTACTTTTGCTTTACTTCCCTGCTGAATGGCTTTTTCTTTATTTGCATTTTTTGCAATACGGTTGCCCCTGAAAATTTAAGATGGGCCACAGCTCAGGTCTTTGCTTGGCCCATGGATCAGCTGCACTGATGCTAGATGGGGTGAGTGTCTTTGGTTCTGCTGGCTGTGGTCAGGGCTGCAGGGTCACATGCAAACACTTTTAGAACATGTAGAGTTCCCCATTTTCTTGCCCCAAAGTACTCTTAGCTTTTGTGCTTTGGAGTCATTTCTGAGGAGAATCTCCTCTGGGTAATGATTTCCTTCTTGTTATCCATTACGATTCTTTCAAACTGAATTAAATCATTCTGTCTTTGGATTTTTCCTTGTTCAAGGCACTTAAATATATTTTACCAAAATGTTCTCTCACATTTATGGGATACTTTTCCCTCTATGCAGAACTGGGGTACCCTTGGAGCACACACGAAACATAACTCCTCTCCTGGGTACCACCAGTCTGAGGACCACGTAAGTCACGTTGATGTCAGGAATGGAGTTCCTGTTCTCATCCCCCCACGCTGGGAGCAGTCTTCCAGCCCCTCCAAAGCCTCTCCAAACATTTCTGTGACTTTACAGAGAGAAGCCTCCCATGTGGCCACAAACCAGCCTGTAGTCCCTGCCCTGCCCTTTACTCAGCTCTGCTGGTGGCAGCACCAGCCTCTTTGCCCCTCTCAGGGGGTTGGGTGCCCAAATGGAGGGAGGAGACCATCCTTCTCGCCCCATGCTCTGTGCTACATTTGTCACCTGGACCCCAAGGTAACTCTGTTCTGCTAAGTCCCACTCAGGTCCTCTTAAAAACACTCTCTCTTTTCTTCTGCCCTAACTTCTTTCTCTCTCTGGGTCCCAAGAGTCTTGGAAGGGAATGAGCCCACGTGACAACCTTGCTCTCCTGGCTCCTTCCTCTTAGTATAGCCCTGCAAACACCATTCTCCTTCCTCAGCCCCCAATCAGAGGTCTCCACTCAGGTCAATTCACATCCAGTCATGCCCAGCTAGTCCCAGCTCCCAGTAACCATGAACCCAAAACTCCGGAATTCCTATCTGTATGACCTAGAAAACTGCTATATAATCAGGGAGGCTCCCTTAAACACAGAGAGGTTGTTGAGTTGAAGTTAGAGAAGCAATGATTGACCTTTTTTTGACTTGGAAACAAACAAACAAAAAATCGAATAAAGTGAAGGTTTTCTTCCCATTTGCAACTCACTAAAAGCCCTTTCAGTTAATTGTATTCTTTTTATGTTATGTTAGTTTTTTTTTGTTGTAGCAAAATACACATAAAACCAACCACTTTAACCAACTTTAACTGTCCGCTTCAGTGGATTGTTGTGCAACCATCACCACCAGCCAGCTCCAGGACTGTCTTTATCTTCCATACCGAAACACTGTACTCGTTAGACAACAAAGCCCCCCTCCCTTCAGTTCCTGGAAACCGCCATTCTACTCTTCCGTCTCTATGAAAGTGACCACTCTAGGTATTGCATATACATGAAATCATGTGGTATTTGTCCTTTTGTCACTGGCTGATTTCACTTAGCGTGATGTCTCCCAGGTTCAACTGTGTTTGTAGCATGTGTCAGAATTTCCTTCCTTTTTAAGGTTGAGTAAGTTTGTCCATTCATCTGACCATGGACATTTGGGTTACCTCCACCTTTCCGCTGCTGTGAATCATATTTTTAATTTTCTAGTAGCCTCATTACAAAAGTAAAAAGAGGGCCAGGTGCTGTGGCCTATGCCTATAATCCTAGCACTCTGGGAGGCAGAGGCAGGTAGATTACTTGAGTTTAGGAGTTTGAGATGAGCCTGAGAAAGAGTGAGACCCCATCCCTACTAAAACTAGCTGGGCGTCGTTTGGCAGGCAGCGGTAGTCCCAGCTACTTTGGAAGCTGAGGCAAGAGGCTCGCTTGAGCCCCAGAGTCTGAGGTTGCTGTGAGCTCTGACGCCACAGCGTTCTACGCAGGGTGACAGTGAGACTCTGTCTCAAAAAAAGAAAAAAACACACATAAAAAAACAGGTAAAATTATTTTAAAAAATGCAATTTAACCTAATATATCGTTTCAACGTATAATCGACATAAAGCATTTATTAAGATGTTTTCAGTCTGTTTTTCATGGTAAGTTGTTGCTAACTAGTGTGTCTTTTGTGTTTACAGCACATTTTCATTTGGGCCACACTTTAAGTGCTCAGTAGCACCTGTGGCCCTTAGCTACCCTATCACTATTACATAGTACAAGTTGAACTTGTCACAGGGGTAGAGTGTGGGGATCCTAACGATACCATGTCCATGGCCTTGGATTCTGTCCAAGAGAGCCAGTGTCTCAAATGTGTCTTTGGTAAGCTACAGATTCCTGTTAGTTCTTAGCTAATTTCTCGGACAAATACCTGGATTTCTAAATTTTTACATCTCCAAATGTTTTAGCTCCATGCTCAAGCAATCAAACTGACATTTTGAAAATGAAGGAGATAGGTTTGTGTTCTTCCTCAGTAGAGAGACACGTACTAACCCTTATATATTCTAAATATGTTACATACTCAGCACATTCAAGGCACCAATTTTTTTTATATGGTCCAACATACTGATCCTATCTCATATGGACATACATATGTGTCTGAAATTAATGTTGCAGACAACTTTTTAAATATTTATGAATTCAATGATGATTTGTTGAGTGCCTTCTTTAGGCTGGGCACGTAGGAGGTGGTGGTGCTGGGGTGTCCATCCGTAATCAGCAGGACACAGTTCCTGTCCTATTCTGGCAGTGACCTGGACATTGCCTGCCGTGGAAAGAGCATCGCCCACCCTTCCCAGCCTGGGCAAACCTCTGTGGTTCCTTTCTCCCCTCTAATCTGAGAGAGAATTCCATTCTCTTGATTGTTCACCCCAGGGGAAAAAGAAACAATTTCTTTTAGGAACTTAATGGATTGTTTTGTCATGAAGTTATGTAGGAATTTGGGGGCTTACTTTTATTAGAGTGTAAATTGCCACAAAATTACTAAAAACTGAAGTTCACTAAATGACAGCTGGGATAGCCAGGGTAGATTTCTCCCCATCCCCAACTCCCAAATAGCGGGTATGGGTTTTATTTCACAGGAGTCTTCCTTTGCAGCTAATGAGGGCCCAAGTGGCATATTCTATGTCATGCTATGAATGGCACCTAAAGACAAGTTCCATAGTCTACAGTGTAAAGGCGCCAGTTGAGTCTGAGCCTGATTTTTTCCTTGTATTTATTTAAAAAACATGTACATGATGCCTGAAAATGCCCTTGGTCCCCTCTCTCACCCTTCCCATTCATATTCACAAGAAAATCAGACATGTGGGCACTTCCCGAGAATTAATTCCTTGGTGCATCCTTTGAATTAATGTCTCGGGGCTACATCTACATTTCCTTAGGGAAAATTCCTTAGAATGAGTGGGTTCTTACTAGACACCTCACTGTGGTGTAAATGCTTCCATTCATCTGATTTCTAGAATGGCAGATTAAAACTGGATGGATTTGGATAGAGGTTTTTGTTGTTCTTCCTTTAGGGCAAGTTTCTGAGGACTCCAGGTCCAAGTGTTGTAGAGGCGTAGGCTTCTGTGGTCCTTTGCCTATCTGTTCAGAGCGTTGTCCTGGGGGGGGGGGGTTGAATTCATCTCTGTGCTTCATTCTGATGATCTGTCTTCTTTCCTTTCTTTAAGGAAATGTAGATGTAGACCCAAGACATTAATTCAAAGGATGCACCAAGGAATTAATTCTCATCCCCCTCTTCTCTCTGCCCAGCCAAGCAGCATCCTCTGCTGCCCACACCGAGGATTTGTCAACTATGGCCATTTCTTCTACACTGTCGATCATGTCTTCCCGTCTTTCCAAAGCCAGCTCAAGGGTTGCCCCTATCTTGAGGGCTCGCTGAGCAACTCCCTTAGTCGTACATGTTCTGTTCTTCCCACCACCCAGTTCCTCCCACTCCACTCCTGCCTCTGAGATCACACATATATAATTCATGTGTTATACAATGTCCCCTTTAAATGTCCTCATGCCATTCCAGGCTGTAAATGTGGATGAGTTTCCATCAACCAGAATATTTAAAGTCTTCTTCTTGCAGCTACTTGTAAGAAAAAAAATAACTCAATACAGTTTCTTGTGGCATCCCCCTGAGTTTGCAGCCTCTTCTTCAGTATTTCACGTGCCACTTCATCTTAGCTGCCCTCCTGAATCAGTGAAGAATGCCATTCATTGTTGGCTCCTGTTGTGCTGGGTTCCACTCTGCTGAAGCTGGGCTTCTGCTGCCTAACAGAAGCAGTGCTGACTTGGCCTGACCCTATGCTCTAAGTTCTCCTGAGCTGGTTCATGAGGTCAGGCTCCCAGGGGAGTGGCCAGGGGTGAGCTCGAGGTACCTCCACTCTCCCATCACCACCCCATCCCCAGCTCCTCAGACTCACTGTGCAATTAGCTTGGTGGACTTTTTCTTTTCCCTTGGTCCTTTTGCCACAGCCCTAAAACATTCTAGGCAGAAAGAGGAGGAAGAGAGATTCTGTTTGAAATGCCAAGTCTTTGATATCCAGAAGCAAGTCATGTTGTGTGAACGCTCACCCTCTCCAGCCCTTGCCTGTTCAGACATGGATCTAGGATATTTCTAACATGTAGTTCTGAATCTCTACAAGAGAGCCCTTGGGCATTGAGCTCATGGTAATAAAAAATAATAGTGCCTGCCCTGGATGATTATTTTATCAACCCCATTCCACAGGGAAGGAGCCCAGCTATAGGGTGAAGTGATTTGCTCGTGGCCAGGCCGTGCACAGCTCCTGAGGGCTCTGCAGTCAGGCCAAAGGTTGGGGAGTGGGGGCACAGGCCCCCACTTGCTCCTGCAGCTGGGTGCAAAGCTGTGCAATCAGATCCAATCCTCTGTCTGTGTGTCCTGTGCAATTGTTCTCTGTGGCGAGGACAAATCACAGGACGGGGGGAGTGGGATGGAGCCATTGTCCTCTCTGCTCAGGGCCAGCCTTCTCTGGAGGCAACATAGGCTATCGATTCTCTCATGGGGATTTCAGGGACCCAGGAAGCTACTTGCTGCTTGAAATTTCCCTGTGGAATTTGATTAGGGACCCGCTTTCGACTTTGGGCTTTTCTCCTTTCAGGCGTGCAGATCTTAAGTAGGTCTCTTCATCTTTCTGAGACCTCAGTTTTCTCCTTAAAGAAAGGAAAAGTTTGGAATCTCACTGAAGTTTTAAAATTGAGATATAATTCACATATTATAAAACTTACCCTTTAAAGAGTACAATTTATCGGTGTTTAGTTTGCTCTCAAGGTTGTGTAATCATCATTACTAAAGAAACCCACACCCATTACCAGTCATGCTTAGTTCCCTCACCTCCTGGCCACCACTGATCTATTTTCTGTGTCTATGGATTTGCCTGTTCTAGACATTTCCTATGAATGGAATTGTAATTTGTAGTCTGTTGGGTCTGGCCTCTTTCATGTAGTGTAAGGTTGCAAGGTTCATTCATGCCATGGCCTTGATCACTGGGGTTTCAATTTTGTTTGAGAAGCCAAATGCTCTGAAGAGAAATTGTAGTTGGAACTTCTATACATAACCTAGACAGAAGCAGTGGTGACCCAAAGGATGCAGTGCAGAACTCCCTTGTCACCTGAGAGCCCTCCTAGCCCAGTGACTGCCCCAGCAGCACCTCTGTAGAACCCAAAGTCTTCACAGAAAGGAGTTGGACAGGTTCTCAGCTGGACCTTCTTTAAAGTGCCTTTAGGGTCAAAGACCTCATCTCTCTGCAAGTTTTTCTTTAAAAATATGAATCACCTTTCCAGTCATTTACACCTGAATTGGTTCATGGCACCTCCCTCTGAAATCATTTGTACAGAGCAAAAAAAATTAAACAAATGTGAGTCTGATAGGAGAAAAGCAAAAGCTTATTTTGTAGCTTTGACACTGCTTTGGAGAGGCGGTGGGCAGAGTAGGAGCTTTGGATGCCCTGGGCAGGGGACAGGCACCTGGCAAGGGAGAGACCTTGCAGAAAGGAAGGCGCTAAAGACAGCACAGGAGGCTACTTTATCTCAGTGTGGGGGACATTACTGAGAAATGTTCTTTTCTTTGAGGCCAAAAAGGACTGTATGGTCTGCAGCTGACCAGAGGTCTTCTTTTCCCAGGACATGATTGCTTTTCTGGACAAGGAAAAAAAAAACCCATATAAATCTCCGTCCAAAGTCAATTATCTGAGATGTGGAGTAGCGCAGCCTGCCAACGGAAACTGCAGGCCATGTGTGTGGGGCCTGGTCTGCGGGACGCCTCAGCTTTCTGGCTCATCCCTCTATCCTCCTGGGAGACGGGAGGCAGCTGCAGCAGCCTTCTTGGCTGTTGTTGGCCCTTCTTTGTTCTATGGGTAGTGAGTTTCTTCTGAGCAGGTGTCTGCCATGTTAGCCCCGCTGGGAAGCTGAGCTGGGATGTGCCTCCTTCACCCCAGGGTGGGGCCCGAATCCTACACGTGCCCCTCAAGATGAAGAAACCTCAAGCTGGGAGATAGGAGGCCCAGTGCTGACCAGGGAGACATAGGCTTTATAGGCTCTGCCTTCTTTTCTTTTCTTTTTCTTTCTTTCTTTTTTGAGATGGAGTTTCACTATGGTCCCCTCGGTAGAGTGCCATGGTGTCACAGTTCACAGCAACCTCAAACTCTTAGGCTTAAGCAATTCTCTTGCCTCAGCCTCCCGAGTAGCTGGGACTACAGGCTGGCTATTTTTTGGTTGCAGTTGTCATCATTGTTTAGCAGGCCTGGGCCGGGCTCGAACCCGCCAGCCTCAGTGTATGTGGTCGGTGCCCTCCTCACTGACTTATAGGTGCTGAGCCTCTGCCGCCTTTTCTTTAGAAAAGTGATGAGCAAGGCATGTTGTCTCTATGAACCTTAGTTTTTTTCATCTGTAAAATGATGGATAGATTTTCTGACTTCTAGAAAGGACTTCAGGCATCTCTCCTGTAAAAATCACCGACGTAGACCAGATGATTTCTAAGTTCTTTCTTTTTTCTACAGGTCCTAAAAACTCTTCTACCAGGTGGGTGCTGACTTAGGATTTGGAAGAGCCTTTCAAAAAATCACAACAATTTCCCAAACATCTGAAACAGTCACCTTGTCACTTGCTATCTCTTAAGCCTCTTCGCCCAATAGGGCCAGATTTCTAGGGATCAATTTAAATCCTCTTTAAAATGCCTGCCAGATGGGGAAGCTGCTCTAGATTAAAGGGGGAATTAAGAGACGTGAGGACCAAATACAATGCGGGCAACTCTAGAATCTTGGATCAAAAAACCCCCAGCCACCTCCAGTGGATACTGTTGGAACAATTGAGGTTTGGAACAGAGCTCCCCTGGTTTCTCTGAATGCCTTCTCTGCTCCCCTCTTCTGATTCTCACTCACCCTGCGGGGCCCAGTTCACACCTCCCCCAGCAGTCCCTCCCCAGGTGCTCTGGCCCACTGACTGCCCTTGCCCTTCACCTCTCCGGAATCTCCCTGCACATTTGCCCTTGCCCAGGGCATTGCTGATGATAGAAATTTTTTATCTGTGTCCGTGTATGCAAGAAGAAACAGTTAGAGGCCAGGGGGCTGGCTTCTGGGCTATTCCCAGGCAACACGCTTGATAAAGAGTTTTGCAGTTGAATTTGGAAAAGATCTTCAAATTTAAATTTTACTCTCTCTCTCTCTGTGTTTCCTACTAAAAGCAAAGTTCCATATTCTGAGCCTATTGCTCATTTTTCAGAGGTAAGGGCAACATGGGTAAGATCAGCCTGGATCCTGACAAAGCCCAGCCATCCCCAAGCTCAGAGCCCTATGTTTATTTTACAACAATTAGAAACATGCAGGCTCCTTGGCAGACAGGTTAATATATCAGACTAACTTGTGCAATGGCCCTACTCAAGCACACCCGGTGTAAGGATCTCGAGCAAGCTTTAAAAATTACCTTGGTAACAGGATGTTGAGAGGCATTTTCCTTGTTTCATGGGAAATGGTCGGAAGGGCCCCTAAGTGGAGTTCCCATTCTAAAGAAACCCTCCAACACTGGGTCCAACTTCTCCCCAGAGCTTACAGAGAAGGGCCAGGGCCAGCCTATCACAGTCAACCAGCCCCCTTCTCATCCAACCCCCAAGCAGAGATGGGCAGGGGAGGGGGAAAGCTCTTTGGCATTGCGTCTCATCTGCTTGGGGGGATGCTGTGGGTTTTACCTCCTTCCCTTGCTCTCCTGCTGCAATAAAATCACACCCAAAGAAGGCATCACCGATGCCTCTTGCTCACTCTGCAAGAGGAGGCTGGCATCCAATCATACAGTTGGATGCCTGCTTAGGGAGCAGATTTGATAGTGTCTAGAGACTTTTTTGGTTGTCACAACTGGGAAGGTTTCATAGCCCTCTAGTAGGTGGGGCCGGGGATGCTGCTAGATGTCCTATCATGCACAGCAGTCCCCACGACAAAGAACTATCTGCCCCCCAATGCCAATGGTGCCACTGTTCAGAAACGTTTGTGTAAAATAGCTATTGATTAAAAGGGCAGGGGTCTTGTTATTTCTGGGGACAGTCTAAAAGTTGCATCCTGTCCTCCATCCTGGGCCAGCACACACACTGCTATGCTGTTCTATGTTTTTGTGTGTCCTTATGAAAACTGGTCAGGTTGTGGCCCACATGCTCAGAGACTCACAGGCTCTGATTTTTGCCCCTGGCATTGTGGCCTTGTAACCTTGTGATCCCACACAGGTGCTTTCAAAAGGGAACCTGCTCTATTAAAATCAAAAAAACATTACTGCACATTAGAATCATCTGGGGGAGTTTTTAAAGCTCCCAGTGTAACAGCTGCATCCCCTATCTATTAAATTCAAACCTCTGGGGTAGAACTTAAGCTGCTGAATATTTTTAAACTCCCCAAACGAGTCCAGCGTGCAGCCAGTTTGAGAACGGCTCCTCCATCTCTCTCTCCTGGTGTATGTGTCATTAGGCAAATTCTTCCTGGATCATCCTGTGTCATCTATATCATCTGATTTTCCCCAAATGTAGGGTTGTCATTTGAGCATCACACTGGCCCTTGATGCTTCTGTGGTCTTCTGCCCCGGTGGGGGGTCGATGGCTTTGGCTGTCAGTGCTTTCCTGTTGTTTCCCTGGCTCACATGGTGGATCTCTGCCTCAACTGCTGTTACCGCCAGCTTCTCTTTCTTTCATTTCTTCCTCTTTTTCTTTGCGTGGTCTTCCATTTGCAATGGATTCAACCTTCAATGCCCGAATCAATAACTTCGGCTTCTCTGAATGCTGGAAGATTGGGAGCTTTGTTTAAAAAGAATTTTAATTAAGTAATATTACATAAAGAGAATGTCAATA
>NW_003852406.1:10229448-10233026 GCF_000181295.1 Otolemur garnettii
GAATAGGATTGCAGATATTCTCTCCTGCTGAACATGAGCAAATATTTCTCCAGACACGGCTTGTGAGGCTTTAGTGGGCGTGTGGATCAGCTGGGGATCTTATTAAAACACAAATTTTGGTTTCATTAGTTTGGGGGGAGACCTGGAAGTGTCCCCAGTGCTCTGTGTTCACAGAGCCCACTTTCAGTAGCGAGGTTTGGCGTGTGACTGGCCCACAAAACCTGGTGATGCCACCGGGCTGTCTATGTGATTGACACGATGTCTTCTCAATAGCTTGCTATCGCTGGCTTTGAGGTTTTCACGTTCAGTTCCTTGTTTATTAATGATGCTGAGTAACCTTTTATAAGTTTGTTCCCCACTCACATGCATCTCTTTTGTGAAATGCCTACTCGTATCTTTTGTCCTTTCTTCTTTTAGGTTGTTTGTCTTCCTCTTATTAATTTGTCAGATCTTTTCTTACCCTTCTGGTGCCCTGATTCAAACCCTTCATTCAAACCCTGATTCAAACCCTTCATTGTCTAGATGTTTTACATTTTTTTTCAAATTTTTATAATTATTTTTTATTAAATCATAACTTTGGACATTGATGCATTTATGGGGTTCAGGATACTGCTTCGATATACAATGTGAAATGTTTACATTAAACCAAGTAACACACCCATCAGTTTTACAAATATTGACATCCAATTTGTTTCTTCTCTTTTACCCTTCTTGATGATATTCTTTGAATGGCAATTCTTTATTTTCTTTACATCTCTCTCTATATAATTTCAAATTAATAGAAGGGTATACATTTTTCATTTACATTGTTTTCACTTTCAAGGAAAAATTCAAGTTGTAATTGAGCTCAGTGGGAATTCTTAATTTGAACATGGTTGAATTTATCTATCTTTTATGTTTAGAAGGTTTTTGTGTATGTGTTTTTAAGAAAAAAATCCTTTCTTAATCCAAATAAAGTCTGCCTTTTAGTTGATAGTATTGCCCCAATGTCAGTTTCTTACTTTTGATAATTTTACCACGTACCTTGTAATATGTTAAATTTAAAGGGGGAAGAGTGAAGTATAAAAGGAACTCTTTGTACCACTTTTTGCAACTCAACATCTTTATGTCTAAAACTATTTCAAAATTAAAAATTTTTAATAAGTCCATCCCTGCCTTAAGGTTATAAAGACATTCTCCTGTATTTGATTCTGAAAGTTTTGCTTTTCACATTTAGATCCTTGGTCCATCTGGAATTGATTTTGTGTTTGGCATAAGGAATGGATTTAATTTTGTGTTTTCCCAGTGTGGCCGTCAGTTGTCCCATTGTCATTTACAGAGTCGTGTCTTCTTTCCCTAACACTCCGCAATGCCATCTTGGGCGCGTATCATGTCTACGGAGGAGAGTGGTTCTTTACGAGCCTCTATGCTGTAAAGAACGATGAGATGAACTTCCGCAAAGGGCGCTTCCGGGAAGACATAGCAGCCAAACCCAAACGCCCCTTCTCCAGGGTGGTACCTCTGGGTGCAGCAAAGTCAAAGGGACCACTGCCCCTGAGTTTGCAGCTCATTTGGGGCGTCCAGTCACACCCTGCCCAACGCTGTCCTTTTGACACTTAGATTTGGTCAGACCTGTCTCGTTCTTTCTTTGAAAGAACTGTCTTTGAAATCAGAGACATTCAAGATAGAAGGAACATAGGGATGAAGTTTTCTAGCTTTTTCAGTTTATAGTTGAGAAGACTTAAGTGACTTCAGCCACGTATCCAAAGCCGGATACTTAGCTGATAGAAGAACTGAGATTGGACCCGATCTCTTGACTCCTGGGTCTGCACCCAGATTTCCTCTCTCTCCTGTGTTTCTCTGCAGTTCAACAGCCTCACCACCTACCCAGCCACGCAGGCTAGAGGTTTAGAAGTGGCTATGGCTGCTTTCTGTCCTGACCACATTCTGACAATTCTGAAACCTTTTTCAATTTCTTTTTTCATTTGTGTCCTTGTCCACAGCCTGCCTCATGCTCTTCTTAGTGCTTGATTGGATTACAAGTCTTCTCTTCTTGGCCCTATTTCTAGTCATTCTATGATCTATTTTTGCTCAACTGCTCTTAGGATTTTGAATTCTGAGACATGTACGTGGTTCTCTTTGCCAAGGTATGAAGTTGTGACTCTTATCACCTGCTCCCAAGCTACCTTCTCGTCTTCATCTCTTATCACCTTTCCCCTCCCTTCCAGGTCAAGGGGCTCTATCTACACGGAACTATGGGATGCTGCTAGGACATGGGTTTGATTCTTAGCACATGCCACGTCCCTCTGGAACACCCTTCGCATTTAACCTTGACAACTCAGCAAATGCTATCTCCTCCCTGAAGCCTTCCCAAATGCCCTAGGTGTGGTTAATCACTCATTACCTTTTACAAGATCCTATGAACTTTTGTTACAACAATGGGCTTGTTTATATTTTTATATTCTTTACCAGTCTGTGAGCCATATTTTATTATCTTTGACTTTGTATGTCTGGCCCACAGGAGACATACAATATATTATTCTTCATCGAATCAACAAATGCATAAGAAAAATACTTAGCTAATTTTTATAACATTTTAAATTCTTTGTTCTCTTGACACATCCTTATATTGATATTGCTTATCTATTGGGATTCTTGTGGTGGCAAGTGCAGAAATTCTATTTGCATAAACTTAAGTCAAACAAAAGTCAAATGTTGGTTCACATAATTTGCTGGGAAAGGGCAGGACAAGAGCAGTCTTCTGGGCAGCTGGGAATAGGATTCAAATGTGTTTAGAGCACTCGACTCCGGAGTCTGGCTTTTGAGTGTCTCTGTGGCATGGCTTATCCCTTCTAGAGGTTTTCTTCCAGGGAAGCTCTGGATCAGTCTGAACAGCAACATGACGGAGATCAAAGAGCTTCTTACATCCAGTATGAGAGGTTTTGTAGAACTCTGGCTGGGTTTGGGTTAAGTGCCTGCCCCTAACCCATCTGGGAAATAGAATCAGCTAAGGGAATGCATGAATAGGGCGGGAAGGAGAACACCAACCAGTTATGAAGTAGACAATGCGTCCCTAAATCTGTGACCCCTTAGAGGACAAGAGACAGAAAAGGACTTTGTTTTGTTCAGCTTCAGTGTTTGGACAAGAAAAGAGCCTAATATTTGCACACTCAGCTGAAATACTCGACAAAGTGAAAGTGTCTCCCCCTAATGAAGTTATTTCATCTTTGGGGCAATGTCTTTGCATTTGACAAGTACCAGGGACTTTAATTGAAAATTACTTTGGGAATCTTGCCAGACATTACAAATTGAAAATATGAAAACCCTTCTCCTGGGTCAGGAGTGTAACAAGCCCCATGTCAAATGTCATTACCCCACGTGCATTCTAGGACTGTGCAGGTGGGAAGCTAAGTGTTGATTGCATATTTTAGCCCAAGAATAATTTCCTGAATGGCAATTTGTTCCTTTATTTGATGAAACTGAGGTTTTCAACAGCAGTAAAATGCAATCTTTCCAGAGTGTATTTCCGTGGGTTATGAAGATTGATTATGCTGCTTAGTGAGAGATTCATTATTTGGTTATTTAGGCCATGATTTATT
>NW_003852406.1:10233306-10234276 GCF_000181295.1 Otolemur garnettii
AGGTATCGTCAGAGGCCCAGCTGAGGCCCAGAGAGGACACAACACAGAAAGACCAGGGAAAAGTCAAAGGCGAAGAGCCGAGAGGAGGAGAAGCAGAGAAAGAATCAGGGAAGCATAATGAGAGGGAGAGACCCAGAATCCTATGGGAGGGCTCAGACCCAGAGACGACGGGACAGAGCAAAGACAAAGAGAGACTCCCACGCCCGCACTGCGCTGCCCCCCTCAGCTCCTGTGAGTCGGCTCGGGGACCCTCAGCACGGCTCCAGGGGGCCTGTGTGGACGTGCCTGGCACAAGCTCCCTCTTAGCCCTTTCCAGCCGCTACCACCTCATGCTCTCGCTGCAGGAAAACATGCCAACCGACCAAAAGGAAAGAAGGGTCTAAGAGGAAAATTGCTCAGATCCAGGAGGAAACTGGGAAAAACGAGGAAGTACACAAAGAGGGGCGAGTTGCTGGCTGCTCTGTGCCCTTGGGTGTGTCCCCGCTCATGTGTGTCACACGCTGACACCCTCTCTCTCCAGGTGCTCACACTGTTTGACCCCAGGAGGGGCACAGCCCCAAGCAGGGGCCTTGTTCCTGAAGCCTCCTCTGGGGAAGGAGGCCTGTAGTAGTGAGAACAAGTGGTAGACAGGAAATCCTTTGTTACTTGATGGAAACCAGCCCTAGATCCTAGAAAAATCGCCTAGAAAATCCCAGAGCAAGAGCTGAGATGATGACAATCATAGTTGCTAATTGCTGAACCCCAAAGTGGCTGGGACTTGACAATCGTGATCCCTTTTAAACCTTGTAAAAACCATTCAGGGAAGGCTTTGCTACATTTCTCTCTCTCTCTCTCTTTTTTAAGGGAAATCTTATCTTCTCTCTTTTACAGATGAGGAAACTGAGGTTCTAGAGAGCCTTGACTCTAGCTGGTGGTAAGCTAGATGGGTTCTAAAGCCCCAAGTCTCTTTTTCACACCTTGCTGTCCTTTG
>NW_003852406.1:10234515-10253194 GCF_000181295.1 Otolemur garnettii
GATCAAAGCACCAGGGTGCCATTTGAGGAGGGATGTCTTTCTTGCCAGGTGCCAGGTAGCACATAACTCCATCATTGTGATCAGGGAGGGAGAAAAATGGTGGATTCAATGGAACCCTGCCAAGGACAGCTCCCTATTTGAACTTCAAAGGAATCCATTCTGGGAGAAGCACAGTCATTGGGGGAACAGAACATCCTTTATTGTTCCTTTGAGATGGTCCCAACCCAGTTTCCACGCAGTCATGCTTCAAATTCCTTCATCGTTCTTACATTTCCTTCTCATTGTGCCTCCAGGGAAAATCCTAACCTCTCATCACCCGGGGATCTCATTTCCAAAGGTACAATTGTAAAGTTCATTACAGTTCTCAAAAAATAAATTCATTTTCTAAAAGTATTGCTTAGTTGTAATAAATTTCATAATTAGCTGTCTTGCCATATGTCTCTTTTAAGATTTGTATTAAATAATTTCTTTTTAAGTCCATATGGGATGCCTACAACAGTAAACATGTCATAGTTTACTGTGGAGAGAAAGAAATTTTGAGGATCTGAGAAATTGCAGAGTTGACTTTTATGGTGCTTTTTCAAGTAGCAAAGGCAATTCTTGGCATTGAATATGAGAAGAGGCTGGGCAGTGGTGAGGAGACTTTGCTGTGCAATCATAGGCTAGTTGGGTCTCATTCACTGAGCTGTAAATGAGAAACTCAAGTTTCAAAACATAATCAGAGGGTGCATCAGCAAGATGGTGGAATAAAATATCCACTAGCATCATTCCCCCAACAAAAGTACAACTAGAAACTAGACAAAGACAAGACTGCCACCCTGAATTCACCAGGACTTGAGAGAGAAACAGAAAAATGCTCTGGGCCCACCCATGGAACTGAGAGAAGCTGAAACTTCTCTCCATGTAGGTAAGAAGATCTTGAAAATTATCATCACAGAGGATTGATAAAGGTTGGAGACACGAAACGTGCTAACTATCCTGATTTGATAATTAGACAAGGTGCACATGTACTGCCTATCACACTGTACCCCATAAACGTGTATGATTATTTGATTGCAAACAATATTTAAAAATTAAAAAAGGAAGAGGGAATTAGGGCACAGACATACACAGAGGAAAGACCATGTGAAGACCCACTAGAAGAAGACAGCCAGCCACAAGATGAGGAGAGAGGGCCTCAGGAGAAAACAACCTGCCAACACCTTGATCTTGGAATTCCAGCCTCCAGAAGTGCATGACAATCTAAGCACTCCCATCCCAGCCACGACCTGTCTACATACAGACAAAAATGACAAAACAACTCCACATGATCAGAAAATAAGGCATAGAATAGCAGAGAATGCATTGGATAGGGTATCTAAAATATACATCTGTATTCTTTATGACTTATTAAGTAAGCGATTATCCACTGCTCAGACCAGTGTTTTTCAACCTTTTTCTTATCCCATGGCATACTTGAACTGATAGTTAAACTTCCACGGCATGCTTAAATTACGTTGATTAAAAAAGAAAGGTAAAAAATACGTATGTACTTACTGTGCTTTGAACTTCTTTTGAAAATAATTTGTCTTTAAAAACTTTTTGCAGCAGACCTAAGATCCTCTCGTGGCACACTGATTGAAAATCACTGGCTTAGATTGTACCCTTTTGGGTCCATTGCTGTGTCCTCAAGCCCTCACCCTGGGATTGTCTTGGGTGGCTAGACAGGCTATGGCCTGCACAGAGCTTTCTGGCTAGGGGCTGAGAGTACCAAAATGCAGCTGCTCTTAGCTCTTCAAGCTAAGACTCCTGGGCCTGCCTTCTCCTTCCCGATTCACACGGTCTGCTTAGTGGAAGCTCTGCCTAACTTGCACAGTGCCTGGGTATATCATATCAATTATTAAAAAGAATTAACTGATTGATCTTGTGCCAGGCATGAAAACTCTGTCAGTTTCCTCCTCAAGGAATTTGTAATACTATGTATTACAAATGCTTAATTTAAAGGACAATTAGGAGGAGGAGATAAAAACAGAAAACTATTTCATAAAGTCCCATATGGCTATAAGGTGTTCTGTTAGTGTTGCAAAACCCGTAAGGCTTCTATCATGTCAATTACCCCCACGTCAATCATCCATACTTCTTCGAAATTTGCACTTCCATTTTTATATGCCCAAGTTGGGGGTTCTCAATGAAAAAGGAACCATTTCCAATGTAACTTTCAGCCTCATCAACTAATAACCCATCCTAATATTGGTTATTATTTTCTTTCCTAAGTGAAAATCTGAAGAACAGCCTCTCGAAATAATTGCTGTTTGGCAATATTAGATATATTTCAACGGTGACAGCTTGGAAATGCTTTAACTTTTAAATGCTTAAACCAAATAATAAATAAACCCTTGTGATTAATGTTTCCAGAAGGGACGATTAACATTATCCTTACAGCTGTTCATGATATAATATCAAAATGAAAAACACGCACGAGAAAAACAGCAAACCCATGCTGACTTCATGTTGCTTTTTTTTTTTTTTGCAAATAGCTCTAATGTGAAGACATCCTCGGTAAGACTCAACCAGCGATATTTCATCTGATCATCATTTAGCCAAACCACAACAATACTCTTGAGGCCTCTTCAGTTTCACTGACAGCATCTGTCATTTCAGTTACTGCAGATAGGATCTCTTGCAAGGATGCTAGCTGGGTCTCTCTGTGGCCTGAAAGGAAAATGAATCTCTTTTTAATAAAAAAATTTTAATGTTTTATTTTCGAGGTAGGATTCAATAGTAGCTCAGGAAGAGCCGTTTGCTATTGTTTTGTGTCTTTCTTTGGAGGACTCCAAAAACAAGCATATAAACAGATGCATCTGTTACTGATTTCACTATTACTTAAACGAAATTGCAAGAATTTCTGTTTACTTCAAAGGTGGTTTTAAAGAACAGAAGGTAGAACTGTAAGTTAAAAAAAAATCCTTAATCTTAGTAGTCAATAATTTATTGGCAGAATTCCCCAGCAACTTCTAATTTTATGAGGGGAATAATCACTACCATATGTGGCAGGCTTGCTATGTGCCAGACACTGTGTTAGGTCGCCTTAAATGCCTTATCTGACTTCGTCTTCTTAACGCTCCCCCTGAGGGAGGAATTATTTCCCTCATTTTGAAACTGAGGAAACTGAGGCTCAGCCTGGTTGTTGAGTGTGGGGCTCCAGCCTGGGGTTGCCTGACTCCAAATATTGATCACCCAGCACCTCACAGCTGTTGAAGGAATTGACGAGGACCCAAGAGAGTCGACGGTTGTGAATAAGGACTCCATTTCTTAGCTCCTGCGTCTCCGCTTTCTTTTGAAATGGGTCTTAGCATGGGGTGGGGTGGGGTGCGGTGGGGTGCGGTGGGAGCGCCCTCCTGGGGAACTGTGGTTGCGTCTCATCTCTCCAGGTCCATCAGAATGGCATCCCTCGTGGGTGACACGTTCTCCCCAGGTAGTCTGCCCGTTCCCTGGCTCTGACCCACTAACAAATCCCTGCTAATCCAGGAATGTCCCGAGCAGTGTTAACAAAGGGCAGTGGGGCTTTGATTTGGGACAAATGCCCTGTGATGGATGGGCTCTGGCTGACACGCTCTCCCCACTGCGGAGGTGCCAGCTCCAGGCAGGTGGGGACACCCGGAATGTGAGCCCCGCCCAGCTGCCTCTGTCACCCTCTGACATACCATTCATCAAGTGGCATGTGGAGCCCCCTGGGGTCCTTCCCTCATATCCTGGCAGGATGGCGCATTTCAGGGAGTGCGGCTGGGTTTGTGTCCCACCACCTGAGCGGCCGGTCTTGTTTATGTAAAAGAAAATGTTCCCATGTTGTTCCCAGTCACATTAGACCTCAAAGGTGAGGCAGGGCTTAAGTCACTAGGGATCTGAAATGAAAGCAGTTGTGGTGAAAAGCCCATGAAATACGGCACTCAGGGGTAGCTGTGTTCCCCACGATGTAATTTACACTGCTGCTGCTGCTAGAATTTATCCCAAACTTTCGGCTTTTGGTGCATGGCAATTGGAATAGTGAAATACCTGAATTCTGGGTCTTCTAAATTCTCTTCACCGTGCAGCTCAGTCTAACCTAGAGTCTGGAACTGGACCTAGGCACCGCTCCCTCCTTGGTGCCCCCTAGTTCTGCTTTAATTCCTCCATTATGCGCTTCCACAGTAACCTAGCTTATCTTGAGGTGTCTGTTCCAGAATTGTCTGTTTAATCTCTGCTTCCTCTCAGAGGGAAGGCATGGGGTCATGCATAGATTTTTGCACTGATAGAAACCGATGGGGGTTTTAACTGAGACCCAGGGAAACCACTCTAGGAAGTCTGAGGAGGGTAGTTGGGGTTATTAAAAAAGACATTAACTCGGCCCTCATGAGGGAAAAGATTGCTCTTAGGATGTTTACAGATTCAAGATGCCATCCGATTTGTACAGATGACAGCTTTTCCTTCAGTTCTAATCTTCATAGAAGGTCATTGATTTCCCTCTTCCTGGTACTGGAGTCTTAGTATCTGGCTTGAGGGGCTTGTTTTTGGTTAGAAAAAAGTATGCTAGTCCATTTTTAGCAGATTTATTAAGTAACCACAGTCAATATCCCTAACAGTCATGTAATGTGATTTTATCTGACGCCCAGTGATAGCATGTGGTCAATTCCTCATTGTGGTTTTGTCAGATAGAATGGCTTTTATTACTTTTATTACTTATGAATAAGCCGGGGATCATGGAGGCTGAGATCACCAGGCAGGGCTCAGCCCACAAAGTAGAACTCGGATCTCCTCAGTCCCAGTCAGAATGCCTTTCTTATTGGGAACAAACCTTCCTCTTTAGGTTTATAATTGACTCACATATCTGTCACCCAGGGTACAGATGGTTATAGGGAAATGGCCAACTAGGACAGCAGAGGGTGAAGAGGGGTTAGGCCAAAGTCAGAGATCTTGAATGGTAACAGCTGAGGGATCTGGACAGGAAGATGTGACCAAGATTGAGAAGAAGGGTCCCAGCTGGGACCCTGGCTGGGAGTCCTCAGCAAGCCGTGTAACTGTGCCAGCCCTCAAAAACCTTCTAGATGATCTGTCCTACAGTGTGAAAGTCTGTAAACTCACAGTTCTTAAACACAAAGACAAGAATGAACTATCACCTGGAGTTTCATCATCCATCTCTTTCCCTGTTACCTCACTAGAGTGACAAAGTGTATCCCCTGGAGGGTGGGGTTTATTTTCCCTCTGTTTACACTCCTGTGTTGGAGAAGGTAACCTTCTGATTTTTTTTTTCCCCCAGATGGGAAATAGCACTACACATATATATTTTCCTGAAACAGACAAAGGTAATTCTGAAATTGAAATAATACATCCTAAGGAAAATTCAAAAATGCATAAAAGAAATAATAGAATCCATCTGTAATACCACCAGAGGAAGCTGCTATTAATATTTAACATTTTCACATTTTTTCCCTAAGCACATACACATTATGTGAGTAAATATTTGTGTTTTCTAGACTGAAAAATACGTTTGCTTATTTTATTCATATGACTTTGAAGTCTGCTGTTTTTATGGAGATGTATAGCAAATCTCTTTATTTCAATAAATGCAGATCTACTATGCATTTTATTTATTTTTATTTTTTAAATTTCAGATTAATACGAGTGCACAAATGATTAGGTCACATTGTTTGCATTTCTAAGGCAAAGTTTAAGTTGTAGTTGAGCCCCTCATCTGGGCAGTGTGCTGGATACTCTCCCAGTGTGCACATTACATTCTAATGGCTGCGTGATGGCGTGATTGATCCATCCAGCCCCCAATGTCTAAGTGTCCAGCAATATTTTGCTGTGATAAACAGCACCGTGGTAGATATTCTTGCTAACTCATCTGCAGGCCTCAGCATCTGGTCTTCTGGAAATGGCTGAGGCTGAGGAGGTGGGGTCAGGAGACAGAAGCTATCTGTGAGCCTTGGAAAAACAGAATCGGTTCTGAGACAAGACTGGGAATTTGAGTCAGTGTTAGAGTGGAGCTGAGTAGTATTGGAACTGTCCTTATCTCTGGATGAGAATGACCTGAAACTAGGATGTACTTCCTGGAACTGGAAGTGGGCACCTTTCAAAGAATGGACATGTCACCCAAAGGACAAAATGACTGTGGCTGTACCTGAGAATCCCTTATATGTTAGACAATTATCTGTTCATGTTTGGAGCCCACTGAAGACTGTCATTAGTGCTGGCCGAGTCCAGGAGTGGGGGTCAGGGGAAGGCGAGAAGAAAAAGGCCATGAGATGCAGGCTTCAGAGGCTCAGCGTCTAGCGGAGAGAGCGTGGGTAGTGGGTGGTGCCACATGGACTAAGAGAAGAAAACTGGCATTTGTGGAATGTTCAGGCAATTTCATGTCCATTCCCATACTGAATTTTCTCAACCATCATTTTCCCGCTTACAGATGAAGAAACAGAAGTGAGTGGAATCAGGTCTCTTTTCCAAGGCTGGCTCACAGTGGCAGAGCTGAGATTTTTTTGGCGCCTTTTATCAGACAAGGCTGAGAAATTTGGGAATTGCCCACAACCCGACTGAAGTAAAAACAAATTCCCATCAATTCTGAGAGCAGCAAGTTATTCATAACGTGTGTAAGAAAGCGGAAGTTAATTTCAACGATGTGAGGCACCAACCCCACTCCATCTCATGTCGTAGACTCTTGCATCAAAGTTGCTGCTTTCCTTTCAGACCAGAAAGGGTCCATGCTGGGTCTGTCCTGGGTTTGGAGAGAGTAACCAATGAACACGGTAGGAACCGGCCTTTGGCTTCCACTGGGCTCTTACCTGCTTCTCAGTATTCGGGGACTTCACAAGAGCTCCCAGAACTGAGAAATCAGATCTTCTCTGGGCTGGGCCTCGGGAAGCAGTGTGTGAGCACAGAACAGCTAGAACAGTTGCCACAGTCCATTTCCCAACGTGGCCAGGCCACCAGCCAGCCCAGTGGCCACAAAGTTCCCGAGGGCTGGGCTCGCCCTGCAGGCACCGGGCTTCTGCTGTTGTACCCATTCAACTTTCTCTTGCTACCCTTGCAAGCTCTTGTCAGGCTTGGCAAACTGGTTTTTGTAAGAGGGTCACACAGTCATTAGCCTTTGTGGACCATACAGCTCTGTCACAACCACTCAACTCTGCCACTGCAGAGAGAAAGCAGCCATGACAATGGATAAACGAGTAAGCATGGCTATGTGCTGGTAAAACCCTAGTTAGCCGGGGGGCTGGAGTGTGCCAGCTCCTGCCTTCAGCCAACAGGTTCATCAGAGCCCCCACATCTTTCCTTCCTCAAGATAAGGAGGCTTCAAAATACAAAATTTCCCCCCAGTGTGTTGGCTACTGAACGCAGAGGGTGTACATCTGAAGGCTAATAGCTTTCCCTGCTCCTGTCAGGAAATAAAGGCTACATTTCACCAGCTCCGTGTGACTGAAGATGGAGCTAGTGTCTTTGCAGTATCTTTTCTCTGGATGCTGTTCACGTCTGGCAGGACAGGTGTCCTGGAGGATGGTGCTCTACCTAAGGGAAACCAAGATCATCACTTGCTTTTGGCACAGAGGGCAGGATTGGGGCTGGCTGACCCCGTCTGGAGGGAAAGCCATCCGCTCCAATATCCTGTTTTGTTCCCCAGTGTTTCTGATGAGACACGGCCGTACAGCTAGAAGAGCAGAGACTCAGGACGAGGACCAAGGCACAGGAGGCTCGGGTTTTGTGCCCTGCTCTGTTTCTGTTTAGACCACTTTCCTCTTCGGAGCTCAGTTTTCTTTTCTGTCAAAAGTTATCCAGGCCACATGCAAAAGAATGAGGTTGGACCTGTACCTAACACTATATACAAAACATGAACTCAGAGCAGATCAAAGGCCTCCTAAATGTAAGAGCTGAAATTATAAAACTCTGGGAGGAAAACATAGGGGGAGAGTGTCATGACATTGCATATGACTCCAAAAGCCCAGGCAACAAAAGAAAAACATGGATACATTGAACTTCATCAAAATTAAACATTTCTGAGTCAAAGTTCTCACAACCAAGGGTGAAAAGACAACCCATGGAATGGGAGAAAATATTTGTAAACCCATATGCCTACTAAATGGCTAATGTCTAGAATATATAAAGAACTTTTACAACTCAACAAGAACCTCCCCCCAAAACCTGATTAAAAATAGGCAAATGATTAGAATAGAAATGGCCAATAAGAAAGGCAAATAGCCAGTAAACACGCCACAAGATCCTTAACATGTCACCAATGATCAGGGAAATGCAAGTCAAAAGCACAGTGAGATAGGACCTTACACCCATTAGAACGGCTTCTATCAAAAAAACAGAAAACAACAAGTGCTGACAAGGAACTGCACTGTTGGTGGGAATGTAAAATGGTGCAATTGCTTAGAAAACGGTATGGCGGTAGCTACTCAAAAAATTAAAAATAGAATTAGTAATAGATCCAGTAATTCTATTTCTAGGTATGTTGTACACAAACAGGCACACACACATGAAAGCAGGGGTCTCAAGGAGATATTTATATATCAATACCAATGTTCACAGTAGCACTATTCACAAAAGCCAAAGGGTGGGAGCAACCCAAGTGTCCATAAACAAATGAATGAGTCAGTAAAATGTGATATACACATACAATAGAATATAATTCAGCCTTAAAAAGGAAGGAAATTCTGACACACGTTACAGCACAAATTAACTTGAAGATATGCTAAGAGAAATAAGCCAGTCACGAAAAGGTAAATAAATACTGAACCATTCCACTTAGATCCCTTATAGGAGGTACCTCGACTAGTCAGATTCACAGAGAAGAACGTATAACAGAAAGGTGCCTGCCAGGGACCCAGGAGAGGTGAACAGAGAAGGGGGAGTTACTGGTTACTGGGTGTCCAGTGTTTTGTCTTTACCACTGTGCACTGGAAGAGTAAGAGTTGTTTGGGCCACACAGTAAATACACAAACACTAACAGAAGCTGATTAGCAAAAACAATATAAAGGTTCATACATATTTTTCATGAAACCTGACCTCAATGATAAGCAAAACAGTCCTCATGAAATCAGCACGTGACCTGTGGGTTGCATGTTCGGCACCCCTGGTCCAGCCGAGCTTCAGTTTCATGAAAGGAAAAATAGATGGTGGTGAAAGTTGTTCAATAGTGTGAATGCACTTGCCATGAACTATACCATGGTAAATTTTACCACAATTAAAAATGAAGTCCCTTCTGTCCTAAAGCGGCGTGTTTCTGCTGTGCACAGGGAAGGGATCTGGGGGGACACAGGTGTTGTTGTGAAGCAGAGGATGGTCATTTCCATGCCTCGCCTCAGTCTCTGCCATTCTCCACTCCTCCTGGGCACAGTTTGTGTTCAAATATTTGATCTTATGGGCATCTCGCAACAATACTGCAAAATTGACAGTATTGTGCCCATCTTACAGATGAAGAAACTGAGGCCCAAGGATCTCAGTCACTTGTTCAGGGCATTGAGTTAATACCAGGACACACAGGGCTCAATCTCTCTCCCTTGCTCTCCTTGGAAGCCTCAAGGATGGCTCTCTGAGATGTTGATGCCATACTTAGCAGCATGCCTGGGAGCTCTGCTAGATAAGCAATAATATTTCTTTTAGAGAAGGGAGGAATATGTAGGTCCTAAGGCGTGCAGGATCACATAGCCAGGGAGTAAGTTTTGGCTGGAGTAGAGGACCATGAATTAATCTCTTTTTGTCTGTCACTTTCTCCAGAAAAAGGGGCCCTGGAGTTAAAATGCTCCATGCATTGGTGCTAAAGAACTGAGCCAAGAGAGTGGAATTTCTCTCCAAATGGACAAGATGACCAGCTTGTCTCAGGGTCTTAGTCGGGAATTGTCCCCTGAGCTTCTAATAAGAGTCAGGCAGTGTGCAGGGCACTGAGATGCAGCAGGAAATTGGGCGGTTCGCTCCCTCATGGTACTTATATTCCACCCAAGAGGCAGGGAATAAACCCCAAACCAAGTGCACAAACACGACATTTTCAGGTAGTGCTAAGTCCAGTGGGAGGAACAAACAGGCTGATACGATAGACAGTAGCTGGGGGACCTGACCAGGGCTTTGAGGAGAAACTGTTTTCACTGTGACCTGAAAGGGAGAGGAAGAAACCACAGATGACCGGCGAGAAGGACAACACACCAGGCAGGGGGCAGCCGGTACGGGTGGCAGGCAGGAGGCCAGGTTGGCCAGGCACAGTGAGTGACAGACATGTGGAGAGGGGCACGGTTGCCAGGTCAAGGGGAGCCTGGAAAGCCATGGTCCAGCGTTTGGATTTTACTCTGGGAGCTATGAGAACTTATAAAGTGTTTTAAGGCTGCGTGTGGGAGGGTGGTTTCCCCACAGAGTCCCCCAACAGCCCACACGTCACAGAGAAGCCACGGGGACTTTTGCGCAGCTGCTCAGCCTCTTGATGCAGCCTGGCCTATCACCGATACAGAAGAAATCTAGTCAACAGATTTTAGGAGTTACAAAATGTGTACATTTTTCAGTGTTTCCTTTAGGGACCCTAAGCCTTCAATTTTATGTTGAGTTAATATTGATACTGAATCATAAGCAGAACTGGGCCATCTTGATTAGAAAAGTAGCAACTTCATGACAAACTAGATTTTTTCTTTCCTCTTCCCTTTCTTCTTTCTTTCTTTCTTTCTTTCATAAGTGTACTTAAGTCTAATGCACTTAAATGTAATGTACTTAAATCTAGAGTAAAGGAGCTGGTTCTTCCTTGGATATCAGCAGTTTCCATATGTCTGTTGGAGTCCATGACATATAGCAACAGACTCTGATTTGGCAGTGACCTTGACCTCTAGAAAGACAACTCACATTGAAGGGAACACAGCCCTTTGTGCATGCCTCACAGAGTGCCTTGGATGGGAAAAGACCGCAAAATCTACTAAGTTAAGTAATCATCCCGCCCCCGCCCCCCACAGCAAGGCCAGTAACAGGAAGGCAGGAAGGCCCATGGTGCCAGAACCTGGGGAGAGAAAAGATGATGAAAAATAACTTCCGGAAGAAGTGAACTCACATTTTAAGTAAAAATGGTATTTGAAGAAAACTAAAGCCAAAAATCCCAAACATTCCATCCAACAGGAAATTATAATCAGCTTTAAGAAATTCCCAGGAGAGTGCCCTGGGACAGCTGCACATTGGCACAAGGGCATTAGTTGGGCCGAGGAGAAGCTGAGGATGGATTGAAAAGTTGCCCAAACATCTAGGAGTATGCTCGGTGTCCTGACAGTGCCCTGACACCCCAGGGAGGACAGAGAGGTCAGTGGTATCTAAGAGGAGTCTGATGAAGGTGGTACGGACAGCCGTCAGTCTTGCTACCTGACTTCTTGCAGGCAGTAGATACTTACAGTGAACAGTTCAGATGCCAGGCACCCCTTCTAGGCACTAAAAATATTTAGTGAACAAGACAGCCTGAGCCCCTGCCACTAAGGGTTGTAAACCCTTTACTTTGGGAGCACTCTCCCAACTGGAGATCAGAGTGACCTGCCCTTCTCTAGCAAAGGGACAGGAATGTGCCCCAAGCGAGATCATGAGATGCACTTGCCCTGGAATTTGAATCATGAGTCTTTGAAGAGCTGCCTCTTCAGGCTCAGTGCCTGTAGCTTACTAGTTATAGTGCCAGCCACATACAGCAACATTGGTGGGTTCAAACCCTGCCCAGGCCAGCTAAGCAACCATGACAACTGCAACAACAACCAAATAGCTGGGTGTTGTGGCTGGTGCCTGTAGTTCCAGCTACTTGGGAGGCTGAGGCAAGAGAATTGCTTAAGCCCGAGAGTTTGAGGTTGCTGTGAGCTATGATGCTGTGGCACTCTACCCAGGGCGACGAAGTAAGACTCTGTCTTAAAAAAAAAAAAAAAAGGCTGCTTCTTCAGCCTTCCCCTTGATTCTGTGAGCGGCTGCATCTGATACACAGCAGTTCTGCTTAGTTATCTAGTATTAGTATCTGTTGCTTGCAACCAATAATCTTTTAGTATTATAAGGTGGCCGGGAGGAAAGATTTGGACACAAATGATTGCCTTTGCAATTTAAATTAAAGCTCAAAATTGCCAAGACTAAAATGTTGTTTGTATCTCAGAGCCTCTTCCCTAAATTATTGAAATAGCCCTTTTCTAATTTCCTTGCTTTTAATTTCTTTCATTGCCTCTGGTATCTGCCATCAGAATGATTAATCTAAAATATTTCTCCACATGTCCAGAATCATCAGACTTCTTAGCCTGGGAGGCGAGGCCTGCCAAACTTGGGTCCCATCTTGCTTTGTAGCTTGCCCCATACATCTTTGTATATCTGATGGTAAGACCATGTAGGGCGACCTGTCATTCCCTAGCACTCAATGCAGTGGCCTCAGTACATTTGCACAGCCTGCCCTCAGCCAGAAATGTCTCTCCATGTTCCTATGCTTTTGCAAATTCTACTATATCCTGCAAAACTCAGTTGAAATGTTACTCTGGTATGAAAGTACCTCTGAATGCCTAGGAGGAATTACTCATGTCCCCGACCCCCACCACGTTCCCACAAGCCTCAGCATGCATTGCTAGCATTTCTCCTGTCTTGTTCACGTGCATATAAATCGGTCTCTCTTGGTTTGATGTTATTAAGGTAGGGCCTGCCTCTCTGGTCTCCCAAAGCTTAGTATAGTGCCAGGCTAAACAGACAATAAAAGTCTGTTTAATTAATTTGCTTTGATTGCTTGTCCTAGGCTGCTAAGAAAATTATTATTACTTAAGATGATCTAAAAAAAAAAAGATGATCTGAAGGTGGAGAGTCAGGTTCTGACCATCTGCCCATAAGTCAGTCCTCTGTCCTGCAGGCTCATCCCTGCATTGGCTCGAAGCCATCCTCATCTCTGTGTGGCTTTCTTCCTTCAATGGCCCCTCTTAGACAGAGGAGAACCTGCCAGTTCACCACAGTGTACCTGGTCTCTGGCTTAGGAGTAAGTTATAGTTGAATGAATGAATAAATAAATAAATGAACTTGATCCTCATTCACTGTGGGATGAATCCTGACTCAGGCCTATCCCTAACATTTGTGAGGCTTAGTATGAGAGTAGACAAAAAAAAAATCCCACATCCCATGTGTCTGAATATTCAGAAATTATGAAGCAAATGAAAAAGTCTTTTATTCTCCTACCCTGACAAGGATGCCTTCATAATTTTGGTTTCTCTGCATTCTGCTCTGGCACAAGGTGCCCAGGGAAGGCTGGCTGTAGACCTGTGGGCCTTGGTCTGCTTGCTTCCCTTCCTTCTCTGGCTCTACATCACCCCTTGTGAGGCCTGGAATATCTAAGCTGCAGCTACCTCACCTCATAAAATCACTCCCCTCAGCCGTCTTTTGGCTGCCCTTTGGATATAGGGGTGCCATGCTGTTGGTACTAACTGGCCTTAGGCGGACAGATAGACCCAGGGCTAAGGCCCACACAGGTCTGGCAGCAGGCTCAGGAACTTTTGGGTAGGGATTCCTGGAATCCTGGGGGGTGGAACAAAGCCTAGAAAGGGAGGTGTGGACTCTAAGTGGGTAAGTCCCCCAACCTGCATACTCCTTACTTGATAGAGAGAAGAATGGCCAGAAGGGGGGGCCAGAGTGTACCCAGGACAGTGACCATGCCCAGGTCTAAGGAAGGTACTGCTATGACTTTATTCTCTAACTTGGGGGATTTACCCATCAAGAGATCAAATAAGAAAGATCCCTCCCCCCAATACCCACTCACTCTGTAGAGATGTGTCTACCCTGTTTTATCCTTGGGGTTTCAAATGCATCAGAAACCCAGGAAGAGCCAGGGCAATGGAACAATGGACCCTCGATGGGTCCTGCCACATCCATCACTGGAAGGGTGCAGTGTAACCATGATGCTCTCTCAAATCGGAGCTGGGGATCCCTGGCAGACCGAGCGTGCTCTGTGGTCTGAGAGCTGGTCCTTCACGTGATTTCTGCCATTAAGCAGGCATGCTACAACGTTTAGGCAGACCCAGGAGGGCAGGAGGCCCCAAGGCTGACAGTGATGCTGCACTTTTCCTGAGCTAAGCAAATCCAGTGGCTGGCGCTTTAAAAGAAGGAGGAGATTTTCTGCACTGAGTCTTTCAAATGGGCTCCTGCAGACAGCTGTGGCCAAGCTTTTGAAATATTTCGAACCTCTGTTTTCCTGCTGTGAAGTCTTTCGAGAAACAGCTTAGGAGCGATGAGCTGTTTGCTATTCTGGGGCAGTGGGTGTGCAGATGAAAGGGCAGATGGATTGGGGAGGAATAATTCCCCAAGAGCCCATAAAATTTTTGATCTTTGGCCCCTGCTGTAAAGTGATTCTGGGAATGCCTGTGGGACAGGAGAGCCATGCTCTGTGCTGCTGGGGTTTCTGTGACCTCCATCTGGTCACCTGGGACACAGTCTTTGTCACCCAGGGCACTAAGATAGGAATTCTTGCAGCTCCTAGAGGCTCCAGAGACCTGTTGGAACTAGGGAGAATCTCAGGCCAGATGACACTCAGGCCAAAGGACTGGGGAGACTTGTGAGATAGGCCCTGTCTAGGTAGCTGATGAAAAGAGGTAAATAGTCCATCAAGAAAGCAAAATTTTGCCCGTTTGTTTTAACTGCTGGTCTAGTTCACCCAGGTTTAGGTGAGTCAAGGCTGTCTGACTTCCTGAGCAGAGCACTTAACTGAGAGTCATGCCCTGGATTCTGTGACCACATTGCTGGGTGATGAGTGGCCAAATAGCTTGCCCTCTCTGTCTTAGTTTCCCAACCTGAAAAATGAGGGCATTGGACCATTTGTTCTACAAGTTATCTTCCAGCTGAAAGATTTGAAGTTACCTTTTCAGAAATTGGGGAGTCCAACGGGCAGTCCTTAAAATGTCTTTGTCCTTACATTTAACTGATTGCCATTTTTCTTTTTTTCTTTTTGAGAAAAAGTCTTACTATATCACCCTCAGTAGAGTGCCATGGCGTCACAGCTCACAGCAACCTCAAACTCTTGGGCTTAAGTGATTCTCTTGTTTTGGACTCTCAATTAGCTGGGACTACAGGCACTTACTACAACGCCAGGCTATTTTTTGGTTGCAGTTGTTGTTTGGCAGGCCCAGGCTGGGTTTGAACCCACCAGCTCTGGTGTATGTGGCTGGAGCCCTAGCTGCTGAGCTATAGGTGCTGAGCCCTGATTTTCATTTTTCTTCAGATGACATGTACTTAGGAATGGAGATTTGAGCATTAAAGTCAAGATAGATTTATGTATAATCCCAGCTTGGTCACAGACAACTGTGTAATCTTAGGTGTGTGTTGGTTCTGTCTTTGGGCCTCAATTTACTTGCCTATAAAATGGGCTATCACCTACTTCCCCAGTGCTTGGGAGAACTGAATGACATACTTGCTGTGGGTATTGGCTCAGGCATAGTGTCCTCCACTTCTGTACAGTAGCACTGCCCTTGGGCTTGGCAAACTTGGGTGGGCACATTGAGGACTCCACAAATGGGAGGTGACTGCATTTTCACTGGGGCTTCAATGGGGCCATGGCAGAGGTGGGCACAGCCTCTCTCCAGACAAAGGGATACGTTTTTCAGGTGGGAACCTAAGATTTAGCACTGGGTGAAGCACAGGGGCATGGCCTAAAGGCAGCTGTGACCCAGGTGAAGGCCTGGGGTCTGGAAGATGTGGTCCGAGGCGGAATAAGAGAGGTGAAAAGGTTTGTTCAGAAGGGGGGCAGCTGCGGTGTAGTGAGAAGGGTGCAGGACACAGAGGCAGATGGGGCTAGGACTCTGTTTCATTTCACTTTGTGTCCCTAATTCAGTATCATTCACCTGGGGCTAAATAATACGTGCTTAAGGAAAAGAGCAAAGATGGATGGACAGACTAAGCTTGATTCCCTGCTCTGCTACAGGAAACCTGGAGTCTCAGGTTTTTAATTTGTAAAATGTGGGTGATAATATTTCCTGTAGAGGTTCGTGAAGACCCTCTGTGACCCAGCATTCTAATCTGTAGAGGATTATCTATCTACCGATCATCTACCTATCATCTCTGGGATGATAACAATAACAAAAAAACTTAGACCTGACCATTGTAGAAAATGATAAGAGAGAGAAAGCAAACATGGAAAATGAGATCTCAGCCAAGCTAGAGATCTGATAATATGGCCTTCAAAGCAAGGCCATTTTCATGATGATTAACCGACCAGGAAAAGGGTTTCCAACTCTATCTTAATTTAGCATGAGTATTGATTCTTTGTAATTCTATTCCCTGTATTTATTTTCTTGCCCTCAGGGGTTTTTGTTTGTTTGTTTTGCTTTTTAAGACAAAAAGCAGATTATAATAAATTCAGGAAATTTTTCTTTATTGTCTGGGTTTTATCTAGAATATTGAAAGTCCTTCCAATGACTCTCATTTGGTACAATAAAGATGTCGAGATCCACACTCATTAGCAACATCCTAAATCCTGAAGGAAATATTTGTGCTTGTTTCACATAATGGAAGTTCTAAGGCAAGACGTTTAGCAGTGTTTACTCTGAGCCCTGTGTGCAGATCTTGTGTTCTGGACAGCACTGTCTTATGCTTCTTTTGCTTGTCGCAACACTTGGTACAAGGCCTGCTACATGTCAGGCACTGTACTGGGCCTGAGATCAGATCATGAACAAGACCCAGGCCTTGCCCTGAAGATCACTATAGCCTAGTGAAGGAGATGGGCAAATAAAAAGGCAATTAATTACAATAGTAGTAATTGCTTACATCCTGATTGGTTGATTTTGAATAATCTTGGAAAGGAATTTTGGGTGACTAGCTATGAAACAATCCAGAAATGCAGTGAGGCCATTTTCAGAATAGAAGAGAAAAATCAAGTCGTACCAAGTCATATTTTGTGCTTAGGTTTCACACTTACTTCACTTATTTCACACTTATCACTTATTTCACACTTATCATTTTAACCACCCCCCTGCCCTAGTTCTGAGGCAGAATTGTCCCATTGTACAGCAGGGAGGGTTAAGACAGAGAAGTGTTAAGTTATAATGGTTAAATGCGCCTAAAACTTGCTCTTTCCACGCATCGCATTACAATTGAATAATGTGCCCATGTTAATAAAAACGTCTTTTCACTCAGTCCTTAAATGCCTCAGGGAATTCCTAAGGTCTAGAGTTGATGTTTCAGGTTACCTGGGAAGGAGGCTGCTATGCTTCACCTTTCCCATTGAGTGAGCAAATTCCCCATATGTAAAATATAGATAATAATAGGTTTGCATCTCCTAGGATTGCTGTATTAAATCAGGCACTATTGCTAATAGCTATTTTTATTTTTTTTAACCTTTCAGAGATTTCCAAAGATGGAGTTAGGTAGCAAGGAAACTCAGCGAATCATGACACGACCCGTGTGTGTGTGTGTGTGTGTGTGTGTGTGTGTGTGTGTCTTGACAGGGTAGGGCCCTCAGAGGCCATCTCTGGGCTTTCTTAGTTTGCATCTCAAAGTGCTTAGCAAAATAGTAAGATACTATGGGTAAATGAATGGTTAAAGGTATATAGTACTAATTAAGTACCTTTTTGGAGGGGAAAGCCACATCCCTCTCCAATATCACCTTACAACACAGCCAAGATGCATGTCAAGAGGATGGTCTCTCCAGCTATCCCGGGGCTGTCCTTGAGTATAAAGGAAGCTAGGGTGCAGCATACGCTCACCCAACAGAAGCCGGAATCCCGACTCCCAGAGGACCCTTACAGATGTTAACTTTCCTAATTCCTCTGTCATTCTGGTCTCTGTGGCTTTTTTCGTCCAAGCTTCACTTGGGCTATGCTGAAACTGAGCAGGGGCCTCCGTCCACCTTACCAGCGCCCAGACATCTGGGGCGCCCCTGGGGAGCCGATTAATGAAAAGCATGCTTCTCATGGAAAGATGTCCGTTCAGTTGTTCTGCATTTGTAGAAGTAAACAAAGCAGGCTTTATTGTTGTTTCTCTGTAAAATCAAGTTTTCAATCTCTACTCTAATTTTTTTGTCTGCCCTCCACTGACATACATACTTTGGTGTTTTTAGAGAGTGGCATGTTTCAAGACAAGTTATATTGCTTAGAGTATTTTTGATTACAAGAAACAGAAAAGTTTCATGTAATATTGGCTTAAACAATTTGGATATTTGCTATGTCATGTGACAAGAAGTTCGGAAGTAGGAGGGGCTCCAGGGCTGATTCCGCTGCTTGGCGATACCATTGCAGATCCAAGTTCTCAAGGCCTCTTAGATCCATCATCCTGTGTGTGTCAGCTTTGTCCCCCCCCCTCCGGGCTCTCCTCATCCAGATAAGATAATGTTCAAAGGAAAGAAAAGATGATGTCTTTCTTGTGTTTGTATTTTTAGACCTGAGAGGCTGGCAGTCTTCTCTTCACATTGTGTTGGCCTAGATTGTGTCCCAGGCCCATTCCCAAACCAAGCCCTAGCAAGGGAAATGGAATGACCACAATTGGCCCAAATGAATCACTTAGGGAGAACAAATGTTGAGTTGGGAGGCTGTAGTCAGAGGCATTATTTTATTTTATTTTATTTATTTTGAGACAGAGTCTCACTCTTTCACTCCAGGTAGAGTGCCATGGCATCATCATAGCTCACAGCAACCTCATACTCTTGGGCTTGAGCAATCTTTTTGCCTCAGCCTCCCAAGTAGCTGAGACTACAGGCCAATCTGGCCAGCTAGTTCTTTTTTTTTTTTTT
>NW_003852406.1:10253280-10257287 GCF_000181295.1 Otolemur garnettii
TCAAGCAATCCACCCACGTTGGCCTTCCAGAGTGGTAGAATTACAGGCATGAGCTACCTCGCCCAGCCAGAGGCACTATTTTAAATTTTCGGTTTCAGGTTGGTGCCCATCTTTGGGTCATGAATGCAATAGACTTTTAGCACATAGTTGGCAGTGATGGCACAAAAGACTTAGGGCTTACCTATCAAACTTGTTTACTCCTATTGCTGCTTTGAGGTTCCCTGACAACTTGGTCTAGCTGAGAACAAACACAGACAAATCTCAAACCCTCTACTCTATCTCTGAACTTGTGATGCCTATCTGTGTTGTAACCCAAAAGCAGGAACTCAGGAGTGGCCCAAAGCCCCACTCTGCAGTGTTGGCAGGTCCACTGAGGCTCTCATCCACATCCCTCCCTGAAGGTAGGATGGATGATTAGTGCAGAGCTGGCTTCTTCCATCTAGTTCATGCAGAAAGAGAGGAATTCCCAAGATGTGTTCCTCTGAGCAGGCCTTTCTGGTTTCTGCGGCTTCACTTGGCCACTGATTAACTCTGAGTATCAGATGAGGCCTAGACAATATCAGCACAGTCATTTGAACACTAAAACCAAGTTACCCTATCACTTCACATTTCCTTGGACGGGGAAAAGCATTTGGAACACGAGGCCCATCAGACCTTTCCCATTTCTGATGTCTCTATCACAGACTTGGCTGTAAAGGCTAAATGTTTTGGATTACAAAATGTACATTATATGGCGGTCTTCCTATAAATCAGCAAGGCAGGTATGTTAAACACAGAAAAATATCTACAGCTGTTCTCTTACTCATCCCGCTTGTTATTTAACTCAGTCTGGGCCCTAAGGAACATTTTTAGTTGTACTGTCAACAGTTTCAAAACAAAGAAGAAATTGCGACTGGCAAATGAGGAACCCAGCTGGCCCTCTGTTTAGGCTCCCACTGCATATACTTTAATCCTGACACCTGCAAGCTATTTAATCAGGATTTACAATTGAACATGAAGGATGAGGGGTCCGCAGGGCTGTGTTCTTAGTGTTTGGATTGCAAATGATGGAGAAAAACTTTGTTATCGGATGTTGTAGTTATTTGAAGTTGGGTGCCCTCTAACCCACAGGGAACCCGGCATCATTTATCACTCCCCAGAAAAAAAACCTCGACTCAGGCAGAAGCCACCCCTCACTGCCTAACATTCTATTTTTGCTTTCCCTGTATTCTAGAGTAAACAAACTTGGAACTTATGAACAATGAGAAAAATAACTCCCAGAGAGCATATGGCAGGAGAAAGTAGTTTGAAGTGAAATAATGGAAGCGCAATCTCCATTTAGAGGACAAGGGCAGTTGGCCTCAGGCCGGCCAAAGTGTGCCGTATACAGAAGGTTCTACTTACAAACCTACGAAGTTTCATGGAAAAGAACAAAGTCTTAAGCCAGGGCAAAAGTATGGCAGTTTTGCTCACCACAACGGATAGAACTTACAGCTGTGTGTAAATGAACAAATTACTCAGATGTTATTTTAGCAAATGCTCTACTTTTGGGCTTGCAGAAATCTAAAATTAGGACGTGCAAAAATCCAAAAGGCCCTAGGCAAAGCCCGAAAGGCTTAAGGATGAAAACTTTCTGAAAGTTGAGGAGCTTCTGTAATGATGTGATTGAGAGAAACTCACAGAAATGGCAAATGACTATTTGCTTACAGAGTTTTGGGAGACATGAAGAAGCAGAAACCAGAGTCCCTGCCGTCAGGGAGCTTATAGTCTGCTTGAGGGGAGGAGGAGATCCCAGTTGACATAATAAGAAAACAGATTAGAACAGTGAGCAGTAGAAAAGGTTTCAGAGAAGCGATGATCACCGTCAACTGGCATAGTCAAATAAAACTTTCTAAAGAACTTAGAATCTGAGTGGAAAATGCAAGTAATGGAGGCAGTGGTTCCCCAAATATTTGGGTATGAGGAAACCCAAATGATATCCGTTGGACATTCACATTTGGAATCCATTAATTGAGAAACACTTAATGAAAAATACTGTGAATTCATTTACATTGAAAAATATGTCTGCATTTTTCACTCTAGCAATGTTTACTTGCATTTGAAAAACAACACAATTAAATATCATTACTTAAATACACATATCATCATTTTCTAATCTGTCTTTTTCTTACTTAAATAATACAATACAAAGCGCTGTTGGATACAGCACTTATCCAGCCAGTGTTCAAGACATGGCTTGAATCTGCATCCGTTCCTTGCGAAAGCTCTGCTCTTTCATTCTAGGGGTCTGGAGTTCACTGCTTATAAACACTGGCCTAGAACAATATCTTTGTGTGCTTATGAAATTGTCCTAATGGTTGTTAGAGCAATATTAGGGGTGGTGGCCAAAGAGGACTTGATTTTGGCTTTGGTGGTGACCTTTCTTTCAACATCTCTACTGGCAACTCAGCACTTCTGGCAATTCCTTTCTTCCCATCCACGTCTTTCAATATGTTAGAGTGATGAGTGACATACATTCAAAGAAGTCTAATGAGGCAGGGGAAAGAATGATGGAGCATGTCAGTTCCCATCTTCCACTGGACCTGGACCACCTTACAGGGAAAATTCCTGGATTATCAGCCCGTGTGACTTTTAAAGACCACCAGAGAACTAGATTTACTAGTTTCTCTCTTGGAAACTTCTTATGCAATGGACAAAGAAAACGTGCTAAGTTTTTTAAGTTTAATATATGCTTGCTTATTTTTGTAAGCATTCAAAATAGAAGAAGATTCTGTAATTCTGGAGGGTGTGAAGAAAACAAAATTCAGGAAGACATAGAAGAAAACTCGTCTAGTGTTTTGTTGTGATCATTTTGGCACATATCATCGTTTTATAATCTGTCATTTTCTTACTTAATATGTTGGGCTTAGTTTCCTTGTCAGTCTATATTTTTCTGAGTCTTGATTTTTCATGATTGTATGATATTTGATCACATGGGTTTTCTATGTAGATTTAACCATGCTTTTTGTTAACCATGTGCTTTTTGTTACACATTTAGGTTGTTTCATCTTTTTAACCTACATAAAAATGCAGTGACAAATATTTTTTATACATAAATTGTTAAGCTTATCTCTAAGAAAATACAGCTTTACTTAGTCAAGTGTCTTGAACTCTATAGTGTGTTCATTTACTTTAGAGACAGTCTTGCTCTGTTGTGCAGGCAGTGATGTGATCACAGTTCCCTGTAACCTCAAACTTGTGGGCTCAAGAAAGCCTCTCCCTTCAGTCTCTTGAGTCATTAGGACTACAGCTGCACATCACCACACTCAGCTAATTTTAAAAATATTTTCATAGAGACCAAGTTAACTCAGGCTGGTCTAGAAATTCTGGCCTCAAGTGATCGTCCTACCATGGCCTCTCAAAGTGCTGGTATGCCCCTGGCCAAATTCTATAGTTTAGTTCTGGATTTTTCATTTTGGCTTCCCACCAAGTTTAGATTCTATTTTCCCCAGCAATATCAAGGTATAATTGATGAAAATTATAGATATTCAAGGGTTATACTGTGATCATTTAATATATCTATATATTATATAATGATTACCATAATCCAGTTAATTATTCATCACCATGGATATGTATTATCATTCTTTGTTACCATTTGTGTGTATGTATGTATGTGTGCGTATGTGTAGTGAAGGCACTTAAAATCTGTTTGGGAGAAGCAGTGTAGTATAAATAACTGTAGTTACTACGCTAGATGTTAGCTTCCCAAATGTACTCAGCTTACAAGTTAAAGTTTGTATTCTTTGACTAACATCTCCCCATCCATCTCCCAGCCTTTGACAACCACTGTTCCATTCTCTGCTTCTATCAGTTTGACATTTTTAGATTCCACATATGAGTGAGATCATACAGCATTTGTCTTTCTGTGCATATGAGAAATAAGGTTCATCCAAGTTGTCCCAAATGACAGGATTTCCTTCTTTTCATGGCTGAATAATATTCCATTTTCTTTATCCATTTATCTGTTGAATACTCAGGTTATCCCC
>NW_003852406.1:10258181-10274984 GCF_000181295.1 Otolemur garnettii
GAGACTATTCTTTCCCCATTGTGTATTCTTGGCACTCTTGTCAAATATTAGTTAACTATATATACATAGGCTTATTTCTGGACTCTGTATGTGCCGGATTTTTTTTTTTTTTGGTCAGTATCATATTGTTTTTATTACTATGATATTGTAATATAATTTGAAACCAGGGAGTGTGATGCCTCCAACTTTGTTCTTCTTTCTCCTTTGTGCTTTGGCTATTTAGAATTTTTGTGGTTCAATACAAATTTTAGGATTGTTTTTTCTATTTCTGTGAAAAGAGTCCTATGAATTTTGATAGGTATTACAATAAATCTGTAGATCATGTTGGGTAGTGTGGACATTTTAGCAACATAATTTCTTCTAATCCATTGACATGAAATATTTTTCCATTTATTTGTGTTTTCTTCCAGTTCTTTCTTCAATATCTTATCATTTAAAGCGTACATATCTTTTACTTCCTTAATTAAATTTATTTCTAAGTATATTGTACTATTTTTGGCAACACAAAAGTACAAGGCATAAGAAGATACTAGCATGAACAATTATATGCCCAAAAAAATTAGAAGAAATGAATAAATTCCTAGAAACATACAACCTACTACGACTGAATCATAAAGAAATAGAAAATGTGAATGGGAAAGTAATGAGTAAGAGATTGAATCAATAACCAAAAACCTCCTCACAAAGAAAAGCAGAGGACCAGATGCTTTCATGGATGAAATATACCAAGCATTTAAAGAAGAGATAAGGCCAATCCTTTTTAAACTCTTCCAAAATTTGAAGAGGAAGATGTAGTTCCAAACTCATTTTATAAAGCCAGAATTATCCTTATACCAAAGCCAGATAAAGACACTATGAGGAAAGAAAATTACAGGCCAATATTCCTAATGAGCAAAAATACAATAATAATTCCAAAAATAAATAGCAAATCAAATTTAACAACAACACATTAAAAGTATCATATACCATATTCAAATGAGATTGATCTCTGGGATGCAAGGATAGTTCAATATATGCCAATCACTGCATGTGACAAGCCACATTAACAGAATAAAGGATAAAAATTACAAGCATTAACAGATGCAGCAAAGGCATTTGACAAAATTTAACATTTGTGCATGAGATCAGAAACAAGACAAGGATGCGCATTCTTGCCACTTCTAATCAACAGAGTACTAGAGGTTTTAACCAGAGCAATTCACAGGAAAAGAAATAGCATTCAAATTGGAAAGGAAGAAATTAAACTGTCTCTGTTTGCACATACTATGATTTTATACATAGTAAACCCTAAGGATTCCACAAAATATCCTGGTAGAACTAATAATTACTCAGTAAAGTTTCAGGATACAAAATCAATAAACAAAACTGGGTTGCATATCTTGCATATTTACACCAATAACAAACTATCTGAAAAATAAGAAAAGAATCCAACTTGTAATAGCATTAAAAAATACTTAGGAATAAATTTAACCAAGGAGGTGTAAGATGAGATTCCACCTGTGATCTGCATTTAGGCATTGGGAAAATGTCACCAAATACAAGGCACTGGGGTTGCATCTTGCCAGAACAGTTGGGAGAGTCAGAAGAGTAGAAATTTCTTGTTCTCCTGTTATGTGGAAATTTAACCTTCAGCTTAACTTTCAACTTAATTTCTTTTTTCTTTTTTCTTTTTTTGAGACTCAAGCTCTCCCCCTGGGTAGAGCCATGGTAGCACAGATCACAGCAACCTCCAACTCCTGGGCTCAAGCAAGTCTCCTGCCTCAGCCTCCCAAGTAGCTGGGACCACAGGCGCCCGCCACAATGCCCGGCTGTTTTTTGGTTGCAGCCTTCATTGTTGTTTGGTGGGCCTGGGCTGGATTCAAACCTGCCACCTTAGGTGTATGTGGCTGGCGTCTTAGCCTCTTGAGCCACAAGCGCTGAGCCTAATTTCTTAATTTACAGTTTACTCACCAGGCCTGTTAACTCAGCCTCCAATTTGGAAGAGTATCATTATTCTTACCACATTTGACCATATAAGTTATTGTCTGAAATAGAGTACTTTGAGAGTAAAAGGAGGTACTACTATTAATTATGCCAGGACAATAGCATAAATTGGGACTCCAGTAAACCTGGGTGTATGGTAATGTTATCTTCAGTTTGCTCTTACTTTCATTCCCTGTTTCTCTGAAAGTTCTCTGAGCAGATTCCACAAATTCGATCAAGAAGAGGTTATATCCCTGAGAATTGGGAGTATAAAATTTTAGAATTTTGATACGTTAGTCAGAAGTTGGACTAAATCAGGCTAGTACTGAAGAAAAGTTTTATTAAACAAATAGCATAATACAGAGATTTATAGGAGAAAATTTGAGAACTTTTTTTTAATATATATACTGAAGCAGCTGATTCAACATCTATGCCTGAGAGATAATTGCATGAGCCAAGCTGCTTTCTTCACATCAGGTATGTTGGTATCATAGAGAAGGCCTTTAGTAAAGAACAATCATCTTCTCTACTCAAGTTCTAAATAAGCTGAAAAATAAAACAAAGAGACAATAGAAGCTAGTAGGTCACCTTTATTGTTAATTGAATCCAGGTTGGAGGATGAATCAATGAACCATAGAGGCCTGCTAAGGAAATCCTGTGTCTGGGCACATTGCCACTTGTCACAGACAGCTAGGGACTGGGCAGGATCCCTTCACCCCAACCCACCTGGGGCCAACACATGGAGAAGCATCAGGATGCAAGCCCCTTGCCACAGCACACTCCCAAAGTGATCAGATAAGTCACTTCCTGGGGCAGAGGAAGGTCAGGAGAGTATTTCTGGAATAACAGAAGAGGGATAAAAAGAGTTCCTGCCAACATAAACATAGGCCATAATTTAGCCATAGTTCATTTGGTGGCCCTTGTGTCAGAAGACCATCCTAGTCCCATCAGGTGTGATCAGGAAAGGGTTGGTTTCCCCAAGACATTATCTGGCTACCTGTGCCTATACCAGGGGCTGTGGATGAGGAACCTTCCCTTAGGATCTGTGAGTAAGATGGTGTTGCATAGGCACTCTACTACAGCTGAACTTAATGGTATGTGCTTGATTGGTTCATTTTAGGGACAATATATATGTACAGTGAACACTCATTTCATTGAAGTTATTAGAAATGACCTATCCAGGTGGGCAAAGATGAGCAGAAGGCTGGTCCAGAGGTCAATGGGGCTGAGGGTGAGATGGCATGGCCCACAAAGAGGCTAGTCCTGGCATGCTGTCCATTCCTGTCTCAGTTTCCATTTCAGTTCATATTGTTTTTTTAAAATTTTATCTATAATTATCTAGTTATTTCTTAGGTATTTTTTATTTTTAACCTTAACATACTTTTTTATCCAAGAAAATCATCCATAGGCAACCATCCCCCTGAGACTACTTTTAGAAAAAATTTCAGATTAATGTGAGGGTACATGTGATTAGTTTGCATTGTTTGTACATGTAAGGTAAGGTCTGAGTTGTAGTTAAGTCCTTCACTCAGAAGGTGTGCCTATATTCCTACATTGTACCTGTTAGATGGGAAGTTACCAAACCACCTCCCCTCTCCTTCTTGAACTTAACTGTCTTTAACTGTGTTTTTCTTGTGTATTGGCCTATAGTTGTTAGTCTAGTAGTTTCGATTTAGTATTGAGTACATGGATGTTTGCTTTTCCATTTTTGAGATATTTTCTTAAGGAAATGTTCTCTAAATCCATCCAGGTAAATGTAAGAGATGCAAAATCTCCATCTTTTTTTTTTTTTTCTGGATGAACAGTATTCCATGGCATATATACACCACAGCTTACTAATCCATTCACAGGTTGATGGGCACTTGGGTTGTTTCTATATCTTTGCAATTGTGAATTGAGATGCTATAAAGATTTAAGTGCAAATGTCCTTATGATAAAATGACTTTTTTCCTTCTGAGTAGATACCTAGAAAGGGGATTGCAGGATAAAATGGAAGGCCTACTTTTAGCTCTTTGAGGATTTCCCATATTTCTTTCAATAAAGGCTGTATTAGTTTGCAATCCCAACAATAATGCATAAATGTTTTCCTCTTTCCACACCCATGAGGCACCTGTAGCTTTGTGACCTTGTGATGTGGGCTATTTTCACTGGGGTAGGTGATATCGCAAGGTGGTTTTGATTTGCGTTACTCTGATGATTAAGGATATTGGCCATTCATCTGTCCACAGGGGAAAAGATTTTGTTCATATCTCTTGCCCAGAGATTAATTGTGTTGTTTGTTCTTTTCTTGTTGATTTGCCTGAATTCTTTGTAGATTCTGGGTAGTAGCCTTTTGTCAGATTCATAACATGTGAATATCTTCTCTCATTCTGAATGTTGTCTATTTGCTTTATTGATTGTGTCCTTAGCTATGCAGAGCTTTTTAGTTTCATAAGAGCCCATTTATTTATTTTTGTTGTTGTTGCAATTGCCAAAGTGATCTTCTTCACAAATTCTTTCTCCAGGCTGATAACACTAAGAGTTTTTCCCACACATTTTTCTAGAATATTTATTGTTTGTGTCTTAGATTTAAATATTTCATCAAGCATGAATTAATTTTTTGCAAGTGGTAATAGATGTGGACCCAGTTTCACTCCTTTACATGTGGCTAACCAGTTCTCCTAGCACCATTTATTAAATAGAGATTCTTTTCCTTAATCTATGCTTTGGTTTATCGAAGATTAATGGTATATAAGATGGGTTTCATCTCTAGCTTCTCTGTTCTGTTCCATAGATATATGCCTCTATTTTTATGCCAATACCATGCCATTTTGGTCACTATAAATGTATTATCTGAAGTCTGATGATATGATGCCTCCTGATTTGTTTTTATTGTGTAGAATTGTGTTGGCTAGTTAGAATTTTTTCTGGTTCAATATGAAATGAAGAACTAGTTTTTCAAGGTCTTCAAAGTATGTCAGTCCATATTCTTAAAATACACCCTTTTTTGTTCCTATAATAGCTTCGGTGCAGCCACAATGAGTTATACTGAGCTGCCATTTATGTGTTTCATGTTCTTTTAAGAGAATCCTCAAGACCCCATATTTACTCATGTCTTCAGGATTTCTGGGTCCTGATGTTGGATATCTCAGACATTTCCATCCCTGAGAACACTGAACTGACGTGATGACGACTGATAGAACCTCAGTGGGTGCTTCCTTCTCGGGGGTTACATATTTTTAAATAAACATTCAATTGTAGAACAGTTTTCAATTTATAGAAAAATCGCAAATGTAGTTCCTGGAGTTTTCCATCTACTCCATACCCAGTTTCTGCTATTATAAACATTGTATGTATGTGTGGTGCATGTGTTACAATTAATAAACCAATATTCATATAGTATATAAGCTAATGTCTACAGTTTGTTTAGATTTCCTCAGGTGCTAACATTCTTTTTCTGTCTGGGGCTCCATCTGGGGCACCATTTTACATTTAGTTGCCTCTCTTCAGGCTCCTCTTGGTTGTAAAAATTTCTCAGACTTTCCTTGTTTTTGTTGACCTGGACAGTTTTGAGGAGTGCTGGGCAGGTATTTTGCAGGATGTCTCCCTGTTAATTCAGTGCGATGTTTTTATCATGATTAGAGTGGGGTGACATGTTCTGGGGAAGAAGGCCACAGAGATAAAGTGAAATTCTCATCCCATAGTATCAAGGGAACCCACATCAACATGACTCACACTGTGGACGTGGACGGTGACCACCTGCCAGGTCACATTTCAGAAGTTGTTTTTCTTGGCACTTTACTCTTGGCCCAAGGAGTGACTCTCAGCGAGGGCAGGGATCATCTCCAGGAGGGTCAGTGGTATCTCACAGAGCACCCCAGGCAGGTCACCTCTGTTCCACTTTCAGAAAGCCCTGGCTCGGTCTGACAGCACTATTTTGGCGAGTCTCCATTAGAAAGTAGAAATGGGGACTCAGAGGATTCCTGATCAACCAGCTTAGTTCCCTTGGGCTTTGGGTAGGGAATGGGAGCCTTCTAGAAGTAGGGACAGTTTCTGGGACAAGGAGGAAGCCTACTAGGCATAACCAAGTTTTCTTTTCCTAAGCAGTAGAAAGAACCATCTCCAAAGCACTAAAATTTGCATTAATAAATATTTTTTAAAAAAGAACATACTTCATTTTCCATTAGTGAAAAAAGTCCAAGGAGTCTTTGAGCCCTTGTTGCTTTGCAGCAGTCCTTTGACATATGCTAGCTGACTTGCCATCACGGACACTGTACTGTTCTTCCAGAGCTTCTCCAGCTCTTGTCCACCTTCGGCCATGCACTAGACAATCCTCTCAGCTGCAGGCCACTGCTGCCTCTCCCTGGGTCCTCACCTGCTTCTCCTTTCTCTGCATTGCCAGGGCTGTCAGTCAGTCCTTCCTCTTGTGACCAACCACAGACATGTTCACCTCCTTTAGTCCACCCCTCATCTCCTCTTGCTCAGGCTGTCTTGCTCCAGCTTAAGCAACTTCTCCCTCATTGGAGCCCCCTCCAGCTACCATCTTGGCCTCTCCTCTCTACATGGCTGAGAGAGTGACCGCCAATGATTTGACCCTGTGACTTGTCCATGCTCATCTTTATGTTTCTTACCGCTCAGCTCCACCCAGACCAAGCCATTTTCAGTTCCTTGAAGGTGTCAGCTCTCTTTTCCTTCTGGGTCTCTGAACCTGCCTTCTCCACTGCCTGAAACACAGTCTCCACGTGCTGCCTTGCACCCCGTGCCACTGCCTGGCCCACTGCCATGCTTTCTGTCTCGCATCCTGACAGACCCAGCTTTCAAAGCACTTCCCCCAAGAAGCCTTCCTGGATTCCCTGAAGCCAGAATTGGGCCTCTCTGTGTCCTCCCAGAGGACCTTGTGCATCCCTGTTTCAACACTTACATCCAGGTGCTAAACCCACTTGTTTACCTCCCGTTGGATGATAAGCTCCTTGCAGGGGCGGAGTGCACCTTGCCCATTGCTATATTCCTCAAAGGTATTGCACTTTACAGAGCTTTACAGAGCTGGAGCTCAGTAAATTATCTGTTGAATGAAAAGAGTTTATAGCAGCTGCTTCTTCCTTGAACATAAGCTCTTGAACGCCTACTTTTGGTTAAACTTCTAGCACCCACACCCAAAACTCTTATATTTGTCTTCTGTGTCAGCCACCTTGTGAGACATTCTTCCAGATAACTTCCTGAGTGTGACATCCAGTGGTCCCTTCTCAGTCCTGGCCTGCTCAACCTCCCTGAAGCCTGCAATGCTCTCCCAGTTTTCTCTTCCTTTGCTTTTTAAAATAGTATGTGGTCCTGGTTCTCCCCCCACCACCCTTTTTGTGCCTTCTGTTTCTCAGAATCCGTCACTCTCTTCTCTTCCTTCCCCTATGCAGTCCCAAGTCACCCTGTCACTTTCTCTCTTATGTGTGCCTCTCTGCCTTGGTTCCTTATTTCTGTGCACAGCAACAGCATCCTCTGTGACATGAAGGCTGGAGATCACAGCCGTACCTACCACCTCTCTCTCCATTCCTGAAGGCTTATAATTAGGAGCAACCACATGTAGTAAATTCTGCCTACAAGTATCACTCCATGCCTCTCATCTTTGCTGTAGCTCAGGCTCTCCTGGCGTCTTACTCGGGCGAGTGATTGTCATCACCTCCTCTGATTGATTCCACCCTGGCCCCACTCTGGCGTCTCCCATGTAAGTTTTCTTTCACTGTTCAGATCATGACACAACATTGTTCAAAATGCCAGCTTGCTGCCTGGTGCCTCTGGAATAAAGCCCAAACTTCTAAGAAATACGTCAAGGCGCTCCTCAATCTAGTGACCGACCTTTCCAGCCTTATCTGCTACTCACGACCACGTCCTGTGCTTACTGTTTCCCGCCTTTTCCTGCCTGCCTACCTACTTCTGCTGCCTCCCCGACTGTCCCTCTCTACCACTTAATTTCTTCACAGAGAACTCTTTCCAAGTCTTAGCTGGGCCTGTAAATGTCTCTTTTCCATGCAGTCCTCCCTGATCTCTTGCCTTGGTGCTCTCTTCTAGCCTGAATATCCTCATGCTTTGTCACCTTCATGAATAAATCCTGAAATTTCAGGGGCTTAACCTATTTCTCACTCGCATCACAGTCTGGTGTGCTCTGAGAAGCTCTCCTTGGCAGCTCTTCTCCAGTGGCGACTCAGGGACCCCAGCTACTTCCATCAATCAGCTCTGTCACGTCAATCTTATCTGCTTCCAGGGGTGAGAGGAGAGAGGGAAGGCCGGGAAGCACACCCACTCTTACTGGCCTCAAAGCAGGAACAGCCTGTCCCATTCATATTCCCATCAGTGAGAGCTCAATCACAGGGTCCCAAATCAGCTACGGGGGAGGCGGGAAAAAGTAGGAAAGTACATGGACATGTGTCAGCACTGCTGCACCATGGGCTTCTCCGGCGAGGTCACCAGCTCTCCTAGATTGCCTGAGATTGTCCAGGTTTTAGCACTATGAAGTCCCATGTCCCAGGAAGACCACCACTTCCTGAGGAAACTATATAGGTTGGACACCCTACCTCCAATCATTTGCTTGCAACTTCTGCATTTCCCAGTTGTCTATGATTCCACATCATCTAGATCGGGATCATGGAGTTCCTGGGAGCAGGACTGGATCGCAGGGATATTTTTCTTCCCCTACCCAGGTCACGAAGATTGTGTACACTATGTAGATAAGCATAAATGTGGTAGAGGTTTTAGATGTCATTCTGGTTTTTGGTTACATGAATAGTATTATTCTTTTTTGGCTACATGCATAATATGATTTGGTTCCATGAGAAGAACAGGTGAGCAAGAGGAGAGAAAACACTTTTTAAATCACCTTCGTTACTTCCCCTCCTTAGAAATTACCACTGAGCTTTTGGAGTGTATGTGCGCACACATATACACACAAATGAACAAAGCCATGTGTGTGTGTATAAAATATATGTGAATTGTAAAAAAAAAAAAAAGAAACTGGATCATATTTCACAGGCTGTTCTGCAAGTTCCTTTTCTCATTGAGTAATATATCTCATAAATGTCTACGGCATTAAATTGGAAATAATATAATTACATGACTTTCATTTATTGGGCCCAAACTGTAATATACCTGGGAACGCTGGGATGATTAGTGGCTGTATCATGTTCTATAACTTGGCATGCCAACCACTTTGTATAATTGACTGGTTGTGTTTCCTTTTTTGAAGAAATGCAAGTAATATAAATTGTTCCAGAACATAGCAAAAGATGGGCAGCCGCCCAGTTCATTACAGAAAACAAACATGACCTTGGCACCCATAAGGATCAAGATGTCATTAAAAAAAGAAAGAGAGAGAAACTACAGACCCAGCTCACTTAGGAATATTGATCTTAAGTGAAATATAAGAAGATAATGAATAGAATATAAGAAGCTATTGAATAAATGAATAATGATAATACCACTAATAATGCAAGCTCACTTCTAGCGATCCTTCTATGAGCCACCCGCTGGTTTGTGTGCTTTAGATCCACTGTGAGCTACCATCTTACAAACCTGAGGTACAGAGAGGGTGAGTAACTTGTCCAAGGTCATATGTGTATTACTAGAAGCTATATACAAAGACTGCATAGGGCTTTTATTCCAGCAATGCATGGACAAAGGAAATCTACTAATACCAAGTCTACTAACACCAATAAGTTTGTCTAGGAAAACAAGATCATCCTGATAGACAAAGTAGGCATTCAAGAAAAGACAATGCCTCTCTCTTTTTTCTTTACAATCCAATGATATTTTATTTTATTTTATTGTTTTTATTAAATCATAACTGTGTACATGGATGCATTTATGGGGTTCAGTGCACTGATTTGATATACAATCTGAAATGCTTGCACTGAACTGATTAACATAGGAGCAGAGGACATTTGCTTACGCCAAACAGCATATGCTTCAAACCAATGCATTTTTCTGTTAAAAATCAGGTTCAAAGCATAAACTCCTCACTACTACCTACTGGCAACCAAAATATAAATCATCTAAGAATATTTTACAGGGCATATGAGAATTTTCTCTTTTCTACACAGTGAAAATCTACCTATTCATTATATGAAAATTAGTGGCGGAGCAGTCTAGAAAATGAAAAGAATAAACCCCCCCAATAAGCCTCTGCTCTGAGATACCTCCTCCACACTTCTATCTCCTACATTTTTTCCTTACTGAATTAGGATCATACTATTATACTACTTTGAAACTTGGTTTCTTTCTTCAGCTAAACATATACTATGAATAGTATCCCTTGTCACTAGAGACTGTGAGGCAAGTGAATTTTCATAGCTGCATAATATTCCTTGGAGGGTATGTGTCATGATTTAACTTCCAGTTGGACACTCAGGAGCTTTCCATTTTTTGGTTATTATAAATAATAATGCAATTACTATCCTATCCTTAAATTCACTTCCTGATGTTTCATTGAGGTTAAATTCTTAGGGAAGAGGCCCCCAATTTTTAATGTACAGTGCCAAATTACCTTCCTAGAATATGTGCAGTAATTTATACTTCTGCTGGTAACATGGGGTGTCATTTCCCCACACTATTATCTCCTACTCTGATCAACCCTTCTTATCTGCCACTTGAATCTGTGGATTCAATTAACTGTGAATTGAAAATATTCAGGAAAAAACTCTGATTGAAAAATAATAATCAAAAAGACAATTCATGAATCTTCATAGGTATGACCAAAAAAAGCCAGTTCAGTATAACAACAATTTATATAGCATTTACATTGTATTAGGTATTATAAGTAATCTGGAGATGATTTAAGGTGTATGAGGGGATGTGTGTAGGTTATGTGCAAATAACACGTCATTTTATGGAAGGGACTTGAGTATCTGCGGATTTGGGTATCTGCAGGGGTGCCAGAATCAAACCCCCCCCCCCACAGAGCCTGAGAGCTGACTGTCATTCAAATGAGATGTGTGTGTGTGACATACATGGAGAAACAAGAAAATGTTACTAAGAGTTTTGATTATTTTGAACAAATGGAGAGATGCATCATGTCTCGAATAGAGGAATATATAATGTGAAGCTGTCAGTTCTTCCAAAATGGCATTCTCCCAAGGGTGATGCAGTGAGATTCTATCTCAAAAAAAAAAAAAAATTAACAAATTTAATGAAATGCCAATAGGAATTTTCTTTTCTTTTTTCGAGACAGAGTCTCACTAGGTCACCCTCAGTAGGGTGCCGTGGTGTCACAGCTCACAGCAACCTCAAACTCTTGGGCTTAAGCGTTTCTCTGGCCTTAGCCTCCCAAGTAGTTGGGACTACAGGCTCCCGCCACAATGCCCGACTATTTTTTAGTTGCAATTGTCATAGTTGATTAGCTGGCCCGGCTGGTTTCCAACCCATCTTGGGGCATGAGGCTGGAGCCGTAACCACTGTGCTATGGGCACCGTGTGTCTTTACATTTCAGATCGTATGTCTTTACATTTAGGATAAGCCAGGAGTTTTCTTAAGAATTTGTTTAAATGCTTCTAAAAGGTATCTGGAAGAATGAACAAGAGAGAATATCAGCCAAATGTTCTAAAAGGGAAAAGTAAAGAGAGGGGACACCTCCATCAAATTTTATGAAAGCAATAATAGTGAGAGCAACATCCACGCAAACCCCAGCACACTCCCTTCTACAGTGTGGCAAGCTCTTCTTCCACCCTCCTTAGCTCTGGGGAAAAAGGTCTTTTCCACCAGCTGATCTAACCCTGTCGAATGCAAGGTTATAGCAACCACTGCATTCTGCAATTTTAATTAAATAAGAGCCGAGATAGATCCAAATAGAACTTTGTTGTTTTCCACAAGGCCTTGCTTTCCATGAGGAGGGGCCCCCAGTAGTAACTAGAAACACTATCACTGGGCTTAATTGACTAGCCTTCAAGGTTTATTAAGTACGATAACATCAGCTGTGTTTGGTTTGTTGCTTTTAACTTCTTAAAGAATGTCCTAGCATACAAATTGAGAGCACAGAGAGGCCCAGGAGACATGACTATAGTTCCAAAGGACAGCCAGGAATCTCTGGGAATTCTTGTGCATGCAGGGGAGGGTGTGTTGTGGGTGTGGGTTGCAGTATGGCTGTGTTGGCCATGTTAGATTTGCTGATCCAAAGACAGAAAAATGGAGCTGTCTGTGCCCCAACTCAGAGCTTAAAAACACCAGGGATTTAGACTCTGCCTGGCTGCTCTTGATTAAAATATGGTCTTCTGAGAACACATGGTCAGTCTATAAAAACACAAGTTCATTTCCTAAAACCCATCAGGGGAACAATTTCTCATATAATGGTGTTCTTTAGAGGTTTTCATTTAAAGAATAAATTGAAAGAAGGACACCAACAACACATAATGTAGAGAGAGGGACACACACACACACACACACATGCTCACAGACAGCAAAGCTAAGCCAGTTGGCATTGACACCCAAGCCCTCTGAGTTCAAAGCAAGAGCCACCTCAGCATCCCCACCATTTGAAGAGGACCTAGGCTTTTCTCTTTGAAGTGTTTCCTTTGAAGGCCAAGGTAAAGGGGCCATGTTGACTAGGAGATCGCTAATCTGTAGAAGGCTATGGCCTCTGCTCCATCACACATTTGTAATGTTCACACGAGGTTAACAAAACAAAGGGTTTTCCCTGTCATGTGTGAGCTGGGGCAAGGCTTTCTTCTCCACTTGTCCCTGTCACAGGAACATTGCCTCAAGATAAGGTGGGACCCAGGCTAAGAAAGAACCCAGCAGGGTCTGAAACCAGTTACTGAGTTCAGTTCAAGTTTCTTGGATCTCTGTCTGAATCCAGTCAGAGCTGGTGCCCTGCCATTGGCTGCTCTTTGCCAAGATGATGCAGACTGGACTTAAGAGTTAGAAGACTGGGTTCAAAATCCCTACTGTTCCTTGGTAAGCAAGGTCATCCCTGGCAAAGTCTCACAGTCATTCTTGACCTGCCTAGACTAATTCTTGCTGAAGAATGTCTTAAAACAAGTTGAACCATGAAAAAAGCCAACATTTTTCATGGAAGTTTTTAAGTATAAAATGCAGAAGTTGGCAAGACTCCACACTGAATTCTAAGAGACAGATGACACCCAGGAGAAACTCCATCCCTGGGATAGACTGAGCCTGGGCAGAATTTTGCTAGTGAGAGTGAATGAGTAGCCAATAGTAGTGTGTCCAGCAGGTTTCCTTATCTTCAAAACAATCTTCTCAACAATGCAACACGCTTCCCTGGAATTTTCGTCCCAGGTGTAGCATTTAGTTTGGTATATCCAGGCCCTAGCACAGGCCTAGGCACATCCTATTAGTTGAATTTAGCTAATTAGGAAATGCAGTACATTCTCTCCACACTCACCCATACCCCCGCATACGGACATTTACCCTAAATTGTGAATATACTAAAAATGATGTGTATCCCAATTGACTTTAAACCCATCTGGAGAAAATGGGCTGTCTGGAAGAGTCAAAAAACCTGGAAATAGCAGGTAACTATAAGAAACTTTGATCAAATATTTTGTTTTTGAGATTGATGAGCGTAGCCACAACCCACCCCTTCGCTGAGGAGGTTGTTCGTGGGATTTGGAATGGATGTTGCATATGGCAGCCACCAAATGGCCTGCCTCAGAGCCCACAGGGTCACATGTTTGGATAAATTCCCTCCAGCCCCTCTGTTGTTGTTTATCTCTAGTCCTAATTCAAGGGGCTTCTCCCATCTCACTTTTCTTTTTTCCTCCAAGAAAATACCACCCAGAATGCTAGGACATCAACAGATTGTGTAAGATGGGTGGAGATAGACCATATTAGTTTAAAAAGAATAGGCATGATTGGGGCCAAGAGAGCAATTTTGGCTACCCCAAATTAGGATTTTATATGTAAACACAAAAGATAAACACATATTATATACACAGATATGCCCATATACAAATATATCTCTATATCTATCATCTATTTATCTATCATTTGTCCATATGCTCCAGTAGCTGGAGCTATCGGTATAGGGTGTATAAATTACTGGGGCAAAAGGAACCAGTTTTTTCCATATTTATAGTGCACTGTACCTTTCTAAAGCATTAAGTTCACTGAACCTTCATTATGACCCTGTTAGGTAGGGACGGTGAAAATCATTCTCCGTCAGTGAAGGGAAGTTAATGTGCCCAGGTCACTTTGGAAGGTTGACCCGTTCCTCACCCAGGAATCACACCAGCCCTAAGCCAGACTGCATGCTCTTCCCAGCCCCTTGGTGGTCTGGATCGTAGAGGAGGGTCAAAAATGCCCTTTGTCCCATTCCTCCAGATGTTCTCCTAGGTGGCCAGCAGGCTTGTCACCCTGCAGCCTTTCAGGCCATCATGTGAATGAAGACCCCTGTGTGGCTACTCTGAAGGGATCTGTCAGGAGAAGGTTGCTGAAACTCAAGTGTGGCCACTGGGTACGCCAGTGATGTGTCCACCATTTGGTCGCCTCAAGAGATGTTGGTTCAGCTGTTTGGGGAGGGATGGGAATGATATCTGGGGATACAAGGCCTGATGATTGTGATTAATTGGGAAGACTGAGATGGACCATTTTGTAGGAGATAGATGGGCTGATGTCTTAGGGACCAGCAAGGCCCAACCATGAATTCTGTTGATAATAAACAGTTCTTAAACTTTTGGCATTAAAAAGAAGTGTTTGAAATGATGGCTCTATGTTCAGTTTCCCTTCAGCTCATTTTCCACATTGCCAGCAGAAGCAAACCAGACGTTGTGTATGTGATCTTGATTAGAATCCTTCAAAGGGGTGGAATGTTAACAGGATTTTTCTTTAGGCAGTGGAACCCTGGAAGATTTTTTTCCCCCTTCTTTTTTCTACTTTTCTATTTTCTTTTTTTATATTGTCTATACAAACAAGTATTCTTTTTCAAAAAACTTTAAATATATTTTTTAAATATATTTCTTCCTTTTATATATTTCTTTGCCCTTAGAATAAAGTGTGTATTTCTCCATGATGAGAAGACCTCCCCGTCCCTGGTTCCTATCTTCCCACTAAGTGTGTGTGTGCCAATGAGCTGCCTATGCACCCGAGGCTGGGTGAGCTGCTCCCCATCTCCCTGTTGCCCCCCCAGAGCCTCCCCCTTGTGCCTCTGTCTGTGTGTTCTGCATAGGGGTCCTCTGGCTCCTGTGTCTCCCTGAATAACACCTTTCTCATCCTTCAAGACTCAGCCCAAGGATCATCTCTTAATTGGCACCTCTAACCCTCCTGGCAGGTGCTCCCATAGTCAGCAAACACACAATCCCGAACAGTTGCTAGAATTTTGTTCTGATAATTCTCATACTGAGAGCAAAAAGGAAAATGTGAGCATTTCAAAGATTCAGTGTGTCCTGTGGAATACATAATAATCACCAAGTTTGATTTCCTGCTAAAGTCCAGGATTGGCTCATAATACAACTTCCTGAAAAAGTATATTTATAGTTATTAGAATGGTGCTAATCTGTTATATTTACTTACATGGGGTTTAAAGGTGACAAAATACTTTCATAACTATGCTGTATTTGATTAACAGCCAGTGCTCTGAGCCGTGCCTGGTACAAACTGTACTACCCAGTTTGGACACCTAACTGTTTGGGAGACAAGGATGACAGGGTGTAGAGAGGTAAGGTGACTTGTTCACAGTCCCACATTTAATTAGTACAAGAGCCAGGGTGAAGCCCACTCTAAATCCTTTGCTCTGGTGTTATATCAAAGGGCTTTATGATAAGCTACAGTGTTGGAAGATACCTTAACATATACTGAGTTGAAAATCCTCCTAGGAGTTGAAACACCTCAGCTCCTCCTCCACACTGTTCCTCTGCCCAGTGTACATGTCTCAGCACCCAGCTCCTGCCACCAAGCCCAGAGACAAGACATCCTCTCCCTCTTTTTAGCAATGTTGCTAAATCACAATTCTTACTATTGTATTCTTCATGCCAACTGCTGTGCTTGGTATTTTACGAACTAGAAGAACAACCCCCTGTGATTGCTAGTCTACTTTACAGAGGAAGACTCTGAGATACAGAAAAAGTTCAGTATCTCGTTTATGGCCATACAGCAAGTTAAAAACAATCATACCCAGTTTGTTGGACTGACGCTGTATTATATTTAGCCCAAATCAGACTTCTTATGCTTTGTAAAGCTTCATCTGTATTTACAGCGGCTCCCTGATCACCCCCATCACTGTCTGAGCTCAGCCGCCCATCAGTCAGAGGTGGCACTAGATTCTCATCAGGAGCTGGAAGCCTAGATGGTTTGCACATGCCATGTCCAGGAGGGTTTGTGCTCCTGTGAGAATCTCATGCCTGATGATCTGGGGTGGAGCTGAGGGGATGATGAGAGCACTGTGGAGGGTCTGAAAACAGACACTCATTAGCAGGGAAGTTTGGCTGCAAAGAGACCAACCATAGTAGATCAATTGCTTACAGAGTCATACCAAAACCATTCCACCCCTCCACCTCATCTGTGGAAAAATTGTCTTCCATGTGACCAGTCCCTGATGCCAAAATGGTTGGGGATGGATGATATAAAGTCTCTTCTATATGAAAGTATCTTAATTATTGACAAGCAGCTACTTTGTTTTCTTAGAATCACCTCATCTTAGGTCAGTTATTACCAGCCCCTCCATCTCTTTAAAACACATGGTTTCAAATTCCCTCTCTGGCACTCCTGTTGTTCTCTTTGAAAAAAAAAAAATTTTTTTTTTTTTTTTTTTTGAGACAGAGTCTCACTATATGGCCTTAAGTAGAGTGCTGTGACTTTACAGCTCACAGCAACCTCAAACTTTGGGCTTAAGAGATTCTCTTGCCTCAGCCTCCCAAGTAGCTGAAACTACAG
>NW_003852406.1:10275090-10289883 GCF_000181295.1 Otolemur garnettii
CCCTACTCACTGAGCTATGGGCGCTCAGCCAGATATTCAACATTTTATGGATTCTCCTAAATGCCCTTGACCCCAGTTGATTATTTCTAAATTTGGTCCACATAGATATTAGAATATCTCTTAACAATCTTGCTGAAATTTAGATATGTAGTTGCACTTATGGTGTAGCCCTGTTCTAAGTAAAATTTATTTATCCATAAAACCACTGCCATTTACCTTTCTTAAAGTACCAAACACAGTGGAAAATATAATGATACTCAGGACACAGGTTAAGCCCATGAGAAGCTTATATGGAAGGCGGGGTAAAAAGACACACCCTAGGTGATCACACAGAAGAGAGAGGAGCCACCATCCAAGGCTTGGCAGGCCTGACCAGAGCAGAGACAGGATGGGACCAGGAGAGTGGGGGGTGGGGGGGTGTCATGGGGTCATGTGACTCTCCAGCTGGAAGAGACGTTAGAAATCATCATGGAAGCCTGACCCTACTTTCTAAGGAGGAAACAAATCCATAGATTTGGGAAGGAACCTGCCTGAGAGGTTCAGGTTCTGGTCAGTGACAGAGCTAGGTCTTCCAGGTCCAAGTTCAGTGCTCTTTTTGCTACACTGGGCTCCCATTTCCACCTGACCTCTCCACATGTGTGTCCTACCATAGAACTAAAATGACATGTAAAGATACGCTTCAGAATTTGATTTATAAAAGATTTTCTGTGGCTATACAATAATAGGATAAAATATTGGCTTTGAGCTCCAAAGTTTTCCTAGAAGAAATCTCAAAAGATATGCCAACAGAGGAGGCGAATTCTCCAGCAGGAGATACTACTGTGGTTGCCACCAGCACTTCCTCTGCTCATCTCTGGTCGGCTTGAAGCCCAGCTGTGAGCGTGCACCCACCAGCCCTCCAACCCCTCTCGTTTGCCGGGTATGCTCCCCTCACCTGTCCAAGACCTTTCAATTTTAATTCAAGACTTGGACGATAACCTGATTAGCAACAGGTGAAACTATAATACTATGTCATTCTATTCCTTTGGGGGAAATAGAACAATGAAATTAATATTTATAAATAAATTCAGCAAAGTCTCAGGTTACAAAATTAACGTCCAGAAATCAATAGCATTTCTATGACCTAGGAACAGTCAAACTGAGCGTCAAATAAAGAACACAACACTATTTACTATAGCTGCAAAGAAAAATAAAAATTTATGTATCGGCTAGCATGAATCATATTCTGGTGATGGGCACACTAAAAACCTGACTTCAGCGTTGTATAATTCATCTGTGTAACAAGAGCACTTGTACCCTCTCATATGGTAGCACCTCCATAGTTGACCACCTCCTTAACTTGACCTAATTTTCATAGACCAGACACGCACCACATATATGTATCATTCCAGTAGGCCTACTTTCTTATGTTGACCACCTCTGCATGTCGATCAGTTTGCTACAGTCCCTTGGGTGGTCACCTTACACCATCTTTTGAAAAAAAAATATTAAAAATTATTAAAAAGACATATGGGGATGCATTCAACTTAGAAAAGAAACAAATATCTTGAAGGGAAAAGGAGAGGAGATCATAGTGAAGTTAAGTGTCAAAGTGAACTTGGCAAACACACTGAAAAACAAAGTAACAAATGATCATTAAACATGAGATTTGCTTGTTTGCAAATAATAAAAGGAAACTTTAGGAAACCTGGGAAGAAAATATGTTCACAAAACACACACACACACAATTAGAAAAGGAATAATCTACTTAAAGAATATAAAATAATTCTTTAAATGGTCGGCTAGTTAAGTGTAAATACTTTAGTTAAAAGATTTTCTAAAAAAATATTAGCCAAAGGTCCTGTGAATTAAGACAGTGCAAGTAATTAAAGATATCAAAGAACCTTCCTTGAAAGGATCCCAGAGCAGGGGTGAACCCAGAGCAGTGAATACTTCCAGACGTTCCTCCCAGACAGTTAAGCAATAGATAGCTCCTGTGTTATGTAAAACCTTTCCAGAAAAGAAATGTGAGGAATTGCCTGATTTCTATGGCTTCATTCCAAACCTAGACTAGATAGCAAAGAAAGCAGAAGATGATTAAAGACCAGCCCCCTTGAATGAACAAAGTAGCAAATGAACTAACACATCATATTCGAGTTCAGTTATCCCAGAAAAATAGAAAGGTTCCACATGAAAAAATATAATAAGATAGCACGTTAGTTTTAAAATATACTCCTTATCTGATTAACACCATTCAAAATTCAAAACAATTGAAATAGAACTAGAAACGTATTTCCCTAAGAAGGTGAGGAGTATTAAAAAAATAAGTAGAAAAGTTAATTAGCATTCTATTAGATGTAGAGATAATATTTTGGAAACATTAAATTAATGATTTTTATTTCCCAGTTGAATTTTTTTTTTTGAGGTAGAGTCTCACTATGTCGCTCTGGGTAGAGTGCTGTGGTATCACAGCTCACAGCAACTCCAACTCTTGGGCTTAAGTGATTCTTCTGCTTCAGCCTCCCAAGTAGCTGGGGCTATAGGTGCCCACCACATTGGCCGGCTATTTTTGTTGTTGTTGCAGTTGTCATTGCTGTTTTGCTGCCCCAGGCTGGGCTTGAACCTGCCACCCTTGGTGCATGTGGCCGGCACCATAACCACTGTGCTACAGGCACTGCCCCCAGTTGAATCTTATTCCCCAGCAGCCTTCCACCTCCCAAACCAGAGGGCAGCTGCTTGACTTCTGCACCTAGACATAGGTTTTGAAGTCTTTCTTTTCTTTCCTGTTGGCATAACAAAAATCTGGCCCAAATGACTGTTCCCAGAGCTCTTTCACAGATTGGCATCTTGGACATCAGGCTGATGCCCTTCATGGAGGGAGGCTGTGACAGAGGAAAAGCTTCCTGGGGAAGAGGGAGAAAAAGGGAAGGAGCAAGGGACAAGTTAGCTTTGAAGGGTACAAGATGAGAGACGTGCTCCAACTTCTCTCCTGGAGCACAAAGCCTTGGACAAGAGAGGCATTAGGTAGCATGAGGGACACGGGTGATTCTTTTTTTCTTTTTTCTTTTGAGACAGAGTCTCACTTTGTCACCCCTGATAGAGTATAATGGTGATTAGCAGCCACCTGCAGATGATACCTTCGCCAACGTAGGCTGGGGGCACCCCTAGCCCAGGATTGTCCCAGAGAGGGGACAGGGCTCTTCCCCAAGTGCCTGTATGTTTTGAACAGTCTTGGGAGCTCTGCCAACCCCTTGAGGAGGGAGTTGAAAGGAAGGGAGTGGAATTGAGAGCCAGTGATCATGCCAGGGACCCCTCATGGGAAGGAGACTGGTGACACACAGCAGAGATGGATGAAGCACATGGTGGAGCTCAGAGGTGTCTGCGCATAGGTTTAGAAGTCTCTGACCAAGCCACAGAGAGACCAGCCACAGCTCTCACCTGCCAATGCCCACAAGATCAGCAGTGACCAGGCAGATGGGCTGGGGTGAGGGGTGAGTGTGGAGAGATGGGTGAAGATCAGAGAGTACCACGTGTATCTGAGGACTCCTCTTCCACCTGCATGAAACACAGGCCTTTGCTCACATGACCAGTGATCATGTGATCCTATAGTCCTATAGGTCAACAGCATCACTAATCATTATAGCCATGGAAGCCATATGGTCAGAACTTTATAATCTGAATATTTATCTTGTTATAATTGGATTTATTAAAGACTCAAACGTTAAAATAAAAAGTTGAAGGCAAAAGAGAATATTTGATGAAGGATAGCAACTTGCTAAGTTTTGAAGAAATAAAATTAATCTGAGAGGGAACATCTGCAATTCTACACAGGTAATGAACAGCTTTTACCTAATAACATAAAAGTAAAAGTGGAGCTTTATTTTTAAAAAAGTCTTAATATAAATGTAGAACATCTTTCCTTGACAAAATAAAAAGAATTTATCTTTACCATACATAACACTCATACCATTGCGCCTAGTGGTAAGACATTACTTATTACTAATGTCAAACATAGATGTTGGCTTTTATTGTTATTTAACATTGTTCTAAAAATTCTGGGTGATAAAAAGTGAAATAAAAAGTGAAAAAAGATACAGTGATTAGAAATGAAAAGATAAACTATAGTTATTTGCAAATGATAAGATGATATTCTTCAAAAACTCAAGAGAACAGGCCTAAAATCCTTTAGATTTGTGATTCCCAAATTTATCTGTTTATTGATATCTACACGGGGGATGTCAAATGCCTGTTCCTCAGCTTAGAGGCTATGATTTAGTTGCTTTCAGGTGTGTCTAGCTTTGGGAGATCCCTAAGTGATTCCAACGTACAGACAAGTTTGGTAACAATTGCATTTACAATTAATAAGTGAGCTCAGTAAATTAGCTGTATCCAAGGCAGAGGTACAAAAATAATGTTTCCTATTGAAATAAGTAGTTAGAAAATATAACAGAAAGAAATATCATCATTAACCCTAGTGACAAACATGTAAGATACTCAAGAACGATCTTAGTGAGAAAAGTGTGACTGGCTCGGCGCCTATAGCTCAACCGGCTGAGGCGCCAGCCACGTACACCTAAGGTGGCGGGTTCGGATCCCCAGCCCGGACCGCCAAACAACAATGACGGCTGCAACCAAAAAATAGCCGGGTGTTGTGGCGGGCGCCTGTGGTCCCAGCTACTTGGGAGGCGGAGGCAGGAGACTCGCTTGAGCCCAGGAGTTGGAGGTTGCTGTGAGCTGTGGTGCCAGGGCACTCTACCCAGGGGGACAGCTTGAGGCTCTGTCTCAAAAAAAAAAAAAAAAGTGTGACTTTTGTGTGAAACAAATTACAACATTATATTAGGGGACGGAAGAGGAGGAAGAGGAGTATTTTTTTTTTTTCTTTCTTTTGAGATAGTGTTTCACTCTGACCCCTGGGTAGAGTGTCCTGGCTCACAGCTCACAGCAACCTCAAACTCCTGGGCTTAAGCCATCCTCCTGCCAACAGCCTCCTGGGACCACACGTGCCCACCGCCATGCCTGGCTAGTTTTTCTAATTTTTTGTAGAGACAGGGTTTTGCTCTTCCTCAGGCTGGTCTTGAACTTCTGGCCTCCAGCAATTCGCCCACCTCAGTCTCCCAGAGTGCTAGAATTACAGGCGTGAACCACCCCACCCTGCGAAAAGGAGACATAAATAAACGAGAGATAAGCAGTCCCAAACAATATCCCAGGAGAAAAAGGCAAAAAAATGGAAGAAAAGGTTTCCTGCAAAGGAGAAGAGGTTAATATTTTATTTCACAAAAGCCTCTTAAAAGGAAAAAATCAAAGGCACAAAAGGAAAATGAGCAAAAGGCATTTTAAAAACTGTTAAAAATACAGATCTTGAAATATTTTCAGCCTCACTAGTAATTCAAGAAATACAAAGTCAAACAGTGAGGTACCATGTTTTTATTTATCAAACTGGAAAGTACAATTTAAAAAACTGTACTCAGGGAAGGGGAGGGTTTGAGAGATGCCAGATGCTAATGGGACTGTACGTTGATCCTTCTCTTTCTGGAAAGAAAAGTGGCAGCGCAGACCCGGAATCTTAAAATGTTTCTTTTCTCAGACACATAAGCCTCGTTCTAAGACTCTATCTTTTGCAAATAGGAAAAAAAAAAGATTTACATTCAATAATAATCTGAATGACATTATTTGTAAAAGCAAAAAATTAGAACCAATCTAAATGTCCAACAACAGAGAAATGCAGAAATAAACAATCACGGCACCCATATAGTGGAACAGTGTGTAGCATGGACGTTACTTTTGTTACTTTTGCAATCAGGTGAAAATACTTCTTAACACCTATATCAACTTTAGAAAAGAAAGAAGATACAAAATGTGCTAAAACGTACATAGTGATTGGTAGAAGACCTTTTTGAAGATTTTAAATTACTTTTAGTGGAAGTATTTGTTTTTATAACCGAGAGTTAGTTTTATAATCGGGAATAAAAAGAAAAAGAAAAGGAAAGGAAATTAAAAAGAAGTAAGACTAATGATTAATATTGGTGAAAAATCCGTATTGATGAAAGCATCAGAATCAATAGAGAAATGGGCAAAGGACAAAATAATTTACACAAAGGGAAGTCAACATTGTCCATATTTGAAAGTTGTTCATGTTCGACTTGGCTGGTAATGAATTGAAATGCAAGTTGAACTAGAACAAGGAACCAGTTCATGACTAAAGTTAAATTAAATACCTAAAATAATTTCTGATGTTGAGCAGGATGGAGTGAAATTAATTACACTCATAAAGGGCTAAAGCAATGTAAATTAATCCAACGACTCTATAAAAGCAATTTGGTTTCACACATCCGGGGCAGTAATAACACTTACATCCTTTGAAAACTCTGATCTCCATATTGGAATATGTGTCCAAGGAGATTATTCAAATGGGAAAAGAAAGATAAAGATGCCTCCTGCATTTTTAATTAAAATTAAATTGGAATATATTATAAAGAATGATATATATTGGAATATATTATTTAATTAAATATATTAATTAAAATTATTCTTTGCAATATATTGGAATATATTATTTAATTAAAATTAAATCGGAATATATTATATATCATGGCACATAACCCTATAAGCGCTTCTGATGCTATAAAAATAAGGAAAAAATATGTGCTTTCTACCTGAGTGGAGAATAAATGCAGAAGGTGAAATTATATGTAAACTGATTATGACGTTAAAAAATAATCAGAAACTAGGGAGAAGAGTGAGAATGTGTTAGGATGGTAAAATCACAAGTACGTTTTTCTTTGTGTAACTAATTATATATAATTGTTACATAATTATATATACAATGAAATTATACAACATATAAATTATATACTATGAAATTATATATTATGTAATAATTATATGTAATTGTTTTAATAATGTACAAAAATAAGAGGAAAAATATATTAGAGGGTAGGGAACAGAGGGGAAAACAATATTTATGTATTAATTACATACAGATTTAAACATCAATTGAACATAGAGATCATATATACATGTATATGTATATATATTTTATCTGCAGAGTAAGTATTACTTTCATTTCCTTAAGTGGGTAGACAGCAGCCTGAAAAGGAAAGTTACTTTTTTGAGGTTATACACTTTTAATTTCCGGAATGAAGATTTAATTCCTCTTGTGACTCCACTATGCTGCCTGACGCTAAACGTGTATATACTACTGGCTTTTTGTGTCACAGACGTCTTCGTGTACAATAAAAATTAGCAAAACTCACAGGAACGCACAAAAATTTGCGTCTTCAGCACCTTGTAAGGGTAAGGTGGTCATAAACCCTGGTGGATGGCTGTTGTCCTGGAAAATCAATGGAGCCACTTTTCACTCTCAAAACTGTTCTGGTCTGGGTGATAAATTACACAATTATCTTTAATTATAGGCCATGCATATTCCTCTCTTTTTCTTCTTTCTCCCAGCCCTGTTGGCCTATGCTTGAATGTTACCACCAGCGTGACTCGTTTGAGCAAAGCACCCAGAATGGGTATTTTCCCCACCTGCCCAGTCTGGCCCCAGTGCCTGCCCCTCCGTCCTCACCTCGTACCCCATGTTGTACCATGTGATTGGGTTTCACCTTAGAGAGCTCAAAACAGAGCTCTAAAAAAATTGGACAGCAGGCAGCGTGTAAGTTCTGGTTGTGTAAAGGGAAAGTCTTGGGCATGCACGCAGCCTCTAGTCAGGACTCATGGGCTGCCTGGGACCAGCTGGGACCCTGGATGCCTGGGGAGGAGGCTGGGAGAAGGTCAACGACAGAAAGTAATATCTCCATACAGGCCCCCAGCATGCCCCATGGCCATGCTCCTTCTGCCCTCAAAGTTGTCTCTTTAAGATAATGGTGTTGAAGCAAACACTACAGCTAGGGCCACAGTGCAGTGGAGTGGGAGGGGGTCCAGAGCATCGGAAGGAGAGAGCTGGCTCCTGAAGAGCCGGCACCGAGCACCCTCACACTTGCTGCTTTGAGCACAGATGGTCCAACATCTCCCCGCGGCCTGGTGCCCCCGGATGGGTGGCAGCTGAGATTCCCACAGAAGAACAGGGCAGATGAACATCTTGTTCCTCATCACAGTCCTCTTGGTAAATGCAGAGAATATGCTAAATGCTAGGGCAGTGGCAGAGAACAGGGGTTTCAGGGTCATGTGGTGGACAGACTGACACCATTTGTCCACATTTCCCAGAGCAGTAGAAATGGAGTAGACGCTGGCTCCAGAGGAACTGCGGCTGCGCTACAGCCTCCAATTCCTTGGGGCTGGGAATATGCTGCAATTTTGTGTTGTCCTCAAAGCCAAAGGGAGACTGGGGAAAATCATGAAGGATTTTAATGAGAAGCACTGCCCACCTGGAGGTTGGAGAAGCTCGTAATGGATAAGCATTTGTCAAGGAAATGCTCTTCCTTTTCTCTGACTTAATTTGTCCAAAGCAAGACTTTTTGACTTGGAATCTATGGACTCAATTAAGAAAATAATACATCCTTATTTCTGTCACTTTCTCCTAAAAGTTACCATTCTCTCTCATTATAAATATGAGTAACTAGCCATAGTAGTAGGGAACAGTACCTGTGACCTTGTTACTGATATTTTCATAGAATATTCCAATTGTTGCAGATACTTATTTCTAAATATCATTTATGTTCATTCATTCTTTTCTTTTTATTTCTTTGGAGACAGTCTCCCTCTGTTGCCCAGGCTAGAGTGCTATGGTGTCAGACTAGCTCACAGCAACTTCAAACTCCTGGGTTCAAGCGATCCTCCTGTCTTAGCCTTCCGAGTAGTTGGGACTACAGGCTTGTGCCACTCTGTCTGGCTAATCTTTCTATTTTTAGTGGAGATGGGGTCTCGCTCTTGCTCAGGCTGGTCTTGAACTCCTGAACTCAAGCAATCCTCCCAGAGTGCTAGATTGCCAGTGGGAGCTACCCAGCCCAGCCTAGGTTTGTTAATTCTCAGAGTAATTATTAGAGATTAGCTCTGCTGCTAGATATTTTTAATGCTTGACAGATGCCTACATTATACTATATGACAAGTGTGTTCTTTTCAGATTAAAAACTGTTTTAATAATTTAAACGTAAGTGATCTACCTTGGCATGCTACGCATTTTAATTTATATAGTTAAGAATGTTATTATGAGATGGAGTTTAAGGGCTTTATCACACTGCCAAAGGGGCCCCATGGCATAAAAACAGAGGAATCCTTGGAAAATAAAAATATCAGCCTACATAGCTTTTATCATAAATTGCCCTTGTGGCTGTTATGCAATATTTTTTATTATGAACTGATTAATAATTGTGGGGGAAAATCACGAAGCCATTTCTTGTTAGGCAACAATGCTGAATAGGTGTCTCCAGGGAGCCCCTTTGGCAACATTCTGTCTTCATTTAAAGACACCTTCTTATTTCTTACTTCCTTTCCTTGTTCCACTGTGAATTCTTTTACTTCTCTTCATAGGTTTTGTGTTTTCAATCGGCACAGTGGCTGTGTATCTTATGGCCTCAAGAATGGGGTCCTCTCACTTCCAGCCCATGAACTTGACCTTCTGGTATATATTAATGTACACATTTTAGCAGTGAGAAAGCTGAAGGACAGAGAGGTTATGCAGGTAAAAATGGCAAAGTCAAAGTTAGAATCTTTCCAAGTCTCTGAAATTACATCCCCTTCTCAGCTGCAGGGGATACATTCTAAGATGCCCAGTGGGTGTCTGAAGCCACCAATATTGCTGAATCCTGTATGTACTGCTAATATGTTCTTCCTATGCACATATTCCTACAACAAAGTTTAATTTATAAATTAGGCACAGTAAGAGATTAACAACTTCTAATAAAATAGAACAATTATCGCTGTAGTAAAAGTTATGTGAATGTGGTCTCTTTCAAGATCTTATTATACTGTACTCACCCTTTTCTACTGATGATCTAAGCTGATAAGATGGCTATGTGATGAGATGAACTGAAGTGAATGACGTGGGAGTTATAACAGAGCCTTAGGCTATTGTTGACCTTGTGATGACCTGTCCAAAGGAGGCCCATGTTCTTCAGGTGATCCTGGAGCACTGAATCATGTTGATGTTGAAGGTTGGATGTCAGGGGCAGACAATGTCAACAGTTGGGGATCCTCAACAGATGAAGGTTTTTTGGTTGAAGCTTTTGGAAGAACATGTAATCAGAAGCTGTCTATTTCTGTTACCTCAAAGTGGCGCTGTAGAGGTTGTGACCCTTTAGTGATCGCAGGGTGACTTTCATGTCCTCCGAGGATCATATCTCTTAATTTGGTCCTTTAATGCCAGTGCAATTCTGAACATTTCAGGAAATTTAGGTAAGTTCCACATCTCTGGTTCTGATCTAATTTCTTCCTTTTCTTCTCTTTCTCTTCTCCCTCTGAAGATAATTCAGTAGGTCCTTCCAGGTCCTCATTCATTAACAATTCTCCACAGCCTCCAAGGTGTTCTTCAGCTTTCCTACTTCTATCACGCTGGGAAATTGTTCTCCACCAACTTCTCTTGCTGTATGAATGATTTTCCTAACTTCTCCATTGATTCCTGAGAAGGCTTTAAACTCCTTCACAATTTCACTCCAGCTGTTCTTCCAGCAGGTGTTTACAGCTTCTGGTTTTAATCCATGCATTGCAGCTATGAGGAATGTTACTGCATCAGCAGTAGTAACTGATTGCCAGTACTGTATTATGTCCAGATAAGGCTCTGCATCAAATGCCATCAAAGACCAGGCGGGTGTATGTGGCTTTGACAAACCAAGTGATGCTCTCTGGTCAAGGGGCTGAAGCAACAAGGTTGCACTTGGAGATAAAAGTACAACTTGGACATTTTTACTTTTGTGGTAGATTCAGAATGACGAGGTGCATATTATTATTAGGCCATTAAGTATGAAAAGCCCAATTTCAAATCAGAAGTGTAGTTTATTATACCTCACACAAGAAGCCGTACAATTAATCAAAGTAGGCATCTCAACTATCAACACAGTTTTGCCATCTTAACAGAAGTTTCTTTATGCCAGCAGCAAAGAAGCCCAGGCAGTGAGCAGCAATGAAATCACAAAAGATATTCTCCAAAGCATCCTAAGAATCAACTATTTTTCCTTGTAAGAAGTGTCCCAAACCCTGAAAGAAGAGGTAGTCAGTTGGTGCAAGGTCAGGTGGTGAATAGGGCGGATAAGAGAAAGTTTCCAAGTCCTGCTTCTATAGTTTGAGGAGCATTGTGTGTCATTTGTGAGAAATGTGATCAAGTGTTGTCTTGCAAGAGGATTGGCCTGTCTGTATTGATCAATCTCAGCTACTTAATCCCAAGCATCCTCATCATTTCATCCAGTTGGTTGTGGTAGACATCAGCTATAATGGGTTCGGGAAGGTTTCATGAAGCCATAGTGGATAATACCAGCACTAGACCAAAAAAGCACACACTATTAGCTTTTTTTTGAGGAATATTTGGTTTTGAGCCATGTTTTAGCACTTTATCTTTATCCAACCATTCTGCTGAATAATAAGACTTTAAATTCCAATCCATCCTCCTCCAAGTATTTTTTTTTTCACTTCTAGCATGAAGCATTGGTAGAACCGTTCTATAAATAGAAGTCTGTCTCTTGTGCTTTCTGATTATGTTGCCAAGACATGGGCAGGTAGCTTGTTTTTGAGAGTGTGTGTGTTTTTAGCTCTGTGCACCACACCGGGCTTTATCGTATGCCCCATAGCACTATTACCAGTACCAGAAGTAATCTGTCCCTCCACTTTTATGAACGTAAGTTCCACCAGATGTCTTCATCCAGAAAAGCCTATCATCATTGCACCTGGAGACTTTTGGATGGCATCTTTTCTCCTCGATCAGCTTCAGCTCTGCTGGAAATGTGACAGCACCTTCCTCCTTAGCCGACTCAGTCTCTCCAGTAATTTGTATAATTTTCAGTCCAAATCTATTCCTGAATTGGTGTAACTATTCCTTACTTGCAGTAAATGACTTGGTGTCACTCATCTCAGGGGATCTCTAGCTGCAATCTTCATATGGGTTAAATGCTTTCTGGTCAGACACGTGGCTATCTATTGGATCATGTTTTTGATTCATGGCCCCCACCTGCAAATTTAATGCCTTTTCTATCTTAGCTAAGAACTATGGCTGAGACTTTTACAGTTTGAGGGGCAACAGCAAACCTAGCATGAGTTTCTTTCCTCACGATTCCACAGGTTGAAGTTTTGTTCTTACCATAGATCTTAGCAACCTCAGCCTGTGATATTGTTTTCTTTCCTTAAGTAGAGAAGTTTCATCTTTTCACTTAGAGGAAGCACTGGATGGGTTCTCTTGTGGCACATTCAAATTGTCAGCATCACTAGTCTTGGGCTTGGGGCTATTCTCAAGTAAAATGAGTCACTTTGAACCCAATCACTGCAATACCCCAACAATCGCCTGATTGGCTTCTGAATAACTCATGCATAGGAGTAGGTGGTGTGGTTACGCTGGACGAAGAGATGAGTCATGTCCAGGGTGGGACAGGGCGAGATGGTGAGGGATTTCTTCATGCTACTTAAAATGACCTATAGTTTAAAGCATATGAATTGTTGGGGTGGTGCCTGTGGCTCAAAGGAGTAAGGCGCCAGCCCCATATACCGGAGGTGGTGGGTTCAAACCCAGCCCTGGCCAAAAACTGCAGTGCAAAAAAAAAAAAGAAGTATAAATTGTTTATTTCCATAATTTTTCACTTAATATTTTCTAAGTAACTAAAACCTTGGAAAGTGAAACCATGGAAAAGAGAGGCTTCCATATAAAACAATGTAGAAATGAAAGGCATTATTTGTCCATGTGATGCGAAGGTTAAAAAGATTACTGAACATAAGAAGCAAAAATTCAAACTTGGAAAATTATAATGCAATTATCTCCCATTTCAAAAGAATTGACTAGAAGTCCATCTTAAGTGTGGAACTCTCTGATTAGATAAAGATAGAGGCAGCCTGGGGGGCAGAGGGAAGATTAAAACTAGAAGCATCTGTTATGTTAAAGTGCTGCCTTTAAAAATAAGAAAAGCCTCTTAAACATAATGCAGGTCACTAAATTCAACAAAAAGTTATTAGGTTTACCTCCTTTCCCACTCCTTCAGGCAAACATCTCTTGCATAAAATGGGCTTTATTCCATCAAAGCCCACGATGCACTAAATAAATTTAATCAAATCACAGACCATAAAAATGTAATTTGATTTAAAGAAGAGGATTTTGTAGTTTCAAAGAACAAAATGTTTGTTGCGCTCCCTCCAAATCTATAGCAGTATGCGAATTTGAAAAATCGCATACAGTGGGTTATTGTGTATGGTTTAGGAGTTGCTTTTCCAGGAGTCTTTAAATCGCTGGTTTTCCTCTGTACTCTGGTATAGACTGCGGGGCTGAGGGACTGTGCCTGCCTGTATCTCGTATCCCAGGACCGTGCCTTCTACCGTATTTTGCCATGTAAGATGTGCTTCCATGTATAATGGGCACCATTTTTGGCCGAAACTCTCAGGAAACCACTCCTTGAGAAAGTGACTGGCTTTCGGCCTGTAGAGAAATGTCTAGGGAGGACTGACACTCCCCTGGTAATTGTGCGGGTCACACCGCCCTCCTGCAGTTACCCATGGTGTGAAGGCTGCCTCTTCCCTCTCTCCCAGAAGCCCTTCCCTCCCCGCCATGCAGGGGTCTGTGGCTGAGATGGACACATATATGACCCATGGGGTGGAAGCTTCTGAGGCTGCTCATCCTGTGGGCAGCCAGGGAGGTCTTTCGGTCCCCAGGACGGGGTTCCCAGTCCCTGTGGCCAGGCCTCAGTCCAAGGCCCTCAGCCCACATGACTGCAGCCCACCTTTGTCAGCCCCACCACTGTCCCTTCCCCTGACTGTGGCACTTGGCAAAGGCCTGTTCCCACTGGATCCTTCCAGCCTGGAATCCCGTGTGCCCAGCAGGCCCAGGTGGGAGGGCAGGGCAGCCCAGGGAGCCTCACTGGATCCCCCCACTCTGAGCCATACTTCCCATGTATAACTCAGATCCTTATTTTTTCCCTCAAAAATGTGGGCAAAAAAGGGAGCATTATACATGGAAAATTATGATGTTTAGTCAATTCTCAGCATGTATGTGTTATAATTAACTGTGGCAGGTAGACGTGTGTGGTCCATGCGAGAGGGTCACTGGGCTGCACACATGTTCCTGGTCTTATGATGGGGTTTCATCCTGATACACGCATTATATATTGAAAACAACATAAGAAATGCATTTAATACAGCCAACCTACTGAACGGCATAGCTTAGCCTAGCCCACCTGAAAGGTGTTCAGAACACTGACGACAGTTGGATGAAATCATCTAACACAAAGTCTATTTTATAATGAAGTGCCAAATACCTCATGTAATTTATTAGATACTGTATTCTCAGTTGTATTACTGGGAACCCTATTGTCCTCTTTCTGTGTTTTAAGCAAGCCCTGGTTCAAATGAAAAGCGTGGCCTGTTAAGGTTGTCACCTTACTCAGTTGCAGAGGTAACAGGCTTCCTTTGTACTCACTCAGGATCTCACTGAACTCCCATTCACTGGGTTCACCAGAATTCTGTGCCTGTGGGTGTCACACATGCTCTAGGCAGAGGGGGGTAGAAATCAAAGCCTACAGATGGGCGTTTTAAGTTTATCTCCTATGCTTCCACAAATGCTTCATTGCCTGTGGGAGTTCACTTGCTAAACACAAGTCAAAGGCAAAATTGTTAAGATGTAAAGATGGTGGGCAGCGCCTGTGGCTCAGTGGGTAGGGCGCTGGCCCCATGTACCAAGGGTGGAGGGTTTGA